>NC_140998.1:20913376-21513376 GCF_052327205.1 Somniosus microcephalus
TTTTCATGGAACAGAATCTTCTATTATTAATACGCATTTGTCTTTATTTGTTTCAATTATAGAGAAGATGTTTTTCCACTTGTAGGGGGAGTACAAAACTAGGGGTCATAAATATAAGATAGTCACTAATGAATCCAATCGGGAATTCAGGAGAAATGTGGAACTCGCTACCACATGGAGTAGTTGAGGCGATTAGCATAGATGCATTTAAGGCGAAGCTAGATAAACACAGGAGGTAGACAGGAAGAGCAGGGTATGCTGATAGGGAGAGATGTAGTATGTTTGTAGAGGTGGGAGGATCGTGTGGAGCATAAACACCTCAATGGACTAGGTGGGCCGAATGGCCTGTTTCTGTGCTGTAAAATCTTTGTAATTCTCCAACAGCACGTGTCTGAGGGAGGGAAGATATGTGTACGGCAGTGTTAAAGACGGTTTCCATAGAAGCAAAAGCCCCAATTTTAAAGTAGCCCGCCCTGGTGGGAGGTGTAACAGGACTGGGTTAAGAACATAAGAAATAGGAGCAGGAGTAGGCCATTCGGCCCTTCGAGCCTGCTCCGCCATTCAATGAGATCATGGCTGATCTTCTGCCTCAACTCCATTCACTGGCCCTATCGCCATATCCCTTGATGCCCTTACTAGTCAGAAATCTATCGACTTCTGTTTTGAATATACCCAATGACTGAGCCTCCACAGCCCTCTGGGGTAGAGAATTCCAAAGATTCACCACCCTCTGTGTGAAGAAATTGCTTCTCATCTCAGTCCTGAATGGCCTACCTTTTATCCTGAGGCTGTGGCCCCTGGTTCTAGACTCCCCAGCCATGGGAAACATTCTCCCAGCATCCGCCCCATCAAGCCCTGTAATAATTTTGTATGCTTCAATGAGATCCCCTCTCATTCTTCTGAATTCAAGAGAATACAGGCCTCGTTTACTCAATCTCTTCTCACACGACAGTCCCGCCATCCCAAGAATCAATCTCATGAACATTTGTTGCACTTCCTCTATGGCAAGTATATCCTTCCTTAGGCAAGGAGACCAAAACTGTACACAGTACTCCAGGTGTGGTCTCTCCAAGGCCCTATATAATTGGAGTAAGGCTTCTTTATTCCTGTACTCAAATCCTCTTGTAATGAAGGCCAGCATACTATTTGTCTTCCTAATGGCTTGCTGCACCTGCACATTAACTTTCAGTGACTCATGTACAAGGACACCCAGGTCCCTTTGAGCATCTGCATTCCCCAATCTTTCACCATTTAGGAAATATTCTGCCTTTCTGTTTTTACTACCAAAGTGGATAACTTCACATTTATCCACATTATATTCCATCTGCCATGTTCTCGCCCACTCACTGAGCCTGTCAAGATCCCCTTGAAGCCTCTTCACATCCTCTTCACAACTGACACTGACACCTAGCTTTGTATCATCAGCAAATTTGGAAATGTTACATTTAGTCCCCTCATCCAAATCATTGATATAGATTGTGAATAGCTGGGGCCCAAGCACCGATCCTTGCGGTACCCCACTAGTCACAGCCTGCCATCCTGAAAAAGACCCATTTATCACTACTCTTTGTTTTCTGTCTGTTAACCAATTCTCAATCCATGCTAGTATATTACCCCCAATTCCATGTGCCCTAATTTTGTTCAACTACCTCTTGTGTGGGACCTTATCGAAGGCCTTCTGAAAATCCAGATACACCACATCTACCAGTTCCCCTTTGTCTACTCCACTAGTTACATCCTCAAAGAACTCCAATAGGTTGGTCAAACAGGACTTCCCTTTCATAAATCCAATTTGACTCTGCCCAATCTTACTATTAGTTTCTAAGTGCCCGGTTATTGCATCCTTTATAATAGATTCCAGCATTTTCCCAACTACTGATGTGAGGCTAACAGGTCTGTAGTGCCCCGTTTTCTCTCTCCCTCCATTTTTAAATAGTGGGGTTACATTTGCTATCCTCCAATCTGCAGGAACCGTTCCAGAATCTATAGAATTTTGGAAGATGACAACAAATGCATCCACTATCCCAATGGCCACCTCTTTCAAAACCCTAGGATGTAGGTCATCCAGGCCTTGGGATTTATCAACTTTTAGTTCCATTAATTTTGCTAGTACTGTTTCTTTACTAATAATAATTTCTTTAAGTTCCTCATTCTCGCCACACCCTTGGTTTTCTCGTATTTCTGGTAGGTTTTTCGTGTCTTCCTCCGTGAAGACAGAAACAAAGTATTTATTTAATTTCTCCGCCACTTCCTCATTCCCCATTATAAATTCTCCCATCTCTGACTGTAAAGGATCTACATTTACCTTCACCAGTCTTTTCCTTTTCACATACCTATAGAAGCTTTACAATCCATTTTTATATTTTTCGCTAGTTTGTGCTCATATTCCATTTTCCCTTTCTTTATCAATTTCTTGGTCCCCCTTTGCTGATATCTAAAAAGATCCCAATCCTCAGGCTGACCGTTTTTTCTGGCAACTTTATAAGCTTCCTTCTTTGACTTAATACTAGCTTTAATTTCTTCTGTTAGCCATGGTTGGATCACTTTTCCTTTTGGGTTTTTATGCCCTAGAGGAATATATGTTTGCTGCAAATTATGCATTATTTCCTTGAATGTTAGCCATTGTATGTCCACTTTCAAACCTTTTAGTGTAGTCTCCCAATCTACCATGGCCAACTTATCCCTCATATCCTTGTAGTTTCCTCTGTTTAGATTGAGGACCTTAGTTTCAGATCAGACTACATCACTCTCAAACTTAATGTAAAATTCAATCATATTGTGGTCACTTGTCCCTAAAGGCCCCTTTACCACAAGATTATTGAATAGCCCTTTCTCATTACACAGTACCAGATCCAGATTAGCCTGTTCCCTGGTTGGCTCCTCCACATACTGATCCAGGAAACCATCTCGCATGCATTCCAAGAATTCGTCCTCCACACCATTAGTGGTAATTTGATTTGCCCAGTCAATATGTAGATTAACGTCCCCCATGATTACCGTATTGCCCTTTGACGTAAGAAAACTACTAGGCACTTGGTCTAAGCGTTAAACAACTGTTTTACAACATGGAGGTGCAGTTGTGTCCTTCACTAGTTCCTGTTAAGAATGTCCTGCGCAAGCTGGGCCCATGCCCGAGTATTTATACTCTCCCTGGACAGCGCCACCCGCAGGCCGCTCAGTATTATTTCATAAGTCTTTCTTTCATGAATGACTGATTCATGTCACCCTTGTTACATGCACTTCTAATTTCTTGATTGATACTGTGCCCTACATTACCACTACTGTTTGATGGCCTATACACAACTCCCACCAATGTTTTCTGGCCTTTGCTGTTTCTTAGCTCCACCCAAACTGATTCCAGTTCTACATCACGATCTGCCGAGCCAAGGTCTTTTATCTCTACCGTACCGATCTCATCCCTTATTAACAGTGCAACGCCACCTCCTTTTCCTTTTTGTCTGTCCTTCCTAAATGTTGAGTACCCTGGAATATTCAGTTCCCAGCTTTGGTTACCCTGCAACCATGTCTCTGTAATGGCAAATACATCATACCCATTTACTTCTATTAGTGCCATTAATTCATCCACCTTGTTGCGAATGCTACGTGCATTTAGATAAAGTGCCTTCAACTTTGCCTGTTTAATATTTTTCTGCACTTTGACCCTCTTTACTGTTGGCCTTTGTTTCTGCTCCCTACTAGTTTTGCTGACTACTTTTCTAACTTTCACTTCCAGCTTTGTTTCTCTCCGTTCTGGGCCCACACTTAGGTTCCCAGCCCCCTAACAAACTAGTTTAAATCCTTCCCAACAGCACTAGCAAACCCCCCTGTGAGGATATTGGTCCCGGTTCTGCCGAGGTGTAACCCATCCAGCTTGTACAGGTTCCACCTTCCCCAGAATCGGTCCCAATGCCTCAGGAATTTAAATCTCTCCCTCCTACACCATAAGAACATAAGAACATAAGAAATAGGAGCAGGAGTAGGCCAATCGTCCCCTCGAGCCTGCTCCGCCATTCAATAAGATCATGGCTGATCTGATCCTAACCGCCAATCCGCTATCACAGAACCATCTCCTGAATCTAACCATCTCTCCAGCCATGCATTCATCTGGTCTATTCTCCTATTTCTGCTCTCGCTAGCATGTGGCACTGGGAGTAATCCTGAGATTACTACCTTTGAGGTCCTGCTTTTTAATTTATTTCCTAGCTCCCTATACTCTGCTTGCAGGACCTCATCCCTCTTTCTACCTATGTCATTGGTACCGATATGGACCATGACCTCTGGCTGTTCACCCTCCCCCTTCAGAATGTCCTGCAGCTGCTCAGTGACATCCTTGACCCTGGCACCAGGGAGGCAACATACCATCCTGGAGTCACGCCTGCGGCCACAGATAGAATGCCCTATCGCTATTGCTCTCCTCCTGTGCAGCTGAGACATTCGTAGTGCCACGGACTTGGCTCTTGCTGCATTCCCCTGAGAAACCATCTCCCCCAGCAGTATCCAAAACGCAAAATTTGTTGGAGAGGGAGGTGGACTCAGGGGACTCCTGCACTACCTTCCTAGTTCTTTTACACTGTCTGCCGGTCACCCATTCCCTTTCTGCCTGTGCACTCTTTACCTGCGGTGTGACCACCTCGTTAAACGTGCTATCCACGTAGATCTCAGCCTTGCAGATGCTCCACAGTGACTCCAGCCGCTGCTCCAGATCCGAAACGCGGATTTTGAGTAGCTGCAGCTGGAGACACTTCCTGCAGACGTGTTCGTCCTGGACACCAAAAGTGTCCCTGACTTCCCACATAGCACAAAGGAGGTTTCAGGTCAGACGCCCGATTTACACTGCCCCCCCCAGAGTCGGTAACCCTCTACGAAAGGTTGTGGGCCATGAACGGCCAAATTTTACACCCCCCCTCCAGCACGACTTTACACGCTCTGTATTGACTACTTCCATTGACTACATCCTGTGATTGGTGGGCTTCCCCTCCCAGCACTCTGCTTAGCCACCAACACCCCTCTCCCACAGCCTGTCTTATTTCTCCAGAAATTACATTTGAATATCACATACCTTTTGTAATAATGAAAAAAATAGCAGTGGGGAAATACGCATCAACGTCAGTGTTCTCGCTCAGGCCAACATCCCCAGCATCGAAGCTCTGACCACGCTCAGTCAGCTCTGATGGACGGGTCACATTGTCCGCATGCTCGATACGAGACTCCCAAAACAAGCGTTCTATTCGGAGCTCCGGCACGGCAAGAGAGCCCCAGGTGGGCAGAGGAAACACTTCAAGGACACCCTCAAAGCCTCCTTGAAAAAGTGCAACATCCCCACCGACACCTGGGAATCCCTGGCCCAAGTCCGCACAAAGTGGAGGAGAAGCATCCGGGAAGGCGCCGAACACCTCGAGTCTCTTCGCCGGGAGCAAGTGGAAGCCAAGCGCAGGAAGCGCAAGGAGCGCACGTCAACCCAAGCACCCCACCCACCCGCCCCTTCAACCACCGTCTGCCCCACCTGTGACAGGCTCATCAGTCACCTGCGAACTCATTTTTAATGTGGAAGCAAGTCATCCTCGGTTCCGAGGGACTGCCTAAGAGACACCCCTAGTTACTAGTGCTGTCATTGACGGATCCTTGCTTTGTGCTGACTGCACCACAGCTTATTTTACTCCTGTAATCTCAGCAATCAGATGCCGCAAATTTAATACTATGCCACGGCAAAACGTTATTGTCTATTTATATCATAATCCTTCGACAACAAACCATTTGACCGATTTTTTTGTAATGTAAATGATATTCACTTAGCACTAACAATATAAAAAAGGAAACATTGACGTCTGGACTCAGTGTTCTGATCTACTACAGGGAATCTCAACCCCACTGCCCCCAGCCCGGCGCCAGTCCCCATGGAACTAAATTATCATTTATCTTACTTTCAACTACAGTTTCAGAAGGTTGCTTTAATCTGTTTTTGCAGTCAATGTTGTGAGTGGATGCGCATCATTCCTGTGGGGAATGAAAGGGAAGAAATTGTTTTCGGGCGTTGCACAAAATGGGCAACGGTGAATCGGCAAACCCCGTTTTACACCCCGTCTCGTTTTCATTTTCATTGACGCCATTGGGCGGGGCTGGCGATTCACTACATCCCGAGCCCAATCCCTCCCACGGTGGCTGAGACAACTCAATACTAATTTTCCCTTTGGTTAGACTTCATGCTCGAAGGTTGTGGGTTTGAGCCCCCCACTGCAGTGACTTGAGCACAAGGTCTAGGCCGACACTCCAGTTGTAGCAGGACTTCCCTGCATTTATACTCCAGCACCCTGGCAATAAAGGCCAACATTCCATTAGCCTTCCTAATTACTTGCTGTACCTGCATGCTAACTTTTTGTGTTACATGTACAAGGAGACCCAGATCCCTCTGTACTGCAGCATTCTGTAGTCTCTCTCCAGTTAAATAATATTTTGCTTTTTTATTCTTCTTACCAAAGTGGATAACCTCACATTTTCCCACATTGTACTCCATCTGCCAAATTTTTGCCCACTCACTTAACCGATCTATATCCCTTTGCAGACTCTGTGTGTCCTCCTCACAACTTGCTTTCCCACCTATCTTTGTTTCGAAGAAGAGCAAGGGAGTTATCCCCGGTGTCCTGGGCCAATATTTATCCCTCAAATAACATCACTAAAACAGATTATCTGGTCATTATCACATGACTTTTTGTGGGACCTTGCTGTGCATGCAAATTGGCTGCCGCATTTCCCTACATTACAACAGTGACTACTCTTCAAAAAGTACTTCATTGGCTGTAAAGCGCTTTGAGACTTCGTGAGGTCATGAAAGGCGCTACATAAATACAAGTTCTTTCCTCTTTCTTTCTTTCAAGGTGGGTCACCCAGTACCAGCATTAAGCAATCGCACAATATATGGGCCAGACTAGGAGAGGAGATAAATTGAGAGGAAATGCTTAGGTGATGGCAAGCTTAGCAGATCAGTGGAGGAAAGGGAAAGAGAAAGGGAGGCAAGGAGTCGTCAGAGTTGAGATCCCGGGAAAGAATGAGTTAGACTCGTGTGAATTGTCTTAATTCATCGCCACTTGGCAGCTTGGGGGAATGGGAATCTTCCAGTCAATACCATGAGTTTTTCTTGTTATACTCTGATAGTCTCATAGAAACTTACAGCACAAAAGGAGGCCATACGGACCGTCGTGCCTGTGCCGGCTCTTTGAAAGAGCTGTCCAATTTAGTCCCACACCCCAGCTTCTTCCCCATAACCCCGAAAAGTAGTCCTCTTCAAGTCCAATTGCCTTTTGAAAGTTCCTGTCTGATTCCACCACCGTTCCTAGTGATAATCTGGTTAAAATCAGATGCTTTGCTCCGCTCCATACCACTGACTAGTTTCAAAAAACACAGGTCAGGCTATCACGGGAACGCATCAAACATTCTCATGCCTCCTCGTTGTGTTCAGGTGCAGGTATTCCACAAAGCGCTCGTAGAATCATAGAAGAGTGCAGCACAGAAGGAGGCCATTCGGCCCATCAAGTCTGCGCCAGCTCTTTCGAAGAGCGATCCAGTTAGTCCCACTCCTCCGCTCTTTCCCCCATATCCCTGAATTCCTGGGCTGTTGAACTTGGCTGTTCAGTGCTCACCATCTTGGGTTGTGTTCAGGGTTCACCACCTTGGGTTGTGTTCAGGGTTCACCACCTTGGATTGTGTTCAGGGTTCACCACCTTGGATTGTGTTCAGGGCTCACCACCTTGGGTTGTGTTCAGGGTTCACCACCTTGGGTTGTGTTCAGGGTTCACCACCTTGGGTTGTGTTCAGGGTTCACCACCTTGGGTTGTGTTCAGGGTTCACCACCTTGGGTTGTGTTCAGGGCTCACCACCTTGGGTTGTGTTCAGGGTTCACCACCTTGGATTGTGTTCAGGGCTCACCACCTTGGATTGTGTTCAGGGCTCACCACCTTGGGTTGTGTTCAGGGCTCACCACCTTGGGTTGTGTTCAGGGTTCACCACCTTGGGTTGTGTTCAGTGTTCACCACCTTGGGTTGTGTTCAGGGTTCACCACCTTGGGTTGTGTTCAGGGTTCACCACCTTGGGTTGTGTTGAGGGTTCACCACCTTGGGTTGTGTTCAGTGTTCACCACCTTGGGTTGTGTTCAGTGCTCACGACCTTGGGCTGTGTTCAGGGTTCACCACCTTGGGTTGTGTTCAGTGTTCACCACCTTGGGTTGTGTTCAGGGTTCACCACCTTGTGTTGTGTTCAGGGTTCACCACCTTGGATTGTGTTCGGGGTTCACCACCTTGGGTTGTGTTCAGGGTTCACCACCTTGGGTTGTGTTCAGGGTTCACCACCTTCAGTTGTGTTCAGGGTTCACCACCTTCAGTTGTGTTGAGGGTTCACCACCTTGGGTTGTGTTGAGGGTTCACCACCTTGGGCTGTGTTCAGGGTTCACCACCTTGGATTGTGTTCAGGGTTCACCACCTTGGGTTGTGTTCAGTGCTCGCCACCTTGGGTTGTGTTCAGGGCTCACCACCTTGTGTTGTGTTCAGGGCTCACCACCTTGGGTTGTGTTCAGGGCTCACCACCTTGGATTGTGTTCAGGGCTCACCACCTCGGGTTGTGTTCATTGTTCACCACCTTGGGTTGTGTTCAGGGTTCACCACCTTGGGTTGTGTTCAGGGTTCACCACCTTGGGTTGTGTTCAGTGTTCACCACCTTGGGTTGTGTTCAGTGTTCACCACCTTGGATTGTGTTCAGGGTTCACCACCTTGGGTTGTGTTCAGGGCTCACCACCTTAGATTGTGTTCAAGCTTCACCACCTTGGGTTGTGTTCAGTGTTCACCACCTCGGGTTGTGTTCAGTGTTCACCACCTTGGGTTGTGTTCAAGGTTCACCACCTTGGGTTGTGTTCAGGGTTCACCACCTTGGGTTGTATTCAGGGTTCACCACCTTGGGCTGTGCTCAGGGTTCACCACCTTGGGTTGTGTTCAGGGTTCCCCACCTTGGGTTGTGTTCAGTGCTCGCCACCTTGGGTTGTGTTCAGGGTTCACCACCTTGGGTTGTGTTCAGTGTTCACCACCTTGGGTTGTGTTCAGGGTTCCCCACCTTGGATTGTGTTCAGGGCTCACCACCTTGGGTTGTGTTCAGTGTTCCCCACCTTGGGTTGTGTTCAGTGCTCGCCACCTTGGGTTGTGTTCAGGGTTCACCACCTTGGGTTGTGTTCAGGGCTCGCCACCTTGGGTTGTGTTCAGGGTTCACCACCTTGGGTTGTGTTCAGTGTTCCCCACCTTGGGTTGTGTTCAGTGCTCGCCACCTTGGGTTGTGTTCAGGGTTCACCACCTTGGGTTGTGTTCAGGGCTCGCCACCTTGGGTTGTGTTCAGGGTTCACCACCTTGGGTTGTGTTCAGGGTTCACCACCTTGGATTGTGTTCAGGGCTCACCACCTTGGGTTGTGTTCAGTGCTCGCCACCTTGGGTTGTGTTCAGTGTTCCCCACCTTGGGTTGTGTTCAGTGCTCGCCACCTTGGGTTGTGTTCAGGGTTCACCACCTTGGGTTGTGTTCAGGGTTCCCCACCTTGGGTTGTGTTCAGTGTTCACCGCCTTGGGTTGTGTTCAGTGTTCCCCACCTTGGGTTGTGTTCAGGGTTCACCACCTTGGATTGTGTTCAGGGTTCACCACCTTGGGTTCTGTTCAGTGTTCACCACCTTGGGTTGTGTTCAGTGTTCACCACCTTGGGCTGTGTTCAGGGCTCACCACCTTAGATTGTGTTCAATGTTCACCACCTTGGGTTGTGTTCGGGGTTCACCACCTCGGGTTGTGTTCAGTGTTCACCACCTTGGGTTGTGTTCAAGGTTCACCACCTTGGGTTGTGTTCAGGGTTCACCACCTCGGGTTGTGTTCAGGGCTCACCACCTTGGATTGTGTTCAGGGTTCACCACCTTGGGTTGTGTTCAGGGTTTACCACCTCGGGTTGTGTTCAGGGCTCACCACTTTGGATTGTGTTCAGGGTTCCCCACCTTGGGTTGTGTTCATGGCTCACCACCTTGGGTTGTGTTCATGGCTCACCACCTTGGGTTATGCAACTCTGGTTGGACGCATTCCTGGAAGTCTCACCTCCTGCCTCCAACCACCCTGCCCCCACGCTCCCGCCATTGGCCGCCCAGCACGTCCATCCTCGCGGTGCCCTGCCTCCCCATGCCAATTGGAAAGCGAATAGACTGTCAGTCAAACATCCTTTGTTCCTTCTGCCCAATATTTTTACAACTAATAAACTAAAGCATTCAAAGAAAATGACAAAAACCACTTATTTTTTTTAAACGCCCCCTCTGATTTTTCTCCTGGGTTTTTTTTTCTCTCAGCAGTGTCCTGGAGATTGATCTGTAATTCCTGGGGACTCCAGGGCCGGTCCTGGAGGGTTGTCAAACCTAGTTGCAGCCCTCACTTTACTGTAGTTGGGTAAAAGGGCTCCCAACCACTACAGCTGTTGCTAGGCAACAATACAGCCCTACTTACCTTTGAAGTTTTGATGAAATAACTCTGTGTTCTGGCATTTGTATTGTCTGTTGTTGTTGTACTTGCTAATGTCTGGAATGTTCTACAGATGTAACCACTAATGCTCCTCCCTAGCCCCGCCCCTCTGGATCCTCCGGATTGGTGTGAGTCTTACTCATAAGGGCTGGGTCAGTGATGAATGATGGCTGCCTTGTGTTAACTCGATGCCATGTTCTTACTTAATAAAAGCCTTTAGTTTTAAGCTTTAACCTTTTGGATTCAGGCAGTTATTTGGCACATCAATTTTATTAAGTAACAACTTTTGGAAGATGGATCGATTTTTGAAACCAAAGCGTCTGGATATCGATCCCCATTCGGCAGATGCGTCGAAGAAATTTACGCATTGGCTTCGATGTTTTGAACACTTCGTCGCATCGACCGCTCCGACGGTTAACAAGTTGGGTCTTCTAACCAACTTGGTAAGTCATCAAACTTTACTCTACAATTGAAGATATTACTACATATGAAGAGGCCCTCGCAGCTCTTAAGGCCCAGTACCTTAAGTCGGTTAATGAAGTATACGCCAGGTATCTTTTGTCTACTCGCAGGCAATTACCTGAGGAATCCCTGGACGATTTCCTGCAGGACCTTAAGGCTTTGGCTAAGGATTGCAACTACAAGGCTGTCTCTGCCATAGTGTATCAGGAAGAAGCCATCCACGATTCTTTCATATCTGGCCTCCGATCTAATTATATTAGACAGAGACTCCTCGAGAACGACTCGTTAGTTTTAAAAACGGTCGTCGCTACTGCTCGATCGTTAGATGTAGCCCAGAAGAATTTAGAAGTGTATGCATCAGCCCATGCGTCTCTCTCAACCTCATGTGTTCCGAGTATGGAGGCATCCATAACACCAATGGAGCCTCCACTTAATCCTATTGTTGTGGCTGTACCCCATGGGTCTAAGTGTTAATTTTGTGGCCAAGCTAAACACCCCAGGTAAAGATGCCCAGCCAGAGAGGCTACCTGTTTTAAATGTAAGAAACGGCGACATTTTAGTAAAGTGTGTAAGGGTAATCCTGTACCCGATGTCTTCTCTGCTGCCGCCTATTGTTTTACTCTAGCCTCGGCTACGGTTGACCAGACCATACCGTGTTCCTTGTCGAAATCTATGATGGACATCAAGATTAATGGTCGTCCTACTGGGTGTTTGATAGACTGTGGCAGTACTGAAAGTTTTATACACCCCAACCTTGTTAACTCCTGTTCATTGAAGGTGTATCCTACTCGAAGTGAAATTGTGGTGGCGTCCAAGTCCCTTACTTCAGAGGTAACTGGATATTGTAAAGTCACATTGACCGTTAAGGATACGGAGTATAAGGACTTTAAACTCCTCACATTACCTCAGTTGTGTGTGAACTTAATTTTAGGCTTGGACTTCCAGTGTCAGCATGAGAGCGTTACCCTTAAGTATGGTGGATCTCAGCCTCCACTCACAATCTGCGGCCCTTCTACTTTAAAAGTAAGTCTGCCTTCTTTGTTCATGAACCTTGCTCCTAATTGTAGACCTATAGCGACTAAGAGTCGTCGGTATAGTTCAGAAGATAAAACATTTATAAAAGAGGAAGTGGAAAGGCTTCAACGGGAGGGAATCATCGAACACAGTAATAGCCCGTGGCGTGTCCAGGTGGTGGTGGTTAAAACTAATGAAAAGAAAAGACTTGTGGTCGATTATAGCCAGACTATAAACTTGTATACCCAATTAGATGCCTATCCTTTGCCTCGTATTTCTGAGATGGTGAACCAGATAGCTTAGTGCCGCGTGTTCTCCACCATTGATTTAAAGTCTGCCTACCATCAACTCCCCATCAAAATAGAAGACCGACCTTATACGGCCTTCAAAGCTAATGGGTGCCTGTACCAATTCCTTAGGGTGCCCTTTGGAGTGACGAATGGGGTATCCGTCTTCCAACGGGAGATGGATCGTATGGTGGATGAATACGCGTTGGAAGCAACATTCCCGTACCTGGACAATGTTACCATCTGTGGGCGCGACCAACGGGAGCATGATCAAAATCTCGCGAAATTCCTAGAGACTGCAAAGAGGTTAAACCTGACCTACAACGAAAACAAGTGTACCTTCAATACTACACGTTTGTATATTCTTGGTTGCGTTGTGGAGAATGGGGTAATCGGGCCAGATCCTGAAAGATTACGCCCACTTAAGGAATTACCTTTACCTCACACTGTAAAAGCTTTAAGAAGGTGTCTGGGATTCTTCTCGTACTATGCCCAGTGGGTGGCTAGCTACTCAGATAAAGTCCGACCTCTTATTAAGTCAACGTCTTTTCCGCTATCGGCGGAAGCTCAGGAGGCTTTCTTTAATATCAAACGGGACATTGAGAAGGCAGTGGTATGTGCCGTGGATGAGAAGATCCCTTTTCAAGTGGAAAGTGATGCATCTGATTTTGCGTTGGCAGCAACTCTTAACCAAGCTGGTAGACCAGTAGCTTTCTTCTCTCGTACATTGCAAGGACCAGAAGTTCGACATTCTTCAGTGGAAAAGGAGGCACAGGCGATTATCAAAGCAGTCAGGTATTAGAGACATTATCTCGCTGGCCAACATTTTACGTTTATTACGGACCAGCGATCTGTGGCCTTTATGTTCAATACTAAGCAGAGAGGCAAGATCAAAAATGATAAGATTTTAAGATGGCGAATAGAACTGTCAACATATGACTATGATATTCAGTACAGGCCTGGAGTATTCAATGAGCCATCGGATGCTTTGTCACAAGGAGTATGTGCTAGTCTAGGTATAGATAAGCTTCAAAGTCTCCACAACGCACTCTGCCACCCTGGGGTTACCAGAATGAACCACTTCATTAAGTCCCACAATCTACCCTACTCTATTGAGGAGGTCCGGACAATGACCAGAACCTGTCGTGTTTGTGCTGAATGCAAACCCCGCTTCTATAAGCCGTTCAAGCCAGCTCATCTTATTAAAGCAACTCGACCATTTGAGCGTTTGAGTCTCGATTTTAAAGGTCCCCTTCCATCGAGCGACCGTAATGTCTATTTTCTTAATATTATAGACGAGTCCTCTCGGTTCCCTTTTGTTATCCCCTGTCCGGATGTGACCAGTGCTGTTGTAATTAAATGCCTCTGCCAACTGTTTTCCTTGTTTGGCATGCCTAACTATATACATAGTGATAGGGGTTCTTCCTTTATGAGCAAAGAATTGCGACAGTTTTTGCTATCGAAAGGGATTGCAACGAGTAGAACTACCAGCTATAACCCTCGTGGTAATGGGCAGGTCGAGAAAGAAAATGCGACAGTGTGGAAGGCTATCGTACTGTCTCTGAAGTCGCGAGGCCTGCCGACCTCTCGCTGGCAGGATGTCCTGCCAGACGTGCTGCATTCCATAAGGTCTCTTTTGTGTACAGCGACGAATGCCACCCCTCATGAAAGGACGTTTAGCTTTCCAAGAAAAGCTACTAATGGAGTATCGTTACCCACATGGTTGACGACTACGGGCCCTGTGCTGTTGCACAGACATGTGAGAGGCCACAAGACTGATCCACTGGTGGAGGAAGTACAACTCCTCCATGCTAATCCCCAGTATGCGTACATTCAATATCCGGATGGGCGAGAGGATACGGTCTCTATTAAAGATCTTGCACCTGCTGGAGCTCGAAAAGAGTTCGACTTTGAGAGTAGAGTTTTCAATCGTGGTATTGGGCCTTCAGAGACACAAATCCTCAGTGTGGAAAACACTGATGATTCTGGGAATTCGAATGAACCGGAGTTAGTACTCCGGGAGGAGCCTCAGCAAGAGTTACGTCATTCCCAGAGGACTATCAGACCTCCTGACAGACTGAATCTATAGTAGGGGGTGAATGTGATGAAATAACTCTGTGTTCTGGCATTTGTATTGTCTGTTGTTTTTGTACTTGCTAATGTCTGGAATGTTCTACAGATGTAACCACTAATGCTCCTCCCTAGCCCCGCCCCTCTGGATCCTCCGGATTGGTGTGAGTCTTACTCATAAGGGCTGGGTCGGTGATGAATGATGGCTGCCTTGTGTTAACTCGATGCCATGTTCTTACTTAATAAAAGCCTTTAGTTTTAAGCCTTAACCTCTTGGATTCAGGCAGTTATTTGGCACATCAGAAGTATGTCCGTTTCTTAGCATCAGCTTAACGTGCGGCGAGGTAACTGTAACTTCAATGCACTCGTTACCCCAGGTACAACCAATTTATTAGGACTGCTGTTCCCATGAGGACAGCCACGTAAAGTAATGCACTACAGAGCTACCAACCTCCCGTGCACGTTACACAATGCCACTCGGTGGTTCAGGCTGTGCGCGGGTTTTTGCCGCCAGCTCAACGGTTCGTCCAGTGTTGCGGTGAGGCGTGCAGGCTCCAAATTCAGTCCCCAGACTGCGCTGAGTTTACTGATCACAGCTAAAGAACAGCACAGTTAGCAGCAAACCCGGCCTCCAACCACCCCGCGCCCACACTCCTGCCATTGGTTGGGCTGGGAAAGAAAGAAAGACTCACATTTCTCTAGCGCCTTTCACGGCCTCAGGACGCCCCAAAGCGCTTTACAGCCAAAGAAGTACTTTTTGAAGTGTAGTCACTGTGGTAATGTAGGAAACGTGGCAGCCAATTTGCGCACAGCAAGCTCCCACAAACAGCAATGTGATGATGACCAGATAATGGGCCAGAACTTCGGGTCCCCACGGTTGAGTACGCACTGGGTACTCACGTGTAGGCCCAACGAAAGTGCCGGTTTCGTGCATGCACTGCGCATGCGCGGGAAAACGGAACTTCCGTTCCCCTGAACGAAGGGGCTAACAAGTGAAACGCGTGCGCCGGAGAGGCAGCGCGTTCGCCTGGAACTTCCATTTTTTTTGCAGGTTTCTCGGGAGGGTAAGTCTCCAGGAGCTACGTTTGTAAAAAGCAGTCGCAAGGCCTGCTTTTAACAAGGTAAGTGGTGAATTAAGTAAAATAAAAACATTTTTTCCACAGGTTTATTATTTTTAAATACGTTAAAGAAAGGTAAGTTTATTTTTAGCCCCATTAGAAACTGTAATTAATTTTTTCAAAAATTTAAATTATTGTTTAAAATAGTTATTTTATGTAATTTATAGTTATTTAAAAAATGTGATTTTTAAAAAATTTATTTGAAGTTTTAGTTATGTTTTGGGGCTGAATTGTACTCAGATTTGACAGGTCTTCCTGTCAAATCTATGAATACAGATTCCCTGCTACCATTGGCTCTCCATGGCCCACGTGATCCCAGGGGACGCTTCGAACTAACTGCGCCCCTGGGATACACGAGCTCTGCGCGCCGACAGTTGGAGGAGGCCCAGGATTGGAATCCCACGCGGGCCCACAGCACAATGACCGGCGCGCTAGGTAAGTGCAGGTCGGGGGCTTGCACCTGCGGGAAGCCTCCGACCCGAATTTCCGGGCCATTCTGTTTTAGTGATGTTAATTGAGGGACAAATATTGGCCCAGGACACCGGAGAGAACTCCCCTGCTCTTCTTCAAAATAGTGCCAGACAGAGCCTCGGTTTAATGTCTCATCTGAAAGACGGCACCTCCGACAGTGCAGCACTCTCTCAGTACTGCACTGGATTGTTAGTCGGAATTTTGTGCTCAAGTCTCTGGAGTGGGACTTGAACCCACAACCTTCTGACTCAGAGGCGAGAGTGCTACCCACTGAAGGTTGTGGGTTCAAGTCCCACTCTAAAGACTTGAGCAGAAAATCTAGGCTGACACTTCAGTGCAGTACTGAGGGAGTGCTGCACTGCCGGAGGTGCTGGCTTTCAGATGAGATGTTAAACCGAGGCCCCGTCTGCTCTCTCAGGTGGACATAAAAGATCCCATGGCACTTTTTCAAAGAAGAGCGGGGGAGTTAGCCCCGGTGTCATGGCCAATATATATCCCTCAACCAACACTAAGAAAACAGATTATCTCATTGTTATTTGGGGAGCTTGCTGTGCTCAAATTGGCTGCTGCATTTCCTACATTACAAGTGATTACACTTCAAAAGTATTTCATTGGCTGTAAAGCTCTTTGGGACGTCCTGGGGTTGTGAATAGGCGCTGTATAAATGTAAATTCTTTCTTTGTTTCTTTCACGGGGGCTGCCAAGAGAAGTGTCCAGGCTTCACTTCGATGCACCTCCAACAGGCAAATGACCTCTCAGGGCCAGAACATCAGCTGGTGGTCACAGGAGGGCATCGTCATGGTGATGGAAGTCCCGCCTGGCTCCCCAGTCGGATGACCTGGGCTACTGAATGCTGTAGGTCTTTGAGGCCAATTCATTAAATATATTCAAGAAGGGAGTTAGATATATTTCTTAAGGCTAAAGGGATCAAGGGATATGGGGAGAAAGCAGGGACAGGGTACTGAATTTGGATGATCAGCCATGATCTCATTAAATGGCGGAGCAGGCTCGAGGGGCCGAATGGCCTACTCCTGCTCCTATCTTCGATGTTTCTATGTTTAACTCAGTAGGGTTAATGGGGTATAAAAACCGCCTTGGGGGCGATAACGTTAAATGGGCAGTAAGCGAATCAGCGGCCTGTTCTGGAGTCGGGCAGAAGCCAAAATGGCCGATTCACTATCGCACATTTTGCATTGCCGTCTGAGATGAATTTATACCTCGGTATTTCAGAAATACTGAATGTCAGAATGTGGAACTCGCTACCACAGGGAGTACTTCAGGCGAAGAGCACAGATGCACTTAAGGGGAAGCTAGGTAAACGCATGAGGGAGAAAGGAATAGAAGGACATGCTGACCGGTTGAGATGAAGTAAGTGGGTGGAGGCTCGTATGGACCTGTCGGACTGACTGGCCTGTTTCTGTGCTGTAATGCTGTGTAATAAAACCATTCCTGATGTTTGCAAAATTATATTAGGGGAGTGGGACTAATTGGGCAGCTCCTTCAAAGAGCCGGCACAGGCACGATGGGCCGAACGGACTCCGTCTGTGCTGTAAGATTCTATGACATGACTGCAATGTTAATGTTTGTTATTTTTGTGTTGTTGTTGACTCGCAGCGTGTGCGCTGACAGCCGTGATGAACTGATCAGCCGAGGCGGAGAGGAGGTTCCCTGAATCCGCTCGATGGTCCTAAGGTCAAACCCCACCCCCCACCAAAAACGTCAGGCCGAAGGGGTTGACCGTCGCCGCCTTGCCATTCCGTCAGCATCGCGGTGCGAGGTGCCGAGTGGCAGCGGCGCCTCAGACTGGCCCCGCGCCCATCAATCGAGCGACCCCTGTCGGCCCCGGCTTCACATGACGGAGAATCCAAACTCCACAACAACATTTCTACCTGCAGGCGGCAGGCCAGAATTAGGGGCCAGGAATATAAGATTGTCACTAATAATTCTAACAGAGGATTCAGGAGAAACTTCTTGACCCGGAGAGTGGTGAGAATGCGGAACTCGCTACAACAGGGAGTGGTTGAGGCGAATAGTATTGTTTTATTTAAGGGGAAGCTAGAGAAACACATGAAGGAGAAAGGAATGGAGGGTTTTGCTGATAAGGTGAGATGAAGAGGGGAGGGAGGAGGCTCGTGTGGAGCATAAACACTGGCACGGACCAGTTGGGCCAAATGGCCTGTTTCTGTGCTGTAAATACTTTGTAATACTTTGTCATGTAGAAACACGCCTGTCATGTAACCTTTTACCTCCTCCTGTCACTGAGGGTTGTTCTGTCCTCTTCCTTGCAAGCAGCTGACATTGTGGGGGTGGGGGTGCGGGGAGGAGCGTTTGGGAGGCCCACGTATTGAACAGTGACGGATTAAACTAAACCTCAGTGTGCTGAGGGATTGCAATGCGTCGTGGTGTTCCACTGATAAGTAAATCCCCCTAAATCCTGCCCGTTTAGTTTCGGGGCCTGCAGTCATCCCGTGTTATTGTACAGCCGCATCACCGGAAGAGAATCGAGGGTCGTCGAGTGTTGATTTTGACCGGGTATTTTTATTTTTTTGTCCACAGTTGCTCCTTTCTGTAAATGTATCACATTGGCAGCCGGCTGACCTGTTCCTTTAATCGCCTCCCTTTCATTTGATCGAGTAGGTAGTTTCCGCCGACAGGAGGGTCGGTAACCCACGGGCACAGATGGAAGATAATTGGCCAATAGAAACAGACAGGGAGAAGTGTTGTTTAAGCAGCGGGTTGTTGTGATCTGGAACGCGCTGCCTGAAAGCGCGGTGGAAGCAGATTCAATAGTAACTTTCAAAAGGGAATTGCATCGAGTTACATTGAGTCTACAGCACAGAAACAGGCCATTCGGCCCAACTGGTCCATGCCGGTGTTTATGCTCCACACGAGCCTCCTCCCACCCCATTTCATCTAACCCCATCAGCGTATCCTTCTATTTCTTTCTCCCTCATGTGCTTATCTAGCTTCGCCTTAAATGCATCTACGCTATTCACCTCAACCACTCCCTGTGGTTCCATTTTCTTACCACTCTCTGGGTAAAGAAGTTTCCCGTGTGGATTTATTAGTGACTACCTTATACTTATGTCCTCTGGTTTTGGTCACCTCCACAATTGGAAGCATTTTCTCCACATCGACCCTATCAAACCCCTTCACTGCCCTACAGGTGCAGAAGATGCCGAGTTTGCTTTCTGGTCTCTGTTGAGTTAGCGTATCTTAGCTGGGGTAGCAATACATTACAACACACTGGTTTTGGTGGGGGTGGGGGGAGGGAATGGGGAGGGGGGAAGTGACATTCCACCAGTACTTCCACTCTTCACCCTAACTGGAAGTACACGTGTCGGAATGTAACGGACAATGTATTATTCTGCTGCTACAGTGGAGCTATGTCCCTTTAATGCCATCAAATCTAATTGCAGTTAAGTAAACAGAAGCTGAGGTCAGTCAGAGTTGAATTGCTGCTCCGCCGTTTACCTTTGCACATTGGAAGTCGGATACTAATAAATCCAGTAGGGAATTCAGGAGAAACTTCTTTACCTAAAAAAGTTCTCTGTTTTTTTTTGCTTTTTTTCCGCCAGCGCTCGACCAGCCCGGCACTCTGCTGCTGTGCATTGGACCGATCAGGCCGGATCATGGCTGCCGTCGAGGACCGGGTAAGTTTCTTTCCCTTGCAGAGCCTGCCACGATGGCCCATCCCTTTAAGGGCGGGAAGGAGCCTTCCAACGCGGCAGCGCTGCACGGCCCATTGTGCAGCGCTGCTAATCTCCCGCCCCGCCCGCTGCCTGTTGCGCTCCAGGAAGGAAGTGGAGCGTTTGAGTTAGCGCTTGATCCACTTCCTTCCTGGAGCGCAAAACTGAATTCTTTAAAAGTTGAAAAACATTTGCGCCTGGCGCTAATTTGTTCAACTTTTAAAAGTTAGCGCCCCAAACGGGGCTATAATGAATTTCTCCCCCTCAATTTTATTTTAATGCCCTGAAGATTTTTCTCCCGGAGTTGCTCGCAGTAGTGTCCAGGAGATTAATTCCTGGAGACTCCAGGATTGCATTTGCCTACCATAAGAACTAGGAGCAGGAGTCGGCCATACGGTCCCTCGAGCCTGCTCCGCCATTCAATAAGATCATGGCTGATCTTCGACCTCAACTCCACTTTCCCGCCCGATCCCCACATCCCTTGATTCCCCTAGAGTCTAAGAATCTATCGATCTCAGCCTTGAATATACAATTCAGCAACGACAGCCATTTTGGGGTAGAGTATTCCAAAGATTCACAACCCTCTGAGTGAAGAAATTCCTCTTCGTCCCAGTCTTCAATGGCCAACCCCTTATCCTGAGACTATGCCCCCCCTAGTTCTAGACACTCCAGCCAGGGGTAACAACTGTGGCTCCCATAGTGTGCCGATGCTCGCCGCCTTCAGTCCCACGTGAGGAATGGCAGATTCGGACCCCAGCACAGGCCAACAACTTCAAATGGGAGACCACTCCGAATAGGAAAGGGAACAATGGGCCAGAATTTACGGTGTCTTTGGCCACGTACGCTTGTACGCCGTCCTAGTCCTGCTGCTTGGGCCCCGCAAGTTCCGGCTTTCCACAAGTGCCGCGCACGCACAAAAACCCGTAACTTGCGTTCGTCAAGGTTCGCCTTGACAGATCTACCGAACCGACTGGGAAATCACTTTAGCTGGCGCAGAGTTGGGCTATTTGCCCAACTACTGCCCAGCAATTGCCCGCGAAACTCTTACGGCTGGTACAAGCAGGCGCAGGGCCTGCTCTCACCAGCGTAAGGGTTAATATAAATCTTAAATTAAAAATTAAAAATGATGCACAAACACTTAAAATTAGCTTATGCAAATATTGGCCCAGATTAAAATCTTTAAAATTATTTTTCAAAATGTTTAAATTTTTTATTGTATGTGGTGTAATTAAGGGACATATAATTAAATTTGAAAATCAGAACATTTATATTTATTAGAGTTGTCTAAATTGTTTAATTATTTGGGGACTCCATTGCACGTCATTTGGGGATCCCGTTCGTAAATGTCTGCAATGGAATCCTCCCTTCTCATTGGAGGACCGGGCCCACGCGATCCCAGGCACGCTTCCGAACCGCCTGCCTCCCTGGGAACGCGCAGGCCTTTACGATGCCGTCTGCCTGGAGGCCCGGGACCCGAGCTCTCCGTAGCCATGGATCCGGAAGGTTAAGTTCGGAAATACTTCGCGGGTTGGAGACGTACTCCGGAGGAACGCCTCCGACCGCAAATCCAGGGCCAATGCTCTTTTCAAACAGCAAGTGAAGAATATGAAAGCTCGTCGTGATTACAATCACCGGCCTATGGTGACAAATGACCGTACATTAATCACCACAGCAAGTTCAATAAAAGTTAATAGTCAGCTCCTGCGTGGAATAGATTAAAATGAACGATGCGTACGAGATCGGGCTAATACCCACATTCTTCTTTCTCCATCTCTAACCATTGGTGTCTTCGTATAATTAACTACACAGAGCACTATTTACATTATATAAGCAGAGATCACAACTCCAACTAATAGCTGTTTCAAGTGTTGACACTTTGCAGCGCTGCATTGCAATACCGACTACCCTTTCAAAGTGCTTCCTTGGCTGTGAAGCGCTTTGTGGTGTCCTGAGGTTGTGAATATAAAAACGTCAGTTTTTTCTTTCCTTCGCAGAGTTTTTTCAGGAACTGGTTCCACAGGTCCAGCGAGAGTGATTTCTCGGGTCCACACCTCACGCAGGCGGTTCCCCCTGAACTCAAGCATGTTGCTGTGGGTCAATTCCAAGTGGGCCTCCCATCGGAAGACGAGAACCAAAACTGGCATCCCGGCTTGGTCCAACACCCCACGGGTAACATAGAAACATAGAAGATAGGAGCAGGAGTAGGCCATTCGGCCCCTCGAGCCTGCTCCGCCATTCGATGAGATCATGGCTGATCATCCAAATTCAGTACCCGGTCCCTGCCTTCTCCCCATATCCCTTGATCCCTTTAGCCTTAAGAAATATATCCAACTCCTTCTTGAATATATTTAAAGACTTGGCCTCAACCGCCTTCTGTGGTAGAGAATTCCACAGGTTCACCATTCTCTGGGTGAAGAAATTCCTCCTCATCTCAGCCCTAAATGGCTTACCCCTTATCCTTAGACTGTGACCCCTGGTTCTGGACTCCCCGACCATCGGGAACATTCTACCTGCATCTAGTTTGTCCAGACCTGTCAGAATTTTATAAGTTTCGATGAGATCCCCTCTCATTCTTCTAAACTCCAGCGAGTACAAGCCCAATCGACCCAATCTCTCCTCATACGTCATTCCTGCCATCCCAGGGATCAGCCTTGTGGATGGAAGCCCAGAGGCATCCAGCGCACCTACTCTAGCCTGGGCCACCAGTGAAGCAGAGATGGTTCCTTGGGTTCCTTCTGTAAGCACTACAAGCTTTGAGTCATTGGAGGTAGATCTTGACTTTGTCCGACAGTGGAAAACCGGCGACAGCCCGTTTTACGCATTTCCCAATTTTTATTTCCATTAACTTGAATGCAAATAAAAATGGGGCGAGATGTTAAACAGAATGCCGACTCGCTGTCGCCGGTTTTACACCGTCTCACAAAAGTCAAGATCTATCCCCATTCAAACAATTGGATCTCATTGTGGATAAGAGGCGAGTCAGTGTTGAGACATTAATGTTGGACACCCCTTACAGTTCAATCTGTACCCAGCCCCTGGGGAAAGAAAATAAGAATTTAATTTTGCATTTAATAAGCTGAAAGCTACTAATCTTCTATCAGAAAATTCATAGCAATGTAATCCATTTATTAGTTACCTCACCAGAACATTAACTACATCTCAGCATTATCTCTCCCTGTGTAATGGAAAACCCACATCAAAGTGGTGGCTTTTCTGTATCTGTAATTGGATTCCCAAAAAAACTGAGTCAGCAGCAAGCGGCAGGAAAAATCGTCTCCAAAATACTGGCAGCGGAAGAATCATAGAATGATACAACACCGAAGGAGGCCGTTCGGCCCATCTTGCCAGTGCCGGCTCTTTGAGAGAGCTACCCCATTAGACCTACTCCTCCCTGCTCTTTCCCCATAGCCCCAACATATTTTCCCCTTCAAGTAATTATCCTATTCCCTTTTGAAAGTTACTACTGAATCTGCCTCCACCAGCCTTTCAGGCAGCGCATTCCAGATCATAACAACTCGCTGTAAAAAAAAAATCTCCTCATCTCCCCGCCCCACCCCCCAGGTTCTTTTGCCAATTGCCTTAAACTTGCCGAGAATTTCTGTCGTAACCTCCCAAGTAAACCGGAAAAAGAAAAATCAAATAAATCCGTGGTCTTATCTCGTTCTTTCTTTGTTCTGAAGGAAACAGGAATGCCAAAGGGTACCAGAGGATTACATTCAATCTAGCCGCTTTGTAAATGTTCTTCCCTTTTTTTTTTCCTGGCATTCCGCCGCGTCGGAATAGTGTGGATAAAGGAACATAGCAGCAAATGGTGCCAAACTCATTAAAGCCCTCATTCAGTGGCTGAACGGCACACAGCAGAGGATTATTGAAATAACTCTCTTCCCGCTGCCCATAAATGTGCCTGCACTCGGCCATTCCATTGTCATTCCTCGGGGGGTTTGAAATCTGCCTCCCATTTCAGGATTTCACTGAGGTGTTTTTTCCTGCCCCCCACCAATTTTTTCCCTTCCTTCCCTGTGTCAACCGTGGGTGGGTTCAAATCCCTACTCCAGGGAGTTGTGCACAAAATCCAAGCTGACATTCCCAGATGAGAAACCGAGGCCCCGTCTGCCCTCTTGGGTGGACGTAAAAGATCCCACAGGCACTATTTGGAAGAAGAGCAGGGGAGTTCTCCCCGGTGTCCTGGGGCCAATATTTATCCCTCAACCAACATCACTAAAAACAGATTATCTGGTCATTATCACATTGCTGTTTGTGGGTGCTTGCTGTTCGCAAATTGGCTGCCGCGTTTCCTACATTCCTAATGCTAAATATAGGGAAGTTAAACAAAAGGGCACAGTAATGTTAAGGCAAATGTACTTCAGCCAATCCTTAACCATTTTTGAATGGGTTTATTTCCCCCCCCCCGGCTACTGATCGATAGGCTCTCATGAGCCTTTCTGCCAATTGCTCTAATGTATTATTGCCCTCAGTGCCATTACTGGCACTGAAAGGTTTCCCCATGGGGAGTCCCCTATCTCAGGCATTTCCTAAAAGAAGAGCAGGACCAAAGTTGGATGGCAGTCTGGTCAGGCCGCACAAGAGGTGCTCTGTGCCCATGTGCTCAAGGGAATGGGACTAAATGAATAGCTTTTCAGGAGAGTCACACTGGAGGGAGTGCAGCGAAGATTCACCAGACTGATACCCGAGATGGCAGGAATGACGTATGAGGAGAGATTGGGTCGATTAGGCTTATATTCGCTAGAGTTTAGAAGAATGAGAGGGGATCTCATTGAAACTTATAAAATTCTAACAGGACTAGACAGACTAAACACAGGAAGGATGTTCCCGATGGCCGGGGAGTCCAGAACCAGGGGTCACAGTCTAAGGATAAGGGGTAAGCCATTTAGGACTGAGATGAGGAGGAATTTCTTCACCCAGAGAGTGGTGAACCTGTGGAATTCTCTACCACACAAGGCAGTTGAGGCCAATTCATTAAATATATTCAAGAAGGAGTTAGATATATTTCTTAAGGCTAAAGGGATCAAGGGGTATGGGGAGAAAGCAGGGACAGGGTACTGAATTTGGATGATCAGCCATGATCACATTGAATGGCGGAGCAGGCTCGAGGGGCCGAATGGCCTACTCCTGCTCCTATCTTCTATGTTTCTATGTTAATAAACAGAGGCTGAGGTCAGTCAGAGTTTAATTGCTGTGGAAACACCCTTTTTTCCCCATCTCCAATATTTTTCTAACTAATAAACAAAAGTGTTCTCAGAAAATAGGGAGGGAAAAAACACAACTAACTGCTGCTTCGCCATTCATCCTTGCACACTGGAAGCCGGAGGAACTCAGCATTTTAAGACTGCTTTGCATCTTGTAATAAACGGGTCATCTGGAGTGCAATGCCTGGAGTGCGATGTCTGCACTGTGAGTGTGTCTAGACATGGAGTGCTGGCAAGCTATTCCACCATGAATAACATTACAACTGATCTGGACCCTGCCCTCAGCTTATGTCCACACAGGTGCAGTTTCCAGAAATGGTCATTGTTTAGTTATCATGAGCCTGAATCATAGAATCATAGAAATTAACAGCACAGAAGGAGGCCATTCGGCCCATCTTGCCCGTGCCGGCCAACAAAGAGCTATCCGGCCTAATCCCACTTTCCAGCACTTGGTCTGTAGCCCTGGAGGTTACGGTGCTTCAAGTGCATATCCAAGTACTTTTTAAATGTGATGGGGGTTTCTGCCTCTACCACCCTTTCAGGCAGTGCGTTCCAGACCCCCACCACCCTCTGGGTGAAAATATTTCTCCTCAACTCCCCTCTAAACCTTCCCCCAATTACTTTAAATCTGTGCCCCCTGGTTATTGACCCCTCTGCTAAGGGAAATAGGTCCTTTCTATCCACTCTATCTAGGCCCCTCATAATTTTATGCACCTCAATTAGGTCTCCCCTCAGCCTCCTCTGTTCCAATGAAAACAACCCCAGCCTATCCAATCTTTCTTCATAACTAAAATTCTCCAGCCCAGGCAACATCCTCGTAAATCTCCTCTGCACCCCCTCTAGTGCAATCACATCCTTCCTGTAATGTGGTGACCAGAACTGCACGCAGTACTCTAGCTGCGGCCTGACTAGTGTTTTATACAGTTCAAGCGTAACCTCCCTGCTCGTATATTCTATGCCTCGGCTAATAAAGGCATAGAATCCCAGCTGATTTTTTGCTGTGGAAACAGCCTTTTATCCTGTCGCCAATATTTTTATAACTAATTTTTAAAAAAGCATTTTAAGCAAACAGGGAGAGAAACAAATGCACTTTTTTTAATGCCTCAATGATTTTTCTCCCAGGGTTGTTCGCAGCAGTGTCCAGGAGGTTCATTCCTGGAGACTCCAGGGCTACCCAGGGCAGAAGTGGAGTTTAGAAGATTGAGAGGGGACCTCATAGAAGTGTATAAAATTCTGACAGGTCTAGACAGACTGGATGCAGAAGGAATGTTTCCCTTGGCGGGTGAGAACAGAACTAGAGGACATAATTTAAGGATAAGGGCTAAACCATTTAGGACAGAGATGAGGGGGAATTTCTTCACTCAGAGAGTGGTGAACCTGTGGAACTCATTGCCACAGAGGGCAGTGTACGCCAGCTCATTAAATATATTTAAGAGGGAATTAGATATATTTCTACGGGCAAAAGGGGTTAAGGGTTACGGAGAGAAGGCGGGGACGGGATACTGAATTAAAGGATCAGCCATGATCTCATCGAATGGCGGAGCAGGCACGAAGGGCCGAATGGCCTACTCCTGCTCCTATCTTCTATGTATCTATGTATCTGTCAGAGAGCCAGCACGGGCAGGATGGGACAAACGGCCTCCTTCTGCTTCTCCTCCTGAGGAAAATAAAGCCACTGAGAGACTGGTTGTCCCACTGCGATAAACCCGCAGGAACCAAGAGGAAAACGAATAGCAAGCTCGCCGCCTGATTACCAACAGAATCCCGGCCCAGGATGACTCATAAGGTCATAGGAAATAGGAGCAGGAGTAGGTCATTCAACCCCTCGAGCATGCTCCGCCATTCAACAAGATCATGGCTGATCTTCTACCTCAACTCCACCTTCCCGCCCGATCTTCATATCCCTTGATTCCCTTAGTATCTAAAAACAGATCGATCGCCGTCTTGAATATACTCAACGACTGAGCCTCCACAGCCCTCTGGGGTAGAGAATTCCAAAGATTCACCACCCTCTGAGTGAAGAAATTTCTCCTCATCTCAGTCCTAAATGGCTGACCCCTTATTCTGAGACTGTGACCCCTGGTTCTACACTCCCCAGCCAGGGGAAACATCCTCCCTGCATCTACCCTGTCAAGCCTTGTAAGAATTTTATACTTTGCAATGAGATCACCTCTCATTCTTGTAAATTCAATCAAACCTGCAGTCGGAGGTTCCAGAATACTCTGCTCCTAAATTAAAATGTCACCCAAGAAAGAGCAAAGTGACACCTGCACTCTCCATCACCCCGACACAAAGCACTTTTTTTTTTAAACACTTGTTAAAATGAACTGATAGAAGAGAAATGATTGCATCTAATTAAAATTCCAGCAGTAACAGGCAGTCAATTATGTCAGAGCAGGAGTGTTATCAATGGTATAGATGATGCACATTTCTGCGGTTTTCCTTTTTGCTTTCCCTTTCAGTCCCGGATACATCACTGCCTGCAGTTATACTGGTCCACGATTTAATTGTATCGTACGGCACAGATCTATTTAACTCAGGGCGCTGAGCTTCGGTTAATTTTTTAAATAGTGTGTCAGCTCGGATGTCCGCACCGTATCTCTGAGGAGCCAATCATCTCCTTGGTCGGTTCTGGCAGTCCGAGGAGTGTTCTGTAAATAGGGGCGGAAAACGCGCTGGTTTATTTGATCTGGGAGTCTGACCTCCTCCTTCAAGCGAGAGCTGGGCCTGTTTCATGCTGGGGGTTGGGGGGAGACCACCGCCTCACAGGAGAAACATAGAAACATAGAAGATAGGAGCAGGAGTAGGCCATTCGGCCCCTCGAGCATGCTCCGCCATTTAATGAGATCATGGCTGATCAGCCAAATTCAATACCCTGTCCCTGCTTTCTCCCCGTATCCCTTGATCCCTTTAGCCTTAAGAAATATATCTAACTCCTTCTTGAATATATTTAATGAATTGGCCTCAACTGCCTTCTGTGGTAGAGAATTCCACAGGTTCACCATTCTCTGGGTGAAGAAATTCTTCCTCATCTCAGTCCTAAATGGCTTACCCCTTATCCTTAGACTGTGACCCCTGGTTCTGGACTCCCCCGCCATCAGGAACAGCCTTCCTGCATCTAGTCTGTCCAGTCCTGTTAGAATTTTATAAGTTTCAATGAGATCCCCTCCCATTCTTCTAAACTCTAGCGAATATAAGCCCAATCGACCCAATCTCTCCTCGTACGTCATTCCTGCCATCCCAGGTATCAGTCTGGTGAATCTTCGCTGCACTCCTTCCATGGCAAGAACATCCTTCCTCAGATAAGGAGGTGGGTACGGCAGGGAATTATCAGGGCCAGAGGGAGCTCCTGGACTAGTTTCGATCGCCGAGATGGGGAGTTTACCAGATTTTGTTTTCCCCAGATTGGCCTGGTGTTTTGTAATCTTGTTTTTACGTCTCTCCCAGGAGATCACATGGTGTTTGGGTGGGGTGGAGTGGGTATATATGGTGATACACAAGGCGCCACAATTGTATGGGACAGGCTGGTTGGACCAGAGGGTCTTTATCTCTCCGTTATTATCCATACGTCCATCAATTTAAACCTGGCGTGCCAATACAGATTAGTCAACGCGAGACTCGTATTCAGGTTTTTTTTTCCCCAGTTGTGTAAAAAGAAAGAACTTGCATTTCTATGGCGCCTTTTACAACCTCAGGACGTCCCAAAATGCTTCACAATGAAGTACTATTTCAAGTGTAGTCACTGTTGTAATGTAGGAAGCGCGGCAGCCAATTTGCGCACAGCAAGCTCCCACAAACAGCAATGTGACAATGTCCAGCTAATCTGTTTTTAGTGATGTTGGTTGAGGGATAAATATTGGCCAGAACAACGGGGATAACTCCCCCTGCTCTTCTTCAAAATAGTGCCATGGGATCTTTTAGGTCCACCTGAGAGAACAGACGGGGCCTCGGTTTAGCGGCTCATCCGAAAGACGGCACCTCCGGCAGTACAGCACTCCCTCAGCGCTGCACTGGAGTGTCAGCCTAGATTACGCGCTCGAGTCTTTGGAGTGGGGACTTGAACCCACGACCTTCTGACTCAGAGAGGAGGGTGCTACCCAGTGAGCCACGGCCGACAACACAAATTTAAACCTCGAGTGCCATACAGATCAGGTGGGTCAAGGCGTGCCTCCTATTTGGTTTTGCTTTCCCCCTCCAGTTGAGTAGAACGAACTTAAAAGGGGAAGAAATCAGCCGCGGTTCCCGCCCTGATGGCGATGCCACGGTCTGTACTGAGTTAGCTGATGGTGGTCGGTGGAGGGGTAAGTGGGGGGTGGGTCGGGGTGGTGGGTAATACTGGTGTTACAATTGGGAAACAAAATGGGTGAAGGGTTGTGCACCTAATCGCTGTTCAGTGACTCCTTCTGTGGATGTCCTGGGCCAATATTTATCCCTCAACCAATACCTGACTAAAGCAGATTATCTGGTCATTTATCACATTGCTGTTAGTGGGAGCTTGCTGTGCACAGATTGGCTGCCGTGTTTCCTACATTACAACAGTGACCGCACTTCAAAAAAGTACTTTGTCGGCTGTAAAGCGCTTTGGGACGTCCTGTGGTCGTGAAAGGCGCTACAGAAACACCAGTTCTTTCTTTCTTTTATGTCGGATTGGTTGCAGCTCCGATCACAATGCCCTCCCCACATTGCTGAATAGCCCGTTGATGCTGACTGCCGAGTTTCACACATGAACAGCCGAGTCAGGTACTGGAGGGCAGCTGTGCCTGTGGAACCCTGCCCCAGTGTGGGATCGTCCCTTCAGGGAGGGGTGAGGGATTATATTTGGCATTTAGGGTCTGCAGAAGAACTCAATTTCTCAGCTTACCCGTCAGGTGACACCAATCATTGAACCTTTTAAACGGAATAGAAAAAAAAAGCACAAGTACTTTTACTTATCCGTTAGACCCCTCCATATATTGCAGAAATACCTCAAGGTGTGGGCTCTGTAATACAATCCTAAGCTACAGGTGTTGTGGGAATTGGTCGCTTAGATTGCCCCTCCATTCCCCAGCAGCACAGCCATCGGTAAAACTGTCGATGCTCTCATTACAACATTGTGTCAACAACAACTTGCATCTCCAGGCCTAGCGGTCGCCATGTTTTCAGACTGGCCCGAGAGTCGCCATGTTTTCAGACTGGCCCGAGAGTCGCCATGTTTTCAGACTGGCCCGAGAGTCGCCATGTTTTCAGACTGGCCCGAGAGTCGCCATGTTTTCAGACTGGCCCGAGAGTCGCCATGTTTTCAGACTGGCCCGAGAGTCACCATGTTTTCAGACTGGCCCGAGAGTCGCCATGTTTTCAGACTGGCTCGAGAGTCGCCATGTTTCCAGACTGGCCCGAGAGTCGCCATGTTTTCAGACTGGCCCGAGAGTCGCCATGTTTTCAGACTGGCCCGAGAGTCGCCATGTTTTCAGACAGGCCCGAGAGTCGCCATGTTTTCAGACTGGCCCGAGAGTCGCCATGTTTTCAGACTGGCCCGAGAGTCGCCATGTTTTCAGACTGGCCCGAGAGTTGCCATGTTTTCAGACAAGCCCGAGAGTCGCCATGTTTTCAGACAAGCCCGAGAGTCGCCATGTTTTCAGACTGGCCCGAGAGTCGCCATGTTTTCAGACTGGCCCGAGAGTCGCCATGTTTTCAGACTGGCCCGAGAGTCGCCATGTTTTCAGACTGGCCCGAGAGTCGCCATGTTTTCAGACTGGCCCGAGAGTCGCCATGTTTTCAGACAAGCCCGAGAGTCGCCATGTTTTCAGACTGGCCCGAGAGTCGCCATGTTTTCAGACTGGCCGAGAGTCGCCATGTTTTCAGACAAGCCTGAGAGTCGCCATGTTTTCAGACTGGCCCGAGAGTCGCCATGTTTTCAGACTGGCCCGAGAGTCGCCATGTTTCCAGACTGGCCCGAGAGTCGCCATGTTTTCAGACAAGCCTGAGAGTCGCCATGTTTCCAGACTGGCCTGAGAGTCGCCATGTTTTCAGACAAGCCTGAGAGTCACCATGTTTTCAGACAGGCCCGAGAGTCGCCATGTTTTCAGACTGGCCCGAGAGTCGCCATGTTTTCAGACTGGCCGAGAGTCGCCATGTTTTCAGACTGGCCCGAGAGTCGCCATGTTTCCAGACTGGCCCGAGAGTCGCCATGTTTTCAGACAAGCCTGAGAGTCGCCATGTTTCCAGACTGGCCTGAGAGTCGCCATGTTTTCAGACAAGCCTGAGAGTCACCATGTTTTCAGACAGGCCCGAGAGTCGCCATGTTTTCAGACTGGCCCGAGAGTCGCCATGTTTTCAGACTGGCCCGAGAGTCGCCATGTTTTCAGACTGGCCGAGAGTCGCCATGTTTTCAGACTGGCCCGAGAGTCGCCATGTTTTCAGACAGGCCCGAGAGTCGCCATGTTTTCAGACTGGCCCGAGAGTCGCCATGTTTTCAGACAGGCCCGAGAGTCGCCATGTTTTCAGACTGGCCCGAGAGTCGCCATGTTTTCAGACTGGCCCGAGAGTCGCCATGTTTTCAGACTGGCCCGAGAGTCGCCATGTTTTCAGACTGGCCCGAGAGTCGCCATGTTTTCAGACTGGCCCGAGAGTCGCCATGTTTTCAGACTGGCCCGAGAGTCGCCATGTTTTCAGACTGGCCCGAGAGTCGCCATGTTTTCAGACTGGCCCGAGAGTCGCCATGTTTTCAGACTGGCCTGAGAGTCGCCATGTTTTCAGACTGGCCCGAGAGTCGCCATGTTTTCAGACTGGCCCGAGAGTCGCCATGTTTCCAGACTGGCCCGAGAGTCGCCATGTTTTCAGACTGGCCTGAGAGTCGCCATGTTTTCAGACTGGCCCGAGAGTCGGCATGTTTTCAGACTGGCCCGAGAGTCGCCATGTTTTCCGACAGGCCCAAGAGTCACCATGTTTTCAGACAGGCCTGCCGGTCGCCATGGTGTCGATATTTACGGGGGAGGCTGCGGTGGAACCCGGTAGCGCGTCTAAACCCGAGAAAGCTCAGGGATGCCGAGGTCCGGCCGATCTTAACGACAGAACCTCGTTAACATTTTCTTCTTCTGTCTCTCGCCCGGCAGCCGGGCGGATTGACAGGCTGGCCGGGTGGTAAAACCAGTGGCAGGAGGCCGCAACCGGGGACCCTGAGGGATGGCCCTCGGCAATCTGGAGCGATCTCGCTTGTTTGGAGGGGGGGGGTGGGGTGGGGAGGGTCAGAGTCCTGCAGCAGGCTCAGGATCAGGGCTTGGAGGGAGGGAGGGGACGGTCGGCCAATCGCGGCAGTGAGGAGAGGCCGCGATCGGCAGAGGGGAGGCCGAAGGCTTCCTTGAGGGGGCTGAGGGGAGGGAGCACTCCTGCTCCTCTTGGCCCCACAAGGAATGCTCTAAAAAGCACTTACCTTGTGGAGCCGGCAGCTTCTGCCTACATTTCAGTGCCGGGATTCCCGAGCCCTGGGAAACCCGGCCGGCAATTGTTTAATTTAAATCAGGCTCCCAAATGCACTGTGGAAGCCGGATCTCAATATGATAATGAAGTGTCCCGCCTCTCCAAGACGGGTTACACGCCCGGTTTTTATCCCAGCACCCCCCACCCCCCCCGAGACCCTCTCCCGCTCATGGTGAAGTGTGGGGGGGGGGGTTAATATGGAGGCCCATGTTTTCAGACAGGCCTCCCAGCTATTCTGTCCCCAACCTGTACGGAGTAGGGAGGCAAACTGAAAAGGGGAGAGCGTAACATGATACCTTATAAAGTAATAACAACAGGAAATGTTGGAAGCACTCTGCAGGCCAAGCAGCATCCGTGGAGAGAGAGAGAAACAGAGTTAATGTTTCAGGTCTGTGACCCTTTGTCAGAACTGGGAAAAGTTAGAGATGTAACAGGTTTTAAGCAGGTGCAGAGGCAGGGAGAGGGGGAGGGGAGGAAAGAACAAATGGGACGGTCTGTGACAGGGTGGAAGGCGGGAGTAGTTAAATGCTGCAAATGGGGATGGCAGAATCATCAACAGCTGCTGCCTGAAACAATGGGGGTAGAGGTTATAGTCTGAAATTGTTGAACTCGATGCCGAGTCCAGAAGGCTGTAAAGTGCACCTTATAGAGTAATCTCCTCCCTCCCCTCCGAGAAAACAGCAAGAGTTATAGGCAGGAGCGGACTGGCCGTGTGGGAGACTGGGAGTGCCTCCGTGAGTGTTTCCATGGCGCTGTATTATCGGCGCTCTGCCAGACTCCTGGAGAATCCTTTCGGGGGAGCCAGTCCACCCCTGTTTAATGCTCCACGCCAACAAACGTTTTTGCAATCCAGACAGAAAATGCTGGACACACTCAGCAGGTCAGGCAGCCTTTGTGGAGAGAGAGAAAAACAGAGTTAACGGGCTAGATTTTCCTCGAGCCGTCAGGCGGGGTTTCAGGCATGTTGGGGGGGGGGGGGAAATCCCGAATTTGGGGTCCCGACACCATCCCGCCCAAAACCCTGCCTCACGCAAGTTTCAGGGGCGGCGGGTACCCGCCCCGCACTGGGACCCGCTGAAACCAGGCGGGAAGGGATTAGTGCCAATTAACTGCCTGTTAACAGGTAGTTAACAGGCAGTTTTTAGCCTAATCCCTATTTTGAGGGGTTTCGTGTGGGTTTCCCGACGGCTCCAAACCACGCCAGGTAGAGCAGGCGGGCCGTCAGGTTGAAGGAGTTGGAGGGGTCGCGATGTCGGCGCTCAGGTGAGTGATGGGTGCATGAGTGTAAAGGTAAGTGTGTTTGGTGTGTCTAAAGTGTGTAAAGAACTTTTACTTACCTGTACTTACCTTAACAGCCTTTCTTCCTGTAGCCGTCGGGAGCCCATCACTTAGCCGGAACTGAAAGCTGAACGGCTGCGATCTGTGAAAAGTGACAGCCTTCAGCTTTGAGCGCTGCTGAGAGTTCTAACTGAGTCTGTGCAGAAGGACTCAGCTTAGAACTCAGACTGTCAGTGTTTCACAGCTTCAAACAGCTGTGAAACACTGATATTTCATCTGTCAAGAACTCTTGACAGATGAAATTTCAGTTTGTGACGTCACCTGTTGCCAGGTGGCCCTTAATTGGCCTGCTGAGCCCGCTGGGCGGGCTCAACAAGGTCAATCAAGGGGAAATCGCACGGATTGGCCGGACGTCGATGTAGGCGGGTCAAAAACCCGAAAGGGGAAGTCCCGCCTTCTTCCCGGCTAGTTCGGGAAAATCGACCCCAACGTTTCAGGTCGGTGACCTTTCGTCAGGACCGTTCTGGAAAGGTCATCGACCCGAAACTTTGACTCTGTTTCTCTCTCTCTCCACCGATCCTGCCTGACCTGCTGATTGTTGCCAGCATTTTCTGTTGAGATTTCAGATTTCCACCATCCTCAGTATTTTGCTTTCTGTAAACATTTCGAAATGTCTATTTTGCCGTGTTGGGCGAGGAGTTACATTTCAGCCAGACTGCCTTCTCAGGTAGGGTAACCTGACCTGGAATATTTATTTTGTTGCTTCTAGGTGTGTGCTTGGGAAGCAGCGAACTGTAAACCGTGTCAAACCGTTTCATCTGATCACTGGTGCAAGTCTTTAAAGGTCGGCTCAGAAACGCGTAATAATCTGTCAGACTAAAAACAGACGGCCTCTCTCCAGTTGTTGCAGATGCTGCAAACAAACCAACTGAGAGAGAAAAAAACAACTCCAGGCGGCAGCACCTCCCGAACCCGCGACCTCCGCCACCTAGAAGGACAAGGGCAGCAGGCGCGTGGGAAACACCGCCACCTCCACGGTCCCCTCCAAGTCACACACCATCCTGACTTGGACGCATGTGGGCCGTTCCTTCATCGTCACCGGGTCAAAATGCTGGGACTCCCTCCCTTCACCACACGGACTGCAGCGGTTCAAGAAGACATCTCACTGCCACCGTCTCAAGGGGGCAACTAGGGACGGGCAACAACAAATGCCAGCCTTGCCATAGATCCGCAGAATGAATGGAAAAAAGAAATAATGCAAATTGCTATCTCCCTAAGCTCCTCCAGCGCCCTACAGCCCTCCGAGATCTCCGCGCACCTTGGGACGTTTTACTAGGTTTAAGGCGCTATATAAATACAAGTTGAATGTGGCGACTCACGTGCGTCTGACTGTCGTTACCCTCGGACAGAACCTGATAGTGCAATCTGGTGCTTTACAGAGTGCTGGGAGCAGGGCTACCGAAATCAATAGACCACAGCAAAGAACACCGAGGCTGAATAGAACGGGAGTGAAATTCATCCCGGGCGGGTAGTGCAGAATGGACGCCAGCGAATCGGCAGCTTGTTTTATGCACCTTCCTGCTTTTCTGTTCCATTCCAGTTATGGGGTGAATATCAGGCCCCGGTTGCGATGTCTTGTGACTTGCCATCATTGATTGAAATAGGGTGAACAATTAACGTGAACATAGAACAAAAATACTGGAGTCAAAACTAAACTTTTGTGTACTGTGATGTGTTTGCAAAAGGCTGCTAGCAAGCAGTTATCTACAGTACTTACCACTAGCAGGCATTCATTTTGAATCATTTTCCTGAAAAGAATCAATTAATGCTATAGGCTAGATATTAGACTGCTCTCTGCAGGAAATACAAGTTGTTTTGGAGGCTGGAATTTTCATTCATCTTCTGCCCCACTAAGTTTCTGATAGTCTAACTAAGTTTTTTATATTCATAAGGTTCTGATGAACGGTCACCAACCTGAAACGTTCGGGCCCGATTTTGTGGATTGTGTGGGAAATGGTCGGATTCCCCGAATGTGGGGTTCTGACACGCAAAAAAATGTGTCAGCCAGCTGCATGCAATTTTCCCTCAAGTGGCCAATTAATTTCCAGCATGTGGACAGCATTGTTAATTGTCCATTTCCAGTCAGGAAGCCCCACAGTATGATGTCATCATTTGTGGTGCTTTCAAGGTCCACAGCAAGCATTGCTTCCCCTGTTGGCTTCCAAATGAACCATACAGGATGGCAGAGGAGCCTGCAGCAGCTGTGGCCAGTGCCAGACCCCGAGCTGCCTCCAAATTCGACGAAGCTTCACTGCAGGCATTATTGGATGGGGTTAGGGCCCACAGGGAGGTCCTCTTCCCTAGGTCAGGCAGGAAGAGGCCTCCCACTGAGACCAAGGCTGCATGGATGCAGGTGTCAGCAGATGTCAACTCGAATGTGCATGTAACCTTGGCATTACATTTCTAACTCCTTCCTCTACTCCCCCACAGGACCATCCAGAGCCCCCGTCCTCACTGTGGAGGAGGAAGAGGCTGTGCAGCCAGACTCCTCAGAGGAGGCTCCAACCTTTGAGGGCACAGCGTCAGCAGAAGTAAGCGCACCCAGCACCAGCGCAAACACACTCACCTCGGGGGGACCTTCGGGACATAGAGTAGTGTTGTCACCTGGTGTTTCACAGCTCACAAGTGAGCCTCAGCAGATTCTGGAGACAGGGACAGCAGTGGAGAGTCCTCATCGGAGGGCGCAGGACTCTGCCAGTTCAGCACAGCTGCGCTGCATGTCGACCCTCTGCCTCTGGGTTCATCTGCAAGAGAAGAGGTGATGGATCTCCATGCACAGATGCAGGAGTCTCTGGCGGGTTTTGTCTCCAGGGTCGCTGCGAGTGTGGAGCGAATGGAGGAGTCCATAGCGACCATGAGCAGAGCCTTTGTGGAGTCATTGGCACATGAACGCATCACCATGGAAAGGTTGGCAACCTCCATGGAGGAGATAACTCGCCAGGGTACGGAAAACATGGTGAGTGCTCATAAGAGAATGACATCTCTTGAGGAGCGTTGGCCATCTATTGAACAGAGAAACCAGACCTTCATGGAAGTCCTTCTGAGTAGGACTGCCAGTGCAGAAATGGGTCCCCATGGCCCCTAAAGCGCAGCAAGGTGCTCTCAAGCCACTTCCAAGCGCTGGCCCCTTCTGGCCTGTGCAGCTTCAGGTGAGCGAGCAGCAGCCTGGTGCTCCTGGTGCTCATCCTGCTGTTCCTGGTTCTGCTGCTGCCGCCTCTGCTGCTGGAGATCCTCTAATGGCAAGAAGGGAAGGAAAAAAAGGCGTCCCATGCTTCTCGTAGATGCCTCCGTTGAGGAAGCGCTGAGTGAGGGTGGCGAGAGGGGCTTCCCAGGAGATCACATTGGAGAAGTGTGTGAGGTTCCAATCTTCCACAGCTGTGCCTAAGCCTTGAAGAAGTAGCCCCAAGCCTGCAGCAACAAGGTCCTTCACCATACAAATGCTGTCCCTTTAAATCGCAGCTTTCCCGAATGACCTGCAGCTGACAGCAAGCAAGCCGGCAAGCTTCGCGGCAGGTTTCATCGGCGGGGTTCCCCGCAGGCGTGTTTAGCGCGGGGAACCCCTGAAAATCACAAGGCCACCCTAAAATGGCATTAAACACGCCAATAATTGGTGGTTAGGGTCCCGACGGCCAGTCCCGCCAGCGGCGGGCGGGACTGAATCGGCTCGCGGAGAAACGGCGGTCCGAAAGTCGGACGGGGCGGGGAATCAGGCCGGCGGGCAGGGGGGGCTGTTGCGACCCCCTATTTCGGCGATTTTCGGCCCCCGCCCGCCTGAAAAGCCGCCCGACGGCTGGCAGAAAATCGGGGCCGTTGACTCTGTTTCTCTCTCCACAGAGGCTGCCTGACCTGCTGAGTGTTTCCAGCATTTTCTGTGCATATTTCAGATTTCCAGCCTCCGCAGAATTTTGCCTTTGGCTTACAAATCAAAATCAAATCAAATCAACTTTTATTGTCATTTTGTTAGTGCACAAGTGCAGTACAACGAAATGTAGGCTTGCACGTGAAAGCGTGCGGTCATGGTGTGAGGACAGGGCGCGGCTCGGTTATTGCCGCTCCCACCGTGGTTGAATAGCCTGCTGACGCTGCCTGGGGTCACATTGCCTGAAGGGCAGCTGCTTGGCTGAGGTACCGGAGGGTCCCTGGTGACGCTGCGACCTGTCCCCCCGCAACCCAGAGTTAGCGGCCAAGGATCGCCGGGGAGAAAACTGCCTCAAAAACCCCCCCCCCGAATATAGACGGTCGAGGGGCCATTGCAATACCGAAGTAATCGGCGGCGAGTTACCTCGTCGGACCGCGCAGCGACAAACGGAGGTGGTTCTTTTTGTTCCCCCTCTGAAAGGACGAAACAATTCACACCTGGCAAGCCGCAGAACTCCTTCCTGACAGCGAATCATTTGCATAATCATGAAGAATGTTCCACAAAATTAAGTCAATCAGGGAAGTCCCCAGTGCAAATTAGAGATCTTTCAATTTAGGCAACAGCATGCTCGTGGCTCCGACACAGTCGTGACTATTCCTGGTGGCAACGCAAAGCCACGCTCTGCCTCACTGCATCACACAGAGCGCACCTGGAGCAGCCCGCGCGCACTCACTCACGGCAGATCCCCCCTGAAACACTCGGGGTCAGCGCTGCCAAGCGAGCTGGTTCTGAAGTGTTACCAGTTCATTAATTACTCAGGCAACCCTGGGAAGCAATGTCAAGATCCGAAAGCACACGGAGCAGGTTTGCTTAAACACACTCGCTAGCACGAGCGAGGAAGGCTCCCCAATTTGGATCCGCCATTCTCAATTTGTCCCTCCCCCTCCCCCCCGAGGCCTTGGGACATTTTACCACATTGACGACATTATACAAATGCAAGTTGTTGTTGTTGCTGCTGCCCTATGTTACCATAAGAATTAGGAGCAGGAGTCGGCCATACGGCCCCTCGAGCCTGCTCCACCATTCAATAAGATCATGGCTGATCTTCTACCCCATCTCCACTTTCCTGCACGATCCCCATATCCCCTGATTCCCTTAGTGCTCAAAAATCTATCAATCTCATTCCTGAATATATTCATCGACTGAGCCCCCACAGCCCTCTGGGGCGGAGAATTCCAAAGATTCACCACCCTCTGAGTGAAGAACTTTTTCCTCATCTCAGTCCTAAATGGCCAACCCCTTATCCTGAGACTGGGACCTCTGGTTCTAGCCTCTCAGCATCTACCCTGTCAATCCCTCTTAAGAATGTTATACTTTTCAATGAATTAACCTCTCATTCTTCTAAATGCCAGAGAACATAGACCCATTCTACTCAATCCCAACTCATCGGACAGCCTTCTCCACCCAGGAATCAATCCAGTGAACCTTGGTTGATGCCCCTCTCAGGGAAATATATCCTTCCTTGGGTACGAAGACCAAAACTCTACACAGTACTCCAGGTGTGGTCTCAACAAAGCCCTATGTAATTGCAGCAAGTCTTCCTTTGCAGCTGTTGTTGTTCTGACTCATGCTGGGTTACTATTCAGCTGTCTCCCTGTGTTGCCCATCTATATATATAAACGGATACTTCTTTCTGTCTGTCCTTCTGTCTGTCCTCACGTGTGCGTCTGTCCGGCTATGCGCTCGAAAGTTATAGAGTGTACCTATGCGCGTGTTACCTCCGAAGAAAGCTTACGCTTCCGGGACGCTCGTAAGCATATTTACTTTTCGGTCGGACGAAAATTGTTCGCGCCTTATGCAAAAAACCTTCAAAATTAAACTCATTATCTGCTACTTAGCATTGATTGACTGACGTCAAGGTTCGACCAATCCTGTGCCGTCACGATTGACCAATCCTACAGTACAGTCCCCTGATGGTTGGCCAATCGGTGTGTGTGTGTGTGTGGGCGGGACTAATCGTTTTCATCTCCAGGATGTGCCAGCCATTGTTTCACTGCTTCCAGCTCCAACTACTCTCCTTATCCAGCTTTGAAAAAGTTAGTATCTCTTTTAAAAATAACATAACATTTACCAAAAACGTTTTATAAGTACTTTCACTTTCATCTTTCAAGGTGTTAAAAGGTAGAAATGTTGTCCGCCAGCAGATTGAGAGAGGGACACAGACAGGGCCCAAAAGCCTGGGACTCGATTTAAAATGTTGCCCGGCAGCAGATTCACAGAGGGACAGAGAGGCCCCAAAGCCTGGCACTCGATTTAAACCGCCCGGCCCAAAACAGCCCTGGCAAAGCTGGGCTCCCCCAGCTAGTATTTCATATGTGAGCCTGGGGTTAACGGGCAGGCTGGTCAAAAGGGTGGGGAAAGTCACTGCCAGGCCTAATCCCGTCCTCACCGAACGACTTCACACGTTCAGTTCCCAGGAGGGGATAACAATTGGGAGCAGGAAGTTAGGCTGGTTTTTAAACCCCCTACCTTAACCTGTGGGCACCCCTGTTCCTCGTGGCCCACTCACTTAAACTGCAGCTGAGTTCATCTAACTCCGCATTGGCTGCCAGAAAAAGGGTTAATCGGACTGACTTGAAGTGTGCTAATGTAACTGAATTTTCTTTATATTGTTGTAATGTTAGTTTTCTTTGAGGTGATGTGTGAGTGACTGCCCTTGACATCAAGGCAGCATTTGACCGAGTGTGGCACCAAGGAGCCCTAGTAAAACTGAAGTCAATGGGAATCAGGGGGAAAACTCTCCACTGGCTGGAGTCATGCCTTGCACAAAGGAAGATGGTTGTGGTGATTGAAGGTCAATCATCACAGCTCCAAGACATCGCTGCAGGAGTTCCTCAGGGCAGTGTCCTAGGCCCAACCATATTCAGCTGCTTCATCAATGACCTACCCTCCATCAGAAGGTCAAAAGTGGGGATGTTTGCTGATGACTGCAGTGTTCCATTCCATTCACAGCTCCTCAGAAAATGAAGCAGTCCGTGCCTGAATGCAACAAGACCTGAACAACGTTCAGGCTTGGGCTGACAAGTGGCAGGTAACATTCGGGCCACACAAGTGCCAGGCAATGACTATCTCCAACAAACGAGAGTCTAACCACCGCCCCTTGACAGTCAACGGCATTACCATCGCCGAATCCCCCACCATCAACATCCTGGGGTCACCATTGAGCAGAAACTTAACTGGACCAGCCACATAAATACTGTGGCTACAAGAGCAGGTCAGAAGCTGGGTATTCTGCAGCGAGTGTCTCACCTCTTGACTCCCCAAAGCCTTTCCACCATCTACAAGGCACAAGTCAGGAGTGTGATGGAATACTCTCCACTTGCGTGGATGAGTAAAGCTTCAACAACACTGAAGAAGCTCGACACCATATTGGACAAAGCAGTCCACTTGATTGGCTCCCCATCCACCACCTTAAACACACACTCCCTTCACCACTGGCGCACCGTGGCTGCAGTGTGTACCATCTACAAGATGCACTGCAGCAACTCGCCAAGGCTTCTTCGGCAGCACCTCCCAAACCCGCGACCTCTTCCACCTAGAAGGACAAGGGCAGCTGGCGCACGGGAAGACCACCACCTGCAAGTTCCCCTCCAAGTCGCCACACACAATATATTGCAGTTCCTTCACTGTCACTGGGTCAAAATCCTGGAACTCCCTCTCTGCAGCAACCCCTCAGTACTGCACTGGGAGTGTCAGCCTGGATGTTGTGCTCAGGCCTCTGGAGAGCAAAGGACTCCATTCATTAGAAGGGAAGTCTTAGAGCCTTACTTAGGATAAGCACCTACATCTTACTCTGAGAGAGACCACACCCTGCAACTGGAAAGTTGGGGAGTTTGATTCCGGTAGTCAAGTTAAGGGAGCTAGAAACAGAGATGTGTTGAAGATCGAGTTACTTTCATTTTTATCACAATCATTGTAGTACGGATCTGTAGCTGCAAAGGACAGAACATCTGTGTAGAGCCCTATCTCTTTAATTAGAGTCTAGAATTAAATCAGCTTTGAATAATTCATAATTAAAGATAGTCTTCTATCTGATAGTTTCACATGGCAAAACTTCAATTAAATGTAACTGGAAAGGAATGTGATAACAATATAGGGAGCTACACTGCTTGTTTTAGAAAAAATGTATTAACTGAGTATTGATACCTTTTGGTATAAAATTCTCATCCTTGTATTCAGATCCCTCCATGGCCCCTCCCTATCTCTGTAATCTCCTCCAGCCCTACAACCCTCCGAGATCTCTGCGCTCCTCCAATTCTGGCCTCTTGCGCATCCCGAATTTTCATCGCTCCACCATTGGCGGCCGTGCCTTCAGCTGCCTGGGGCCCTGAGCTCTGGAATTCCCTCCCTAAACCTCTCCGCCCCTCTGCCTCTCTACCCCTCCTCCTTTAAGATGTTCCATGAAACCCACCTCTTTGACCAAGCTTTTGGTCACCTGTCCTAATATCTCCTTATGTGGCTCGGTGTCAGATGTTGCTTGGTAACGCTCCCGTGAAGGGACGTGGGGCGTTTTACTGCATTAGTGGCGCTATGCAAATGCAAGTTGTTGTTGTTGTTGATGTAACTATGTAATGCTGAGCATCACCACGCTGCAGTTTAAAGATGTAAAGCTAGACACATGAACAAGACTTGATTGAGTTTCTGTAGCTTGCCATATATGGACATTTTGATAAGGAACGCAGTCTGGAAAGGTATAAAAAGTGGCAAACTGTAATGAACATTTGGATTGGTACAGGTTCGACCTGGACACTGAGCTCAGAACATATAACGGCTTTGAGCCCCCCAACATCAGCTGTGATTGTACCATCTCTTAAGTGAATGCCAAAGTAATATTGCATGTACTGTGTGCTAAAATCCAGAACCCACTGACCAAGGAAGGCCATTGTAATGGGACAGCATGAATGGTTTTACGCATCAATCAGACATCTTTCTACAGAGAGAAAGGACATGGTGAGCTGTTGAGATCAATCCAAAAAGGGACAGACATTTAGGGCCTAATGGCCTTTTCCAGGTTAAAGAAAAGTAAGACTTGCATTTCTATAGCACCTTTCTCAAACCCAGCTCATCCCAAAGCGCTTCACAGCCAATGAAGTACTTTTCTAGACACAAAAGGCATCAAGGGGTATGGGGAGAGAGCAGGAACATGGTATTGAGATAGAGGATCAGCCATGATCATATTGAATGGCGGAGCAGTCTCGAAGGGCCGAATGGCCTACTCCTGCTCCTATTTTTCTATGTTTCTATGAAGTGTGGTCACTGTTGTAATGTAGGAAACACAGCAGCCAATTTGTGCACAGCAAGCTCCCACAAACAGCAATGTGATAATGACCAGATAATCAGTTTTAGCTATGTTGGTTGTGGGTTAAGTATTGACCAGGACACTGGGGAGAACTCCCCTGCTCTTCTTCGAAATAGTGGCCACGGGATCTTTTACATCCACCTGAGAGAGCAGACGGGACCTCGGTTTAATATCCCATCTGAAAGACGGCACCTCCGACAGTTCAGCGCTCCCTCAGTACTGCACTGGGAGTGTCAGCCTAGATTTTTTTTTCTGCTCAAGTCTCTGGAGCGGGACTTGACCCCACAACCTTCAGACTCAGAGCCGAGACTGCTGCCCACTGAGCCACTAACTGACACCAGGAACCGTTTGCTCGAATTTATCTCGCCCACTGTGGTTCAGAAGCTGTTTTTTGCCTATTTTGGCACAAGATATTCCGGAAAATAAAACCCGGCTCTCTACCCATCAATATAAGTCTCGTCTTCAGTCCCTGTCCATCACACCACAGACATCGCAGATCAAAAGTTGAAAGTTAAGGTAGCGAGAAAGAGAATCAGTCGGCTCCTACAGCTGCCGTATTTCTTTTTTCCCTTCACCTTGATAAGCAGCACATCTGCCCAAAGGCAGCAGCTGGGGATTTAGAAGCAGCTGCCAGCGTACAGTAATGTTCCACCAGCAATTAGCCTCCCAGTGACCTTGGCATGTTCCTACTTTACCCACATCCCCACGCAGAGCAGGAGGAGCGGTGGCCTTAAAGGGACAGCACAGCTCAAACGCAGCAGCAGCTCCACCGTTAAATACCACATCCCTGCTCCAAGAGCCCAGACCACCAGGAAGGAGCTGGCTGCAGGAGAGTTTTGCCTTTGCAATTAAAAAAAAATGCCACCAAGATTCTGTAAGACAGGCTTTACAGGACTTAATGCCGCTTCTGCACCATTGAAGGGAACCTTGGAATTATACAGCGTGAAGTAATAAAACTCACTGCGCACTTGGTTTGCGTATAAAGCAGGGCTTTAATCAACTTGTTTCAAAACATGGAGGTCTAGTTGTCCTTCACTAGTTCTTGTTTTACAAAATGTCCCTGAGCAAGCTGGGCCCACGCCCGAGTATTTATACTCCTTGGACGGCGCCACCAGCTGGCCATCCAGTGTTATTTCATGAGTCGTCTCTTCATGATGATGAGATTTATAACACAGCGGCCTTTCACAACCTCAGGACGTCCCAAAGCGCTTTACAGCCAATGAAGTACTTTTTGAAGTGTGTAGTCACTGTTGTAATGTCGGGAAACGCGGCAGCCAATTTGCACACAGCAAGCTGCCCCAAACAGCAATGAGATAAATGAGCAGATAATCTGTTGTAGTGATGCTGGCTGAGGGATAAACATTGGCCCCAGGACACCAGGGGAGAACTCCCCTGCTCTTCTTCGAAATAGTGCCTCGGGATCTTTTTGAGTGATATCACAGGAGAGCAGCTGGTTTGTTTAAGTCGGGTTTACAATCCGACTCTCTCGCTCAGTAGTAACCACTCGTAACATTTCCTCAGCGCTGACTCTTTCCCCGCCACACCCCACAGGAATCATTCTGACCGCTTCAGCCCCAAATCCTCCAACTCTGGAAGGATCAGTCGCATTGGAAACCTTCACCCTTTCTACTTGAAGTTCAGCCGCTGAATAGGCCCAACTGCTTTGCTCCTCGTTTCTGTCTGGCGCTATACTCGCTGATCTACCTTTTTTTTTTCAGACTATAAGCGGTGCTGTTTACACTCGGCGCTGGACTGGTGCAGGTAAAGCTCGGCAGCCGAGCTGTGTGCTGAAGCCCAAAGGCGCTCTCCGACAGATGGCTCGGCTTGCAATGCGCCTCCGCTCTCTGAAGGTTGAGTCTAAAGTGAGCGTCCTGGGAATTTCAGCAAGAACGGACTGGCAGTGCTACTAATTTATTAACTGCGATAGAAGGGGCTATAAATAAACCCAAGCGAAAGAAAATCAACATCCACTCAGCCTTGATTGCCACGAACTGCTCGGGTATCCAAAACCAGCTGGACATCCAGTTTAATACCACACACTTTCCAATTTTATATACATATATATAAAATGTATGTACAGATATTTATCTTTGGCTCGAGTCCAAATATGTTTCAGGGGATGCACAGATCCCCAGAGTGTAGGAGGTATTCTACTGGCCTTCTGTCAAAATATATTGAGAACTATGCCGACAAAATTTCTCAGAGGTGATCTTTCAAAAAAAAAAATGCTAATCTTTGCCAACACCAATCGCAAATGATATGAAGTCTTTTAACCCTTTCCTTTACAGCAGCCTGTCACGAGGCAACTTTTGCTGAACGGAGATAAGTATTGATGAATGAAAAAAAAAAGCAAGTTGCTTTTCCACCTCAGGCCTATGGCCTCTCTTCCCATGGCATGCCAGCCGTGGCTCAGTGGGCAGCACCCTCGCCTCTGAGTCAGAAGGTTGTGGGTTCAAGTCCAACTCCAGAGGCTTGAGCGCAAAAATCTAGGCTGACGCTCCCAGTGCAGTGCTGAGGGAGTGCCGCACTATCGGAGTTGCTGCCTTTTGGATGACACATTAAATCGAGGCCCCCTCTGCTCTCTCGGGTGGATGTAAAAGATCTCTCACAGGCACTATTTGGCATGCCCGATATGAGACTCCCAAAACAAGCGCTTTACTCAGACCTCCGACACGGCAAGAGAGCCCCAGGTGGGCAGAGGAAACGCTTCAAAGACACCCTCAAAGCCTCCTTGAAAAAGTGCAACATCCCCACCGACACCTGGGAATCCCTGGCCCAAGACCGCACAAAGTGGAGGAGAAGCATCCGGGAAGGCGCCGAACACCTCGAGTCTCTTCGCCGGGAGCAAGCGGAAGCCAAGCGCAAAGCAGCGCAAGGAGCGCACGTCAACCCAATCACCCCACCCACCCGCCCCTTCAACCACCGTCTGCCCCATCCTGTGACAGAGACTGTAGGTCCCGCATTGGACTCATCAGTCACCTGCGAACTCATTTTTAGTGTGGAAGCAAGCCATCCTCGGTTCCGAGGGACTGCCTAAGAAGAAGAAGACGACTATTTGGAAGAAGAGCAGGGGAGTTATCCCTGGTGTCCTGGCCAATATTTTATCCCTCAACCAACATCTGATCAGATTACAAAAGAAGAAATGACTGCTGGAAATCTGAAATAAAAACAGAAAATGCTGGAAATCCTCAGCAGGTCAGGCAGCATTTGTGGAGAGAGAAACAGAGTTAACGTTTCGGGTCGGTGACCTTTTATCAGAGGTCATCGACCTGAAACGTTAACTCTGTTTCTCTCTCCACAGATGCTGCCTGACCAGCTGAGGATTTCCAGCATTTTCTGCGTATATTTCTGGTCAGATGATCTGGTCAGTATCACATTGCTGTTTGTGGGAGCTTGCTGTGCGCAAATTGACTGCCGCGTTTCCCTACATTGCAACAGTGAACACACGTCAAAAAGTACTTGATGAGAGGGGACCTCATCGAAACCTATAAAATTCTGTCAGGTCTGGACAGACTAGATGCAGGAAGGATGTTTATGATGGCCGGGGAGTCCAGAACCAGGGGTCACAGTCTAAGGATAAGGGGTAAGCCATTTAGGACTGAAATGAGGAGGAATTTTTTCACCCAGAGAGTGGTGAACCTGTGGAATTCTCTGCCACAGAGGGCGGTGGAGGCTAGTTTATTGAATATATTCAAGAAAGAGTTGGATATATTTCTTGAGGCTAAAGGGATCAAGGGATATGGGGAAAAGGCAGGGACAGGGTACTGAATTTGAATGATCAGCCATGATCACATTGAATGGCGGTGCAGGCTCGAAGGTGCCGAATGGCCTACTCCTGCTCCTATCTTCTATGTTTCTATGCGCTTTGGGATGATCTGAAGTCATGAAAGGTGCCGTATTAATGCAAGTATTTTTTTTAAAAATCTTTACGTTTGATGAAAAGTTTTTTTTGTTAAGATGAGAAAACTGTTTGAAAAGACCAATCTGAGCAGGGGTGCAGCATTCTTTTGGGGATCTGAGTGTACACAGCGAATGCCAGCAAGTTTGCCAGCCTCTCCCCTGGTGAACAATCTTTTGTAAAAAGCTAAGGATGCCTCCATGAGGCTGGAATTGAGTTTCTGATGGAAAAGAAGGGACTTTGATCCAGATCAGATTGGACACTTTGCACCCTTGAGCCTGAAGATTTATGTTGGGCAGACGAATATAAGAACTGTACTACCAAGCAAAGTGACTGGAGGACAATGTACATTCTGCTCAATCAACCGAATTAAGCGAATTTTAGTTGCCATATGGTCTAATGCTCCTCACTGAGCAACACCGCCCCCCCCCCACGAGTATAAATCTTCACACAGGCTTCAAGAAAATGCCCTCAGGGTGCTGCCGACCTATAGCTTGGTTCACGATGTTGCAATCACCAAAAGCTTCATGTCTGCGTCAGACTCCATGTTGAGAGAGTGTGTGGAACTCATGCACTTTAAGGCTGGCTGGGATTCAGTTTCAATTCCTCGACAGTAAGCGTTAAACCGTTTGGGTTCAATTTACATATTAAGTTATGGGAGCTTGGGACTGAGCAGCGGGCTGTGATTCACTGTTGGGTTTTCAGGCTGCCTCGCATGAGTAAATACAAGGACGGCCATTGTAATGGGACAGCAGAAATTGTTTTAAGAATCAATCAGATGTCTTTCTACAGAGAGATAAAGGACACGGTGAGCTCGTGTTGAGATCAAACCAAAAAGGGATAGCCTTTTTGGGCCTAATGACCTTTTCCAGGCCTTGCCAAGGTGTACTCACACGAAACGGCTCTCACTCACTTTAGTTCAGAAAACGTTAGCCTATTTTGATACATAGTATTCTGGATTTATTTTTATTACAACAGAGAAGATTACAGGGGTGATTTGATAAGAGGTGTTGGAAATTATGAAGGGGGATGGGAAAAGTAGATAGAAACAGTCTGTGACGTAAGAACTACTAGGTACTTGGTCTAAGCGTTAAATACAGCTTTAATCAACTGTTTTACAACATGGAGGTCTAGTTGTGTCCTTCACTAGTTCCTGTTAAAAATGTCCTGCGCAAGCTGGGCCCATGCCCGAGTATTTATACTCTCCCTGGACAGCGCCACCCGTAGGCCGCTCAGTATTATTTCATGTCTTTCTTTCATGAATGACTGATTCAATTCCATCTGTTTCCAACAATCGAAGTGTCTATAACAAGGGCATATAACATTTGCATTTCTATAGCGCCTTTCACGACCAGCGGACGTCCCAAAGCGCTTTACCACCAATGAAGTACATTTTGAAATGTATTCACTGTTGTAATGTGGAAAACACGGCAGCCAATTCGCACACAGCAAGATCCCACAAACAGCAATGAGATAATGACCAGATAATCTGTTTTAGTGATTTTGATTGAGGGATACATATTGGCCCAGGACACCGGGGATAACTCCGCTGCTGTTCTTCGAACAGTGCCATGGGATCTTTTACGTCCACCTGAGAGAGCAAACGGGGCTGCGGTTTAACATCTCATCCAAAAAATGGCACCTCCGACAGTGCAGCACTCCCTCAGTACTGCACTGGGAGTGTCAGCCTAGATTTTTGTTCTCAAGTCTCTGACTCAGAGGCGACGCTCAAGATAAAATGTAAGAGATTTGGGACAGAGAGCAGGAAGAACTCTTTTTACACAGAGGCTGTGGAATTAACTACCAGAGTTAAGAATTGAAGCAGAGACCTTGTCAACATTAAGAATCGGTTGATGGAAAGTGGGAATCAAGGGATACGGGAAAGAGCGGGCACATGGGATTAGGACTACTGCTCATGTGTAGGGTAAACGCTACAGTCACCGTCACTTACACCGCCTCCTCATGTAATGCCGCCTATATACCTATATATAACTCCACAGTCCTGCCATATCCAGTCGTGAATGGTGGTGGACCATTAAACAACTAACGGGAGGAGGAGGCTCCATGAATATCCCCATCCTCAATGATAGCGGAGCCCAACACGCGAGTGCAAAAGACAAGGCTGAAGCGTTTGCGACCATCTTCAGCCAGAAGTGCTGAGTGGATGATCCATATCGGCCTACTCTGAGGTCCCCATCATCACAGAAGCCAGTCTTCAGCCAATTCGATTCACTCCACGTGATATCAAGAAGCGGCTGAGCACACTGGATACAGCAAAAGCTTTGTGCCCCGACAACATCCTGGCTGTCGTGCTGAAGACTTGTGCTCCAGAACTAGCCGCGCCTCTAGCCAAGCTGTTCCAGTAAAGCTACAACACTGGCATCTATCCGACAATGTGGAAAACTGCCCAGGTATATCCTGTCCACAAAAAGTAGGATAAATCCAATCCGGACAATTACCGCTCTATCAGTCTACTCTCAATCATTAGCAAAGTGATGGAAGCTGTCATGGACAGTGCTATCAAGCGGCACATACTCACCAATAACCTGCTCACTGATGCTCAGGTTGGGTTCCGCCAAGACTACTCAGTTCCAGACCTCATTACAGCCTTGCTCCAAACATGGACAAAAGAACTGAATTCCAGAGGTGAGATGAGAGTGACTGCCCTTAATATCAAGGCAGCATTTGACCGAGTGTGGCATCAAGGAGCCCCTTAAATTGAAGTCAATAGGAAACAAGGGGAAAACTCTCCACTGGCTGGAGTCATACCTAGCACATAGGAAGATGGTTGTAGTTGTTGGAGGTCAATCAGCTCAGCCCCAGGACATCGCTGCAGGAGTTCCTCAGGGCAGTGTCCTAAGCCCAACCATCTTCAGCTGCTTCATCAATGACCCACCCACCATTATAAGGTCAGAAGTGGGGAAGTTCGCTGATAACAGCACAGTGTTCAGTTCCATTCACAACTCCTCAGATAATGAAGCAGTCCATGCCCGCATGCAACAAGACCTGGACGACGTTCTGGCTTGGGCTGATAAGTGGCAGGTAACATTTGCGCCACACAAGTGCCAGGCAATGACTATCTCCAACAAGCGAGAGTCTAACCACTGCCCCTTGATATTCAACGGCATTACCATCACCGAATCCCCCACCATCAACATCCTGGGGGTCACCATTGAGCAGAAACTTAACTGGACCAGCCACATAAATACTGTGGCAACAAGAGCAGGTCAGAGGCTGGGTATTCTGCGGCGAGTGTCTCACCTCCTGACTCCCCAAAGCCTTTCCTCCATCTACAAGGCACAAGTAAGGAGTGTGATGGAATACTCGCCACTTGCCTGGATGAGTGCAGCTCCAACAACACTCAAGAAGCTCGACACCATCCAGGACAAAGCAGTCCGCTTGATTGGCACCCCATCCACCACCACCTTAAACATTCACTCCCTCCACCACCGGCGCATCGTGGCTGCAGTGTGTACCATCTACAAGATGCACTGCGGCAACTCGCCAAGGCTTCTTTGACAGCACCTCCCAAACCCGCAACCTCTTCCACCTAGAAGGACAAGGGCAGCAGGCGCAAGGGAACACCACCACCTCCAAGTTCCCCTCCAAGTTACACACCATCCTGACTTGGAAATACATCACCATTCCTTCATCGTCGCTGGGTCAAATCCTGGAACTCCCTCCCTAACAGCACTGGGGGAGTACATTCACCACAAGGACTGCAGCGGTTCAAGAAGGCGGCTCACCACCGCCTTCTCAAAGGCAATTAGAGATGGGCTATAAAAGCTGACCATCAAGGAACAAATAAAATAATAATAGCGTGTGAGTGGCGCTGACCATTTGCTATTGCCATAGGCGTCAATTACAAAGGTGTGTAAGGCTCGCAAAATTCTACAGACTCCCCCTAACCAAGAAAAGAGATATTGGACTGTTTGAAGGAAATATTGGGCCAAAAGGGGCTTAAAATCAAAACCCCAGGATTTCTGCTAGTTTAAAAGGCATGTTCAGGCCTGTGGAAAAGCTGCAACAAAGGGAATGGGTTGGACACTGTGGGACAGGCAGTTTGAGTATTGGAAAAGGCCAGATTGTCTGAGAATGTTCTGGACTGTCCCAATCATTCTACATAAAGACAATAGGCCCACGGGAGGACAGTTCCCACTGAAACCTACAGGGCCATCAAGAACATGAATAATACAATACGTGCCACGAATCAACAAAAGAGACCCTGGCCCCAGCAGGAGAAGACAATCGAACAACAGTCTAAACTACTCACACAGACATCCAAAACCACTTCGCACACTTAAACTGATTTCGAAGCAATCCCGAAACTAGTTAAAAGTCAATTAAAGGAAAATGGGACCAATCAAAATTAACGGGCCCACCCAAAATCTAACAAGATTAGCAGGCTTCGTTTAGTATAAACTAAAGACCTGTCTCCACAAGAAATCAGTTCGATGAGTTCGATAAGTTCGATGAGTTTGATGGGTTCGATCAGTTCTGTTCAGTCAGAGAATTGAAGCAGCAGTCAGTGAATTGAAGTCAGCAGTACAGTTCGGACAGACACAGAGAGAGGCACAGCTCATTCGAAAGGCATCAGCCTCGGGACAATCAATCGATGGAAGGACTGTAAGAGCCATAAAAGCTTAAGAAAATACTTTAAAATAGTGGTTAAATGGCATAATACAGTTAATTTACCTGACCGACTTATTGTATTAAGAAACCCCCTATGTTCTTGCTCCAGTAGTATAGTCCGAGACACCCCCTTCATTCTTGCCACAATGGAACAGTCCCTAAGCCACACATGGGTGCAGCCATTTTACAGTTTAAACTGCACGTGGTTGAAGGAGGCAGAAGCTGTGAGGTTTGGAGCAGTACAGTTTTTGACCGTGTTTGTTTATACGTGTTTGCTTTGTAATTCCGTTTGTTAAGTGTTATAGTAAACAGTTTAAAAGACAAAGCTACGTTTGGGAACGTTTTATTTCGACACGCGTCTACTCGTTGTTAAAAACCCCACAGCTCAGTGGCTGCCTGTTTGGAAACTAAGAAGCGCCACTACATTAGTCAAAAACTTGCTCCCTAAGAAGGAAGGGACGGAATCGTCGGCGAACGTATACCCGAATGGTCACGGAGCCAGACGACAATATAAGAAAGCGAAGGTACAGTGACTGCTACTTGCTTTGTTCATTCTATTGAGAAGCTAAATAAGAGCTGCGGGTAAAATGGCCGAGGCCTTACGGAGCCAGGAGCTTCCATCAGCCAGAAAGATTGCTGGCCAAAAGAGGGAAATAAAGCTCACCCCAAAGGCAATGGAAGAGAAGTTACATAGAAGCATAGGTGCAAGGAAGGCTAAATTAGCTCAGATAACTGGAAAAATGAAGATAATCGATCGTCTCATGGAAGATAATGCTAATATTAAGAAAGCTGAAGACATGATGTATTACGATCTCTCCAAGCTGCATGAAGAATTTAATGTACTCAATGAAGATGTATTAGCACTTCTGCCTGAAGAAGAGGGAAACGCTGATCAGCACAACTGGTTTGATCTTAAATCAACCAGCATTAAGGACTATATCAAGGCCACGGAACAGTGGATGTTAAAGATTCGTCAAGACGCTGATACAGCAGAGAAAGATAAAGTTGACGATGAAGTCGGACCAGACGATAGCATTTCAGAGACTTCCGCCAGACCGAGCAAAAACCGAAAAGAAGGTAGCTCTGTTTCTGGACGCAGGTCAGTCGCTTCTACCACAAGCTCGTCGCGACGCATGAGAGCAGAGGCCGAACGGGCAGCGTTGATGGCGCGCGCAGCATCTTTAGCGGAGAAGCAAGCTCTTGAACGGGAAGAGGCCCAACTGCAGGTCCAAGAGGCCCAACTGCAGGCCCAACGGGCCCAGGTGCAGGCAAAGAAAGAACAGCTGGAGATAAAAACAGCTATCGAGGTCTCAGACGCCAGGTTGAGTGCGTACGAAGATTATGAAGGCTCACGGGACGGCGGGAGCCACTGCCAGTCAACGTCGTCACATAGAGTTGGATCCAGGGCACCTTCAAGAGTTACAACAGAGCCCGAAGGCAATCCCCTGGCATTACGGCGTGGAAGAGTGGCCTCTCCACTAACAGGAGCACGTGATGCTGCTCCAGACATCAGACGGTCTAGACTAAACCCTGCTGATGACCACCAGAGGCCTGAAGACACAGGGAGAAGCCTATACCGAGTGATGCAACGTCAGAACGAAATTACAGAGATGCTTGTAAAACAACAGAATCTGTTTCGACTCCCTCAAAGAGACATACCAGTGTTCCAAGGCGACCCACTCAAGTATAAGCCCTTCATCAGATCCTTTGAACAAGCCATTGACTCCAAAACAGAGAGCAGCAGTGATAAGTTGTACTACCTGGGACAGTACACCAGTGGTAAGCCACAAGACCTGGTCAGTAGCTGTGAACACATGAGACCGGACCGGGGATACATAGAAGCCAGGAAGTTGCTGCAGGAGCACTATGGTAACGAGCTGAAGATAGCCACTGCATATATCGAAAAGGCTACCAAGTGGCCACAGATCAGATCGGAGGACGGAGAGGCATTGAACGCATATGTTCTTTTCCTCATAGGATGTCGCAACACCATGCAGGATGTTGAATTCATGGAAGAGATGGACAATCCTACGACTATGAGAATCATCATCTCTAAGCTTCCTTACAGGATGAGAGAACAATGGAGAAGAACAGCCTTTGAGATAATGGAGAGACGGAAAAGTAGAGCCAGGTTTGCAGACTTAGTGAACTTCATAGACAAACAGGCTAAAATTGCTAGGGACCCATTGTTTGGAAACATCCAAGATGTCAGCCCGACCACCGATGGAAGAGTGAAAGCCAAGCCTGTTGAATCAAAGACTCTCCGGAAAGGTGGTTCCAGGGGAAGCAGCTTTGCAACTATCGTCACCCAGGCCGAGGAAGAAAGGCCCCAGAACTCATCTCCCAAAAAGAGCAGCACAGTGACGTCTGCTAATGCCTTTCAGAAGCCATGCTTATTCTGCCAGAAGAATCATACATTGGATTTCTGCAGCGACATCAAAGCACAGCCACATAAGGACAGAATCGAATTCCTGAAGTGCAACGGCCTATGCTTTGGATGTCTCTCTCAGGGGCACCTGAGTAGAAACTGTAAGCAAAGAACAACATGCAGAGAGTACACTCAGAAACATCCCAGTCTGCTGCATATCCATAAAGAAGAACAAGTCTCTAAGAAGAGTGAAGAAAACAATACCGACGAGAAGGTTGTTTCAAGTGCTCTGGTGTCGCTAGAACCAGAGACTTGTGGACTCACTGGGGCCGGTGACAGTGACTGTATTCTTGCCATCGTACCAGTAAAGATCAAGTCTAAGAGGAGCGAGAAGCTTGTGGAGACTTACGCCTTCATGGATCCAGGTAGCTCAGCAACATTCTGCACAGAATCACTCATGCGACAGCTGAACGTTAGAGGCAGAAGAACAGAAATCCTATTACGCACCATGGGTCATGAGAAGTCAATGCAAAGTTATATCCTGTCAGACCTAGAAGTGCGTGGACTTGAAGAGAAGGACTTCATAGACCTGCCTAATGTTTTCACACAGAGGGAGATTCCTGTTAGAATAGGGAACCTAGCCCTGCAGAAGGATGTGGATAGATGGCCTTACCTAGAAAAGGTGCGTCTCCCATACATTGAAGCAGAAATTGGCCTATTAATTGGAACCAATGCCTACAAAACTATGGAGCCATGGCAGGTGATAAACAGCAAGGATGACGGACCCTACGCCGTCAGGACAGCCCTTGGATGGGTAGTCAATGGACCGGTAAGGAGAGACGATGGCCACAAGTCGAACAAGGAGGAACGACAAAACGTCACAGTTAATCGCATCTCTATCGCAAGCATTGAAGAGCTGTTGATACAGCAGTTCAACGCAGACTTCTCAGAACGCAGCTGTGAGGAAAAGACAGAGATGTCACAAGAAGACCATCAGTTCATGGGTTTGATGACAAGGTCTACACAGTTCATTGATGGCCACTATCACATTGGTTTGCCACTGAGAAGACAGACCGCGAAGATGCCGAACAATCGCTGCATAGCAGAGCAACACGCCATCAGTCTAAAGAGAAAGCTGAACAAGAACCCCGACTTTCACGCAGACTACAAAGACTTCATGAGAAACATCATAGCAAAAGGCTATGCTGTAAAGGTGCCCGAGAAACAGTTGAACAGAGACGATGGAAGGGTCTGGTACATTCCTCATCACGGGGTGTATCACCCAAAGAAGAAAAAGATCCGTGTAGTGTTTGACTGCGCCGCCTCATTCAGAGGAACTTCACTGAATGACCAGCTGCTTCAAGGTCCTGATCTTACTAATACCCTCATTGGCGTCTTGACTAGGTTTAGACAAGAGCTCGTTGCCATGATGGCAGACATAGAATCAATGTTCTACCAAGTTAGAATCCCTGATGAAGATGCTGATCTTCTGCGCTTCCTTTGGTGGCCAGATGGCGACGTTAGTCAAGCGATGGTGGAATGTAGAATGGCCGTACACTTGTTCGGAGCCACATCATCTCCCAGCTGTGCAAGCTACGCTCTCAGAAAAACTGCAGAAGATGGCAAAGGCAAAGCACCATCAGAGGCTGTGGAGACAATCTTCACAAACTTTTATGTCGACGACTGTCTGAAGTCCGTGTCAACAGAAGACGATGCCATCGCACTGTCAAGAGACCTTAGAACTCTGTGTTCGAATGGAGGATTCCATCTGACTAAGTGGATAAGCAACAGCAGAGCAGTTCTAGCTTCTATCCCAGAAAAGGAAAGAGCCACTGAAGTCAAAGATCTGGACCTGAGCCACGATGTCCTTCCTATCGAGAGAGCTCTTGGTGTACAATGGTGCATCGAGTCAGACACGTTCAACTTCAGGATAATGGTGAACGAAAGACCATCCACAAGACGAGGGATTCTCTCCGTGGTCAGTTCCATCTACGACCCTCTTGGATTCCTGGCACCACTCATTCTGCCGGTGAAGCTGATGCTACGAGAGCTGTGTAGGGACAAGAGAGGATGGGATGAAGATATCCCAGAAGGTCAAGCTCAGAGATGGCACAGATGGTTGACAGATTTGCAACAACTTTCTAGCTTCAACGTCAGTAGATGCATCAAGCCTGCGAGTTTCGGAGTTACAAAGACGGCTCAACTACATCATTTCTCGGACGCCAGTGAGGACGGCTATGGCACGGCTACTTACCTCTTGCTGACAAATCAACAGGGCCAGAAACATTGTGCCTTCCTCATGGGGAAATCCAGGGTGGCTCCGCTGAAGCAGGTCACCATCCCGAGACTGGAATTGACGGCAGCGGTTGTTGCAGTTAAAGTTGACCAGGTGATGCGGAAAGAGTTACAGCTCCCATTAGAAGAATCTGTCTTCTGGACGGATAGCACGACGGTGCTGAAGTACATAGAGAATGAGAAGATACGCTTCAAGACCTTCGTAGCAAACAGAATCTCATCCATTAGAGAAGCTACACAACCATCTCAATGGAGGTACGTAAACACCTCATTAAACCCAGCAGATCAAGCCTCACGAGGATTGAAGGCTGAAAACTTCATGAGGAGTGAAACTTGGATACAAGGCCCAAGTTATCTGCTGGAAACAGAGAGATCATGGCCAGAAAGACCAGATATGCCAAGTCAGATTGCTGAAGACGACGTCAAAGTCAAGAGGTCAGTCACAGTAAATCTCATAAATACGAAAGAGAACTTTGACACAGTGAACAAGCTTGTTAACCATTTCTCAGGATGGCACCAGTTGAGGAAAGCAGTTGCATGGTTTCTAAGGTTGAAAGAGTTGCTGCTACACCTGAGCGGTAAGAGAAAAGAGTACCGAACCACTATCAGTCAGTCTGAAAGTAACCCTGATAAGCAGAGAATGCTTCTACAGCAGTATACGCATCATCACAAGACCACATTGGGCAAGAATTCATTGACCGTGGAGGATTTGGCCAAGGCTGAGAAGGAGATAGTTCGCTTCAGTCAAAGACAAAGATACCCAGAAGAAATCGAAGATCTACAGCGAAATACTCCAATCAAGAAAGGTAGTCATATCTACAAGCTGGACCCTACACTGCAAGATGGAGTACTGAGGGTGGGAGGGAGACTAAACAAATCTGCTATGCCAGAGGAGGCCAAGCATCCTGCTATCCTTTCTAAGGACTTCCGGGTTGCTACCCTCATTCTTCAGCATATACACCAGAGTATTGGACACAGTGGGAGGAATCACGTGCTTGCGAAGCTAAGACAAAGATACTGGATTCCAGGAGCTAATTCCGTAATAAGAAAAATACTCTCTGAATGCATTGTTTGCAGACGGTTACACGCTAGAGCTGGGGAGCAGAAAATGGCAGACCTGCCTGAAGACCGTTTGTTACCAGACAAGCCCCCATTTACAAACGTAGGGGTGGACTATTTCGGGCCTTTCGAGGTAAAGCGAGGACGGAGCCTTGTCAAGAGATATGGTGTGCTTTTCACTTGTTTGACCATCAGAGCTGTTCATATTGAGGTGGCACACACGCTTGACACTGATTCCTGTATTAACGCCTTGCGGCGCTTTGTCTGTAGAAGAGGACAGGTGTCCATTATGCGTTCTGATAATGGCACTAATTTCGTCGGAGCGGAGAGAGAACTACGGGAAGCTATTGAAGGTTGGAATCAGCTTAAAATACAGGAAGCCATGATGCAAACAGGAATTAAGTGGATCTTCAATCCTCCGGCTGCATCCCACCACGGAGGTGTCTGGGAAAGACATATACGCACCGTAAGAAAACTACTCAGTTCTGTACTGAAGCAGCAAGCGCTTGACGACGAGGGACTCCAAACCGTTCTGTGCGAGGTCGAAGCCATCATTAATGACCGACCGATAACTAAGACATCAGATGATCCCAATGACCTCGAAGCCCTGACTCCGAACCACCTGTTGTTGTTGAAAACACAGCCAGCCATGCCCCCGGGAGTCTTCAAAAAGGAAGATCTGTATGCCCGTCGGAAGTGGAGGCAAGTTCAGTATATGTCAGACCTTTTCTGGACCAGATGGACAAGAGAATACTTACCTCTGCTACAGGAGCGTCAAAAATGGTCCAAAATAAAGAGGAACTTCATTGTCGGAGACATTGTCTTAATTGTGGATGATTCAGCCCCTAGAAATTCTTGGTTGATGGGAAAAATAATTAAGACCATGCCAGACTCCAGAGGCGTCGTTCGTCGCGTTTGTTTGCAAACCAAGACCAGTACCCTGGAAAGACCGATCACAAAGCTCTGCCTGCTACAAGAAGCAGCGTGAAAGGTTCCCGAACGAAAAAAGTGGACACTTATATTGTAAATATGTTGAACTCATTAGTTTATGACTCTTAATGTTTGAGTAATTGATATGCTTCATGTGCCTAGTCAATTAGGGGCCGGAATGTAAGAGCCATAAAAGCTTAAGAAAATACTTTAAAATAGTGGTTAAATGGCATAATACAGTTAATTTACCTGACCGACTTATTGTATTAAGAAACCCCCTATGTTCTTGCTCCAGTAGTATAGTCCGAGACACCCCCTTCATTCTTGCCACAATGGAACAGTCCCTAAGCCACACATGGGTGCAGCCATTTTACAGTTTAAACTGCACGTGGTTGAAGGAGGCAGAAGCTGTGAGGTTTGGAGCAGTACAGTTTTTGACCGTGTTCGTTTATACGTGTTTGCTTTGTAATTCCGTTTGTTAAGTGTTATAGTAAACAGTTTAAAAGACAAAGCTACGTTTGGGAACGTTTTATTTCGACACACGTCTACTCGTTGTTAAAAACCCCACAGCTCAGTGGCTGCCTGTTTGGAAACTAAGAAGCGCCACTACAAGGACAACAGAAGGAGAATGGAAAGGAATCGCGGCAACCAAGGGCCCCAGGAAACAAACAACTAACAATATTACCAACAACTAGGTAATACTGGGCCACCGCGACCAACAAGAAACCAACTCGGAAGAAGTCGAAGATCCGCAAGTTTTTCCCACTCTACAAACTATTCCTGCATTTGGTGAGCATTTCCCTGGTCCTCTGGAATCCAACCTAGTTAGTGTAATGGGATTGGGAGGGGTGAAGTATTTTGTCTATTGTCATTCTCCCTCGTATATTCCGAAGTGTTCCCCCTTTTAGAGTGATAAGATTATTGTGTTGTGTATATTTTCTTGTCTCAAATAAAAATCCAAGTTCTTTTCATCAACTCAGTTGTCTGTTGCAATTTCATCACAGCCCCCAAATAAGTCCAGGTGTAGAACCAAGGGAGTGGGAGCAATTCGAACCGCTCAGGGAGTCAGAGGCAAAGCTGACCACACACACCACCCCTTACAGGTGCCACTTGCTCCATGTTAAACGCACTATCTCTTGCAGCTAAAGCAGCTGTTCGCATTTAAACTGCACAAACGCAGAAATTAAGCCGTGCTTTTAAAATGTTACTCCTGATGTGAAAATTGTGAGTATAATTGACTGCTTAAGGAGAAATAGTTATTTCTTAAAGAAGATACATAAGAACGTAAGGCAGCACGGTGGCATAGTGGTTAGCACTGTTGCCTCACAGCGCCAGGGACCCGGGTTCGAATCCGGCCTCGGGTGACTGTCTGTGTGGAGTTTGCACATTCTCCCCGTGTTTGCGTGGGTTTCCTCCGGGTGCTCCGGTTTCCTCCCACAGTCCAAAGATGTGCGGGTTAGGTTGATTGGCTATGATAAATTGACCCTTAGTGTTAGGGGGATTAAATACGTGGGGTTACGGGGATAGTGTGGAATATGTGTTGGTGTAGTGGTTACGGGGATTGGGTGGGATATGTGTCGGTGCAGGCTCGATGGGCCGAAATGACCTCTATCTGCACTGTGGGATTTCTGTGATTCTTCTGTGATTCTGTAAGGGTTAGGAGCAGGAGTCGGCCATACGGTCCCTCGAGCCAGCTCCTCCATTCAATAAGATCATGGATGATCCTCGACCTCAGCTCCACTTTCCCGCCCTATCCCTTGAATCCGTTAGTGTGCAGAAATCTATCGATCGCTGTCTTCAACATACTCAACGACTGAGCAACCACAGCTCTCTGGGGTACAGAATTCCAAAGATTCACAACCCTCTGAGTGAAGAGATTTCTCCTCAACTCAGTCATAAATGGCCGACCCCTTATCCTGAGACTACGAACCCTAATTCTAGACTCTCCAGCCAGGGGAAACAGCCTTTCAGCATCTGCTTAAGGAGAAATAGTTATTCCTTAAAGAACCAACAACGTTTCACGGTGCGTATTTGTAGAAACAGGCGGCTCCTCTGGTGTTAAAGGTTGTGTTTCAGTAAGTTCACTATTGGGACTCTGGTGCCCACTGAACTTATTAATACTGTCTGCTTCTGTGTGGTTGACAGACCTTTTTCTGCAAGTCGATTCCAGTGCTGTGCTATCTTATTTTGTGGAAAGAGGTTTTGCTAGGAACCATACTTAAATTTTCTAAACTGGGACTACCCTGGCCTTATTCTACCAGGACTACCCAGTCTCAGCCATGGCTCAGTGGGCAGCACTCTTGCCTCTGAGTCAGAAGGTTGTGGGTTCATAGTCCCACTCCAGAGACTTGAACACAAATATCTAGGCTGATGCTCCAGTGCAGTGCTGAGGGAATGCGGCACTGTCGGAGGTGCCGTCTTTCGGATGAGACGTTAAACCGAGGCCCCCGTCTGCCCTCTCAGGTGGACGTAAAAGATCCCATGGCACTATTGTGAAGAAGAGCAAGGGAGTTATCCCTGGTCTCCTGGACAATATTTATCCCTCAACCAACATCACTAAAACAGATGATCTGGTCATTATCACATTGCTGTTTGTGGGAGCTTGCTATGTGCAAATTGGCTGCTGCGTTTCCTACATTACAACAATGACTACACTCCAAAAGTACTTCATTGGCGGTAAAACACTTTAGGACGTCCTGAGGTCGTGAAGGGCAGTGTAGAAATGTAAATTTTTCTTTCTTTCTTTTGCCAGCCATCTTGTATAGCGGGCAAATCGCGTTCACTGCATGGCAGGGACCGTATCTCGGGCTGGTTGGGGCCGAACAGCCTGTGAGTTTTATGTAATTCTGTAAGTTACGAGATTACTCTGCAGACGTTTCTTGTTGTTTCTGACTCTTTCTCCAGTCTGACCGCCCATTGGGTCCTCACTGTGCCGCCTCCTCTTGCTCAATTCCTGGACACCATTTACCTGATTATATCGTACAGATGTAAGTGAAATAAAGTTAAAGACTTCCTGTAGGATATCACGTTATATGACTTGCTGTCACTCCACATGAATTCATTTACCGACAAACATCAACGTTCATGCATCAGCACATCAGAACTGCCTGAAGTCATTAGCGTAGGTGCGAGTCAAAACTGACTTTGATTTTGTGTGGCATCTGAAACCTCTCTCAAATGGGGCAATTTCAAACTGAGTCACAACAGAACCAGTATCTCCACACTGCTCCCAATGTTCGATTGTCACTCTATATTCAACGTTGGAAACAAGGCAATTGTCTTTGATTTAAAATTAGGCGTACAAGCAGTTAGCATCCCGGAGAAAATGCGCTATCTCCCCATCTTCAAACTCTCAGGTTTGATTAACGTGAGTTAAAAAACACACGGGGTCGAATAATGAAAAATCGGCTCCAAGTTAAGAACGTTCAGAGACAGGAAAAGGCTACACATCCAACAAACCGGTCCTTGTTTGATAGACCAACCTTCGTCTAACCTCGCCAAATCCCTCAACATCTACTCTCTCCCGAAACACCTGTAATTGTATTTTGAGTTTACACTGCCTGCTTCAATGGCCTTCCCTGGTACCTTGTTCTCCAATTCCATTACTCCTTGGGCAGGATATTCATTGGGCCATGGAGGCGGGATTGGAGGGTTAAAATCCTGAAATCGGGGGGCACGAACCCATCCCGCCCCAACCCGCCTCCATGCCAGTTTCAAAGGAGGCGGGTACCCGACCCGCACTGGGACCCACCTACCCGAGGCGGGAAGGGGATTAGTGCCAATTAACTGCCTGTTAACAGGCAGTTTTTAGTCTAATCCCTATTTTAATTTTTGAAGTGTGGGATTCCCGACAGCTCCAAACCACGCCAAGTTAGCGAGGTGGGCTGTCGGGCTGAAGGGCTTGGAGGGATCAAGATGTCCGGTGTTCAGGTGAGAGATGGGTGCATGAGTGCAGAGGTAAGTGTGTTTGGTGTGTTTAAAGTGTTTAAAGAAGTTTTACTTACCTTCACAGCTTTCCTTCCTTCAGGTCTCGGGAGTTCCTCATCTCACCGGCACAGAAAGCAGAATGGCCGCGAGCGGTCAAAAATTGCAGCATTCAGCTTTCTGTTTCGGAGAGATCTCTAAATCATCCTGAGAGGAAGGAATTAACTTAGAGTACAGATTGTCAGTGTTTGACAGCTTCAAACAGCTGTCAAACTCTTGACAGATGAAATATCAATCTGTGATGTCACCTGTTACCGGGTGGCCCTTAATTGGCCTGCTGAGCCCACTGGGCAGGCTCAACAAGGTCAATCAAGTCAAAATCACGTGGATTGGCTACAACTCGATGGAGGCAGGACTACAACCCCGAAAGTTGTAGTCCCGCCTCCTCAATGAAAATCCAGCCCAAGTGTGTCCAAAACAAATGTTCCACTTAACTTCTCTTCTTACTCCTAATTGTCTCATTTTTAACTTGGGACTGCCAGTATTTGAAAAATTTGGCATATTGAATAATGATCCTACACCGAAACAGATAGAGCACCACTACAACAGATAGAGCACCATCGCAACAGATAGAGCACCACTACAACAGGTAGAACATCACCGCAACAGGTAGAGCACCACCGCAACAGGTAGAGCACCACCGCAACGGGTAGAGCACCACCGCAACGGGTAGAGCACCACCGCAACGGGTAGAGCACCACCGCAACGGGTAGAGCACCACCGCAACGGGTAGAGCACCACCGCAACAGGTAGAGCACCACCGCAACAGGTAGAGCACCACCTCAACAGATAGAGCACCACCACAACAGATAGAGCACCACCGCAACAGATAGAGCACCACCACAACAGGTAGAGCACCACCGCAACAGATAGAGCACCACCACAACAGATAGAGCACCACCGCAACAGATGGAGCACCACCTCAACAGATAGAGCACCACCACAACAGATAGAGCACCACCGCAACAGATAGAGCACCACCACAACAGGTAGAGCACCACCGCAACAGATAGAGCACCACCACAACAGATAGAGCACCACCGCAACAGATGGAGCACCACTGCAACAGATAGAGCACCTCCACAACAGATAGAGCACCACCTCAACAGGTAGAGCGCCATCGCAACAGATAGAGCACCTCCACAACAGATAGAGCACCACCGCAACAGGTAGAGCACCACCACAACAGATAGAGCACCACCGCAACAGGTAGAGCACCACCACAACAGATAGCGCACCACCGCAACAGATAGAGCACCACCGCAACAGATAGAGCACCACCGCAACAGATAGAGCACCACCGCAACAGATAGAGCACCACCGCAACAGATAGAGCACCACCGCAACAGATAGAGCACCACCGCAACTGATAGAGCACCACCGCAACAGATAGAGCACCACCGCAACAGATAGAGCACCACTGCAACTGATAGAGCACCACCGCAACAGAACCACCGCAACAGATAGAGCACCACCGCAACAGATAGAGCACCACCACAACAGATAGAGCACCACCGCAACAGATAGAGCACCACCACAGCTGATAGAGCACCACCGCAACAGATATAGTGCTCACTACAGAACTGTTCTTTCAGCACTTGAATGGTTATTAAATGCCGGCCTTGCCAGCGATGGCCACATCCAGTGAACGAATAAAAAAAATAGAAAGGAGATGACAGCTGAAATTCTGATTACATTGCAGACCCACATTTTGCACGAATCTTGCTGTCACCAGAACAGTTCTGACCTGAAACGTTAACTCTGTTTCTCTCTCCACAGATGCTGCCTGACCTGCTGAGTATTCCCAGCATTTTGTGTTTTTATTTCAGGTGCTGGTAATAAATTCTGCTGTAACCATTTACACCTCCTCTGGACCCATCTTTTGTTTCTTTACTTGTCCTATTTCCACCATCTTTTGCCTCACACCATCATCCATTTTTGCCCTGCAGCAACTCGCCGAGGCTTCTTCGGCACCACCTCCCAAACCCACGACCTCTACCACCAAGAAGGACAAGGGCAGCAGGCGCATGGGAACACCACCACCTCCAAGTGCCCCTCCAAGTCACACACCATCCTGAATTGGAAATGTATTGGCCGTTCCTTCATCGTCGCTGGGTCAAAATCCTGGAACTCCCTCCCTAACAGCACTGTGGGAGTACCTTCACCACACGGGCTGCAGTGGTTCAAGAAAGCGGCTCACCACCACCTTCTCAAGGGCAACTAGGGATGGGCAATAAATGCTGGCCTTACCAGCGACGCCCACATCCTGTGAATGAATTTTTTTTAAAAATTCAGTCCCTCCTGCCCTCCACCCTATCACAGATCTTCACTTTTTTTCTTCCCACCCCCCCCCCCCGACCCACGCCCGCCCCAGCCCCCACCTCCCCCCACCCACCCCCCACCTTGACCTGGCTCTGGCCCTTGCTTCTAAAGTGTTAAATCTCTCACTTCTTCCAGTTCGGATGAAAGGTCGTTGACCTGAAACGTTAATTATGTTTCTCTCCCTCTCTCCCGCAGATGCTGCCTGACCTGCTGAGTGTTTCCAGCATTTTCTGATGGGTTTTTTTCACTGCAAGTCATCTATCTTGTTGTAGAAAGAGAAAAGGAGAGAGACTTTATCGGCACAATCTTTCATCATTGCCCTGCCACTATTTACAAGGTCACTATGGGTACCAATGACAAACAGGTACTGATAGCAGCACCCATTCTCAGTGCTGGAAATTAGACAGCAATATGTATTTGTTTAAATGTGAGGATCATATCTTTTAATGGCATCTTTTTCCTCATCCACTGGCTCATATTCTACTTGACACAAGAATTACGAGATATTTACAGAGTGTGTGGACCGTAGCAATAAAACAGAGGTCAGAGAATGCAATGCATAACCAAATGATGATAGCAATCCCTCAAAATCCTATGGTGCTCCGAGATTATTTTAGAAGATTTTATTACATCCAATTAAGCTTGATATAAGGGCCGGCACAGAACTATGATGTTCGCAGACTGACAGTGCAGGCTGAGGTGTTTGAGAGGCTGTTTCCCCTGTCTGGAGAGTCTAGAACCAGGGGGTCACAGTCTCAGGATAAGGGGTCGGCCATTCAGGACTGAGATGAGGAGAAATTTCTTCACTCAGAGGGTGGTGAATCTTTGCAATTCTCTACCCCAGAGGGCTGTGAATGCTGAGTGTTTGAGTATAGATAGATTTTTGGACTCTTGGGGAATCAAGGGATATGTCGATAGTGCGGGAAAGTGGAGTTGAGGTGGAAGATCACCCATGATCCTATTGAATGGCGGAGCAGGCCTCATCCTGCTCCTATTTCTTATGTCCTAATGCCACAGCCTTCGGGCTTATTTTCTCCTGGTTGATTTTCTCCTTCGCAGGCTTTCTCCCCCGCCCTCCCCCCACCCACCCCCACCCCCCGACTCCAGCCCACTCCCCACCTGTCCTGAAGGTACTGGCTCTTACTGGAGTATGGTTGTCAGCTGCCCCCTGTTGCCTCGCCAAAGTGGGCATACTACCAATGCGAGTGTGGCGGATGAGGCCCAGATTTGCTGACAATGGGTTGTAACATAGACCCGATTGGTAAGGAGTGTCACAAATGGACGTGTGCTGTTTGCACCCCCACCCCCCCCGTCATTTTCTGAGGCCATCAGCTCATCATCATGACTTATGCATGGCTCCGGGTGCAGATGTGCATGCGTGCAAGGGATGCAAACTGGTACTGGGTGTGGAAAAGTGCATGGAAGGGAAATTTAAACAGGGTGAGGACCATTAAAGGAATGCGTTACCATAGGGTGAGCAAACCAGGATTGGCAATCAACGTAAATACATGGAACTTACAGCACAGAAACAGGCCATTCGGCCCAACTGGTCCATGCCAGGGTTTATGCTCCACACGAGCCTCCTGCCACGCCTCGATTAGCGTTCCCATCTGTCCCTTTCTTCCTCATGTGTTTATCTAGCTTTCCCTTAAATGCATCTCTGCTATTCACCTCAACCACTCCCTGTGGTAGTGAGTTCCACATTCTCACCATTCTCTGAGTAAGGAAGCTTCTCCTGAATTCCTGGTTAGATTTATTAGTGCCCCTAGTTTGGACTTCCCCCCCAAACGTGGAAACATTTTCTCTACGTCTAGACTATCAAACCCCTTCATAATTTTAAAAGCCTCTATTAGGTCACCTCTTGGCCTTTTTTCTAGAGAAAAGAGCCCCTGTCTTTCCTGATAGAGGGAACTTGGTACGTGGAAATCTGTGCACCTCATTCAATGTGGTAACATTTCTCTTGAAGACCTGACGGCCCCTTTAAGCTGCCAGAGGCATTTCCCGCGCCTCCCACCAGTGAGATTCCCATTGCAGGTAGGAATCTGACCCGGGCAACGGCATGTTCACTAATCTAACAAAAGCTGGCGAAGAAATGGAATCAATTCTAAGCAGTAGGCCAGGGTAACATCTGTACAACAATAGCTTAATAAGGAGAGGCTGTCATATATATAAGAAAGAAAGAACCTTGATCTATATAGCACCTTTCAAGACCTCAGAATGTCCCAAAGCGCTTTCCAGTCAATGAAGTACTTTTGAAGTAACAACAGAAAATGCTGGAAAAACTCAGCAGGCCAGGCAACATCCGTGGAGAGAGAGAAATAGAGTCAACGTTTCAGGTCGAAACCCTTCGTCAGGACTGAGAGAAAACACAGGAAATGAAACAGATTAAAAGGTCAGTTTGGGGGCTAGGAAATGGGGATGAAAGAACAAAAGAGAAGTGAAGAGACATTAAGAGGTATTCAAAACCAGACGAGAGGGTGATCGGACTAGTGGAGACAAAAGACGGCTCTAGATGAGGTGTGAAATGCGCTGGCAGAATGAGAGACAGCTGCCATGTGGGAGAGAAAAAGGGGGAAGGGCACAAAACAAAGGTGTGGATAAAAAATATGTAAAAATGTAATGGGGGCCGAGGTTATGATCTGAAATTGTTGAACTTGATATTGAGTCCGGAAGGCTGTAAAGTGCCTAATCGGAAGATGGGGTGCTGTTCCTCGAGCTTACGCTGGGTTTCCGTGGAACAATCCAAGAGCCCGAGGACGGTGAGGTCCGAGTGGGAATGGAGCGGTGAATTAAAATGACAGGCGACCGGAAGCTCGGGGTCCCCCTTACGAACTGAACGGAGGTGTTCCGCAAAGTGGTCACCCAGTACTTTTGAAGTGTTGTAATGTAGGAAACACAACAGTCAATTTGCGCTCAGCAAGATCCCACAAACAGCAACGTGATAAATGACCAGATAATCTGTTTTTAGAGAGGTCGGTTGAGGGATAAATATTGTGTAGAAAGTTTATACGGACCCTTAATTTTAATATTTCTTGAAATGCTTTGCCAGGCAAAAAGGTTTGACAAAGTGAACTAAAGTTGGTGACTGTAACAAGCAGTCTTTCACTGATGAGACAGGAAACATGGTTGTGACTGCAGGGGGTGGTGAGAGACAACAGAGAAACAAACCCCCTGAGTATTGTAGACATGGGCCTAGAAATTCAGTTAAGGCCCGCCAGCAGGCTAACGCCCAAAAGTTAGCGCTGCGCGCGGAGCCAGGTGCGCCCGTCAGATATTCGGCTTTTCCGCCCCAAGTCGGAACCGGCCGCTATTCCAGGGTGTGCCCGCCCCCGCTTGGGGCGCTGAAACTGAATTTCTGCGCTCTAAGTGCCGCTGCGCCACCCGATGCGGTGTGGCAGGCTGCGGTACTGCAGGCCTCCTCCTTCTCTTAAGGTGGAGGTGCCTGCAACAGCGAGATCGCCGCTGGATTGTGCCGGCAAATGAGCCCGGCACCAAGCAGAAGTGCCGGGCTCGCGGAAAGCAGCCGGCAATGCCGCGGGGGGGGGGGGGGGGGTGTAGGAGGCCGGGGAAGGAGGTGCGGGCAGGCGGCCGCCGAAAAAGCGGCCGGCCGCACCTCCACCTTAAAGCGCCCCAGTAGCGCAGCAGTACAGCCCCGTTTTTCAATCGCTGTTTGTGGCCGCTGCAGAAGAGGCGGCCGCAACTAAATATGGGGTTTGGGCCGGAAGCGGGGCGGAACCGGGGCACGGCGCACACCGATGACGTCATCGGTGTCGGCGCAGCGCTACCGGCTACCGCCGCCATTACCGCAGCGCTGAATATCAGCGCACCCTCTTACACTTGCGCAGAAGCCCTCTTTGGGCGGTAACTGGGCGCAATGCCCACTGAATTTCTGGCCCATGGTGTCTCCCGTGACCTTTCTGAGGTGAAATGCAGAATACGACGCAACTCATGAACCGAACCAAGTGGTTTTCTGCCACCTTTGTAAACTTTAGGAGTGAATGAACAATTTTGGGCTGTGATAAGGACAAACTGAATAATAGCCACACAGGATGTGTGATTGTAAACATTGGACAGCTCAAACAGCTCAGACCAACATTAAAGGAACATTTCACTATCTCTGAATGATTGATTTAATGCAAAAGTCACGGAAAGCTGTATAAAACACGGTGGCTAAAGAATATCGGCACTGCAATCAGAAGAAGGTGGCTTGGTCAGTCATCTCACCTACGAGGATTAGGCTGCAGTCGGAGGAAGGAGGGGCCTGGCCAGTCTTTTCACTTACGAGGGCCTACACTCAACGCTGGACTGATCATCGGCGGGTGGCTGTATGTATGATTTCCTGTAAAATTATTGGTGAACTGTTCGAATAGTGGTTGGGGTTTTGAATCTGTCTTAGGAACAATAAAAGGTTAAAGGCAGAACCGGTGTGTCTGGTGTAATTTCTCATAAGTCTCAAGTCCGAACTCTATAACCTGTTGGACGGGGCGAGGGGTAATTCCGCACGTCCTACAACTGGAATAATTCAGAAGGAGGAAGTCAGACCCAACCACTCTACTCAGGTCTCTGCAAATAAAATGGATAGTTGGAACTCCTTGTGATTTTTCTTTGGATTATTAGAACCTGAGGAAATACGAGAGGCTGCCAATAACACTAAAAGCTATGGCAACGCAGGGCTGAACGTGAGACTGGGAGAGCAGGTCAATATGAACAGGAAATAGAAAGTACCCATGAGAGGTGTAGTGTCAGCTTGAAGGGCAATGTGGAGTGGAGCACTGTAATCTGTAGCTGAGCACTTGTGTTTTTATCTATATAATTGATTTGGATGTTTGTTTAATAAACAAACTCTATAATAGAAAGAGCAGCGGGGACAGAGGGATCCGGTTAACAGTCGCAGAGTGATTTAGTTCGGTCGTCCAATTGGATAGATAAATGGCAAATGTAATTTAGTACTGGCGGATTTAAAGTATTGCATATTGAGTGAAAGAATGACATTGGAATATAATGAAGGGAATAGGATTAGCACAGAAACATAGGAAGAGGGCCTGGCTGTCGCAGTAAACAAACAGCAGAGGGTATCCCGTTTAATGTCTCTGTCTGAGAGAACAGACGGGGCCTTGGTTTAATGTCTCTGTCTGAGAGAACAGACGGGGCCTCGGTTTAATGTCTCCGTCTGAGAGAACAGACGGGGCCTCGGTTTAATGTCTCCGTCTGAGAGAACAGACGGGGCCTCGGTTTAATGTCTCTGTCTGAGAGAACAGACGGGGCCTCGGTTTAATGTCTCTGTCTGAGAGAACAGACGGGGCCTCGGTTTAATGTCTCTGTCTGAGAGAACAGACGGGGCCTCGGTTTAATGTCTCCGTCTGAGAGAACAGACGGGGCCTCGGTTTAATGTCTCCGTCTGAGAGAACAGACGGGGCCTCGGTTTAATGTCTCTGTCTGAGAGAACAGACGGGGCCTCGGTTTAATGTCTCTGTCTGAGAGAACAGACGGGGCCTCGGTTTAATGTCTCTGTCTAAGAGAACAGACGGGGCCTCGGTTTAATGTCTCTGTCTGAGAGAACAGACGGGGCCTCGGTTTAATGTCTCCGTCTGAGAGAACAGACGGGGCCTCGGTTTAATGTCTCTGTCTGAGAGAACAGACGGGGCCTCGGTTTAATGTCTCTGTCTGAGAGAACAGACGGGGCCTCGGTTTAATGTCTCCGTCTAAGAGAACAGACGGGGCCTCGGTTTAATGTCTCTGTCTGAGAGAACAGACGGGGCCTCGGTTTAATGTCTCTGTCTGAGAGAACAGACGGGGCCTCGGTTTAATGTCTCCGTCTAAGAGAACAGACGGGGCCTCGGTTTAATGTCTCTGTCTGAGAGAACAGACGGGGCCTCGGTTTAATGTCTCTGTCTGAGAGAACAGACGGGGCCTCGGTTTAATGTCTCCGTCTCAGAGAACAGACGGGGCCTCAGTTTAATGTCTCTGTCTGAGAGAACAGACGGGGCCTCGGTTTAATGTCTCCGTCTGAGAGAACAGACGGGGCCTCGGTTCAATGTCTCTGTCTGAGAGAACAGACGGGGCCTCGGTTTAATGTCTCCGTCTAAGAGAACAGACGGGGCCTCGGTTTAATGTCTCCGTCTAAGAGAACAGACGGGGCCTCGGTTTAATGTCTCTGTCTGAGAGAACAGACGGGGCCTCGGTTTAATGTCTCTGTCTGAGAGAACAGACGGGGCCTCGGTTTAACATCTTTGTCTGAGAGAACAGACGGGGCCTTGGTTTAACGACTCCGTCTGAGAGAACAGACGGGGCCTCGGTTTAATGTCTCTGTCTGAGAGAACAGACGGGGCCTCGGTTTAATGTCTCTGTCTGAGAGAACAGACGGGGCCTCGGTTTAACATCTCTGTCTGAGAGAACAGACGGGGCCTCGGTTTAATGTCTCTGTCTGAGAGAACAGACGGGGCCTCGGTTTAATGTCTCTGTCTGAGAGAACAGACGGGGCCTCGGTTTAACATCTCTGTCTGAGAGAACAGACGGGGCCTCGGTTTAACATCTCTGTCTGAGAGAACAGACGGGGCCTCGGTTTAATGTCTCTGTCTGAGAGAACAGACGGGGCCTCGGTTTAATGTCTCTGTCTGAGAGAACAGACGGGGCCTCGGTTTAATGTCTCTGTCTCAGAGAACAGACGGGGCCTCGGTTTAATGTCTCTGTCTGAGAGAACAGACGGGGCCTCAGTTTAATGTCTCTGTCTGAGAGAACAGACGGGGCCTCGGTTTAATGTCTCTGTCTGAGAGAACAGACGGGGCCTCGGTTTAACATCTCTGTCTGAGAGAACAGACGGGGCCTTGGTTTAACGACTCCGTCTGAGAGAACAGACGGGGCCTCGGTTTAATGTCTCTGTCTGAGAGAACAGACGGGGCCTCGGTTTAACATCTCTGTCTGAGAGAACAGACGGGGCCTCGGTTTAACATCTCTGTCTGAGAGAACAGACGGGGCCTCGGTTTAATGTCTCTGTCTGAGAGAACAGACGGGGCCTCGGTTTAATGTCTCTGTCTGAGAGAACAGACGGGGCCTCGGTTTAATGTCTCTGTCTGAGAGAACAGACGGGGCCTCGGTTTAATGTCTCCGTCTGAGAGAACAGACGGGGCCTCGGTTTAATGTCTCTGTCTGAGAGAACAGACGGGGCCTCGGTTTAATGTCTCTGTCTGAGAGAACAGACGGGGCCTCGGTTTAATGTCTCTGTCTGAGAGAACAGACGGGGCCTCGGTTTAATGTCTCTGTCTGAGAGAACAGACGGGGCCTCGGTTTAATGTCTCCGTCTAAGAGAACAGACGGGGCCTCGGTTTAATGTCTCCGTCTAAGAGAACAGATGGGGCCTCGGTTTAATGTCTCTGTCTGAGAGAACAGACGGGGCCTCGGTTTAATGTCTCCGTCTGAGAGAACAGACGGGGCCTCGGTTTAATGTCTCCGTCTAAGAGAACAGACGGGGCCTCGGTTTAATGTCTCCGTCTAAGAGAACAGACGGGGCCTCGGTTTAACGACTCCGTCTCAGAGAACAGACGGGGCCTCGGTTTAATGTCTCCGTCTGAGAGAACAGACGGGGCCTCGGTTTAATGTCTCCGTCTGAGAGAACAGACGGGGCCTCGGTTTAATGTCTCTGTCTGAGAGAACAGACGGGGCCTCGGTTTAACGACTCCGTCTGAGAGAACAGACGGGGCCTCGGTTTAATGTCTCTGTCTGAGAGAACAGACGGGGCCTCGGTTTAATGTCTCTGTCTAAGAGAACAGACGGGGCCTCGGTTTAATGTCTCTGTCTGAGAGAACAGACGGGGCCTCGGTTTAATGTCTCTGTCTGAGAGAACAGACGGGGCCTCAGTTTAACATCTCTGTCTGAGAGAACAGACGGGGCCTTGGTTTAACGACTCCGTCTGAGAGAACAGACGGGGCCTCGGTTTAATGTCTCTGTCTGAGAGAACAGACGGGGCCTCGGTTTAATGCCTCCGTCTGAGAGAACAGACGGGGCCTCGGTTTAATGTCTCCGTCTCAGAGAACAGACGGGGCCTCGGTTTAATGTCTCTGTCTGAGAGAACAGACGGGGCCTCGGTTTAATGTCTCTGTCTGAGAGAACAGACGGGGCCTCGGTTTAATGTCTCTGTCTGAGAGAACAGACGGGGCCTCGGTTTAATGTCTCTGTCTGAGAGAACAGACGGGGCCTCGGTTTAATGTCTCTGTCTGAGAGAACAGACGGGGCCTCGGTTTAATGTCTCTGTCTGAGAGAACAGACGGGGCCTCGGTTTAATGTCTCTGTCTGAGAGAACAGACGGGGCCTCGGTTTAATGTCTCTGTCTGAGAGAACAGACGGGGCCTCGGTTTAATGTCTCTGTCTGAGAGAACAGACGGGGCCTCGGTTTAATGTCTCTGTCTGAGAGAACAGACGGGGCCTCGGTTTAATGTCTCTGTCTGAGAGAACAGACGGGGCCTCGGTTTAATGTCTCCGTCTGAGAGAACAGACGGAGCCTCGGTTTAATGTCTCCGTCTAAGAGAACAGACGGGGCCTCGGTTTAATGTCTCCGTCTGAGAGAACAGACGGGGCCTCGGTTTAATGTCTCTGTCTGAGAGAACAGACGGGGCCTCGGTTTAATGTCTCTGTCTGAGAGAACAGACGGGGCCTCGGTTTAATGTCTCTGTCTGAGAGAACAGACGGGGCCTCGGTTTAATGTCTCTGTCTGAGAGAACAGACGGGGCCTCGGTTTAATGTCTCTGTCTGAGAGAACAGACGGGGCCTCGGTTTAATGTCTCTGTCTGAGAGAACAGACGGGGCCTCAGTTTAACATCTCTGTCTGAGAGAACAGACGGGGCCTCGGTTTAACGACTCCGTCTGAGAGAACAGACGGGGCCTCGGTTTAATGTCTCTGTCTGAGAGAACAGACGGGGCCTCGGTTTAATGTCTCTGTCTGAGAGAACAGACGGGGCCTCGGTTTAATGTCTCTGTCTGAGAGAACAGACGGGGCCTCGGTTTAATGTCTCTGTCTGAGAGAACAGACGGGGCCTCGGTTTAATGTCTCCGTCTGAGAGAACAGACGGGGCCTCGGTTTAATGTCTCTGTCTGAGAGAACAGACGGGGCCTCGGTTTAACATCTCTGTCTGAGAGAACAGACGGGGCCTCGGTTTAACGTCTCTGTCTGAGAGAACAGACGGGGCCTCGGTTTAATGTCTCTGTCTGAGAGAACAGACGGGGCCTCAGTTTAATGTCTCTGTCTGAGAGAACAGACGGGGCCTTGGTTTAATGTCTCCGTCTGAGAGAACAGACGGGGCCTCGGTTTAATGTCTCTGTCTGAGAGAACAGACGGGGCCTCGGAGAACAGACGGGGCCTCGGTTTAATGTCTCCGTCTGAGAGAACAGACGGGGCCTCGGTTTAATGTCTCCGTCTGAGAGAACAGACGGGGCCTCGGTTTAATGTCTCCGTCTGAGAGAACAGACGGGGCCTCGGTTTAATGTCTCCGTCTGAGAGAACAGACGGGGCCTTGGTTTAATGTCTCCGTCTCAGAGAACAGACGGGGCCTCGGTTTAATGTCTCCGTCTCAGAGAACAGACGGGGCCTCGGTTTAATGTCTCCGTCTCAGAGAACAGACGGGGCCTCGGTTTAATGTCTCCGTCTCAGAGAACAGACGGGGCCTCGGTTTAATGTCTCCGTCTCAGAGAACAGACGGGGCCTCGGTTTAATGTCTCCGTCTCAGAGAACAGACGGGGCCTCGGTTTAATGTCTCCGTCTCAGAGAACAGACGGGGCCTCGGTTTAATGTCTCTGTCTCAGAGAACAGACGGGGCCTCGGTTTAATGTCTCCGTCTCAGAGAACAGACGGGGCCTCGGTTTAATGTCTCTGTCTCAGAGAACAGACGGGGCCTCGGTTTAATGTCTCTGTCTGAGAGAACAGACGGGGCCTCGGTTTAATGTCTCCGTCTGAGAGAACAGACAGGGCCTCGGTTTAATGTCTCTGTCTGAGAGAACAGACGGGGCCTCGGTTTAATGTCTCTGTCTGAGAGAACAGACGGGGCCTCGGTTTAATGTCTCCGTCTCAGAGAACAGACGGGGCCTCGGTTTAATGTCTCTGTCTCAGAGAACAGACGGGGCCTCGGTTTAATGTCTCTGTCTGAGAGAACAGACGGGGCCTCGGTTTAATGTCTCCGTCTGAGAGAACAGACAGGGCCTCGGTTTAATGTCTCTGTCTGAGAGAACAGACGGGGCCTCGGTTTAATGTCTCTGTCTGAGAGAACAGACGGGGCCTCGGTTTAATGTCTCTGTCTGAGAGAACAGACGGGGCCTCGGTTTAATGTCTCTGTCTGAGAGAACAGACGGGGCCTCGGTTTAATGTCTCTGTCTGAGAGAACAGACGGGGCCTCGGTTTAATGTCTCCATCTGAGAGAACAGACGGGGCCTCGGTTTAATGTCTCCGTCTGAGAGAACAGACGGGGCCTCGGTTTAATGTCTCTGTCTGAGAGAACAGACGGGGCCTCGGTTTAATGTCTCCGTCTGAGAGAACAGACGGGGCCTCGGTTTAATGTCTCCGTCTGAGAGAACAGACGGGGCCTCGGTTTAATGTCTCCGTCTGAGAGAACAGACGGGGCCTCGGTTTAATGTCTCTGTCTGAGAGAACAGACGGGGCCTCGGTTTAATGTCTCCGTCTGAGAGAACAGACGGGGCCTCGGTTCAATGTCTCTGTCTGAGAGAACAGACGGGGCCTCGGTTTAATGTCTCTGTCTGAGAGAACAGACGGGGCCTCGGTTTAATGTCTCCGTCTGAGAGAACAGACGGGGCCTCGGTTTAATGTCTCCGTCTGAGAGAACAGACGGGGCCTCGGTTTAATGTCTCCGTCTGAGAGAACAGACAGGGCCTCAGCTTAACGTCTCATCCAAAAGACGGCTATGTATTTCAACACACGGCTTGATTTTTTAATTGCTTCTCCATATTGTCTCCATATTGGAAGTGATTCATCTGTTGTGAGTGACTCAATGGGCAGCACTCTCACCTCGGAGTCAGAAGGTCATGGGTTCAAGTCCCACTCCAGAGACTTGAGCACAAAATCCAGGCTGACACTTCCAGTGCGGTCCTGAGGGAGTGCTGCACTGTTGGAGGTGCCGTCTTTCGGATGATACGTTAAACCGAGGCCCCGTCTGCCCTCTCAGGTGGATGTAAAAGATCCCGTGACACTATTTCGAAGAAGAGCAGGGGAGCTATCCCCAGTGTCCTGGGGCCAGTATTTATCCCTCAACCAACATCAATAAAAACAGATTATCTGGTCATTATCACATTGCTGTTTGTGGGAGCTTGCTGTACGCAAATTGGCTGCTGCGTTTCCTACATTACAACAGTGACTACACTCCAAAAGTACTTCATTGGCTGTGAAGCGCTTTGGGACGTCCTGAGGGCGTGAAAGGCGCTATAGCAATGCAAGTTCTTTCTTTTACGTGCAAGAAAACCTGGGTTCTTGCACTCAAAGTCCTGGAGTGCGACTTAAACCTACAACCCTCTGGCTCAAAGGCAAGAGCGTTACTAACTAAGCTGAGCCTTCGACCTCACAGACCAGAACAACCTACACCCGGGAGGTTTTTGGAGAAAGACGAGAGTCACAGCGCGGCTTAAATCAAAAAACTGGACGGCAAATGGAACAGGTGTTTTGCACTCGCCCCACATTCCCACAGACTGAAGATACGTAACTGAGGAACAACGGTCTTCCAAACGGATCCATGGCCAAGATTCCAAACCTTCCAAGTCAGGGAGAATAGAGAAAAATGTACTTCATGTCTTAAAATGACCTTCACGTTAAGATAGATGGTTCAGAGAAAAGGTCAATTAAAAAAATAAAAGTTGGCCAGAAGCCATTCGTGATATCGCTGCAGGGAGTAGAAGTCCTTTGGACCTTTTCCCTCAGTCACTTGTATTGTCTTCTACTCTTCCTCAGTGCCCCTAACCCCCTTCCGTTTGTAGACTGCGGTGAAAGACGCTCGGCCCAGCATGCCTGTGACTCGATGTTTACAGACCCCTCCCACCCCTCCAAGGCAGCACCTACTCTGTCATGCAGATATATTAGCTCCTCGAACTGGCTGAAATAAAGAATGTCAAAAAAAAAATTATTCCTCCCTTAATCTGCGTTCCTGTAATGCCTTTCCACTATTGCTGTTAGAAGCGAGCCACATCCATCACCAAAGGGCAGTGCAAAGATAAAGTTGTATTGGAATTTTTTATTGCTTTGCATTATGGAAGGATTAGTGAAATAATCTGTCATTTTATATCTATGACTCTATCACACAAAGCCTGAGTCTGCAGGTCCCTCTGTTACCAGGAATTAAAATCATTCGCGTCAAAGAGATTTCATTCCAGATCAACCTGCAGAAATATGATAAGAGTTGTGACACGCCAGATTCGGTTCAATATTCGCCATTATTTGAACACACACGCACGCCGCTTTTGAGACACTCTCATGTTGCTGATGGGCCCTTCCAGCTTTCAAAGTGCATCACAAGATCGTATGATGTCGAGGCTCTGAGATGGCGCTACAGGCCACAATAGCAATGCTTGCAATACTCCAACGCTCTCCGGCCAGCCTCTCAACATCCACCCTCCGTAAACTTCAACTCATGTGATGGAATACTCTCCACTTGCCTGGACGAGTGCAGCTCCAACAACATTCAAGAAGCTCGACACCATCCAGGACAAAGCAGCCCACTTGATTGGCACCCCATCCACCACCTTAAACACCCACTCTCTCCACCAGCGGCGTACCGTGGCTGCAGTGTGTACCATCTACAAGATGTACTGCAGCAACTCGCCAAGGTTTCTTCGGCAGCACCTCCCAAATCCGCGACCTCTTCCACCTAGAAGGACAAGGGCAGCAGGCGCATGGGAACACCACCACCTCCAAGTTCCTCTCCAAGTCACACACCATCCTGACTTGGAAATATATTGCCGATCCTTCATCGTCGCTGGGTCAAAATCCTGGAATTCCCTCCCGAACAGCGCTGTGGGAGCACCTTCACCACACGGACTGCAGCGGTTCAAGAAGGCGGCTTACCACTACCTTCTCGAGGGCAACTAGGGATGGGCAATAAATGCTGGCCTTGCCAGCGACGCCCACATCCCATGAAAGAATTCTTAAAACTCTGCTGCCCGTATGCTAACTCCCACCGAGCTCCGCTCACCCATCACCCCCTGCGCTCGCTCACCTACACTGGCTCCCAGTCTGGCAATGCCTCAACTTTAAAATTCTCATCTTTGTTTTCAAATCCCTCCATAGCCTCGCCCCTCCCTATCACTGTGACCTCCTCCAGCCCCACAACCCTCCGAGATCTCGGCACTCCTCCAATTCTGGCCTCTTGCACATCCCCGATTTTAATCGCTCCACCATTGGCAGCTGTGCCTTCAGCTGCCTGGGCCCGAAAGCTCTGAAATTCCCTCCCTAACCCTTTCCACCTCTCTACCTCTCCTTAAATCCTACCTCTTTGACTAAGCCTCCGTCTTAACAGATAAAGATTAGGAGACATGCACCAGACTATGCCTCGGGCAGCACTACCATGCTTTTGCTGGTTTCGACTAAAAACCTATTTTGATTCGCGGTTATAATTGCCCGTTGCCGCGTGGGTAGAATGTCGGTGGCACATTGTCAGGCCTTTGCTCAAAATGCCCCTCGCGCGCAGGTGAATGCGTCCAACTACAGCTCGCTTAACCAGTCGACAACTAACATGTGACCACGTATCATTGAGTCCCCTCATCATTACAGAGCACATACAGCACAGAAACAGGCCATTCGGTCCATGACAGTGTTTGTGCTCCACACGAGCCTCCTCCCACCCCTCTTCATCTCACCCCATCAACATAACCTTCCATTCCTTTCTCCCTCATGTTACTTGGAGAGACTGGAGAAGCTGGGATTGTTCTCCTGATAGCAGAGAAGATTAAGGGGAGATTTAACAGAGGTTTTCAAAATAATGAAGGGTTTTGATAGAGTCAATAAAGATTAACTGTTTCCAGTGGCAGAGGATCAATAACACAGATTTGAGGTAATTGGGAAAAGAGCCAGTGGTGAAATGAGGATAATTTATTTTACGCAGCGAGTTGTTATGATCTGGAATGCACTGCCTGAAAGGGTGGTGGAAGCAGATTCAATAATAACTTTCAAAAATGATTTGGATGTAGACTTGAAGGGGAAGAACTTGCAGGGCTATGGGGAAAGAGTGGGGGGGAGTGGGGACTAATTGGGCAGCTCTTTCAAAGAGCCGGCACAGGCACGATGGGCTGAATGGCCTCCTTCTGTGCTGTATCATTCTATGATTCGATACTTATCTAGCTTCCCCTTAAATGCATCTATGCTATTTGCCTCAACTACTCCTTGTTCCACATTCTAACCATTCTCTGGGTAAAGAGGTTTCTCCTGAGTTCCCGATTGGATTTATTGGTGGCTATCTTAGATTGATGGCGCCCTAGTTTTGAACACCCCACCACAAGTGGAATCATCTTCTCTACGTTATCCTCCAGACCTTTCCTACAAACAAAACGAAAGAGAAGTGGAGGGGGTGATGCCGCTCAGAGCAGCGTTTGGATGTGATCTCTCATGCAGAAATAAGCTGTCAGCTTACATTTTGCACAGCGAGAGTACGGAACGTTATGTAAAGTCACCCAACACCCTAGTGTCAGGGGGAGACGGGCATTTTAATGAACGAGTTCACTGAATACGCTCAAGATTTCAAATTCACTGACAAGCTTCCTAATAACCCATTGCCGTGATTTGGTAGGTTCTAAGTGTAATATACCTTATCTTCCCTTTTAAGTCAGCACAAAATGAAGTGCATCACTTTCCACACGGAGTGATTTTTTTTCTCTCTAACAGACCAGGCCGACTAGAAAAATAATTGGATTAGAAATTGGAATTTAGGGCATCATTTTTTTACGCAATGAGTGGTTTAGAAGGCAATATAGAAGGCAACCAGAAGTGGTGGTTATCTGCTAATTTTGCTGACTTACTTTTTTTTTAGATGAAAGTGAGACGAGATCTTTAAGATTCTTTAGACACGAAACTTGTATCATCGAAACATTTCAACTTCTACACAAAATCTTTCAGTGGGTAAAATAATTATTTTAAAAAAAAATTCTAAGCCTTCTTATGAATTCAGTGAACCTTCGATACGAAACAGCTCGAGAGGTCCTGTGGGCGGAGAAAGAACTGACAGTCGTTGGGGAAAAGCAACTACGTCTTTGATTAAACCCGTTGTTCAGCCTTGTCTGCCTGTTCCAAGTTTTCAGATGGATGATAAAAGATCCCGTGGGGTAAATCTAAAGAGCGGCAGTGAGTTCTCCCGGTGCAATGACTAGGCTTGCCAGCTCTGGCTGGACGCATTCCTGGAGATATCATCACTTGACCTCCTGCCTCCAGCCTTCCCCCCGCCCCCCCCCCACCACCACCCCAACTACCCCCATCTTCAATACTTTTATAACTAATAAACAGAAGTGTGCAAAGAAAATGGAAAGCACCCATTTTTTTAATGTCCCTCTGATTTTTTTCACCTGGGTTGCTCGCATTTAATCCCTGGTAACTCCAGGACAATCCTGAACATAAGAAATAGGAGCAAGAGCAGACCATTCAGCCCCTCGAGCCTTCTCCGCCATTCAATAAGATCATGGCTGATCTTCTACCTCATCTCCACTTTCCTGCACGATCCCCATATCCCTTGATTCCCTTAATCTCCAAAAATCTATCGATCTCTGTCTTGAATATACTCAACGACTGAGCCTCCACAGCCCTCTGGGGTAGAGAATTCCAAAGATTCACCACCCTCTGAGTGAAGAGATTTCTCCTCATCTCAGTCCTAAATGGCTGACCCCTTGTTCTGAGACTGTGACCCCTGGTTCTAGACTCCCCACAGCCAGGGGAAACATTCTCCCTGTATCTACCCTGTCAAGCTCTGTAAGAATTTTGCATGTTTCAATGAGATCACCTCTCATTCTTCTAAACTCACGAGAATATAGAAACATAGAAAATTAGGAGCAGGGTAGGCCATTCGGCCCTTTGAGCCTGCTCCGCCATTCTATATGATCATGCCTGATCCTCTATCTCAATACCATATTCCCGCTCTCTCCCCATACTCCTTGATGCCTTTTGTGTCCAGAAATCTATCTATATGTTTGGTGACTTGGCCTCCACAGCCTTCTGTGGTAGAGAATTCCACAGGCTCACCACAGGTCTAGTCTACCCAATCTCTCCTCATAGGACAATCCCTCCATCCCAGGAATCAGTCTGGTGAACCTTCGTTGCACTCCCTCTATGGCAAGTATATCCTTCCTTAGATAAGGAGACCAAAACAGTACACAATACTTCAGGTGTGGTCTCGCCAGGGCCCTATATAATTGTAGTAAGACGTCTTTAATCTTATACTCAAATCCTCTTGTAATAAAGGCCAACATACCATTTGCTTTCCTCGTTGCTTGCTATACCTGCATGTTACATAGCAACCCTAGCCCTGACTGACATTCAAACCACCTTCAATTTAAAGCATAAATGACTGACAGTTTGCCGCGTTGCTGCCCGTGGGATCTTGCTGCCTGCAAAATGGCTGCCACAATTTGTTTGTGTAGCGACAGGCAGTGCACTTTGCAGTAATTTGGAGCCCAGTTTAGGGAGCCTCTGGCCTCACCCCTTTACAATCGATGGCCGAGTAGGGGCGGGAATAGGTGCGATCCCCCAACAAACCCCCGGCCCACAGAAACATCCGGAAACACGGGTGCAAGGCCAGACCCGGCATAGTCTGCAGCTGCTCCAACTTACAGCAGCAGTGCACTGGAATGGCCGTGGATTTTTTTAAATATTCGTTCCTGGGATGTGGGCATCGCTGGCAATGCCGGAGTTTATTGTCCATCCCTATATGTGGCCCCCTGAGCTTTCATGCTATTCACCTTTGCGACTCATCTTAGAGGTGATCTTAGAAGAATGAGAGGTGATCTTATTGAAACATATAAGATACCGAGGGGGCTCGACAAGGTAGATGCAGAGAGGATGTTTCCCCTCATGGGGGAATCTAGAACTCGGGGGCACAGTTTCAGAATAAAGGGTCGCCCTTTTAGAACTGAGATGAGGAGGAATTTCTTCTCTCAGAGGGTCGTAAATCTGTGGAATTCTCTGCCCCAGAGAGCTGTGGAGGCTGGGTCATTAAATACATTTAAGGTGGAGATAGACAGATTTTTGCAAGATAAGGGAGTGAAGGGTTATGGGGAGTGGGCAGGGAAGTGGCTTTGAGCCCAAGATCAGCCATAACCTTATTGAATGGCGGAGCAGGCTCAAGGGGTCAAGTGGCCTATTCCTGCTCCTATTTCTTAGGTTCTTATGTTCATGAAGACTAAAAGGTTGGACACCCTTGTTCTAGGATATCATAGAAATAATATCTATAAATTGAATCTATTCTGTTTTGAAGCTATATGATTAGCTCCTGTCATCATGTCAGTCCTAAATGATGTGACGTTGCTTTCCCGCGACTCACTCTGATGACATCATTGCGACAATCCAAGAGTGACTCACTGTGATGACATCATTGCGAAATCCAAGAGTGACACTGTGATGACATCATTGTGTTAATCCCAGAATGCTTCACGGTGGTGACATCACATTGATTCCAAAGGTAAAATCAGGGCTCTTGGGTCAGACTGACTCAGGGCCGGGGCCTACGTGTTGCTCAGGGAGAGATAAGAATCGCACTGTTCTCGTGGCACCATAGCTTTCCAAGTTTTCACACGACTTCCTGTGCAGGGATGTGCTGTGTAACTAGAAGAATGTTGCACAGGGAACTGGTCTTTCGGCCCTGATAACTCACGAGTTTCCCCGTTCGCACGTCAGCCCTGTGCTCACTGACCTACATCGGCTCCCGGTCCAGCAACGCCTCGATTTTAACATTTGTTTTCAAATCCCTCCATGGCCTCACCCCTCCCTAGCTCTGTAACCTCCTCGAGCCCTACAACCCTCCAACATCTCTACACTCCTCCAAATCTGCCCTCTTGTGCATCCCCAATTTTAAGTACTCCACCATTGGCGGCCGTGCCTTCAGCTGCCGAGGCCCTAAGCTCTGGAATAACCTCCTTAAATCTCTCCGCCTCTCCTCCTTTAAGACGCTCCTTAAAACCTCTCTCTTTGATAGCAGCAGCCAACTTCCTGGCACCATGGGTGGTCCTGCTGCACAGGAAGGGAGGAAAAAGAGCGGGAGAGCTATAGTGATAGGGGATTTTATTGTAAGGGGAATAGATAGGCGTTTCTGCGGCCGCAAACGAGACTCCAGGATGGTATGTTGCCTCCCTGGTGCAAGGGTCAAGGATGCCTTGGGGCGGCTGCAGGACATTCCGGAAGGGGAGGGTGAACAGCCAGTTGCCGTGGTGCATATAGGTACCAACGATATAGGTGAAAAGTAGGATGAGGTCCTAAAAACTGAATATAGGGAGTTAGGAGGTAAATTAAAAAATAGGACCTCAAAGGTAGTAATCTCAGGATTGCTACCAATGCCACGTGCTAGTCAGAGTAGAAATAGAAGGATATTTTAGATGAATATGTGGCTAGAGGAATGGTGCAAGGGGGAGGGATTCAAATTCCTGGGACATTGGAACCGGTTCTGGGGGAGGTGGGACCAGTACAAACTGGACGGTTTGCACCTGGGCAGGACCAGAACCGATGTCCTAGGGGGAGTGTTTGCTAGTGCTGTTGGGGAGGGTTTAAACTAAAATGGCAGGGGGTTGTGAAACTGTGCAGCGAGACAGAGGAAAGGGAAGCAAGGATAGAAACAAAAGACAGGAAGGACTAGGGTCCTGAATTTAAATAAAGGAAACTACGATGGTATGAGGCACGAGTTGGCTAGGATGGATTGGGGAATGTTACTTAAAGGGTTGACGGTGGATCAGCAATGGTAAACATTTAAAGATTGCATGGATGAACTACAGAATTTGTTCATCCCTGCTTGGCATAAAAATAAAACAAAAAAGGTGACTCAACCATGGCTAACGAGGGAAATTAGGGATAGCATAAGATCCAAGGAGAGTACATATAATTTGGCCAGAAAAAGCAGCAAACCTGAGCATTGGGAGCAGTTTAAGATTCAGCAAAGAAGGACAAAGGGATTAATTAAGAGGGGGAAAATAGATTATGAGAGTAAGCATTCAGGGAACATAAAAACTGACTGTAAAAGCTTCTATCGATATGTGAAGAGAAAAAGATTGGTGAAGTCAAGCGTAGGTCCCTTGCAGTCAGAATCAGGGGAATTTATAATGGGGAACAAAGAAATGGCAGACCAATTAAATACATACTTTGGTTCTGTCTTCACAAAGGAGGACACAAATAACCTCCCAGATATGTCAGGCAACATAGGGTCTAATGAGAGAGAGGAATTGAATGAAATCAGTATTTGTAGGGAAATAGTGTTAGGGAAATTGACGGGATTGAAGGCCGATAAATCCCCAGGGCCTGATAATCAACATCCTAGGGTACTTAAGGAAGTGGCCCTAGAAATAGTAGATGCATTGCTGGTTATCTTTCAAAATTCTATGGACTCTGGAACAGTTCCCATGGATTGGAGGATAGCTAATGTAACCCCACTATTTAAAAAAGGTGGTAGAGAGAAAACAGGTAATTATAGACCGGTAAGCCTGACATCGGTAGTGGGGAAAATGCTAGAGTCCATTATAAAAGATGTAATAGCAGAGCACTTGGAAAACAGTGACAGGATCGGACAAAGTCAACAAGGATTTACAAAAGGTAAATCATGCTTGACTAATCTACTGGAATTTTTTGAGGATGTAACTGGTAGAATAGATAAGGGAGAACCAGTGGATGTGGTGTATTTGGACTTTCAGAAGCCTTTCGATAAGGTCCCGCATAAGAGATTAGCATGTAAAGTTAAAGCACATAGGATTGGTGGTAAGGTACTGACTTGGATAGAAAACTGGTTGGCAGACAGGAAGCAAAGAGTTGGAATAAACGGCTCTTTTTCCGAGTGGCAGGCAGTGACTAGTGGGGTACCACAGGGATCGGTGCTAGGACCCCAGCTATTCACAATATATATAAATGATCTAGACGAGGGAACTAGATGTAATATCTCTAAGTTTGCAGACGACACAAAGCTGGGCGGGCATGTGTGCTGTGAGGAAGATGCAGAGAAACTCCAGCATGATTTGGACAGGTTGGGTGATTGGGCAGATACATGGCAAATGCAGTATAATGTGGATAAATGCGAAGTTATCCACTTCGGTGGCAAAAACAGGAAGACAGATTATTATCTGAACGGCAATAGATTGGGAAAAGGGGAAGTGCAACGAGACCTGGGTGTCCTTGTGCACCAGTCGCTGAAGGTAAGCATGCAGATGCAGCAGGCGGTTAAGAAGGCAAATGGTATGTTGGCCTTCATAGCGAGAAGATTCAAGTACAGGAGCAAGGATGTCTTGTTGCAGTTGTACAGGGCCTTGGTGAGACCACATCTTGAGTATTGTGTGCAGTTTTGGTCGCCTTATCTGAGGAAAGATGTTCTTGCCATGGAGAGAGTGCAGCGAAGATTCACCAGACTGATACCTAGATGGCAGGAATGATGTATGAGGAGAGATTGGGTCGATTAGGCTTATATTCGCTAGAGTTTAGAAGAATGAGAGGGGATCTCATTGAAGCTTATAAAATTCTAACAGGACTAGACAGACTAGATGCAGGAAGGATTTTCCCGATGGCGGGGGAGTCCAGAAACAGGGGTCACCGTCTAAGGATAAGGGTTAAGCCATTTAGGACTGAGATGAGGAGGAATTTCTTCACCCAGAGAGTGGTGAACCTGTGGAATTCTCTACCACAGAAGGCAGTTGAGGCCAACTTATTAAATATATTCAAGAAGGAGTTAGATATATTTCTTAAGGCTAAAGGGAGCAAGGGATATGGGGAGAAAGCAGGGACAGGGTACTGAATTTGGATGATCAGCCATGATCTCATTAAATGGCGGAACAGGCTCGAGGGCCCGAATGGCCTACTCCTGCTCCTATCTTCTATGTTTCTATGACTAAGCTTTTGACCAATCTGTCCCATTATCTCCTTATGTGGCTTGGTGTCAAATTTTGTTGATAATGCTCCTGTGAAGCGCCTTGGGACTTTTTACGTTAATGGCTCTATATAACATAAGAAACAGGAGCAGGAGTCGGTCATTTGGCCCCTCGAGCCTGCTCCGCCATTCAATAAGATCATGGCTGATCTGATCTTGGCCTCAACTCTACTTCCCTGCCCGCTCCCCATAACCCTTGACCCCCTTACCTTTCAAAAATCTGTCCATCTCCACCTTAAATATATTCAATGACCCAGCCTCCACAGCTCTCTGGGAAAGAGAATTCTAAAGATTCACGACCCTCTGAGAGAAGAAATTCCTCCTCAATCCAATTTAAAAGGGTGCCCCCTTATTCTGAAATGATGCCCCCTAGTTCTAGATTCCCCCACGAGGGGAAACATCCTCTCTGCATCTACCCTGTCAAGCCCCTTCAGAATCTTGTATGTTTCAATAAGATCCCCTCTCATTCTTCTAAACTCCAATGAGTATAGGCCCAACCTGCTCAACCTTTCTTCATAAGACAACCTTTCATCTCCGGAATCAACCTTGTGAACCTTCTCTGAACTGCCTCCAATGCAAGTATATCCTTCCTTAAATAAGGAGACAAAAACCGTATGCCGTACTCCAGATGTACACCAACGCCCTGTAACAGGACTTCCCTACTTTTATACTCCATTCTCTGCAATAATGGCCAACACTCCATTTGCCTTCCCAATTACTTGCTGTACCTGCATGCCAACTTTTTGTGATTCACGTACGAGGACCCCCAGATCGCCCTGTCCCTCAGCATTTTGTAATCTCTCCCCATTTAAATAATAATTTGCTTTTTTATTTTTCCTACCAAAGTGGATAACCTCACACTTTCCCACATTAAACTCCATCTGCCAGATTTTTGCCCACTCACTTAGCCTGTCTACATCCCTTTAGAGATTCTTTGCATCCTCCACACAATTTGCTTTCCCACCCATCTTTGTAAGTGCAAGTCGTTGCCACATTACAAGTGAGATAAAGGCCAGCCATCAGGAGTGCTGGGTTTTACATCCTTTATCATTCTTTCCACATTCCCATTCTCAACTGTCCTGTTACATACTCAACGCTTTTGCTTCCTATCCGTAACCCCCCGATGTTCTGCCGATTCCTTTCCCCTGCTGGCTCATGCTTGGGGACAGTCTCGTGGGCACCTGCCGCCCTCCAGTGCCTCGTCCACATGGTCATTCCTCCCGTGCGAGTCTAGACGGAGAGTGCTGACCCTGGCCTGGAAAGTGGACTCTGACCTCACTTGATCGTCGGGTTGCCATCTCTCCAGGATTGCCCGGGAGCTTCCAGGAATTAAAGAATAATCTCCAGGACACTGCCGGGGTTCACCACCCCGGGTAGAAAAATCAGCGGGGGCGCAATTAAAGAAATGGTCTTTTTTTAAAAACTTTCTTTAAAGACATATTTGTTGACTAGTTATAAAAGTTATTGGAGGTGGGAATAAAGACTGACTGACAGTCAAGAATCCTCCAATTGGGTAACGGCGCGTTTATTCGCTTTCTGATTGGCTGTGGGAAGGCGGAGAGCCGCGAGGCTTGGCGTGTCAGGCGACCAATGGCGGGTGTGCGGGGGCGGGGCAGTTGGAGGCGGGAGGTCACGTGATGATACATCCAGCCAGAGTTGGCGACCCTACTTGACATCCAAGCGACTATTGAATCTGCTTCCTCCGCCCTTTCAGGCAGCCGTTCCAGATCTTAACAACTCGCTGCGTAAAAAAAAAAAATCTCCTCGTCTCCCCTCTGATTCTTTTGCCAATAATCTGAAATCCGTGTCCTCTGGTTAGCGACCCTCCTGCCAGTGGAAACAGCTTCTCTCCACCGACTTTATCAAAGCCCTTCATCTGGTCCACTTGCCCAGGGGAGCCCGTGCAGCGCATTTTACTAAAAGCTGCTAAGATCTGACATGAGCAGCCCACTTGCACTGCAGCACAGAGCCCATTCTTCTCCAGCACTGGGGCCAGGTTGTGGTGGGCGTGTCTGACACCCGCCAACAGCCTGGGTGACCTGCGGGCCCCTTTTGTTGTGATTTGAAGAGAATATTTTATGGCGGTTTTTCTTTTTGCTGGAAAGGCGTAGGAGACGCCAATCGCTTTCAACAGTGAAATGAGGCGTGTGACTCAACACTGCAGTCGGGACATCACACAGCAGTCCCCCACTCTCGCACCACCACTCTCTGGCTATTTACCAGCCAGTCCCTGCAAGGCCTTATCAGCAACTTAGTACCATTCTCTGTCACTGCAGTCACAATCTCGCAGATATAAAATATAATTTAAAAAAACACAGAAAGCCATTATTCAGCTGCCACCGTGTGCAACCCACTTCTGAGTGCAGAACATTCTAGATTATTTTACAACAACAACAACATGCATTTATACATCACCGCTAACGTAGTAATGCCTTGCAAGGCGATTCGCAGGAGCCTTGAATTAGTGCCCTGGAATCTTTTACATCCACCTGAGAGAGCAGACGGGGGCCTCGTGAGATTTAGCGTCTCATCCAAAAGACGGCACCTCCGACAGTGCAGCACTCCCTCAGCACTGCACTGGGAGTGTCAGCCTAGATTTTTGTGCTGGAGTCTCTGGAGTGGGGACTTGAACCCACAACCTTCTGACTCACAGGTGAGAGAGTACTGCCCACTGAGCCACAGCTGACACCGCCGCAGCTGTGTTTTCTGTTGGGCGGGAGTGTGAATTTTCGCACTTCCCGCGGTAGCCATGGCGATTGGCGTGCCTCAAGTGGGATTGCCAGTTCCATGTTGACGGCTCTCGCACGCTAAATTCCGGGGAATACAAACCCGAGTTTTGTGTAATCCCTCCTCGTAATTTAACCGCCTTGGCGTCCAGGTATCATTCCGGTAAACCTACGCTGCACTTCCTCCAAGGCCAAGGGGCAAGAGTGACCCGGGTTGACACCACAAGGGAACTAGCGGAAGCGAAAGGAAGGATTTATTAGCGGAATCCGCCTCCCCACAGCTATCCAAACCTGGACATTCCTGGAGCAGGCAGTCACACAGCAGTGAGCTTGTACCAGACTAAAGAATGATTGTCTGCGTTAGAATTTTAATACAGCCGTGGAAGATTGATAAGAAAATAATTAAACCACCCAAGTACTAAACATTGCCTTTTTAATTAACTGGCGAATTTGTATGTTGCTGAAACGGTACAGATATTTCAGAGTGCGACTTTTCTTGCTCTTGTCATTCTTGCTTCACATTGTCTGACAGCATCTGGGGCAGCTGGAGATATGCCCGCAGATACGCCCCTCCGCAACTTGCCCTTTCAGCAAAGCAAGACGGATCATCACGCCACTGAATGTGTCATTAAAATGTAAATTGGCTTAAGAATTCTTCACAATTTTTTTTTCTTTTTTAAATTACCTCCTTTTTATAATAATATACCAATAAAGGGGGAACCCGAAAGTTTCTGCTGACTGCCGCAAAAAAAAGCAACAGTCGGTGACTCGACGTTTAATGAAACCCGTTTTAACCCTCGGAAGCCTGGGAACCAAAGCTGCTGGCAATTGGCGGGGGGGGGGGGAGGGGGTCGCACGCTGAACGCGTCCGTGTGAGGCTGCTCTGTCTGTCCGCCATCTCAGCGCTTGAAATAAAGGAGAAGGAAAGAAAGTCTTGCATTTCTATAGCGCCTTTCACGACCACCGGACGTCTCAAAGTGCTTTACAGCCAATGAAGTACTTTTTGAAGTGTAGTCACTGTTGTAATGTAGGAAACGCGGCAGCCAATTTGCGCACAGCAAGCTCCCACAAACAGCAATGTGATAATGACCAGATAATCTGTTTTAGTGATGTTAGTCGAGGGATAAATATTGGCCAGGACACCGGGGATAACTCCCCTGCTTTTCTTCAAAATAGGGCCATGGGATTTTTTATGTCCACCTGAGAGAGCAGACGGGGCCTCATTCTAACTCTAATCCGAAAGACGGCACCTCCGACAGTGCAGCACTCCCTCAGCACTGCACTCGAGTGTCAGCCTAGCTTTCTGTGCTCGAGGTCCACTGGGGTGGGACTTGAACCCACAACCTCCCTGACTGCGAGGCGAGTGTGCTACCCACTGAGTCACAGCTGACACTAAAGACTTCAGTCTGTTTCCATGAAGGACTTGTTTTGAAGTGCAGTCACTGCTGTAATGTGGGGGAAACGCGACAGCCAAAATTGCGCACAGCAAGCTCCCACAAACAGCCACGTGATAACGACCAGATCATCTGTGGTTTTTTTTTTAGTGATGTTGGTTGAGGCATAAATATTTCCCAGGACACCGGGGAGAACTCCCCTGCTCTTCTTCAAAATTGTGCCGTGGGATCCTTTACGAGAGGGCAGGCGGGGCCTCGGTTTAACCTCTCATCCGCGTGCTCTTGGCATCTTGTCCAATATCAATTTGTGAACAAATACCATGAAAACAGATTAACTGGTCATTAATCTCATTTGCTGCTCCTGGGACCTTGCTGTGCACAAATTAACGTTGTGTTTGCCTACGCAACAGGAGTTCAAAAGCAATTCATTGGCGGCAAAGTGCTTTGGGGCATATTGAGGATGTGGAGGGCGCTGTATAAATTCAAGTCTGTTCTTTTCTTTCTTCAAGACAGGGTCGCTGCCAGAAAGGAGCTTTTCAGCAACAGTGAAGACGAACATGTCTTAAAGGCTGGCACTGATAGGGACACAGGAGTAATTGCCACGAGCCATATAACTGTCTCAATCTGCATTTGAAAGAATCACAAGGATAATAGCGTGTTTGCCGCAGGGTTTGGATCTTCTCTCCAGCTGCCCTGTCGTGACAGGAATATAAATGATGACTGAAATCAGGAGTTATTTTAGACTGCCCTGCTTCAGCTGAGGACCCCCTATTGGGTCTCCATTGAGGAGATTTAATTTGCAGGTAGCAAGAGCAATCTTTAACACTAAGGGGGAAAAAAATCGGTTGCTTTGCGCCTCCCGTTAGAGGGGGCACTAACGGGGCGCAAAGCAACTAGCAGCAGGGCGCGGCGCCGCTAACGCCTCCCGCGAAATTCAGCGGGAGGTTAGCGGCGGCGGTAGCCAGTAGTGCCCTGTGGCACTGCGCCTCCGGCGATGAGGTCATCGCCGTGCGCAGTGCCCCGGCCGCAAACTTGGCTCGCGCCCCCTGACCTATCACCAGACGCTGTGTCCGACAGGGTCAGGGGGGTGTTTTTGCGGCACAAATTAAAGGGCAGGTGCCGGGCGGCCATTTTTTGTCGGGCCGCCTGCCAGCACCTGCCCCCTCTGGCCTCCTCCTGCGGGGTGCTGGCCGCGATCCGTCAGGCCGGCACTCCTCTCGAGTGCCGGGTTGTTTTCACGGCACCCTGCTCCCCGGTGGTCGAGCAGGGCCCCGGTGCGCACTGTGCCAGGACCCTCCCCTTTAATCAGGGGAGGGAGGCCTGCAGTGCCACGGCGCTACATGCCGACACGCGTGGGCTGCTGAACGTAGCGCCGCGATATTCCATGGGAGCGTCCCAAGAGGGAGGGGGAGCGCTTTCAGTAGCACCCCGCCTCCTACTTGGGGCGCTATCATTGAATTTCCGGCGCGGGGGCGCAAAGATTTTTGGGGCGCTAAAAGTAGCGCCCCGGCAAAGTTATCGCCCCAAAGGGGGTGCAAGCCAATTTTCCCCCCTAAGACTACCTCTTTTGCCAAAGCTCACCAACTACTGCGCTGACAAATCCCTGCAGGATATTGGAAACAGAGCAAGACCAACGGAGACCTTTGCTGCCCCTCGGGACCTTTCGAATCTAAAACAGCTCAGTAAGCTGTCCCCTGAGCCTGCTTTGCTCCAATGTTGAACACTTGCAGTTTCTGTGGCCTCTCTTTATACCTCAGGTGTGTCTGCTCCAAAGTATCAGTTTAGCTGCCTTCCATTATAACTTGCCCAGTGCCAGGATGTCTCGACCCTTCTTTGTTAGGTCAAAATCCTGGAATTTTCTATAGTGTCAGCCGCGGCTGAGCAGGTAGCACTCTCGCTCTCAGAGTCAGAAGGTCGTGGGTTGATAATCCCCCTCCAGAGACTCGAGTACAAAATCCAGGCCAACACTCCCAGTGCAGTACTGCAGGAGTCTTTCAGATGAGACGTTAAACTGAGGCCCCGTCTGCTCTCTCTCAGCTGGATGTAAAAGATCCAATGGCACTATTTCGAGGAGTTATCCCTGGGTGTCCTGGGGCCAACATTTATCCCTCAACCAACATCACTAAAAACAGATGATCTGGTCATTATCTCATTGCTGTTTGTGGGAGCTTGCTGTGCGCAATTTGGCTGCTGCGTCTCCCTACATTACAACAGTGACTACACTTCAAAAGTAGAAGCGCTTTGGGACGTCCTGAGGTGATGAAAGGTGTTAGAGAAGTGCAAGGTCTCTCTTTAGCTAACAGCGCCATGGGAGTACCTTCACCACACGGACTGCAGCGGTTCAAGAAGGAGGCTCACCACCGCCATCTCAAGGGGCGAGTAGGGATGGGCAATAAATGCCGGTCTCGCCAGCGATGCCCACATCCCACGAATGAATTAAAAAAACAATAGAAACCCTGGGGAAGTGAGCAGGATTTTACACAGTACTCCAACTGGGGCCAGCCCAGTGCAGTGTCCAAGTTCAATACCAATTCCTTAGAACTTGCCTTCTAGCCCTCTGGCCATGCACCCCAATATCTGGTTTTATTTCTTAATAATAATATTCGGTGTATGGCTGAGCTCTATCACGCCAACATTAACCTTATATCACTAAAATATACCACCGTAAACAATATTAAATAAAAAAATAATGGGGGGGGGTCGTACATCCACGGCCCTCCTGGCACTCTCGCCTCTGAGTCAGATGGTTGTGGGTTCATAGTCCCACTCCAGAGACTTGAGCACATAAAGCTAGGCTGACACTCCAGTGGAGTGCTGCACTGTCAGAGGTGCCGTCTTTCGGATGAGACGTTAAACTGAGGCCCCCCCCCCGCCGTCTGCTCTCTCAGGTGGACGTAAAAGATCCCGCAGGCACAACTGTGAAGAAGAGCAGGGGAGTTATCCCCGGGTGTCCTGGGGCCAACATTTATCCCTCAATCAACATCACTAAAAAAACAGATTATCTGGTCATTTGTCACATTGCCGTTTGTGGGAGCTTGCTGTGCACAAATTGGCTGCCGCGTTTCCTACATTACGACAGTGACTACGTTTCAATAGTACTTCATTGGCTGTAAAGCGCTTTGGGGCGTCCTGGGGTCATGAAAGGCGCTATAGAAATGCAAGAGTTTCTTTTCTTTTTTTCTCTTTACCATTGCTCCGGTGGGAAACTGAACATGTACAATACAAACATTAAACTGTACAAAGCGGTCCTGGAAAGTAGAGGTGCTTTGAGCTAATATCATTTTATTAGAGGAGGAATATGTCAGATGAGGTTTTATTTGGACAGAATGGAATCTACTGGTTAAATGGGCTGAAATCGCAGGGTGTGATATTAATGATGAATGCTTTTAAGCCAAGAGTTGAACTTCCTGCTATTGCCTGGGATTAATTTTTACACTGATGCATTAACATGTTCATCACTGATGTTCGACTACACTCTGGAGAATTCAGCTCAGCCGCATCTCAACTGGAGCAAGGCATTGAACAAGAAACGCTCCCCACCTCTCACAACAGGGGCATGCAACCCCACGCCAACATATCTGATCAAATAAAAATATAATGGGGGGGATATGCATCTCCTGCACTCCGCTGTCTACGTTTTTTTTATTCGTTCACGGGGATGTGGGCGCCGCTGGCAAGGCCGGCATTTATTGCCCATCCCTAGTTGCCCTCGAGGAGGTGGTGTCGAGCCGCCTTCTTGGACCGCTGCAGACCGTGTGGTGAAGGTGCTCCCATGTAGAAGGATGGAGCACTCTTGGGTTCCTGCCACCCTTTCCCAGTGAGATTTTACCCCCCCACCCCCGCCCCAAGGAGCTGGTACACTGCATTAAAACGGTTTACAACAGTGTGGGAAAAAAATCCAATTTCATGTATCAGTCTTGGAAATGACTGCTGCCAATATTTGTGGACAAATGCATTTGCATTAGAATACTTTGGTCTGCTACTTTAACGCTTTTAAAATGGACAGGTTAACACCTGCATTACAATAGCACCTGGGCACTCTTTAGGGGAGGAGCAATGTAAAAGACAAGGGGGGGGGAAAGATTCGGTTGCAACTAGCGCCCGGGCAAGGCGCTGCCAACGCCTCCCGCGAAATTCAGCAGGAGGTTAGCGGCGGCGGTAACCGTTAGCGCCCGGCAGTGATGACGTCATCGCCTTGCCCTGCTCGCGCCCCGGCCGCGATCTTCAGTAGCGCCCCCTGACTTACCACCGGACGCTATGTCCGATGGGGTCAGGGGTGCCTACCTGCGGCCAGGGCGGCGCTAATTAAAGGCGAGGTGCTGTGCGGCCATTTCTGTTGCTGGCCGCCTGCCAGCACCTGCCCCCGTTGCCGTCCCCGGCCTCCTCTGCAGCCCCCCCTCCGCGGAGTGCCGGCTGCGCTCCGTGAGCCCGGCACGTCTCTTGAGTGCCGGGCTCTTTTGCCAGCACTCCAATCCCTGGTGGCCCAGCTGGGCCCCGGGTCGCGCTGCGCAAGGCCCCTCCCCTTTAAGAAGGGGAGGAAGGCCTGCAATACCGCGGCACGCAGCATAGCGATATTCCCTCGCAGCGCCCCAAGAGGGAGGCAGGGTGCTTCCAATAGCGCCCCCCTTCCCTCTTGGGATGCTACCATTCAATTTCGGTCGCAGGAATGCGAATTTTTTCGGGGCGCTAAAGGGGGCGTGACTCAATTTTTCCCCCAAGAAGTGCACACATTTTTAGGACTTTTATCTTTCCCTCTTTCCATCCCATTGTTTTGGAACAACTCTTTAAGCCTCCGATTGACAGACCATCTCTCAATTAGAAAGCCCGACAGGCCTGTCTGAGCCCGTGCACTGCGATTGGGGCAGAAGCACACTCGCCACCCCCCCCCCCACCCCCCACCTCCGACAGTCACACCAACCGGCCACTTGCCGACTGAGATCGGCAACTCGCTCTCCGCCGCAATGCACTTAAAAACAGGCATGCTGCGCAATAGACCACCTCAAAAGATACGTTAACCAAACAAAAGAAAAGTCCAATTGGAGGCCCCGTCCGCCCTCTCAGGTGGACGTAAAAAAAATTAAAATCCCAGGGCATTATTTCGAAGAAGAGCAGGGGAGTTCTCCTCGGTGTCCTGGGGCCAATATTTATCCCTCAACCCAACATCACTGAATGATGAAACGTTAACTCTTGTTTCTCTCTCCCGACAGATGCTGCCCGACCTGCTGAGTGTTTCCAGCTTTTTCTGTTTTTATTTCACTACAATACAGTTCATCTGGTCATTTACCTCACTGCTGTTTGTGGGAGCTTGCTGTGCGCAGATTGGCTGCCGCCGTTTCCCTACACCACAAAACAGTGATGCGACGCTTCAAAAAAGTGCCTCGTTGGCTGCGAAGCGCCTTGGGAATGTCCCGAGGACGTGAAAGGCGCTACAGAAATGCAGCTTCTTTCTTTTCATTTAGCAGGATTCGTTTCAATTGTGCAAACGCGGCACTAAGTCCTGGGAAGTCTGCCTTACAGAGAGAGACTCCGGCGGTTTTTTTTTAAATTGCGGGAGCAAAAAAAAAAACAGCCTGTGGCACGCACGGACCTTCTCCTTGCGCGCTGTGGCGGAAGCTCTCGGCTGTGGGTAATTTGGGCTTGTTGTCCATTTGCTGTGTGAAGGTTCCCACTTTATCTCCACTCACCACCTTCCACTAAGTCAGAGCAACCGTCGCTGTCAATTGCCTGCATTTCACTTTACTGAACACTATTGGACAGGGCAATATTCTTTATCAGTAATAGGTGGAGTAAACGCAATTCATAAACCTGCCAGAGCCACTCCATTTCGACACAGTTAAAGATTTATGTCTGAAATGCGCTGAAGCACTTTCTCATCTACATTCTCCCCTTATCAAGATTTAATTTACATCTGAAACTTTTCTTTAAATTCAAAAAACATCCAGGTTTACAGACCATTTAGATAAATATCTATTATAGCCGCTCCCCCCTCCCCCACCACCTAAATGGAAAAATAAAACCATTCACAACTGAAGTGTACCTGAGATTTAACCCTTCGACTGCCAACAGGGGCTGAGAGATTCCTGGGCTGACCTGCTTGGACTTATTTTCAGCTCACCTAATCTAATCTTAAGGGGAAGCTCGATAAGTACATGAGAGAGAAAGGGATAGAAGGTTGTGCTGATAGGGTGAGATGAAGTAGGGTGGGAGGAGGCTCGTGTGGAGCATAAACACCAGCACGGAGCAGTTGGGCCGAATGGCCTGTTTCTGTGCTGCACATTCCATGTCATTCCATGTGATCAATCTTATCTTTCCTAATCCCTTGCTCCTTAAACTTGTCACTAGAATATTGAGAATATTTGAATTGAATGTGGAGCATTTTTGAATAGCCTATGGAATACATTTTGAATATGGAGTCTATGAATTTATATAGTGCCTTTCACAACCTCATGACATCCCAAAGCGCTTTACAGCCAAACACACACACACACACACACACACACATACACATACACAGACAAAAACACACATACACAAACAGACACACACATACACACAAACACACACATACACAAGCACACACATACATACACAAACACACCCACATACACACTCACACACACATACACACACAAAAACACACACACACAAACACACATACATACACAAAAACACACACATACACACACACAAAAACACACACACACAAACACACATACACATACACAAAAACACACACACATACACAAACACACACACATACACAAACAGAAACACACACATACACACACAAACACATACACACACAAACACATATACACACACAAACAAACATACACACAAACACACACAAACACACATACACACACACAAACACACAGAGACACATACATACACACAAACACACATACACACACAAACACACATACACACACACAAACACATACACAAACACACATACACACACACAAATATATACACACACACACTCACACACACACACATACACATACAAAAACACACACACTCACACACACACACACATACACATACAAAAACACACACACACACAAACACACACACACACACAAACTCACACATACACAAGCACACGCACATACATACACAAACACACACACACACATACACAAACACACACACACACAAACATACATACACATACACACACAAACACATATACACACACAAACACATACACATACACACACAAACACACATACACACACACACACACACAAACACACACACAAACACACACACACAAACACACACACACATACACACACAAACACACACACACATACACACACAAACACACACACACATACACAAACACACACACACACACAAACACACACAAACACAAACATACATACACATACACACACAAACACATATATACACACAAACACATACACACACAAACACACATACACACACAAACACACACACAAACACACAGACACATACACACAAACACAAACACACATACACACACACAAACACAGAGACGCATACACACACACAAACACAGAGACACATACACACACACAAACACACACACACACACAAACACACACATACACACACACAAACACACACACACACACACACAGACAAACATATACACACACAAACATATACACACTGTGCTGTCTCTCCCTCTAACTTAACCTTACTGTATGTACATAACCTACTCATATATGTATAACTTACCTGTTAGGGCCGTTGCCCCTTTAACTTACCTTTTAGGGCCATTGCCCCTTTAAGACACGCCTTAGCGTGCTGACGTCACGTCACGTACGACGTGACGTGCGTGAGGCGGCTGCCGGCCCGGCTCAGCCCTCCAGAAAGGCTGCCGGCACAGCCCGGCCTAGCGTCTTCGGCCGCATCGATCAGCCGCCGGGAGCGACGCTATCTTCCGCTCCCGCGGCAAGCACCGGCTCAGCCTGGCCTCCAGCTCCCGCTCCCGACTTCGGCCCCAACGGCCAGCGACACAACGACCGGCAAACGTGATGACGTCACAACCCCGAGCGTGATGAGGTCATCACGCTCCCCACGGGACTGCTAGCCCAGTCCTCGTGGAGTCTCCGTTGGAACAGGACCTGTGCCATGGTGCTCCTCAGTTGTATTGCCCCCATGCTCGAGTCTTGGAAGTTATTTGTCTGTAAGTATTTAGAATGCTATAGATGATTAGTGTACACTGTATGTTGTAGAAAATGTTTAGTTGTAACTTTTCTCTGTCTAGCTGGTTAACTAGTAGCTGCATTTTGATACACTATGTACAGGGCTAATTTAAAGAGAATGCCTTCCAGCTTGCTAAATGTATATTCATTGCCAAATGTACTGTGTTGCTCAGACGTACCTAAATTTGTGTATACATATCAGTTATGCGTTTGTATACTAATGTGTGCTTCCATTTCTGTGTTGTATTTCAGTTTTACAATAAGAATCTTTCAATAAAGCGTTACAAGAAAAGTCAAGCCTTGTGATTTTACGGGAAGATATCAAGTTGTTCGCTATCTGTCTAGCTCTGCATAGCCACGCGTTGCGAGGGCAGAATATACACATACAAACACACACACACACACATAAACAAACATATACACACACACAAACACACACACAAACATACACACATAAACATACACACACAAACATATACACACACAAACATACACACACACACACAAACAAACATATACACATACACACACAAACACACACACAAACACACACATACACAAACACACACATACACACACATACACACACAAACACACACACATACACACACACAAACACATATACACAAATACACAGATACACACAGGCACACATGTTCACACACACACACACACAATCACACACACACAAACATACACACACAAACATACACACACAAACATATACACACACACAAATACACATACACACACACAAACATATACACACACAAACACATACAAACACAAATACATACACACACAAACACAAACACACAAATACACAAACACACACACACAGATACACACAGCCACACATGTTCACACACACATACAATCACGCACACACAAATACACATACATACACACACACAAACACAACACACATGCACATACACACACACACAAACATACACACACACAAACACACACAGACACACATGTTCACACACACACACAAACACACACACATATGCACGCATGCATACACACAAACACAAGCACACAAACACACATATATACACACAAGCACGCACATACATCTAGACAGAGTAGATAGAGATAAACTGTTCCCATTGGCGGAAGGGTCGAGAACCAGAGGACACAGATTTAAGGTGATTGGCAGAAGAACCAAAGGCGACATGAGGAAAATCTTTTTTACGCAGTGAGTGGTTAGGATCCGGAATGTACTGCCTGATAGGGTGGTGGAGGCAGATTTAATCATGGCTTTCAAAAGGGAGTTGGATAAGTACCTGAAGGAAAAAAATGTTGCAGGGCTACTGAGAAAGGGCGGGGGAGTGGGTCTAGCTGAAATGCTCTTGCAGAGAGCCGGCACGGGCGCAACTGGCCGAATGGCCTCTTTCTGTGCTGTGACCATTCTATGATTCTACACACACACAAACACACACACACACACACACACACACATAGAAACATACACAGAAGCACGCACACACAGACATGTGCACACAGACACGCACACACACAGACATGCGCAGACATGCACACACACAGACATGCGCACACAGACATGCGAACACACAGACACGTAAACACACAGACATGCAAACACACAGACACGCGCACAGACACGCACACACACAGACATGCACACACAGACACGCACGCACACAGACGCGCGCACACACTGACACGCGCGTACAGACACGCGCGCGCACAGAAACGCACACACAGACACGCACACACAGACACGCACACACAGACACGCACACACACAGACACGCACACACAGACACGCACACACACAGACACGCACACACAGACACGCACACACACAGACACGCACACACAGACACGCACACACACAGACACGCACATACATACACACATGGAGAATGGGAGTAAGTGTCAGTAAATTGCATGTAACATGGTGATGTGAGGTTTAACACATGCCTTACATTTATGATAGCAAAATACTGCAGATGTTGGAAATCCGAAATAACAACAGAAAATGCTGGAAAAACTCAGCAAGTCAGGCAACATCCGTGGAGAGAAATTTGAGTTGACGTTTCGGGTTTGACCCTTCTTCAAAACTGGAGAGAAAAGGGACTAGATCGAAGGCAGGGCTGCGATCGGACAAAAGAATAAAAGAACCAAAAGAAGTAAAAGAGATTAGAAGCTAGACGAGATGGTAATAGGCTGTGATTAGGTGTAAAGTGTACTGGCAGGGCAAAAGATAGCTGCCAGGTGTGAGAGAGAAACAAAAGGAAAGGGGGGGGGGGGGGAAAGGAAAGGAGTGGAAAAATATAAGTGAAAATGAAATAGGGGCCGAGGTTATGATCTGAAATTGTTGAACTCGATATTGAGACCGGAAGGCTGCAGACTGCCTAATCGGAAGATGAGGAACAGCACCTCATCTTCCGATTAGGCACTCTGCAGCCTTCCGGTCTCAATATCAAGTTCAACAATTTCAGATCATAACCTCGGCCCCTATTTCATTTTCACTTATATTTTTCCACTCCTTTCCTTTCCCCCCCCCCCCTTTCCTTTTGTTTCTCTCTCACACCTGGCAGCTATCTCTTGCCCTGCCAGTACACTTTACACCTAATCACAGCCTATTACCATCTCGTCTAGCTTCTAATCTCTTTTACTTCTTTTGGTTCTTTTATTCTTTTGTCCGATCGCAGCCCTGCCTTCGATCTAGTTCCTTTTCTCTCCAGTTTTGAAGAAGGGTCAAACCCGAAACGTCAACTCAAATTTCTCTCCACGGATGTTGCCTGACTTGCTGAGTTTTTCCAGCATTTTCTGTTGTTATTTTGCCTTACATTTATGTTGAGTATGTCTGTTTCAGTGTGAGGGGGGTGCCGAGATGACGACACTCCTGATAGCTGAGATGCACTCATGCATCGTGGAATCACACTTTTTCCAGCGGCTTAGAGAAGATAAACTGAAAATCCGTTCACCTTGTATTGCCAGATAGCGCAGTGCCCCGGCAATCATTAAACTGATGCTACCTTGGGTGTTGCACAGCCCGGAGATACCTGAATAATGTTTTGTACAATAATCTGAAGCTATTGAAAACTGGTTCAAGGGATTGTCCTTTTTCCCATCTCTCATTAAAAGGCAACAAAATTGCAATGCGATGAAAGCACGTTTCAAGAACGCTGCTGCATAATAATTAACAACAATGACGTGAAGAGGTGCGGACTAGCACACTAAAACCGTGCTTCACCTCAACACCATTAAGGCTCAATTTAGTGCTGCACCTTAATTAGACCACTCACACCTTGTCAGATAATTGTAATGTTTAAGTGTTGAAGAGCCTAGTGTTTGCCAGAAATCCTACATTCAACCGAACAGAGCTCTTTTCATTCTCAACCTCCCAAACAACAAGCTGCCTGGGGAGAGTTATTGCTTTAATATCCCGAGAGAAGCGCCATGAGCTGCTGAATGTCTTCCTGGAATGGTCGCAGTCATGCTGAGAATGTTTGTCAAATCCCACGACATTTATTGTCTTGCCAGTAAAAGAGTGTTTATGACACTGTTATAATAACACAACTTCATGACTTGGAAATTGTTCCATACATCTCTCTCACTTCCAGAACGCTGAGCCAAAAGGCTTTCACCAAACACAGTGCTGCTGAGTGAACTGTCAGCGTTCAAATCACTGGAGAAAGTGCAAAACAAAATGATTCACTAAGATGATACCAGAACTGAGAGTTATAACTACTGTATCAGGAAAGACTGAACAGGCCGGGGCGCTATCCTCCAGACAAGAGAAGGCTGAGAGGGGGCAACCTGATCGAGGTCTTTAAAATTATGAAGGGGATTGATAGGGTGGGCGTAGAGAAGATTATTTCAGCTTGTGGCGGGGGGGGGAGTTCAAAACTAGGGGCCATAAATATAAGACAGTCACTAATAAATAGGAACATAGGAACAAGGGGGAGGCCATTGAGCCCCTCGAGCCTGCTTCACCATTCAATGGGATCACGGCTGATCTGCGACTTAATTCCACATACCCGCCTTTGGCCCATATCCCTTAATACCTTTAATTAACAAAATGCTATCAATCTCCGACTTAAAATTAACAACTGATCCAGCATCAATTGCCGTTTGCGGAAGAGAGTTCCAAACTTCTACCGCCCTTTATGTGTAGAAGTGTTTCCTAATTTCACTCCTGAAAGGTCTGGCTCTAATTTTTAGACTATGTCCCCTAGTCCTAGAATCCCCAACCAGCGGAAATAGTTTCTCTCTATCTACCCTATCTGTTCCCCTTAATACCCTGAAAACTTTGATCAGATCACCCCTTAACCTTGTAAATTCTAGAGAAACAACCCGAATTTGTGTAATCTCTCCTCGTAACTGAACCCTTGAAATCCAATGAAGAATTCAGGAGAAACTTCTTTACTCACAGACTGGTGAGAATGTGGAACTCGCTACCTCATGGAGTGGTTGAGGTGAATAGCATCGATGCATTTAAAGGGAAGTTAGATAAGTACATAGGGCAGAAAGGAATAGAATGTGGAGCATCCCTCAACCAACATCACTAAAACAGTTAATCTGGTCATTATCACATGGCTCTTTGTGGGAGCTTGCTGTGCACAAATTGGCTGCCGCGTTTCCTACATTAAAACAGTGACCACACTTCAAAAAGGTACTTCATTGGCTGTGAAGTGCTTTGGGACGTCCTGAGGTCGTGAAAGGCGCTACAGAAATGCAAATCTTTCCTTTTGTTGTGTGCTTTCCCAAATACATAATCAGGTGGGGAGTGGGGCGATTATTGTTTCGCTTTGCAATGTTTATGGTTGAAACCTCAAAAACCTCATTAATTAATGCTTAATGAACATGGCAACGATTTTCCAGACCTAATGTGTCTTCAGGGTTAGGGTTAGGGTTAGGGTTAGGATAAGGTACCAAAGTGGAAAAATTGGCCTTGAATTTTAATGAATATCAAAACAGATTTTTTGGGGGGGTAATTTGTGCCAAACTTGCTGGGCTGGAATCCCATGGGATCAGGTGGAACTTCACTGGAGAGTAAAATCAGACGGGGTGCAAAACCAGCGTTGCACCCGATCCCGTCTCCAGATGGACAGGTTAGGTAAAAATTGCCTTCCTTAGTGTCCGGTTTATATTTTAGGAATTTCCAGATGCTCCATGTCTAAAATCAGACCAGTCCAAAAGATCGTTGCCTGGAATTTCTCTGGCTGGTTGAGGGGAGTTTGGGGGGGTGGGACGGCAGGGGAAGGGGCGGATCGCCTGACCTACTGCTCAAAATGGCCGCCTACGGTGGGGTTCTGGCCAAGTTACGGCGGGAATTCTCCCCTTATTTCTTGAAGAACTTCAATTATCCTGCACAAATAAGAAGCGTGCTTAGGAAGTGAAAACCTGGGATGAGTTGTCCATCTTTAGCGCACCCAGGACCATGGGCGTCCACTTGATTTATGGGAAATCACGATGGGTCGCCTGGAAAGCCCTCGGCCTGCTAATTAAGCGTAGGGTCCAAATCCCAATACGCACTCCTGTCACGAGAGGATCCTCACTAATTGAAAATTGACACCTAATGTGCCTATCAAGGTGAGGAATTGGAACTTATTAAAAGAGAACTCTCTCCCTCCTTCACCCGATGGCAGGTGGAATCCAGGATGAAGATTCCGGTGATCATTGGGAATTTTAGCTTAAATACACAAAGCACATTTTACTCACAAGATGGCTGTTGCAGAGCTACCTTCAGCCTGTTCACTACATTCCTTGAAATTTACATTCATGTGCAGCCAAACAACCAAACAGTGGAAATGCGTATTCATGCACACTATTTGAATATGTGTATATAACACACTGCACCCAGGTCAGGTAAGGTATGGGTTACATACTAAACAGTGCTTCCTCCAAACTGCCCCATCAGCATAGGAACCTACCGCAACTTTGGCATCACTCCAGTGCAGTGCTGAGGGAGCGCTGCACTGTCGGAGGTGCCGTCTTTCGGATGAGACGTTAAACCGAGGCCCCATCTGCTCTCTCAGGTGGACGTAAAAGATCCCTCGGCACTACTTCGAAAAAGAGCAGGGGAGTTACCCCCGGTGTCCTGGCCAATATTTATCCCTCAATCAACATAACATAACAGATTATCTGGTCATTGCCGCATTGCTGTTTGTGGGAGCTTGCTGTGCGCAAATTGGCTGCCGTGTTTCCCATATTACAGCAGTCACTGCACTCCAAGAGTACCTCATTGGTTGTAAAGCGCTTTGAGACGTCCGGTGGTGCTGAAAGGCGCTATAGAAATGCAAGTCTTTCTTTTCTTTTTGCCATATTGCGACTGACATTTCTCACGCTATGCGCTGCCGGTACAGGTCTGGGGCCAGCGTTTTGCGGTTGTTCTGAGGTAACCAGGCGAGGTGAAAGCCATTTCTCTCTAGCTTCACACAATAAGCTGTTGCTGAGTATAGTATGCAAGTTAAGCTGCTTACTGGAGTCCATCAAGTTCTGGAGATTCACCGATTAGAGGAAGGGAATCTATGACAACCACTTCGGGATAGATGACCTCTTCCTTTCGTCTCCCGCTGCCCATTTCCCCCGATTATTTTTCATACCACTGATTATTCTTGCTTCACTGTGATCTGTATAAACGCGCACATGATCTAAGCACGGGGCACCAGTGCATCTTCGACCATTTTACAGTGTAGAACGCCTGATCAAAGAATGTCATTTTATGGTAAATTAGATATTTTTAATGTGATTCCGCTGAATTTGCATCCTTTTAGCAATCTGCCAAGAATTACAAATATTTTTTTCCCCTGCTGTAGAAATGCGTGGAACTTAATTTCGCATGAAAGAAAACACTTGCATTTATGTAGCACCTGTCATGACATCCCAAAGCGCTTAACAGCCAATGAAATACCTTTGAAGTGCAGTCACTTGTTGTAAAGTCCTCTGCTCTTCTTCAAAATGGCGGCCGTGGGATCTTTTATGTCCACCTGAGAGGGCAGACGGGACCTCGGTTTAACGTCGCCTCTGAAAGGCGGCACCCCCGACACAAGGGAGCGTCTGCCTAGATTATGCGTTCGAGTGTCTGTAGTGGGACTTGAACCCATACAACCTTCTGCCCCAGAGGCGAGAGGGCTACTCAGTGGGCCACGGCTGATGCACATTTCAAGCTCCTGTTCCCTTTTGCGACGCCGTGTGACTGAGACCCCAATTAAAGATCACCAACTCTAAGACCGGGAACTTTCTCGGAGCTGCTCCCGCTCCCCCCAATTGTAACTTCGCCGCAAGTGTGGCGTGAACCCCCCGCCGTGCACATGCGTAAGCTGCGGCGACAGAGTGGGAGCAGTTCCAAGAAAACCCCCCGGGCCAAGCTATATGCATGATTAATTGCATTGTGTCCCCATGAAAATTCATTCAGGAATCTGTATGTGATGCAGGCGACTTAAGGTACAGGAAACTTTTTTTATCCGGCACCGACGGGACCGACGTGGTGCCGGTTCATCAAAAATTCCGGATAACCGAAAGCTATAGTAAAAGAAGCAACAAACCCTGTTGCTTAGCAACAGGTTCAGAACAATGGCCACAAGTTCCAAGCATCTCTGTAGCTTAGCAACAGCTGCAGCCACACCCTTGCACAGCAACAGATGGAGGAAGGCAAGTAATAAAACTTACCTGAACCTATTCCTGAATTTTGCCAGTTAACCGAGATTTCCGGTTATTTAGGTGCCGGTAAATCGAAAGTTTCCTGTATACTGCTTATTAGTCCTAACAAAAGAAAAGTATATAGCTATATATTGGCGTCCCCACCGCTTATAATGGGCGTGCTCGTGTGAACGTGATTTGCTGGCTATACGTGGTGGCCGGTATAAAGGAGTTAGTGCTGTGCTGTATTTCAAAGAATATGAAGCGATGCTCATCATATTACGCAGGTAGTACAAGGGAATCCAGAAGTGCTGAGTGCTATTTGAACTGGAGCTGTGATAAAGGTGCGTAGCCTGGGCCAAAGCTGCAGGGCAAGCGTTGAGCCAAACTGACACACGTATTGTGCCGAGGACCCCGAGCCCCACACGGAACAAACTCACTCTGGCCGCGGTCCCTTCAGGACTCTGGACGAGCAGGGCTCATCGGTCAGTCAGTCAGAGACAAGCCATTAACACACGGCACTCCTTCAGCGATCAACCATTGAGACAGCCCAACGGTCTAAGGAATGCCATTTGCACATCTGCCATGGGACATTCCCTTCGACCCACTTCACGAGGTGCGACCCAGTGAGTGAGCACAGCTGTTTCTGCTCGAGATAAACAGATCTGCTCGAGATAACCGGCAACTTTGAAATCGAAGTCATGCAAAATTACATAGAATTTACAGCAGAGAAACAGGCCATTCGGCCCAGCAGGTCCGTGCCGGTGTTCATGCTCCACACGAGCCGCCTCCCACCCCTCTTCCTCTCACCCTATCAGCTTAACTTTCTATTCCTTTCTCCCTCATGTGTTTCTCTTTCTTTCTTTCTTTCCTTGTTTCTCTTTCTTTTTTCTTTTGTTCCTTGTTTCTCTTTCTTCTTTTTTCTCTCTTTCCTTTTCTCTTTCTTTCTTAACTTCTTTCTCACTTTCCTTCTTTCTCTTTCTTTCTCTCTTTCTCTCAGAAGGAGGCCATTCGGCCCACTGTGCTTGTGCCGGCTCCGTGAAAGAGCAATCCAATTAGTCCCACACTGCCCGCTCTTTCCCTGTAGCCCTGCAAATGTGTTCCTTTTCAAGTATTTATCCAATTCCCTTTTGAAAGTTACTACTGAATCTGTTTCCACCGCCCTTTTGGATCTGCATTCCAGATCACAACAACCTACTGCGTAAAAAAAATTCTCCTCCTCTCCCCTCTGGTTCTTTTGTCAATGACCTTAAATCGGTGTCCTCTGGTTCCCGCCCCTCCTGCCACAGTCTCTCCCGAGCTGCTCTATCAAAGCCTCTTATAATTTCCAACCCCTCCATTAAATCTCCCCTAAACCTTCTCTGCTCTATGGAGAACAATGGGTAACCTCGGGCAGGGCCTGTAGGAAGGCTACTTGTTTAATAGCGTTCAACTCCATTTACATCCTTTCAGCAATCCAACAGGGGTTACAAGTTGCTCAGCAATGATTATGTTGAATGGGTTTCAAATCGGATGAGTAAGCAATCCTTCTGAACCCAATCCTTACCAAGTCCCTCAGTCATGACAATTCCTGACAATTGGCAAAATAAGAACATAAGAAATGGGAGCAGAAGGAGGTCTTAGGGCCCCTCGAGCCTGCTCTGCCATTCAATAAGATCCTTTCCCACCCGATCCCCACATCACTCGATTCCCTTAGTGTACAAAAATCTATCTTGAATATACTCAATGACTGAGCCTCCACAGCCCTCTGGGGTAGAGAATTCCAAAGATTCACCACCCTCTGAGTGAAGAAATTTCTCCTCATCTCAGTCTGAAATGGCCGACCCCTTATTCTGAGACTATGCCCCCTGGTTCTAGACAGTCCAGCCAGGGGAAACAACCTCTCAGCCTCTACCCTGTCAATCCCTCTTAAGAATTTTATACTTTTCAATGAATTCACACCTCATTCATCTAAATTCCAGAAAATATAGGCCCATTCTACTCAATCGCTCCGCATAGGCCAACCCTCTCATGGCAAAATGTTGGCAAGTTGGTTGAGTGCGCACCTAACAGTATCTTCTGTGGTCCAGTAGGTACCAGCCAAAAAGACAATGGCTACTGAAGGGCCTGCAGGGCTGGGTGCTCGACCAGTACTTTGTCCTGATATATACTTTAGAGGGTCAGAGTAACACAGTAAACTGAATCAGTAGATGGACATTACATGCCTTTCTTCAACAGACTTCTTGGCAACAGACTTACAAACGTACGAAAAGGACGGGGCACAAAAAGACCAGCTGGTCCATCGAGCCTGCCCCACACCCCACGTTGCCAGGAGCATCACGATTAGACACTTCCTAACAAACGCACCCCCCCACCCCACCGCACCCCCCCCCACCCCCCGCCCTTCCCCCACCCAGCAGCCAAGTGATCTCCTGGGAGAGTCCAAAAAAAAAACAACAGAGAAAAAAACCCAAGGTTCCAATAAGGGAAATAAAAATTCCTTGCCGACCCCCTCAGGCGATGGAAACCAGTCCAGGGACTGTAACTCCGCTTACCTTTTCACATGACGCGATCTCTGCCCGAGCCAAGGACCAGTCCAACTCCCTCTTGGTGGCGAACAGTGAGGCAGCACCACATCACACTAGCCGGCCATGTATTCCAGAGGCTCTCTGGGAAAAGAGGAACCGCCTAACTTCTAGCCTATTCCCACCCTTGCACGGTTTAAATGCAGGACCGCACCCCCCCCCCCGCCCCGCCCCCCAGTCCTCCCCAATCTGTCAACCAAAATAATCCATCAACAGGTACGCAACCCAGCCCTTTCATTTATTTTATAAACCTCTATCAGGTCGCCCCCGAGTCTATGCTGCTCTAGAGTAAATAGACCCAGCTCTTCAAGCTTCGCGCAGAATAGAGAGGATCATTTAAATTTCCACACAGCAGAAGGCCATTCAGCCACACAAAACTGCGCTGTTGCTAGCTCCGCACGAGACTCATCTACTCTTGTCCCAGGTAGGTAGAGAGAAACTATTTCCTCTGGTAGGGGAGTTCGATGGGGGGCGATTAGAGCCAGACCAGTTAGGAGTGAAATCAGGAAGCATTTTTTCACACAATGGGGAGTGGAAATCTGGAACTCTCTCCCCCAAAAGGCTGTGGATGCTGGGGGGTGAATTGGAGCTTTCAAGACCGAGATCGATAAGATTGTTGTTAGCTATCGAGGGATAAGGAGAAAAGGCGGGTAAATGAAGTTCAGGCACAGATGGGCCATGATCTAATTGAACAATGGAACCGGCTCAAGGGACTGAATGGCCTCCTCCCGTGCCTATAGAAATTTCAGCAACGAGCTCTTCATGTTGCCAAAACAAAGCTTACAAACCACTCCCCTCCCCCCACCCCCCACCAAAAAAAGAAACAATGTTCAGAACGGATAAGAGGAATTACCGGGTTGACCTTCATTGTTCCTCGGACCTTCCTGGCTGTGGTGGTTGCCATGGTTGTGGTGGTCGCCATGATAGTGGTGGACATTTCGGCCGGTAAGGTGGTCGCCGATGGCTGGTTGACAATCACCGCGGACACCTCTCCCACCAGCCGCACGGTTCCGTTGACCTTAACGTTGGGATGTCTCTCCGCTGCCATGTTGAGGACCTTTAAGCCATTGTAGTAGAGGCCAGACATCTGGCCCTGGAACGGGCGGCTCCTATTCTTCCCCCCAATTGTGATCAGAGCCTGGGTATTGAAGATTGTGAGCATGCGGCCTGGAACAGAAAAGAGGTATTACCATATTCATTGTCTCGGTTGCAATCCCAACAACACGTCCACTCACACAAACACACGGCAAGACTTATCGCAAGATAAAGGCATGCATTTCCTCTTTCAGGCCACACGTAACGTCCTATCGTGCAGTTTGTTTGAAGCATGACATTCAAAAACAGGAAAGTTGTTTGCTGAAAGGACACTCACAACGCAGGCAATAAAAGCCTCGCTATCAAGCTTATCTGCGTTGCACTGAGCATTAATCATTTATATGCACTTTTCCTTTTCCCCAACTGGATTTGAGATGCTCTCTGATCAGGGCTGATGGGGAGGAGGGGGAAGAACTTTATATTCTAGTCATGAATAAATGAGGAAGAGTTTATCTTTCTCACACGCACAAACACATACTTATGGCTAAAGTTACGAGCTTATAATTGCCGACATCAGTGGCCCAACGCTATAAAATATTCCTCTGTCCACCATTTTAACGCCGGCATTAGCTCGTTTATTTTATTTAGGTTAGCACCTCCACTAACATAGCATGCAAAAGGATATCATATGAGTGCATTAAATGCTGCTGTGCTATGTTAAGTCATTATTTTGGCCATCAGAGCCAACGCTATTGTGCGTGTTGATGTAGAACACATCTGACCACGTAGTTTTACTGCCACCTACGCATCGCCGTGAAGGGGTTCTGGAGGTAGATCGATGGAGATGCAGCAGTGCACCATGCGAGTCTGACTCCCGAGGGCCCCGAGGTCTGCCTGGGAGCTTTTCCACCCGTTTTTGAAAGCACTGGCTCAGCGTTAAAGCGTAACCTGTTGGCTAGCGGGTGTCTGCGCAGGCACGCCTGCAGGCTGCCGGAGGGCCCCTCCGTCCCTCGGCAGAGCGGGAGGCGCTGCCAGGCAGTATAACTCAGGGCAGGCCAACTACACATTGCACCGTGCAGGTACCAGTGCGAGACCAGTGTGCCTGTTGTATACCGACATCCTCAAGGTGGCTCTCAATGATGCGTTGACATGGAAGCGCTGAATCAGTCGAAAAATGATGCTTTTTGGAAACATTGCTATTTAATTGTCTTCACACACAGACATTGTTAGATCTAAGGGTGTGTCATGCACTCTAATTATAAAACAGTTATCTGCAATAATGCTCCTTTCTCTAGGGAACAATCCAACAGCTCATTAAAAATGCTCTTTTTTACTTCCTACTTGTTGTCAAGAATCACACGTTTGCTCTCAATGCATTGCCATGCAACACATTTGCATTTAAATATGTGTTACCTGCGGAAAGCTAACTCAAACCAATTTAACATCAGTTTTAAGTTTTCTTTCAACAATTATTCACGATTTAATTACTTTGACAAAAGGACCAAAAAGAAATTTAGATCAAAAATTAATTAAAGAGAAAACACAAGAAATCCCCAAAAGCAAAAAACACTTTTTTTTTAAAAAGGCCAAACATTCAATGAGAGGGTGGTTTAAACGAAAAAATGTTTGGTGAAAATTGCGGGCTGACCTCAAACTCCAGGGCCTTGAAATTACACTGTGGGACGTTCAGCCTATAAACATATTTAATGAAATCCCTCCATCCAGTGCTCTCATAGAGGGGCCTGGCTCTGTGACCAGCTCTCTCCGCTCTGAATCAGTGGACGTGGGTTCGAGCCCCACTCCTGGGACCTGAGCACACTTTCAGTACAGCTACATTGCGGGAGGTGCTGTCCTAGAGGTCAGAGGTTAAACCGAGGCCTGGTCTACGGGTTACCAACCCCCCAGGACTGTCCTGGAGCTTTCCCAAGGACTGAAGATTAATCTCCAGGGCAGTACTGCGAGCAAAACCTGGAGAACAAATCACCAGGGGCATTCAAAATAAAAATTGTGATTTTCTTTGAACATTTTCATTTACTAGTTGTAAAAGTATTAAAGATAGGAGTGGGGGGAAAAAAGGTAGTTTGGCTAACAGTCAAGATGAATCCAATTAGGTAACCAAGAGTCTGTTGGCTTTCCAATTGGCCGTGGGATGGCGGGGCGCCCGGAGGATGGACCAATGACGTGCGGGACGGTGTGAGGCGGGAGGTCATCCTCCAGGAATACAACCAACCAGAGATGGCAACCCCCCCCCACCCCGCTGCCACCACCACCCCCAGCCTTGTCTGTCTCTTCCATGGGCCTCGGGCAGACGCTGAACATCCCATGTGCAAGAAAGAGCATCTCCCCCTCAGCCAAAACCACCAATAAACAGAGTAAGCTGACCGCTGCCTGTGGGATGTGCAAAATGGCCGCTGCCTCTGTCTCCATAACAACAGTCACTGCGCTCCGTGTACATGAGCGCTGTACAAATGCAAATTTTATTTCGTTGTACGGCATAATTTCAAGACACAAGTTTAAAGGAAAACACTAGAAGTTAGTGAGCATCAAACAAATTAAATATGAATATAATAACCATGCATGCATCCATTTGAATATTAAGACTGAGTCATATTAACTTTTACAATGAGCGTTAAAGGGACTTTAATGATTAGGATCGCGGGTAAAAGGTGACATTAAATAACACTTCATTTAGATTAATTTGAGGTTTCTTATAAAATATTAAATTCTTCAATTGAATGTAAAGTGTTCACTTTAAAAACAAGCTTATTTCCCACACATTTACCAGCACCCAGTGAATTATCATGTATTATGCAAGTTACAATTCACCTTTTTAGAATTTCATGCATAATTTATCACAAAAGCCAAAGGCTAGACAGTCCCTTTAACTACAGTTTAACGATGATGATGAATTATAAAGTGATTTATTATCAATATAAAATGAAGTGAAATTACTGTATACAAGTTATAAATTACATTAAGACTTTTGTTCAATATAAAAGATTATTTTTTAAGTTACTTTCTCCCCCCCCCCAAAAAAGACTTTAATGCAAGCTTTAGATGTGTTGTTTTAAAAGATAGAACAGGAGAGAAAGCGTTAACGTTAAAGGTTTTAATGGAGTTTACCTTTTTCTTGTAGCCACTCATCAAATACTATTCCTCTGAATTTTTTGGGGATTTTCGTTTTAGCAATCGCCAGGCGTTCATTATCAATGTTTCCTTTAAAGTTTAAAGAGACAGCTTAAAAGAAAAGAATCTGGAAGGTCAAGAGTCAGTTGTGAACATCTTACATTTTATTCGCAGATTTTTTTTTTGTATGTGAAAAATAAAAGTCAGTCAACATCAGGTTTTAAGGGCTGTTTGAGATTTATCATGTGTAATATCACTGCATCGAGTTAACACACTTTTTAAAATGACTCTGCACACCCTTAGCATTAAGAGAATGTTGAGTCTGCAACAACACATAATTGCCACTGTTATTTTCCTCAGTCCGTGTCACCAGAGGCAACCCTTTAACATTTCCGATATGGGAAAGGCACCCTTTCCTTGGACTCTGAATTGTTTGGGTTACTGTTCCACAGATTCCGATTCCCCAGCCCAAGCATTTGTCGAGGAGGGGCCGCAACCCCCAACCAATATCTTTCTCGAGAGCCTCTCTCAGGAATGCTATTCCGAGGACTCTGCACTCCACCAATAGAAACATAGAAACATAGAAGATAGGAGCAGGAGAAGGCCATTCGGCCCTTCGAGCCTGCTCCGCCATTCAATGAGATCATGGCTGATCATCCAAATTCAGTACCCTGTCCCTGCCTTCTCCCCATATCCCTTGATCCCTTTAGCCTCAAGAAATATATCCAATTCTTTCTTGAATATATTTAATGAACTGGCCTCCACCGCCCTCTGTGACAGAGAATTCCACAGGTTCACCACTCTCTGGGTGCAGCACTGGAAGTGTCAGCTTAAATGATGTGCTCAAGTCTCTTGGAGCGGGACTTGAACCCACAACCTACTGATTCAGAGACAAGAGTGCTACCAACTGAGCTATGGCTGACAAAAATTAGACAATAGAAAACAGGGTGATCCCAAAATCCACCGCACCTAGTTGATAGGCGCTGGCAATATTGATCCTGGTTTTCTTCTCCCCCACCCTGTCCTTCCGCTTCCTGTGGGGCCTCCACTCTCCATAGAAACATGGTTGAAATCAGAAGCTCACCATGGTGTGTGGGGGGGGGGGGGGGGGGGGTGAACTTTCTCCAGTCACTTTTAAACAATCCCGGCCTCTTGCCCGCCCCTGGTTTCCTTCGCCCCACCGTCGGCGGCCGTGCCTTCAGCCAGCTCAGCCCCAAGCTCTGCAATTCCCTCCCTAAGCCTCTCCGCCTCCCTACCTCGCTCTCCTACTTTATGACGCCCCTTAAAACATGCCGCTTTGACCAAGCTTTTGGTCACCTGTCCTAATATCTCCTTATGTGGCTCAGTGTCAAATTTTGTTTGATAATCGCTGCCGTGAAGCGCTTTGGGGCAATTTACTACATTAAAGACACTGTATAAATGCGAATTGCTGTTGTTGCTATGGAATGATGGACTATGGGTCTGCACTCGCTGGTTCTCCCCTTGGGGAGATGGGAAGAATTGCTTTGGCTATGAAGTGTGGTGACGTTGTAAATGCATTTAAAAAACAATGGCCTAGAAATTAGCTATAGCCCCGCCAGCTCACTGGCGGCCAGAATTTACCACTGGGCGCGGAGCCACTCGCGCCCAGCCGATATTCAGTTTCAGCGCCCAAAGTCGAGGACGGCCGCTGTTCAAGGGTGTGGCCGCCCCCACCTGGGGCGCTGAAACTGAATATCAGCGCGCTAGTGGCCGCAGCGCCACCCGCAATGGAGCGGCAGGCTGCGGTACTGCAGGCCTTCCTCCCTCTCTTAAGGGGGAGGTGCCTGCAGCAGCCGGAGCCCCGATCGCGAGTGCCGGCAAAAGAGCCCGGCACAACGGAGAAGTGCCGGGCTCCCGGAAACCAGCCGGCAATGCCGCGGGGGGGGGGGGGGGGTGGAGGAGGCCGGGGAAGGAGGTGCGGGCAGGCGGCGGCCGAAAAAGCGGTCGGCCGCACCTCCACTATAAAGCGCCCCACTAAGGCTGCTGTACGGACCCGGTCTCCGAATGTTATTAGCGGCCGCCACGGAAGAGGCGGCCGCTACTGAAGATGGGGGTCGGGCCGGTGTCGGGGCGGTACCGGGGCGCTGTGCACACCGATGACGTCATCGGTGGTGGCGCAGCGCTAACGGCTACCACCGCAATTAGCGCGTCAATGAAGTTCGCCCGAAGTTTGCAGACTGGCGCAGAAGCCCTCTTTGGGCGGTAACTGGGCGCAAAGCCCACTGAATTTCTAGGCCAATGGCCTAGAAATTCAGTTTGGGCCCGCCAGCTGGCTTGCGCCCAAAAGTTAGCGCTGCGCGCGGAGCCAGTTGCGCCCGTGAGATATTCAGTTTTTGCGCCCCAAGTCGGAACCGGGCGCTGTTCCAGGGTGTGCCCGCCCCCGCTTGGGGTGCTGAAACTGAATTTCAGCGCTCTAGGTGCCGCTGCGCCACCCGATGCGGTGCGGCAGGCTGCGGTACTGCAGGCCTCCTCCTTCTCTTAAGGTGGAGGTGCCTGCAACGGGGAGATCGCCGCTGGATTGTGCTGGCAAATGAGCCCGGCACCACGGAGAAGTGCCGGGCTCGCGGAAATCAGCCGGCAATGCCGCGGGGGGGGTGGTGGAGGAGGCCGGGGAAGGAGGTGCGGGCAGGCAGCCGCCGAAAAAGCGGCCGGCCGCACCTCCACCTTTATGCGCTCCACTAAGGCTGCAGTAAGGCCCTGGTCTCCGGATGTTAATAGCGGCCGCCACGGAGGAGGCGGCGGCAACTGAATATGGGGGTCGGGCCGGCATCGGGGCGGAAACGGGGCACTGCGCACACCGATGACATCATCGGTGCCGGCGCAGCGCTACCGGCTACCGCCGCCATTACCGCCGAGCTCAATATCAGCGCAACCTCCTCTACTGGCGCAGAGGCCCTCTTTGGGCCTTAACTGGGCGCAAAGCCCACTGAATTTCTAGGCCAATGTGTTTAAAAGTGACTGGAGAAAGTTCACCCCCCCCCGCACCGCACCATGGTGAGCTTCTGTTTTCAACCATGTTTCTATGGAGAGTGGAGGCCCCACAGGAAGCGGAAGGACGGGGTGGGGGAGAAGAAAACCAGGATCAATATTGCCAGCGCCTATCAACTAGGTGCGGTGGATTTTGGGATCACCCTGTTTTCTATTGTCTAATTTTTGTCAGCCATGGCTCAGTTGGTAGCACTCCTGTCTCTGAATCAGTAGGTTGTGGGTTCAAGTCCCGCTCCAAGAGACTTGAGCACATCATTTAAGCTGACACTTCCAGTGCTGCACTAAGAACATAAGAAATAGGAGCAGGAGTAGGCCAATTGGCCCCTCGAGCCTGCTCCGCCATTCAATAAGATCATGGCTGATCTGATCCTAACCGCCAATCCACTATGACAGGACTATCTCCTGAATCGAACAGCATTAGACACACGAAAACAGGAGCAGGATCAGGCTACACGGCCCCTGGGCCCGCTCCGCTACCCACAGGGCCATGACCTATCCGAACCTAGACTCATGTCCAAATTCCTGCCCGCTCCCCGTAACCCTTAATTCCCTTTTCTACTAGGAAACTGTCAATTTCTGTTTTAAATTTATGTAATGATGTAGCTTCGACAGCTTTTTGGGGCAGCATATTCCATGGACCTACCACCCTCTGAGTGAAGTAGTTCCTCCTCAACTCAGTTTTGAAAGAGCAGCCCCTTATTCTAAGACTATGCCCCCTAGTTCTAGTTTCACCCATCATCTGGAACATCCTCCCTGCATCCACCCGATCCAACCCCTTCATAATCTTATATGTTTCAATAAGATCGCCTCTCATTCTTCTGAACTCCAATGAGTAGAGTCCCAATCTACTCAACCTCTCCTCATATGTCCATCCCCTCATCCCCGGGATTAATCGAGTGAACCTTCTTTGTACTGACTCGAGAGCAAGTATGTCCTTTCTTAAGTATGGACACCAAAACTGTATGCAGTATTCCAGGTGCGGTCTCACCAATACTTTGTACAACTGAAGCAATACCTCCCTATTTTTATATTCTATCCCCCTAGCAATGAAAGCCAACATTCCATTGGCCTTCTTAATCACTTGCTGCACCTGCATACTAACCTTTTGAGTTTCGTGCACCAGGACCCCCAGATCCCTTTGTACTTCAGTACTTTCAAGTTTCTTGCCATTAAGATAATAACTTGCTCTACGATTTTTTCTGCCAAAGTGCATAACCTCACACTTTCCAGTATTGTATTCCATCTGCCAAATCTCTGCCCACTTACTTAGCCTGTCTATGTCCCCTTGCAGGTTTTTTATGTCCTCCTCACTCACTACTTTCCCTCCCATCTTAGTATCATCTGCAAACTTTGATGTGTTACACTCGGTCCCCTCCTCCAAATCGTTAATATAGATTGTAAAGAGTTGGGGACCCAGCACTGACCCCTGCGGAACACCACTGGTTACTGATTGCCAGTCTGAATATGAACCATTTATCCCAACTCTCTGCCTTCTGTTAGATAGCCAATCCTCTATCCATGCCAGAATATTACCCCCAATCCCGTGATTTTTTATCTTAAGCAATAATCTTTTGTGTGGCACCTTGTCAAATGCCTTTTGGAAGTCTAAATACACTACGTCCACTGGTTCACCTTTATCCACCCTATATGTTACTTCCTCAAAGAACTCCAGCAAATTTGTCAAACATGACTTCCCCTTCATAAAACCATGCTGACTTTGTCTTATTAAATTATGATTATCCAAATGTCCTGTTACTGTCTCCTTAATAATGGACTCCAAAATTTTACCTCCCACAGATGTTAGGCTAACCGGTCTATAGTTTCCAGCCTTCTGTCTACTGCCCTTTTTAAATAAGGGTGTTACATTAGCAGTTTTCCAGTCTGCCGGGACCTTTGCTGAGTCCAGGGAGTTTTGGAAGATTATTACCAATGCATCCACAATCCCTACCGCCACTTCCCTCAAAACCCTGGGATGTAAGCCATCAGGTCCAGGTGATTTATCCGCCTTGAGTCCCATTATTTTACCAAGTACTACTTCCTTAGTGATTTTAATCGTATTTAGCTCCTCCCCCCCTATAGCCCCCTGCTTGTCAAGTGTTGGGATATTCTTGGTGTCCTCTACTGTAAAGACTGATACAAAATATTCATTCAGTGTTTTTGCCATCTCCATATTTCCCACCATTAATTTCCCCGGTCTCATCCTCTAAGGGACCAACATTTACTTTAGCCACCCTTTTTCTTTTTATATAACTATAAAAACTCTTACTATCTGTCTTTATATTTTTTGCTAATTTACTTTCATATTCTATCTTCCCTTTCTTAATCAATCTTTTTGTTATTTTTTGCTGTCTTTTAAAGTTTTCCCAATCCTCTATCCTCCCACTAGATTTGGCTACCTTATATGCCCTTGTTTTTAGTCGAATACTATCCTTAATTTCTTTACTTAGCCACGGATGGCTGTCTTTTCTTTTACACCCTTTTTTTCTCAGTGGAATATACTTCTTTTGGAATTTGTAAAATAACTCCTTAAATGTACACCACTGATCATGTATCGTCTTATCCTTTAACCTATTTTCCCAATCCACTTTACTCAATTCCGCTCTCATACCTTCATAGTCTCCTTTATTCAAGCTTAGCACGCTTGTTTGAGATACAGCCTCCTCACCCTCTAACTGAATATGGAATTCAACCATGTTATGGTCACTCATTCCAAGGGGATCCTTTACTGGGACATTTTTAATTAATCCTGTCTCGTTACACAGGACCAGATCTAAGGTTGCTTGCCCCCTGGTTGGTTCAGTTACATACTGCTCAAGAAACCCATCCCTAATACACTCAATGAACTCATCCTCAAGACAGCCCTGCCCAATTTGATTCGTCCAATTTATATGATAGTTAAAATCCCCCATAATTATAGATGTTCCCTTATTACAAGCCTCAACTATTTCCTGATTGATACTCCGTCCAACCGAGTTGCGACTGTTCGGAGGCCTATATACTACACCCACTAGTGTTTTTTTCCCCTTATTATTCCTTATCTCCACCCAAACTGTTTCATTATCCTGATCCTTTGACCCAATATCATTTCTCTGTATTACAGTGATTCCTTCCTTTATTAACATAGCCACCCCACCTCCCCTTCCTTCCTGCCTGTCCTTCCTGATTGTTAAATAACCTGGTATGTTTAATTCCCAGGCATTGTCACCCTGCAGCCATGTTTCTGTAATGGCCACAAGATCATACCCATATGTAGCTATTTGTGCCTTTAACTCGTCTATTTTGTTACGAATGCTACGTGCATTCAGATAGAGAACTTTCAAATATGTTTTGTGACACTTAGTTCCTGCTATTGCCCTTTTTATTACTTTACCTTTTACTCCACACCTTCTACCCCTTCCTGACACGCTCTGGTTTTTAATTTCCCCACTGCTACCTAAGTCTTTGACCTTCTCTGTTGTCATTTTTATTATTTGCTCTCTAGGAACCTCCCCCCCACTAGTTAGTTTAAAGCCCTCCCTACAGCCCTAGTTATATGATCCGCCAGGACTCTAGTCCCAGCACTGGCCAAGTGAAGCCCGTCCCAACGGAACAGCTCCCTCCTGTCCCAGTACTGGTGCCAGTGTCCCAGGAAGCAAAACCCATTTCTCCCACACCAGTCTTTGAGCCACGCATTTAACTCTCTTATTTTATTTGTCCTAGCCAAATTCGCTCGTGGCTCAGGTAATAATCCAGAGATTATTACACTTGTGGTTCTGCTTTTTAATTTGGACCCTAGCTGCTCAAACTCCCTCAGCAGAACCTCCTTCCTTGTCCTATCTATGTCGTTGGTACCAACATGGACCACGACAACTGGATCCTCCCCCTCCCACTCCAAGTTTCTGTCCAGCCCAGAGGAGATGTCCTTAACCCTGGCACCGGGTAGGCAACACAGCCTACGGGACTCTCGCTCTTGGCTGCAGAGAACTCTATCTATCCCCCTAATAATACTATCCCCTACCACTACAACATTTCTATTTACTCCCCCCTCTTGAATGGCCCCCCTCTCCACGGTGCTGTGGCCAGGTTGCTCATCCTCCCTGCAGCCCCTGCTTCCGTCTCCACAGGGAGTAAGAAGCTCGAACCTGTTGGACAAGAGCAAGGGCTGCGGCTCCTCCAACACTACCTTCTGGATCCCCGTACCTGCCTCACTCGTGGTCACACCGTCCTGTCCCTGACCATGGGCTACATCTGAATTAATTAACTTCATAGGTGTGACCACCTCCTGAAACACAGAGTCCAGGTACTTCTCCCCCTCCCTGATGTGTCGCAGTATCTGAAGCTCAGACTCCAGCTCATCAACACGGAGCTGGAGATCCTGTAGCAGCAGACACTTGTCACAGATGTAATCACCGTTAGCCTCAATGGGGTCTACCGGCTCCCACATCTCGCAACAGTAACACATCATCTGCTCCATTCCATGTAATTAATTATAAAATTTTTTATTTAATTAATTGGATTTAGATTAAATCAATCCCTCTAAATTACACCAGTTTAATGGTTAACCAACTGTCTCCCTTACAGCACAGACCCTAGAAAAAAACCGCCGAACCTCCAACCACTGTTGGAGGCGCTGTCTTTTGGATGAGACTAACTGAGGCCACGTCTGCCCTCTCAGGTGGATGTATAGGATACCATGGCATGATTTCCAAGAAGGGCAGGACAGTTCTCCCTGGCCAATATTAATCACTCAACCAACATCACTAAAAAACAGATTATCTGGTCATCATCACATTGTTGTTTGTGGGACCTTGCTGTGCACCAATTAGCTGCCGCCTTTCCCACATTACAACAGTGACTATACTTCAAAAAGTACTTAATTGGCTGTAAAGCGTTTTGGGGCGTCCTGAGGTTGTGAAAGGCGCGATAGAAATGCCGCGGGGCGCCCGGACGATGGACCAATGGTGGGAGTGTGGGGGGAGGGGTGGTTCGAGGCGGGAGGTCATGTGATGAAAACTCCAGGAATACACCCGGCCAGAGTTGGCAACCCGATGTCAGATGTTGACTGACATGGAAGCGTTTGCTTTTTTTTTTCCTCCCCATTTATGGGTCAGAATTGCAAAAGTCGAAGACAGGGAGAGTTCTGAATATGCGAAAAATCCAGGTTTACTTATTTTTCTCAATCTTCCTCCCTCAGAATTTTCTTCAGCCACCCCCACTGCCCGACTATCTCCTATTCTTCAATTGGCCATGAAGGCTGGCAGGGTATGGAGGTTATCGCCGCTGACATCCTGGTGGAGAGGTTTAGGGAGGTAATTCTAGAGCTTAGGGCCCAGGCAGCTGAAGGCACGGCCACGAAAGGTTGAGCGACTATAATCAGGGATGCTCAAGAGGCCAGAATTAGAGGAGCGCAGATATCTCGGGGTGGCGGGGGGGGGGGTTGTGGGGCTGAAGGAGATTACAGAGATAGGGAGGGGCGAGGCCATGGAAGGCTTTGAAAACCAGGATGAGAATTTTGAAATCGAGGCGTTGCTTATCAAGGAGCCAATGTAGGTCAGCGAGCACAGGGGTGATGGGCGAACGGGACTTATCAGGCCATACATCTACCAACTGAGGCTTACCTTTTTTTTCTCTTCCAGAAAATAACAGTGGAAATCAGTTGCCGACAATGCATTATATAATTTAAATAACTTTTAAAAGACAAATTAAATTGGAATGTAATTCTCTCATGGACGAAACAATTGCAGATAACAAAAACACTTTAATTTCTTCAATGGCATAAACAAGACCTTGAGAAAGAGGTACTGTCATTTTAAAATGCATTGTAATGGACAGGCAACCCCTTTCCCAGGGCATATAAAGAATGATTTATGTTCTCTTTTAATCATTTTAATGGACTAAGCATGCACAGTCATTCTGTTTCATTTCCCTTGTAACTTAGTCTTTTTTTTAAAATCAGGCACATAGAGGACAGATATTGAGGTCCTCCTGAATGCGGCCCTTATCCAATGAACGCCCTCGATCCAATGGCGGATAAACGCATCAAGGCGCCAGGTTCACCTTTTAGTTAAATATCTCCAAAAATCCCAGGCACGTGTTTTTTTTAGAAAAAAATTTATACCATGGTTTACTGTATTTTTAAGATTTATTTTATGATTTAATTTTTTTTTTTAGATTTTTTTTTTTTTACAGTGTTGGTTATTTTTGTGCCGTGATGCTGTTTTTTCCCTTGCTGGAAATTCATAGTCGTCATGGTAACTTAGGGAGGAAGTGCTCTGTATGATGCACCTGGCTGCGGCGGTTCATGATTCTCGAGGGGCGGCGGGGGAAAGGATCGGGGGAGGTGGGTGGGGCGGCGGCGGGGGAGGGTGGGGGGTGAGGTGGGTTTGGGAGGAATGCGAAAGAGCATCTCAGATCATTTTAAATTTCTCTCATGGTCAAATATCTGTATCTGGGGTCAGAAGAGTCCAGGTAATAAAAGATCAAGTCCAACCAATCTTACTGAACCATGAGGCCAGAACCATGGTATAAATTTCAAGAGCCACCATTTTGATGAATGGTTCCAGAGTGAAAGGATCAATTCCGTTCTGCTTGCGGCCTTGTTCATCCTCAGTGAATTGGCACGGGTTACAGCAAACGAGCCAATGCTCAGGTGTTATTCGAACTGCTTCAACCGAACTTGAACCTAAACAGCAACATAGGCACTGGCAAGTGTGGTCTTTGCCGCCACTACCTCCCGATCATCGGGTATTGCCAAGAACCCAAACCCTTCGGACAACGAACATCTGCTTCAATAACCTAAGGGAAAGCGAGCCTTTGAGGGGGAGGCTCTTGAACGCCGCTTCTTCCACAGGCCACGTACAATCTCCCCTATAATGGCCTCCACAATATACGGCGGCCCATGTGAGGTGGGGGTGCGCGGGGGTGGGGGGTAATTTCTTGCCAAGGCTGGACGTGATTTTCGCAAAGGAGGTCATGACCCGGTGTATTCGGGTCCCAGCCTTTTTCTCCTAAGCCATTCTGTCAGACTCCTGCCGGTGCCACGGCGACAGTCCGGCAGAAGGAGCGTGGAAATTCAGCCCCAGCATCCTTTGAAGAAGGGGAGAAAAAACTGGGGTGGAAACACTCTTAAAAAGTCGAGGTGAGAATCGAGATGAAACGTGTAAATGAGACGAGAATTGATTAAGAACATAAGAAATAGGAGCAGGAGTCGGCTATTTGGCCTCTTCGAGCCTGCTCCGCCATTCAATAAGATCATGGCTGGCCTTCTACCTCATCTCCACTTTCCTGAACTATCCCCACAGCCCTTGATTCCCTTAATAGTCACTTTGTTGACTCTAGGTCGCAATGAAGGAGTTCCTGACTCCTACTGCCTTCGTGTGAACAGCCTCAAGGTTCTTTCAGACAAATTCATGTCACTGAAGGTGTCTCTGAGATTCGTGGTGAAGGCGGGGATATCAGAAACAACTCTTTTTTTTTTACTATGTACATGCAAGGATTGCGCGCACAGTATTTATGAACAGAATATATGTCCTGTCTGTAGATCTGGCCAAGTGGTTGACATAGGTTGACAGCTAAACAGGCTTAGATTGTCCCTATCATACCTCTCAAAATAACAGAAGCCTTCACTCAGTGTTAAACAATTCTATTCTTGTCTAGGGAAGTCTCAAGGGCATTTTGCAATCCTTGTTGTCAAAACTGGAGCATAAAGTTAGGTACGACTCTTTTTGCATATTGGTTGCTGGTTCATGCAAATAACTTATCTCAGCCAATACTGGACTTTCATTGCTCCTTTTCTGCAAACAACAATCCATGTGGCCTACAAGTGATTAAATCTGTGTAGTTCACCGTCAGTTGCTCCTCTGGCTAGTTCAGCAATATAAAAGCTCATCCACCTTTGATGGCTCCATTCTTAGCTCCTTCAGCCGTGGCTCAGTGGGTAGCGCTCTCGCCTCTGAGTCAGAAGGTTTGTGGGTTCGGGTCCCACTCCAGAGACTTGAACACAAAAAATCTAGGCTGAAGTTCCAGTGTGGCACTGAGGGAGTGCCGCACTGTCAGAGGTGACGTTAAACTTAAAGACGTTAAACATTAAAAATATCTGCTCTCCCAGGTGGACATAAAAGATCCCGTGGCACCATTTCACAGAAGATCAGGGGAGTTATCCCTGGGTGTCCTGGCCAATGTTTATCCCTCAAGCAACATCACTAAAAAAACAGATCATCTGGTCATTATCACGTTGCTGTTTGTGGGAGCTTGCTGTGCGCAAATTGGCTGCCACATTTCAACAGTGACAACACTTCAAAAAGTACTTCATGGGCTGTAAGCTGGGTGTGTGGGCGTGTGTGCTGTGAGGAGGATGCAGAGAAACTCCAGTATGATTTGGACAGGTCGGGTGATTGGGCAGATGCATGGCAAATGCAGTATAATGTGGATAAATTGCCTCAACAGGCCTTAAACCTCAATAATGTCCGTCCGGGGTGCATTGAAATCAAGACTCATCAGGCCACCGCCTGCTGTAACTAATTCTTCCCCAGATGATGGAGCTCGCTACCTCCCTTAGTCTACACTTCCTCCTCCAATCTACAGCCTTTTGGCACCACCCATTCACTGCTTTTTTGACTCATAGAATCATAGGGCACAGAAGGAGGCCATTCGGCCCATCGAGTCCATGCCGGCTCTCTGTAGAGCAATCCAGTCAGTCCCATTCCCCCGCTCTATCCCCGTAACTTTGCAAGTTTATTTCCCTCAAGTGCCTATCCAGTCTCCCCTTGAAAATATTGAGTGTCTCCGCTTCCACCACTTCCGTCGGCAGCGAGTTCCAGGTCATCACCACTCACTGCGTAACAAAGTTTTTCCTCACGTCCCCCCTTGTATCTCTTGCCCAAAACCTTAAATCTGTGTTCCCTAGTCCTTGTACCATGAACTAGTGGGAACAGCCTTTCCCCGTCTAGCCTATCCAAACCTGTCATAATCTTGTACACCTCTATCAAATCACCCCTCAACCTCCTTTGCTCTAATGAAAACAAATCCAGCATCTCCAACCTGTCCTTGTAGCTAAGATCCCCCATCCTCGGAACCATTCTGGTAAATCTCCTTTGCACCCTCTCAAGGGCCTTCACATCCTTCCTAAAGTGTGGTGACCAGAACTGGACGCAATACTCCAGTTGTGGCCTAACCAGCGCTTTATAAAGGTTCAGCATAACTTCTCTACTTTTGTACTCAATACTTCTATTTATGAAGCCCAAGATTTAGTCTTCTCTCTCTCTTACTCTTTTCAACTTTGATAGTGTACTGCCCTGCGGGCCTTGATCTTATCAAAATGAAAGAGGGCAACTTCCGCTTGGGCTGACCAGGCATGCCCCTTGACCCTATTAAAATGTGGCAGGGCAGGCTCTCAGTGGACCTTAAAGGGGACTAGGGTTCCTTTTGTGAGGCCAATTTTGGCAGTTTTTGAGGCAAACCGTGCGTTGCTGCCCCATTTACTGCCGGATAAATGGGTGATAATTCAGTGTGAAATACAGCCCTCAGTGTCTAAGCTCCCCTCTTGACCAATGGCCACTCGGATCATAAGCAAAGGCCTCTCGGATCATAAGCAAAGGCCTAACAGCCCAAGAGCAAAAAAAATACTGTTCCTGTTGAATCCGAAGAGTTAAACTGCAAAGCAAGACCTTTGAAGAACACGGCCGCGATACTAACAGGTAATTGCAGATGGTCTTTCTGCTTTAGGCTTGACAGCACGTTATCACCAATTATATACTGTGAACAGTAATTGCACAGTCTCAATGGTGAAGCTGACCTTTCTTGAAGCTGATTTTCGACGGCCAGCTACTTCAGGAAGCTAGTGGACGTATTATTAAATATCATTTTCTCTCAATATTATTTTTTTTTGTCCGCCCTTTGGCGATTGGCAGCCTGTAATCTCCCGAGGCATGATGAGCCTCCTTGGACTGAGCCAGGAGATGACCATTAAGGCCCTGGCATATCTCTGGCATTCCCCCTGTCACGCAATGGTCTGCTCATCTCCAATTCTGCCCTTCAGCGTCCCAACAACATAGGAACAGGAGGAGGCCATTCAGCCCCTCGCGCCTGTTCCACCATCCAATGAGATCATGGCTGATCTGTACCCTAACCCCATCTACCCGCCTTGGTTCCTATCCCTTAATACCCTTGTCCAGCAAAAATCTATCCATCGCAGATTAAAATTATTAATTGAGCTAGCGTCTACTACTTTTTTGTGGGAGAGAGTTCCACCCTTTGTGTGAAGAAGTGTTTCCTAACTTCTCTCCTGAATGACCTGGCTCTGATTGTAAGGTTATGTCCCCTTGTCCGAGACTCCCCTCCACCAGTGGATGAAGTTTCTCTCTATCCACCCTTTCAATTCCTTTCAAAATCCTAAAAAAACCTCATCAAATCACTCCTTAACCTTGTATATTCCAGGGACTACAAGCCTAGTTTATGTAATCTCTCCTCACAATCTAACCCTTGGAGCCTTGGTCACATTCTGGTGAATCTGCGCTGCACTCCTTCCAAGGCCAATGTTAGCCTTTCTTGCAAGGGCGTTGGGAGTATAAGAGTAAGGAAGTCTTGCTGGAATTATATAGGGCCTTGGTGAGACCACACCTGGAGTACTGTGCACAGTTTTGTTCTCCGTACCTAAGGAAGGATATACTTGTCTTAGAGGGGGTGCAACGAAGGTTCGCCAGACTGGTTCCTGGGATGAGAGGGCTGTCCTAAGGAGAGACTGAGTAGACTAGGCCTATATTCTCTGGAGTTTAGAAGAATGACAAGTGATCTCATTGAAACATACAAAATTCTTAGAGGGCTTGACAGGTGTAGATACAGGGAGGATGTTTCCCCTGGCTGGGGAGTCTAGAACCAGGGGCCACAGCCTCAGAATAAGGGGTCGGCCATTTAAGACTGAGATGAGGAGAAATTTCTTCACTCTGAGGGTGGTGAATCTTTGGAATTCTCTACCCCAGAGGGCTGTGGAGGCTCAGTCATTGAGTATATTCAAGACAGAGATTGATAGATTTTTGGATTCTAAGGGAATCAAGGGATATGGGGATAGGGCAGGAAAGTGAGTTGGTGTAGATGGTCACCCATGAATCATGGAATCACTGGAGTATGACCTCTGCCAGTATGTTTTCCAGCACATTGATTCAGTTGACGTCTGGTGGGGGAAGCTGAAGGGGAGGTATAATTGGACTTAAAACCCTGGATTCGGGAGGGGAAATTCAGCCAGGGTTCCCTGTCCCGATCGCTAACTCTTACTGGAAAGTGTGCAGGTGTAAACATCAGGTGATCCCCATCCCTCACGTTATTGAATAGCCTTCCAGCACTCACCCTGTAGGCTCTCATTTAAAGACTGGCCACTCCAGCAAGGCACCAAAGAGTACCATGGGTCTTCAGGAGAGGAGGATGGTCGGGGGGGAATTAGCAAAAAACATGAAGCACTGCACTGGGAACATCAGCCTAGATTTTTGTGCTCAAGTCCCATGGAGTGGGATTCAACCCTCTGACCTTCTAACTCAAAGGCGAGAGCCCTGCAGACTGAGCCACAGCCAGTGGGTTCAGCACACCCCAATTTTCCATTAGTCTATTGTGTAGACTGCCGTTGTGTACAGCAGGGAGCTTACACTGCCTCCGCCACAGGTTTGGTACTACTCCTTCTAACAGCGACTCAGCCCCAGATTTCTAATACGTGTGGTTTATCACACTCCAGGGGCCTATTCTAGATCTTATCCTTCACTTTTATTCCCATTTCCTCATTCTAAATCCTCTGAAGGACAAGAGCTCTGTTCAGCTAATGTGAAAGCAGGCTGCAGCTTATTACCTGTTTAAATCACAGCTAGTAAATGGCGAGTGTGCGCTTTGCATCTTCTAGCTTGTTTCTTTTATTTATGGAAGTGCATCAGTTTTCTAATCGTTGAGCTGTGAATTCTGAAACACCCTCAGGCCGTCCTTCTGCGAAAAAAAAATCCCCAATTTTCTCCCCTTCATCTCCTGCTTCCTGCGAGGCTGAATGGCCTACTCCTGTTACTATCTTCTTGTTGCGGTTTTAGCTCCATGCCTGTCAGCTCCACCCACCGCACCACCCCCCCGCGCCCCCCCGTCTCCGCCATGCCCCGAAACCTCACTGTACGCGAGGGCCTAGTTGTCATCTTTCGGATGAGATCACTCTCCTGGCCGGCCACCCACCTTCTGCCCTCCGTAAACTTCAGCTCAACCAAAACTCTGCTGCCTGGATCCTAACTCGCACCAAGTCCCGTTCACCCATCACCCTCCTGTGCTCGCTGATTGGCTCCCGGTCCGGCAGTGCCTCAAGTTAAAAATTCTCATCCTTGTTTTCAAATCCCTCCATGGCCCTCGCCCCTCACCCCTCACCATCTCTGTAACCTCCTCCGGCCCTACAACCTGTAACATTTGCATATTGAATTATCATTGGCCCGCAGGCATCTGTAAGGAATACCTATTATATTCACATGTGATCACATGCTGAGTTGTCATTGGCCTGCAGGCATCTGTAAGGACTGCTATTGTTTGGAAGACCCAGGGGGTCCTAACTCCATCTTGTTCCCACTGTGCTGTATGATTGAGATCACAGACTTGATGCTTCATAAAAGAGTTTAAACTGTAATACAGTACTCCATTGTCCTGCAATTTATTATTTTTGTACAAAGTGTGCAAAACAAGACACAACCCTCCAAGATCTCTGCGCTCTCCCAACTCTGGCCACTTGCGCATGCCTGATTTTCATCGCTCCACCATTGGTGGCCGTGGCTTCAGCTGCCTGGGCCCGAAGCTCTGGAATTCCCTCCCTAAACCTCTCCGCCTCTCTCTCCTTTAAGGCGCTGTTTGAAACCTACCTCTTTGACCAAGTCACCTGTCCCAATATCTCCTTATGTGGCTCAGTCAAATGATGTTTGATAACGCTCCTGTGAAGTGCCTTGGGATGTTTTACTATGTTAAAGGTGCTATATAAATGCAAATGTTGTTGTTGCTGTGGTGTTAAACCAAGGGGCCGTCTGCCCTCTCAGGTGAATGCAAAAGTTCCCATGGTACTATTCTGAAGATGAGCAGGGGATTTCTCCCCGATGTCTTGGCTAACATTTACTCCTCAACCCACACCACCAGAAACAGATTATCTGGTCATCTATCTCACTACTTTTTGTGGGAGCTTGCTGTGTGCAAATTGGTTGATGCGTTTCATTGTCAAAGAAAATGCTTCATTGCCCGCAAAGCGCTTTGGGACGTCCTGGGGTCGTGAAGGGTGTTAGATAAATGCAAGTTTGGTCTTTGGTTAGCCAGTGGTGACGGGCAATTCAACCGTGGAGGGCATCACTGCCAATCCTCTCCCGATTTCTTGTGTACATACGTTTTCTAGGAGGGCGATCAATGGACAATGATGAGGAGTGAGGAATTGAGCGGCTCACGAACCAGCCTGGCTGAGATCAGGTAATTCTCAGGTTCCAGGGGAATCCTGACTGATTGTTTTTCTGCCCCTCTGTCTTAGCTTGTTTGTAGCTCCAGCGGGGAGGGGGCCATCCGGGCTGAAAGCAACCAAGATCACAGAGCGTGGATCGAACCTGGGCTCTTGCTGCTCGGTGCGGCTCCGCCTCATGCCCAGGCCGGGCTTCTACCAACTGAGCATTGGGGAGCGGGCAGGATGCGTGCCCTTTGACCTCGCGCCCGCTGTCTTGAGGAGCCGTCCCGTCCCGTCCCGGGACCTCTTGCTCCCTCCGCTGGCGGGGGCTTTATTGCAAGAGATGAAGGAAATCAAATAGGGGTAGCAACGTTACAAAGATGCACCTCGACAGAGTGCCCGGAGAGTCGTACGACGGATTGTAAACAGCTTCTGTTCAAAATTCAATTTTCACAGTGTGTGACTGGTGGGTAACCTTTTAGTGCAAAAAAAATCAATAAGATGTGAAGGAATCAGATTACGACAATTCATCCTTTCAATTGAATTGCCTTCTCTCTTCATTCAGAGGGAGGAAAAATTGTATTTACACGGATGTGAACACATGTAATTACAATACCTTTACCTCATAGTCTGTCTTTGGTCTGCATAAAGAAACGCTGCCAACACACTGATAGCACCTTCCTCCTATTTTCCTAACCTTCTCCAGTGAATGTGCTGACTGTCTCTAGGGTTAAGGCCCCAGGGCTGCAGTCAGTGCCACGACCTCACTCTTCATATGTGAGTCTTGATGGCGGTGGGTTGACTACACGTTTGGTGAGGGTGTTACAGCTGAGCCCGATCGCATCCTCGCCTCAAGAGCGATCTCCTCTTGTTACCATTGGGTCTGTTAGTGTCTTGGATGGAGGAATAGAACACCTATACCTCATAGTCTTCATTTAGTCGGCATAAAGAAACACTAGATGAACTAGGGGTCGTCAATACCAGATAGTCACTAACAAATCCAATCGGGACTTCAGGAGAAACCTCTTTACCCAGAGAGTGGTTAAATGTGGAACTAACTACCACAAGGAGTGGAGTAGTTGAGGCGACTAGCATAGCTAGTGACGTAAGAAAACTACTAGGCACTTGGTCTAAGCATTAAACAAAGCTTTAATCAACTGTTTTACAATATGGATGTCTAGTGGTGTCCTTCACTAGTTCCTGTTAAGAATGTCCTGCGCAAGCTGGGCCCGTGCCCGAGTATTTATACTCTCCCTGGACAGCGCCACCCGTAGGCTGCTCAGTATTATTTCATAAGTCTTTCTTTCATGAATGACTGATTCATGTCAGTTTGCATAAGGGGAAGCTAAATAAGCTTGAGGAAGAGGGGAATAGAAGGATATAAGAGCAGAACATAAGAAACAGGAGCAGGAGTCGGCCATTCGGCCCCTCGAGCCTGCTCCACCATTCAATAAGATCATGGCTGATCCAATTTTGTCCTCAACACCACTTTCCCGCTCTCTCCCCATACCCCTTGATTCCCCTGTAGTTCAAATGTCTGTCAATCTCCACCTTGAATATATTCAATGACTCCGCCTCCACAGCTCTCTGGGGTGGAGAATTCCAAAGATTCACGACCCTCTGAGAGAAGAAATTCCTCCTTGTCTCCGTCTTAAATGGGTGACTCCTTATCCTGAAACTATGCCCCCCTAGTTCTAGATACCCCCACTAGGGGAAACATCCCCTCAGCATCCACCCTGTCAATCCCCCTCAGAATCTTATATGTTTCAATAAGATCGCCTCTCATTCTTCTAAACTCCAATGAGTATAGGCCCAACCTGCTCAACCTTTCGTCATACGTCAACCTCTTCATCCCAGGAATCAACCTAGTGAACCTTCTCTGCACTGCCTCCAATGCAAGTATATCCTTCCTTAAAGGATATGTTGAAGGGGTGAGCTGAAAAGGGTGGGAGGAGGAGGTTCATGTGGAGCATAAACCCTGGCATGGACCTGTTTGGCCGAATGTCCTGTTTCTGTGCTGTGAATACTCTGTAATAGAGATTTGTATATTCCGGTCCGCAGATGACACTAAGTTAGGAGATGCAGCAAGTTTTGGTGGATGAGAGCAGGAAGTTGCAAAGGGACAGAGACGGACTAAGTGAGCGGGCAAAACTGTGGCAGATGGAGTTCAATGTGGGGGGAGCGCGAGGTCATCTGGATCCAAGGAACACAAATCGGAATATTTTCTTAACGACGAGAGACTAGGAGCTGTGGAGGAGCAAAAGGGATTTAGGTGTCCATGTAGACAAATCACAAAGCTAGCAGACAGGTACAAAAAGTAATCAAAAAAGACTAATGGAATGTTGGCCGTTATCTCACGGGGATTGGAATTCAAAAGTGAAGAAATTATGCTTCAATTGCATAGAGCCTTGGTCGGATACTATCTGGAGTATTGCGCTCAGTTTTAATCACTGAACCTCAGGAAAGATATATTGGTCTTGAGGGCGGGGGAGGTTGGGCGCAGTGCAGTCACTAGAATTACACCAGGGCTTAAAGGGGGTAGGTTACATAAACTTGGTTTGTATACCCTTGAGTTTACAAGGTTGAGAGCTGATCCAATTGAGCTCTTTAAAACGATAAAGGGATTTGATAGGATAGGTACAGAGGAACTTTTTCCACTGAGTGGGGGGGGGGGGGGGGGATCCAGAACAAGGGGGCACAATCTTAAAATTAGAGCCAGGCTGTTTAGGAGTGAAATCAGAAAGCACTACAGGTATTTCACACAAAGGGTAGAATCATAGGCCTAGATTTTCAGTATAGACAGTTATGGGGCGCTAACCTTAGCGCCCGCCCGAAGTTAGCGCTCGCCCCAAAGTAGCGCCCCGTTGCCGGAAATTCAGTGGCTTCGCCCGAAGAGGTTGGTGGAGCACTAAAAGAGGCGTTCCACTACTATCTTTAGGCGCTAAGCCGGCGGTGCAGAGCGCAACACCCGAGCTCGGGTGCAGCGCACGGTAGACACTCTGGTGCCAGTGAGCTCTTAAAGGGGAAGGGTGCATGTGTTTTTTTCAAAGGCAGAGTCTGGGGGGGGAAAGGAGGAGGAGGAGGAGGAGGAGGAGGAGGAGGAGGAGGAGGAAGAAGAAAATGAAAATACACCGTTCAGACCACACAACACATGCAGACTGCCTTTATAGTGCAGGAGGAGTGCCCTTTAATTTGCGCTCTCCAGGGTGTGTTGCGTTCCATTTTACAAACGCTCTGGACGCCAGCCGCACAATGGGGCGGTCCGACTGAAGTTTGGATTCGGGGCGGCCAAAGGGCGTTGCACGACGGTGTGACGTCATTTTCTGCGCACGCATCCGGGCGGCCGCTAAACTTTGCGCCGGCGCTAACGGGCAACTTAATTTGGGGCGGGGCGCAAACTGCGCTGCGCCCGGGCGCTACACGCATAGCGCCCGAAAATCACTTCTCTTAAGGCGCTAACTGCTGGCGCAAGCAACTGAAAATCTAGCCCATAGAATCTTATAGTCTGTGCCGGCTCTTTGAAAGAGCTGTCCAATTTAGTCCCACACCCCAGCTTTTTCTCCCCATAATCCTGCAAATTAGTCCTCTTCATGTATTCAATTGCCTTTTGAAAGTTCCTATGGAATCTTATTCCACCACCCTTTCAGGTAGTGCGTTCCAGATCTTAACAACCCTCCGTGTGAAAAACTTTCTCCTCATTTTCCCTCAAGTTCTTCTGCCAATTATTTTAAATCTATGACCTCTGGTTTTCGACCCACTTGCCAGAGGAAACAGTTTCTCCCTACAAGCTCTATCCAAACCCAACATAAGTTTGAATACCTAGGGAGAATAATCCCAGCTTCTCCAGTCTCTCCACATAATTGACGACCTTCATCCCTGGTATCATCCTGGTAAACCTCCTCTGCACCCTCTCCGAGGCCTTGACATCCTTCCTAAAGTGTGGTGCCCAGAATTGTACACAATACTCCAGCTGAGGCCGAACCAGTGATTTGTAAAGGTTTAGCATGACTTCCATGTTTTTGTATTCATTGGCCCTATTTACAAAGCCAAGTATCCCATACGCTTTCTTGACTGCCTTCTCAACTTGCCCTGCCACTACAAGGATTTGTGAATATGCACCCTCAGGTCCCTCAGCTCTTGCACCCCCCTCAAAATAGTATCATTCAGATTACACCGACTCTCCATGTTGTTTCTCCAAAATTGCATCACTTCACACTTACCCGGATTAAATTGTATCTGCCATGTGTCTGCCCATTTCACCAGTCTGCCTATGTCCACCTGAAGCCTGCTACTATCCTGCTCACTGTTTACTACATTGCCAAGTTTTGCCAGGTCATTTATATATAACAAAGAAAAGCAATGGTCCTAATACCGACCTCTGCGGGATCCCACTGCATACTCCTCTCCAGTCAGAAATACACCCGTTCACCACTGCTCTCTGCCTCCTATCCCTTAGCCATCTGGGTACCCGAGTTACCACCGTCCCTTTAATTCCATGTGCTTCTATTTTCCGAATAAGTCTATTATGTGGCAGTGGAAATTTGGAACTCTCTCCCCTAAAAGGCTGTGGGTGCTGGGTGACAATTGGAACTTTCAAGGCTGAGATCGATAGATTTTTGCAAGGCTCAGGGTATCAAGGGATCGGGAGCAAAGGCGGGAAAATGGAGTTGAGGTACAGATCAGCCGTGATTAAATTGAATGGCGGAACAAGCTCCGAGGTTGCTGAATGGCCTGCTCCTGTTCCGATGTAAGAAAATTCCTCTTGCAAAATCTTTTAAATGGTTTTCCGGTTTCATTAGAAATACTGACCAAAGCATTTATTAACAAAGTCACTACGTATGATGGATGACTACAGGAGACATCACCACAGGGGCTGCGACTACCTTATTTATACACAAGGAAATACTTGCACCGTCCCTGACTTCAGGGCGTCCCAAAGCACATTACAGCAAATTAAGCACTTTTCGAAATAGGGGCCATGGGAACTTTTACATCCACCTGAGAGAGAGAGCAGACGGGGCCTCCGTTTAACGTCTCATCCGAAAGGCGGCACCTCTGAAAGTGCAGCGCTCCCTCAGCGCCGCACTGGGAGTGTCAGCCTAGATTTTATGCTCAAGTCTCTGGAGTGGGACTTGGAACCCACAACCTTCTGACTCAGAGGCAAAAGTGCTACCCACTTTTTAAAAATATATTGGGCTCCCCACGGGTGAGTACGCGCTGGGTACTCATGCGTAGGGCCAACGAAAGTGCTGGTTTCGTGCATGCACTGTGCATGCGCGGGAAACCGGTACTTCCGTTCCCTTGAAGGAAGGGGTTCACAGGTCGAACGCGTGCGCCGGAGAGGCAGCGCATACACCTGGAACTTCCGGTTTATTACAAGTTTCTCCGGGAGGGTAAGTCTCCAGCAGCTGCGCTTTTAAAAAGCAGCCTCAAGGCCTGCTTTTAACAAGGTAAGTGGTGAATTAAGTAAAATTAAAACATTTTTTCCACTGGTTTATTATTTTGAAATACTTTAAAGAAAGGTAAGTTTATTTTTAGCCCTGTTAAAAACTGTAATTAATTTTTTTTTAAATTTAAATTATTGTTTAAAATTGTTATTTTATGTAATTTATAGTTAGAAACATAGAAACATAGAAGATAGGAGCAGGAGTAGGCCATTCTGCCCCTCGAGCCTGCTCCGCCATTTAATGGGATCATGGCTGATCATCCAAACTCAGTACCCTGTCCCTGCCTTCTCCCCATATCCCTTGATACCTTTAGCTCTAAGAAATATATCTAACTCCTTCTTGAATATATTTAAAGACTTGGCCTCAACTGCCTTCTGTGGTAGAGAATTCCACAGGTTCACCACTCTCTGGGTGAAGAAATTATTCCTCATCTCTGTCCTAAATGGCTTACCCCTTATCCTTAGACTATGACCTCTGGTTCTGGACTCTCCGACCATCGGGAACCTTCTACCTGCATCTAGTTTGTCCAGACCTGTCAGAATTTTATAAGTTTCGATGAGATCCCCTCTCATTCTTCTAAACTACAGCGAGTATAAGCCCAATCGACCCAATCTCTCCTCATACGTCATTCCTGCCATCCCAGGGATCAGCCTTGTGAATCTTCACTGAACTCCTTCCATGGCAAGAACATCCTTCCTCAGATAAGGTGACCAAAACTGCACACAGTACTCAAGGTGTGGTCTCACCAAGGCCCTGTACAACTGCAGCAGGACATCCTTGCTCCTGTACTCAAACCCTTTCGCTATGAAGGCCAACATACCATTTGCCTTCTTCACCGCCTGCTGCACCTGCATGCTTACCTTCAGCGACTGGTGCACAAGGACACCCAGGTCTCGTTGCACTTCCCCTTCTCCCAATCTATTGCCATTCAGATAATAGTCTGCCTTTCTGTTTTTGACACCAAAGTGGATAACCTCGCATTTATCCATGTTATATTGCATCTGCCACGCTTCTGCCCAATCACCCAACCTGTCCAAATCATCCTGGAGTTTCTCGGTATCCTCCTCGCAGCACACACGCCCACCCAGCTTTGTGTCGTCTGCAAACTTGGAGATATTACATCTAGTTCCCTTATCTAGATCATTAATGTATATTGTGACTAGCTGGGGTCCAAGGACCGATCCCTGTGGTACCCAGCTAGTCACTGCCTGCCACTCGGAAAAAGACCCATTAATTCCTACTCTCTGCTTTCTGTCCGCCAACCAGTTCTCTATCCAAGTCAATACCTTACCCCCAATCTCATGGCCTAGAAATTGGGTATAGCCCCGCTTGAGGCGTTAGAACTGGCGCTGCGCAAAGTTTATAGCCAGACGAAACTTATCGCCGCCTGGCGCGATATTGGGTTGCATCGCCCCTGAGGCGCGAATTCAGGCATTACACGGGACTCCTAAGGCGCTAAACTTCTGGCGCAACCCAATATCGGAGCGGACGGGCGCAGCGCAGGTGCTCTCAATTACTGATGACCACGAGACTTCCAGGCGCCGGCCAGCTCTTAAAGGGGTGGGTCAGTCAACTTCAGCATCCACACTCTGCGCCTTGCAGGCCTCAGAATCGGCGCAGGCCCTTCTCTGGTGCTAAAAACTTGGACCAGATGGAGAAGGTGAGACAGAGAGCAGAGCGCTTCACCAATGAGGCTCTGGAGCAATTGGTGGCCGCAGTGGAGCGCCGGCGAGATGTTCTCTACCCAAACAATGGCACGAGGCCGAATCATAAGGACTACCAACGAGCTTGGAGGGATGTATGCCAGAGGGTCAACTCCAGCAGCATGGTGACCAGGAGCCCTGTCCAATGCAGAAAGAAATTCAACGACCTCACTCGGGTCGTGAGGGTGAGTGTTGTTTCTGCAAACTTCTGCATCCCTTCATTTGCACCTGACTTTATGGCTACAGGGTGGGCTGTGCCCCATTGGCCATCTGCCAGCAAGCACCCATGGCCCTTTCTGGGCACACACATGCACATTTGACTCAAGGCGTCATGTAAGGGCTCTTGCACCATGGGGGGCATGAGATGATCACTCAGGGTATCATGTAAGGGCTCTTCCACCATGGGGGGCATGAGATGATCACTCAGGGCATCATGTAACATAACTTCCCCTCATTTCCCCTGCAGTCCAAGCTGGCGAGGATTGGCAAAGACCAGCTTCGCACCGGTGGAGGACCTCCACAAGTGGTCACTCTCACGGATCTCGAGGAGAGAGTCCACCAGATTCTTGGAGGACGTCTGAGTGGTCCTGTAACCACTGCAGCTGCCGACCCCATTGTCGACAGCGATGGTAAGGTTCTCACCTTTTACAACTTTCTCCTTCCATTTGTTCCCCCCGCCAGCATGCTTTCTCACTGTGGACCCATGTCATAGCCTTGCCGCAATCTGGCATCCCTTGCTGCCAAGCTGTCCTTTTGCTAAAGCCACTCTTCCACCTCCCTGCTTTCAGATGCTGCATCACCAGCTCGGGAGCCGGGCCCTCAAGCTGCCAGTGCCAGTGCCTCCGAAGGCTCAATGAGAAAATTACTGTCCAACAGAAGGTCAGCAACTCTCTCCAGCAACGATCAGAATGGCCAGCCCAAATGGCTGCAGCTTTTATACTAGTGCTGTCCCCTTTAAATAGTGCTTCCCGAGTCCGAGAAGGGCCTGGGAACGCTCCATCCAACTGTCACTAATAGTGCCAGGTGAAAAGGTTGCGGGCGCCACCGAATATCCGGTCCGGGACGCCAAAAAGGCGTTGCACACTGAAATGACGTCATGATCTGCCTGCGCCCGCGGGCGAGCGAAAAGAGTTAGCGCCGGCGCTAAAAGGATACTCAATATGGGAGGTGGCGCTATATTCACTGCGCCCGCCCGAAAATTGGGTAATGCCCCAATTCTCGGGCTCTTTAGGCGCTAATCGCTGGCGCTACCAACCGAATTTCTAGGCCCATGTGCCTTAACTTTACACGCTAATCTCTTATGCGGGACCTTATCGAAAGCCTTTAGAAAGTCCAAATACACCACATCTACTGGTTCTCCCTTATGTATTTTCCCAGTTACATCCTCAAAAAATTCCAGTAGATTAGTCAAGCACGATTTACCTTTTGTAAATCCATGTTGACTTTGTCCGATCCTGTCACTGTTTTCCAAGTGCTCAGCTATTACATCCTTTATAATGGACTCTAGCATTTTCCCCACTACCAATATCAGGCTTACCGGTCTGTAATTCCCCGCTTTCTCTCTACCACCCTTTTTGAATAGTGGGGTAACATTAGCTACCCTCCAATCCATGGGTACAGTTCCAGATTCCAGCGAATTTTGGAAGATGATCAGCAATGCATCTACTATTTCTAGGGCCACCTCCTTAAGTACCCAAGGATGTAGATTATCAGGCCCTGGGAATTTATCGGCCTTCAATCCCGTCAATTTCCCTAACACCATTTCCCTACTGATTTCTTTCAGTTCCTCCCTCTCATCAGGCCCTATGTTCTCCAACATCTCTGGGAGGTTATTTGTGTCCTCCTTTGTGAAGACAGAACCAAAATATGCATTTTGCATATGCAATTGGTCTGCCATTTCTTTGTTCCCCATTATAACTTCCCCTGCTTCTGACTGCAAGGGACCTACACTTGATTTCACTAATCTTTTTCTCTTCACATATCTATAAAAGCTCTTACAGTCAGTTTTTATGTTCCCTGAAAGCTTACTTTCATACTCTATTTTCCCCTTCTTAATTAATCCTTGTCCTCCTTTGTTGAATCCTAAACTGCTCCCAATCCTCAGGGTTACTGCTTTTTCTGGTCAATTTATATGCCCTCTCCTTGGATCTTATGCTATCCCTAATTTCCCTTGTTAGCCACGGTTGAGTCACCCTTTTTGTTTTATTCTTATCCCAAACTAGGATGAACAACTTCTGTAGTTCATCCATGCGGTCTTTGAATGTTTGCCATTGCCTATCCACCGTCAACCCTTTGAGTGACACTCCCCAATCAATCCTACCCAATTCGCGCCTCATACCATCGTAGTTTCCTTTATTTAAATTCAGGACCCTAGTCTCCGAGTCAACTACTTCACTCTCCATCCTAATGAAGAATTCTACCATATTATGATCGCTCTGACCCAAGGGGCCTCGTACAACAAGATTGCTAATTAATCCTCTCTCATTACATAATACCCAGTCTAAGATGGCCTGATATCTGGTTGGTTCCTCGACATATTGTTCCAGAAAACCATCCTGTAAACATTCTAGGAATTCCTCCTCCACAGTATTTTTACTAATTTGGTTAGCCCAATCTATATGTAAATTAAAGTCACCCATGATGACTGCTGTGTCCTTACTGCATGCTTCTCTAATTTCCCTTTTAATGCCATCCCCAACCTCCGTATTACTGTTTGGAGGTCTATATACCACTCCCACTAACGTTTTCGGCCCCTTGATATTTCTCAGTTCTACCCATACAGATTCCGCATCATCAGAGTTAATATCCTTCCTTTCAATTGTGTTAATCCCCTCTTTAACCAGCAATCCTACCCCACCTCCCTTTCTTTTTTGCCTATCCTTCCTAAATATTGAATACCCCTGGATGTTGAGTTCCCAGCCTTGGCCACCCTGGAGCCATGTTTCTGTAATCCCAATCAAATCATATTCGTTTACCTCTATTTGCGCAGCTAATTCATCCACCTTGTTCCGAATGCTCCTTGCATTAAGACACCTAGGGCTAGATTTTCAGTATAGACAGTTTTGGGGCGCTAACCTTAGCGCCCGCCTGAAGTTAGCGCCCGCCCCAAAGTAGCGCCCCTTTGCCGGAAATTCAGTGGCTTCGCCCTAAGAGGTTGGTGGAGCGCTAAAAGAGGCGTTCCACTACTCTCTTTAGGCGCTAAGCCGGCGGTCCAGAGGGATAGCGCCCAGGCGGGGCGCAGCACGGGTGCGGTCATTTTTGCACTGACAGCAGACCCCGTGGTGCCGACCAGCTCTTAAAGGGGGAAGGGACGAATTGGTCTGCTGCCACGCCCTGCACACTGCAGCCTTGCAAAGAGGCCTCAACACTACTGCTCAGCCCCAGGGAGTCATGGCAACGCCAGAGAAGGCCCGTCAGCGTGCCCTGCGCTTCTCAGAGGGTGATCTGGACATAATGGTCACAGCTCTGGAGGTGAGGCGCAAGATCTTGTTTCCAGAGAGTGGGAGGAATCCAACCCACCACGACTACACCAAAGCCTGGAAGCAGATCGCCCAGAGGGTGACGTTCACCGGCGAGGCCCCCAGGACCCACACACAATGCCGTAAGAAATACAACGATCTGACCAGGATTGTGAGGGTGAGTAGCCTTTCCAGTCTCCTCCTCATTCTTGCATGTACACCTGACATGATGGGCAAAGGGACCTGAAAGTCCTTTTGGCCAGCCCTCAGCCAGCAGCATTGGGACAGTCATGAGCATCAAATGGCCATTCGGCACTCTACACTTTGGCCAAGCTATTCCACCATGGGAGGCAGTGCACACTACATCAGGGCTTCACTCTGTCCAAGCTATTCCACCATGGGAAGCAGTGCACAGTACATCAGGGCTTCACTCTGTCCAAGCTATTCCACCATGGGAGGCAGTGCACACTACATCAGGGCTTCACTCTGTCCAAGCTATTCCACCATGGGAGGCAGTGCACACTACATCAGGGCTTCACTCTGTCCAAGCTATTCCACCATGGGAGGCAGTGCACACTACATCAGGGCTTCACTGCGCACTTACAGCCCGTCCTTTCTCTTGCAGGCTAAAGTAGCGTTTAATCGCTGGGCCCGTGCCAGGGGTGGCCGCGCCAAGCTGCAGAAGCTCACTCGGCTGGAGGAGCGCGTGTGTGTGCTCATGGGAGCACGTGTGATTGTCCCCACAGCGTGCGGTGTATCCGACCCTCCACTGCCCGGCAATGGTAAGGACCTCGCCTTTTGGCCCTCTCGCGTCGCACTGGCCCATCCGAGCTACCTCCTTTGCCACTGTCCCACCAATGCGCTGAATCCCACCAGTCCTAACTCCCTCGCTGACGCCGTCTCCTCACTCTGAAGCTACTCTTGTGCATTCCTGCTTTCAGCTGGTGACGACCAGGACCCTGAGGCTGCCAGTGACAGCACCTCCAACCAGGAGGAGGAGGAGGAGCAAGCCGGACCTTCGGGGGAACAGTCACGTCCCGCAGGAGAGGAGGAAATGCTCGACACCTCCTCACTGGACGAGTGCCTGGAGGAACTGTCGCAGGGCAATGCAGCTTCTGGGACCAGTGGCGTCCAGCCACCCAGCAGCCGTGCGCGTGGCCCGCGGCCTTCCCCCCAAAGGGGGGAAGGATCAGAGGGGAGTGCTGCTGCTCGGCACACTCGCCGTCACCAACGCGGCAAGGGTCCCCTAGTTCGGCCCCCTCCTCCCCAGCGGGAGAGTCGCGACTCCAGTCCGGACACCTTCACTTCGGAGGAGGTGCGGAAGCTCGATCAGATGGCCGACGACTCGGACCGGCGCCACACGGAGCTCATGAGCGTGGTGGGGCGCATGCCTGAGGCCATCGAGTCGCTGGCGACCAGTGTGCGCGAGTTCGGGGCAGCAACTGCCGCGACTGGCCGCATGCTAACTGATGCCGTCAAGACCCTGGCGGATGTGATGCGCGCGCACACCAGGACCACAGGGCCACTCACTGCTGCCACACGCGCTGTCTCAGGCAGGCATCGCCAGGGCAGGCGCCGCGCTGGACCATCCCAGCAAGCCGGCCGTCGGCTGATTGCTGCGGATCCTGCAGTGCGGGCCCGGCCGAGTGCCACCGCGCCACAGCACCAGCCAGCGCATCCCAGACGCCAGCTGGCCCACATTGCGCCATCCGTCGCCGCCATTCCCCCTCTGGGGCGTCAAGGGCAAGCGGCTGCAGCTGATGGTGGCCAGGCTCAGGTGCGCCACTCAGGAGACGGCCCCTCGAGGCCCAAACGCCGTGTAGGCCGCCCCCCAGCGGCATCTGGCGGAAGGGCATCTGAGCCTCAGGCGCCTTCCCCCAGCCTCGCAGCAGCCACTGGGCAGAGCTTGCGAAGGAGCAGCAGGCAGGGCAGGGGAGGCAAAATGCTGGCCAAGGTCTCGCCCTCGCGGGCCACTCAGTAGAGGGTGTGGCCAGCTTTCCTTTAATATGGCGGTGGCCATCTTTATTTTGCCCATGGTTGTGCTTTTGGAGGGCTTTTTTTTTGCGTTAGGCCGACGTTGAGGCCCGGTTTCAATAAAGGTGGAGTGGCTCCTCCCCAGTTTGTGGGAGTGAGTCGTTTGTTGGGCTTTTTGTGGGGCCCGTTTATTGTTTTTGGGGATTCATGTGGGAAGGGCTTTTCATTTTTGTGTAATAAAAAATTATCTTTATTCATGCAGTCTCCATGGTTGTTCTTCTTAGTGTTTGTTGGCTTCGCCGGCTGAGGGCTTGCGGAGCGGCTGCATTCATCTTCCCTCATGGCCCCTGGCCATTCCCTGACAGGGGGCTTAGAAGTACCGTGTAATAAGGTGGCGTCGTGCGGCCCTTGGCCCTGGTCGCTCCCTCCTGGGAATGTACTCCTGCTCCTCCTCCTCCTCCTCCTCCTCCTCCTCATGCTCCTCCTGCTCCTCCTCCTGAGGTGCTGGTCCAACGTCAGGTGGCAGTGCCTGAGTCCTGCGGATAGCCAGGTTGTGTAGCATGCAGCAAACCACCACAAATTGGGAGACCCGGTCCGGCGAATACTGGAGAGCTCCTCCGGAGCGATCAAGGCAGCGGAACCGCTGCTTGAGGACCCCAATAGTTAGCTCGATGATGTTGCGGGTGGTTTGATGGCTCTCGTTGTAGGCCTCTTCAGCAGCGGTCCTGGGCGCGCGGAGCGGGGTCATGAGCCAGGTGCACAAAGGATAGCCTTTGTCCCCGAGTAGCCATCCTCTTGGGGGAGGCTGTGCCTGGAACATGTCATGCACAGTACTCTGCCGCAGGATAAAGGCATCGTGGCTGCTGCCTGGGAAGCTGGCATTGACTGCCATGATGCGCTGCTTGTGGTCACAGACCAGCTGCACATTCAGAGAATGGTAGCCCTTCCTGTTGCGATACTGCTCGCCATGCTCCAGAGGGGCCCGCAAAGCCACATGCGTACAGTCAATGGCGCCCTGCACCAAGGGGAATTCCCCGAGTCTGGAAAATCCCAATGCGCGCTGATGCTGGCTCTCCAGGGCCACGGGGAAGGAGATGAATTGGCTTCTCCTTCTGAACAGTGCTTCGGTCACCTGGCGGATGCAGCGATGCGCGCCGTACTGGGAGATGTTTGCTATGTCCCCAGCAGCGTATTGGAAGGAGCCGGTGGCATAGAAGTTCAATGCCACTGTCACCTTCACTTCCACCGACAGAGACGTCCTGCACCTGAGCTTTGGCCGCAGATCTCGGCGAAGCAGGTGGCAGATCTCTGCAATCACCCCCTTTCGGAATCGGAGCCTTTTAACACATCGCGCGGCACTCATGTTTAGGTAGGAGCGCTGCTGGCGGTATAGCCTGACTGGGTAAGGCCTACGTGGCCGACGCCTGTAGCCCCCTCTGCCTCTAGCCAGGGCTGCCCCTCTCACAATGCGTCTGCGAGCCCTACGGACATGGAGCTGCAGCTCCGCGTTGGCACCCCATGCAACCCCCATCAAATCCTGGCAAACACTCTAATTTCCAAATGGCCACTTGCAGCGCTGTTGCCTGAGTCCAAAAATACCTGGCTCTTGCTGCTTGAAACCAGTTAGCTATCCTCCTTGTTGTGTCTCCAGAAATGCGTTGCACAAGACTGTTTTCTGAAAAAAGGATGGCCTTTATACTGGAGAGGACGTTCCCTTTAATTAGCGCCCCCCGGGGCCCGCGCTGGTTGTGTTGCGTTCCTTTTTCCAAACGCTCCGGCCGCCCGCCGCACAATGGGGCGGTCCGACTGAAGTTTGCAATCGGGGCGGCCAAAGGGCGTTGCACGAGGATGTGACGTCATTTTCTGCGCGCGCATCCGGGCGGGCGCTAAACTTTGCGCCGGCGCTAACGGGCAACTTAATTTGGGGCGGGGCGCAAACTGCGCTGCGCCCGGGCGCTACACGCATAGCGCCCGGAAATCACTTCTCTTAAGGCGCTAACTGCTGGCGCAAGCAACTGAAAATCTAGCCCCTAGCCTTTAGGCTTGTTTTTTTAACGCTCTCAGACCTATACGAATTATTATTTACTGTGACCATGTTTGATTTAAACCGTTGAGTTCTTTGCCTTCTAATTTTGTTTTTCTCCTTCCTGTCTTTTGCTTTTTTCCTTGTTTCCCTTTCCTCTGTCTCCCTGCTCAGGTTCCCAACCCCCTGCCACTTTATTTTAAACCCTCCCCAACAGCACTAGCAAACACTCCCCCTAGGATATCGGTCCCGGCCCTGCCCAGGTGCAAACCGTCCCGTTTGTACTGGTCCCACCTCTCCCAGAACCGGTTCCAATGTCCAAGGAATTTGAATCCCTCCTCCTTGCACCATTCCTCTAGCCACGTATTCATTTGAAATATCCTCCTATTTCTACTCTGACTAGCACGTGATTATGTGATTTAAAAAAATTATTTGAAGTTTTAGTTAGGTTTTGAGGGTGATCTCTATTCATAGATTTGACAGGTCTTCCTGTCAAACTTATGAATAGAGATTCCCTGCTACGATTGGCTCTTCATGGCCCACGTGATCCCAGGGGACGCTGCGAACTAACTGCACCCCTGGGATACGCAAGCACTGTGCGCCGGCAGCTGGAGGAGGCCCGGGATCGGAATCCCACGCGGCCCCACAGCACAACGGCAGGCGCAGGTCGGGGCTTGCACCCGCGGGAAGCCTCCGACCCAAATTTCTGGGCTGTTACTTATTGAACACAAGCAGGGGGTGCCCGGCGTTGCCAGGGCAATTTTGGGGCGCGCAGTCTCCCTGCCGCTGTCTGTCCCCTCTGTCTCTCCCTTTCCTCCATCCCCCTGTCTCTGTCCCTCCCTCCCCTCTCGCTGCGTAGCACATCAGGGCCGGTGCGGTTGTGATACCGGCCATGCGGGGCCTAGCGCTTGAGGCCCGGCCGGGCTGTGGGGTCGAGACGGACCCAAGCTGAGCTCCCCCGCGGGTGGCGCGGTTGATGGGCGGCCGCTGCCGATGACCAGCCCGCTGTGTGTAAACTCACCTGCTGCTCCCGGAGTCGCAATGTGGGGGTTTGTTTGGCTGGTGCTGTCACTGTGGGAATGAAGAAAATGGTGGCGAAGTTTAGGGAGACTGGAGGATTAGGTCCAGCCTGTGATGCACCGATTGGTCAACCATCAGGTCACTGAACTGTAGGATTGGTCAAGCAGCACGTCACTCAACGCTAATGAGAGGTAGGATTGGTCAACCGCTAATGAGTGGATTTTTGAGGATTTTTGAAAGTTTTTTGTATAGTGTCCGAACAATTTTTGTCTGACCAAAAAACTAAATATATCTATTAGAGTCCCCGAATGATAAGCCTTCTTTTGATACAACATATGTGTAGGAACGCTCTATAACTTTTGATTGTATAGCCGGACAGACAGACGGAAAGAGAGACGGACCGTTTTATATAGGAGTGCCCGGCGGTGCCGAGGGTTTTTTGAGGGCATGTTGTTGTTGGAAGAGAGAGAGAGAGAGAGACTGGGGGGAGAAGAGAGTGACTGGGGGGAAGAGAGAGAGCGACTGGGGGGAAGAGAGAGAGTGACTGGGGGGAAGAGAGAGAGAGACTGGGGGGGAGAGAGAGAGAGAGAGACTGGGGGGGAGAGAGAGAGAGAGACTGGGGGAAGAGAGAGAGACAGAGAGAGAGGGAGAGAGAGACAGAGAGAGAGAGGGAGAGAGAGACAGAGAGAGGGAGAGAGAGACAGAGAGAGGGAGAGAGAGACAGAGACAGAGACAGAGGGAAGGAGAGAGAGAGACAGAGAGGGAAGGAGAGAGAGAGGGAAGGAGAGAAAGGGGTGGGGGGGAAGGGGTGGGGGGCAAAGGGGTGGGGGGGAAGGGGTGGGGGGAAGGGTGGGGTGGAAGTGGTGGGGGGGAACGGGGGGAAGGGAAGGGGGGAAGGAGGGAAGGGAAGGGGGGAGAGGGGGGAGAAGGGAAGGAGGGGGGAGAAGGGAAGGGGGGAGGGGGAAGGGGAGGGGGGGAGGGGGAAGGGAAGGGGGAAGCAAAGGGGGGGAGGGGGAAGGGAGGGGGAGGGGGAGAAGGAGGGAGGGGGGGAAGGGGGGAGGGGGAGGGGAGAGGAAGGGGGAGGGGGTGTGGGGGGGAAGGGGACTCAGTGAAGTAACTACTAACACTACTAACAATAACCAGCCCCAGGACAGTGACAGCGTAACACAAAGAATTCGACCCAACACAATCGTCGCTAAGCAAAAGGAAAAATATCTGTCATATTGGGCAGAAACAACAAAAACCCAAAGCAAACTCAATTGCTACTTGGCCCTAAACAGACAATACAACATAGCTGATTACCTGACCATGGTAAAGGATAGCAAACTGAGAAAAACCTTGACAATGTACAGACTTAGTGAACATAGCCTGGCGATCGAAAAAAGTAGACACAGGCAGACCTGGCTACCAAGAGAGGACAGGATATGCTCTCACTGCAGTCAGGGAGTGGTGGAGACAGAGATGCACTTCCTCACAGCTTGTAGAAAATATCAGGGCATAAGGGAGAATTTCTACCCAAAATTCACAAAAATATGCCCGGAATTCAGAAATTTGAATGACGACCAAAAACTCCCATACCTACTAGGGGAAGAGAGAAATTGCGTAACACTAGCGGCACACTATGTTACAGCTTGCCATAAACAGAGGGACAACCACTAAAGATAAGATAAGAGTATATATAAATTATATGAAAGTATATTTATACACTCAGGGATATATCTGTTTATACACTGTATAGATAGATCTGTATTTTTGTGAACAAACATGAATGTTTTCCGATGCTTTGGCAACATAAGATGTAACTTGTCATGCCAATAAAGCGATTTGAATTGAATTGAATTGAAAATTATGTGTGGGGGGGAAGGGGGGGGAAGGTGGTATGGGGGGGAAGGGGGTGTGGGAAGGGAGGGTGGGGGGTGGGTAGGGAAAGGGGGGTTGTGGGGGTGTGGGGGAGGAAAGTGGGTGTGGGGGGAAGGGGGTGTGGGGGAAGAAGGGGGATGGGGGAAGGGGGGGAAAGGGAGGAGGGGAAGGGGGGGAAAGGGAGGGGGGGGAGCCAGCAGACCCTCTCCCCTCTGCCAGTGTTGAGAGTTGCGCTGCCGGCGGCGGTTGGAGAAGGCTAGGCCCCGGGGCCTTGGGCACCCGCACTGACATGGCCCAGCCGAGCCCAGCGCCCCGGGCAGCCCGAGCTCTGCAACTGCCGTTTGGCCGCAGGCCACAAAGCACCCGAGCCCAGCTTCGGCGATGGCTCCGCGGAGCTTCGTACCGCCCCGTCAGCCTTTACAAAGATGGTGGCGGTGGCTACGCTCGGCTCAGGCCCGCCCCACCAGCCTTTACAAAGATGGCGGTGATCGCGGGCCGCTTGTTGAGCGGGACGGGAGGTGCCTAGCTCGGGCGTGGCTGGGGAGGAGAGGCCGAGGCTTCGAGGCCTGCAGGCGGGGTAACCCTGGAAGGTTGCGGCGCCCGGTGGAGGTAGCGAGTCAAGAGGGAAAAAAAAGGGTGAAAGGTAGGAAAATTAATGAGGTTAGAGAAAATATTTACAAATTAATTAACTTTTTTTAAAAACAATTCAATTGTCTTTTAAAAGCAACTTTTTTTTTGCTGGAAATCTAGATTTGAAAATAAACACGCAGAAAGTGGGAAAAAGAAATGAATAGTTAGGAATCAAGATGGTGGCCACTCACCTCAGCTCAGAAGGACTAGGCCCGCCCACACACGCAATGACACGCCCCCCCGTGACACACCGATTGGTCAACCATCAGGTTAATCCCCTGTACGATTCGTCAACCATCACGTCACTCAACGCTAATGAGTGGAATGTTGCCATTTTTTGAACCTTTTTTGTATACTGTCCTAACAATATTTGTCTGACCAAAAAGTAAATATACCTATTAGTGTCCTAATGATAAGCTTTCTTTTGATATAACATATGTGTTGGTACGCTCTATAACTTTTGATTGTATAGCCGGACAGACAGACGGAAAGACGGAAAGACAGACGGACCGTTTTATATATATAGATAGATTAAAAACATTTACAACACGTGATCATTCCATTGTATCATACAAATCCATTCTGCCGCTCTTCACCACCTATTAACATCTAACCTAAAGTTTAATTTGTCTCCCATAAATATATACTAATCTATTGTACTTTAAAAATTGATCAGTAATCATGGCTCCAAATAAGAGATGTGTGCCTGATAATCCACTCCATCATTTAACCTCTGGCCCTTCCCTCCTCTCATGCTCCTTCCCAACTTTTCGGGCAGCTGCTGCTTTCTCCTGCAGCCTCCGGCTCTTTTTCACCTCCTGTTTGAACCTTCCCTGCAGTTTCAGCCTCTTCCTTACATTAGGTTTGGGCCGAGGAGCTGCCCCTTCTCCCTCCTTCTGCCCCTCACTAAGCTTTCCTTTTCCACATGATGCCACCCCACCCCCCACTTCCATGTCTCTGTCCCCCTCTGACTCCTCACTCTCGAGCTCTTCTGTAACCTCCAGTCCCTGCTCCCTGTCAGATACATAATCTCTCTTAGAGTCTTCCTGCAATCACGATTTCTCCAACAGTGCCACTCCCTTTGGCCTCATCTCCACCGCTGACCCTTGCTCCCTGTTTCTTATCTCTCTGGGACAATGGCGCATCTGCACCTATCTTGCTCCCTTCTGGCGTCTTTGTCTCCTCGCTCCCATCCTGCTGCCCCTTTAAGGCTCCTGCCTCTTGCACCCTCTCCTTGTCTTGCCCCCTCCTGCTCCCTGAGATGTCTGACTCCCCGTCTTTCTTTGGAGTACTTACACTTACCCCGCACCCCGCTCCCGCCTCCTCTCCCCCTGCGGACACCAGATTCTTTAGGGAGAGCCGAGCTGTATTATGGCTCAACTGTGCCCTCGACCCGTGCTGCCCTCTGCTGTCTTTCTCCTTTTCCACCATACTTGGTGTGTTTTCCACCATCTCCATCCTGTTCTCTGCTCCACAATTTTCTGCCTCTTCCTGCGCTCTTTTCTCCTTCCATTCACCGGCTGTGTCCTCCGCCTGTTCCGCTCCTCCAGCCGCTCCACTCACACCTCCTGCACCTTCTCCTTCTCCCATCTCCTCCTCCCATCTCCTCGTCACTCAAGGGGTTTTCTTCTGCCTCACACTCACAGTGGGTGGAGCCTTTGTGACACACCCCACAGCTCTCCACCTTGCAGCTCCAAGCGATGTGTCCAGACTTGCCATAGTTATAACAGTACAAGTCGGGACAGCTTCTTGCAAAATGGTCGTGTCCAAGACAATAATAACAAACCTTCACCTGGTTATCATGCAGTAGCTGGAAGTACTACACTCCTTCCATTGTCTCGAATTTCATGCTGTACGGCAATGACTTCACCCCCTCTGCGAACAGCACCTTTACAAAACGGGTTCCATCTGCTACCCGTGTTCCTGGATAGTATCTCCTCTTTATCGCCAAGCAAATTTTAATGTCCCACGACTCCAACATTTTTATTGGCACATTGTCCTCAATATAAACTGGCAGATTTAAGAATGAGACCACCACCTCTTCAGAATATAGCAGAGATACTTCGAAGATCTTACCTCCAACTTTCAAATTCAGTAAAAGTCTTTCCACCTCCTCTCAGCCACTGACCATCAACTCGAACCCAACATTCGGCTTTGGTCGGTCAGCAAAGCAGCCTCCCTCGCCGCAGTCCTCACGTACCGCCTGGATAATACCCCAAGCTCATATCTCCTTATCCTCGCTCTGAACCACCACCGTGATTTCCGTTCCAAACCTCCTGGGGTCCCGACCCTAACCTTTGGGCCATTTATTTCTCCCTTCCCCCAACATTTTCTCCCCTGATTAAATTCATCCTGGTAACATTGTCCTCTGAGAGGCTCATCAGCTATCTGGCTGCTGTTTAAGGACCAAAAAGGCCCTAAAACCTGAAAATAAAACCCCACCGCCAACTTTTTACAAACTCACTCCAACTCCCTCCGGTAATCAAGCAACCAGCTGCACCTGCTCACTCCTAGCCCCTCCCACCTAGAGAGTGCTACTCACTGACCCTTGGCTGACACCACTGCAGTTGTGTTCTGTTGGGCAGGAGTGTGAATTTGCCCCACTCCCCACAACAGCCATGGTGATTGGCGTCTCTCAAGTGGGATTGCCAGTTCCGTGTTGATGGCTCTCGCGTGCTAGGAAACGGGTTACAATGGCTGACGCTCATAGGAACAGGAATAGGCCATTCAGCCCCTCGAGCCGAGATTATGCGCTCACGTCTCTGGAGTGGGGCTTGAACTCACAGCTTCCTGCCCCAGAGGCGAGAGAATGCTACCCACTGAGCCACGGCTACACTACAAGGAGGGGCTCATCACCACAGGGGCTACTCCTTTATATCGTATATACAAATAATGCTATTCCTGTGTTTTCAAACCACTCCATGGCCTCGACCCTCACTATCTCTGTAACCTCCTCCGGCCCTACAAACCTCCGAGATCGCCACGTCCTCCAATTCTGGCCTCTTGCGCATCCCTGATTTTAATCGCTCCACCATTGGCGGCCGTGCCTTCAGCTACCGAGCACCAAAGCTCTGGAATTCCCTCCCTAAACCTCTCCGCCTCTCTACCTCTCTTTCCTCCTTTAAAACGCTCCTTAGAATCTACCTCTTTTCTGCCCTAATATCTCCTTGTGCGACTCAGTGTCAAATTTTTTGCCAGATAATCACTCCTGTGAAGCGCCTTGGGATGTTTTACTATGTTAAAGGCGCTATATAAATGCAGGTTGTTGTTGTTGTAATGTAAAACCTGAATTTAAATCACGAGGTATCATTACTGTCCAGCCTGACATCACTGCCGGCAAAATAATACTTGATAGAAACCGAGCGAGCCTGAGCCACAAACCGCACCTGTATATATATTATATATAGAACAGACCTCAAGGACATAACTCAAGCGCTGGTTCAAACGACATTGATAAATGTTTGCTTCTTTTCTTCACGGTTTAAGACGTCACTTAATCCCCCTGATACCTCGCCTGCCTTCTGTAACACGCTCCTGCCGATTTGCCTGCCGTGTAATTTTTTAACAAAAAACAAAAATAGCAAAAACGGCCAACGCAAAACGTAAAAAAATTCAGCTGAGATCATCTTGGCTAAGTGTTTGGCCGGGAGCAAGGGCCACTCATGATTGTTCAACTTGTCGGTGTCAGCTTGGCTCAAGTGGCCACTCTCTTGCTACCATCTCTTACAACTATCAGGAAAGGCTGAGCAGGCTGGGGCTCTTTTTCTCCAGTGGTGACCTAATGCTGAGTCTTTGAGTATCGTCAAGGCTGAGACCGATAGATTTCTGGACTCTAGGGGGCATCAAGGGAGACGGGGATCAGGCGGGAAAGTGGAGCTGTGGTCGATGATCAGCCATGATCTTATTGAATGGCGGAGCATGCTCGAGGGGCCGCATGGCCTACTCCTGCTCCTATTTCTTATGTTCTAATAGAGGTCTTTAAAATTATGAAGGGGTTCGATAGGGTAGATGCAGAGAAGATGTTTCCACTTGTGGGGGGGGAGGGGGTGGTGTCGGGGAGACCAAAACTAGGGGCCATAAATATGAGATAGTCACTGATAAATCCAATAAAGAATTCAGGAGAAACTTCTTTACCCAGAGAGTGGTGAGAATGTGGAACTCGCTGCCACAGGGAGCGGTTGAGGCAAATAGCATAGATGCATTTAAGGAGAAGCTAGATACACACATGAGGGAGAAAGGAATAGAAGGATCTGATGAAGGGTAACAGACCTGAAACATTAACTCTGTTTCTCTCTCCAGAGATGCTGCCTGACCTGCTGAGTGTTTCCCGAAGGTTCTGTTTTTATGCTGATAGGGTGAGGTGAAATAGGGGTGGGAGGAGGTTCGTGTGGAGCGTAGACACCGGCGTAGAATGGCCGAATGACCCAACGGCCCCAGTTTCTTTGCTGTCAATTCTATGTAATTCTAGTTGTCTGTGAGTCAAAAACGTCGTGTGTTCAAGCTCTACTGCAAGACAGGAACATATGATCCAGGCAGGCATGTCAGTGCAGTGCTGATATTGTGCAGCATGTGATGTCCTTCGAGTGAGGTGTTCAGCTGGGCCCCGTCTGCTTGCTCGGGTGGATGTGAAAGGTCCCATGGCACAATTTGAAGAAGAGCAGAGGGTTCTGCCAGCACTGTGGACAGCATTTCTCCCTCAACCAGCGCCACAGAGAAAAGATAAACAGATTCGCTGGTCGCATGTGCCGTTTGTGGGGTCTTGCTGTGCGCAGACTGGCTGCTGTGTTTGCCTACAGAACAGCGGCGACCAGGCTTCAGAAGTAAATCTTTGAATGCGAGGTGCCTTGGTACCTCCTGAGTTGGTGAGAAGGGTCTTTCTGCGACTAGTCAGCGACTCCAACCAGTTCAACAATCCACTGCCTACATCCTGCCCTGCTTTTGGTTCTGCTCAACCACCCCCACCCTTGCTGATCTACACTGGCTCTCCGTCCCCCAACAAGGTGAAGTTAATACGATAGCAAAATACTGCGGATGCTGGAAATCTGAAATAACAAAAGAAAACGCTGGAAAAACTCAGCAGGCCAGGCAACATCCGTGGAGAGAGAAACAGAGTTAATGTTTCAGGTCGAAACCCTTCTTCAGAACTGAGAAAAAAGCAGGAAATGAAACAGATGGAAAAGCAAGTTTGGGGGCTGGGAAATGGGGGAGGGGATGAAAGAACAAAAGGGAAGGTCTGAGAGGTGAAGAGACATTAAGAGATATTCAAGGCGAGACGAGATGGTAATAGGACAGGTAAAGAGACAAAGGATGGCTCTAGATGAAGTGTGAAATGCGCTGGCAGAGTGAGAGACAGCTGCCATGTGGGGGAGAAAAAAATGAAGAAAAGGCACAAACCAAAAGTGTGGATAAAAAAAATATATATAAATATAATAGGGGCCGAGGTTATGATCTGAAGTTGTTGAACTCGATATTGAGTCCGGAAGGCTGTAAAGTGCCTAATCGGAAGATGAGGTGCTGTTCCTCGAGTTTACGTTGAGCTTCCGTGGAACAAAGCAAGAGGCCGCAGACGGTGAGGTCCGAGTGGGAATGGAGCGGTGAATTAAAGTGACAGGCCACCGGAAGCTCGGGAAGTTAATAGCCTTGTTTCATCTTCACACCCTTTACCCACCCTCCCTCTACAACCGCCAATATGCAGCGTGCTGCCCGACGGGGCAGTGGAAGCAAAAACTCAACAGCAACTTTCAAAAAGGGAATCGGATAAATACTTAAATAAGAAAATAATCAGGGCAAGAGCAGGGGGGCTGTGGGACTAAGCACGACTGCTCTTTCAAAGAGCCGGCACAAGCACGACGGGCTGAATGGCCTCCTTCTGTGCTGTATGATTCCATCATTCTGTGATTCACCTCCAGCCTGATCCGTCCTCCCTCCACCCCCGGCCGAATGGTCCTTTAACTCTTCCTGTACATGCCACCTTCCATCGCCCACTGTTGGTGACAAACCCTTCGTGCTGCTTATCTTGGTTGGCTGGAGCTCCCTCCTTCTGCCTTCTGTCTCTCCCCTTCTTGCTCCACCTTGCTCTTTGACCAGGCTTTCGGTGACCTCTCCTCACGCTCTCACCATGGCTCGGCGCCTCCTACTTTTATTTTGTGTTGGGATGTTTTTCTACAGGGGACCTGACAGCTGTGGCTCAGTGGGTAGCACCCTCGCTCTCTGAGTCAGAATGGTTGTGGGTTCAAATCTCATCCCATGGGACCTGAGCACAAAAATCTAGGCTGACGCTCTTAGCGCAGTGCTGAGGGAGTGCTGCACTGTCGGAGGTGCCGTCTTTCGGATGAGACGTTAAACCGAGGCCCCGTCTGCTCTCTCAGGTGGATGCAAAAGATCCCATGGCGCTATTTTGAAGAAGAGCAGGGGAGTTCTCCCCGGTGTCCTGGGCCAATATTTATCATAGAATCATAGAATGGTTACAGCACAGAATTCCAGTGCCGGCTCTCTGCAAGAGCACTTCAGCTCGTCCCACTCCCCCGCCCTTTCCCCGTAGCCCTGCAAATTTATTTCCTTCAGGTACTTATCCAACTCCCCCTTGAAAGCCACGATTGAATCTGCCTCCACCACCCTTTCAGGCAGTGTAGTCCAGATCCTAACCACTCGCTGCGTAAAAAAGTTTTTCCTCACGTTGCCTTTGGTTCTTCTGCCAATCACCTTAAATCTGTGTCCTCTGGTTCTCCACCCTTCCGCCAATGGGAACAGTTTCTCTCTATCTTCTCTGTCTAGACCCCTCATGATTTTGAACACCTCTAACAAATCTCCTCTCAATCTTCTCTGCTCTAAGGAGAACAACCCCAGCTTCTCCAGTCTATCCACGCAACTGAAGTCCCTCATCCCTGGAATCATTCTCGTAAATCTTTTCTGCACCCTCTCTAAGGCCTTCACATCCATCCTAAAGTTCGGTGCCCAGAATTGGACACAATACTCCAGTTGAGGCCGAACCAGTGTTTTATAAAGGTTCATCATAACTTCCTTGCTCTTGTACTCTATGCCTCTATTTATGAAGCCCAGGATCCCGTAAGCTTTTTAAACTGCTTTCTCAACCTGCCCTGCCACCTTCAACGATTTGTGCACCTATACCCCCAGGTCTCTCTGTTCATGCAGCTCCTTTAGAATTTTACCCTTTAGTTTATATTGCCTCTCTTCATTCTTTCTACCAAATTCTCCCTCAACCAACATAACTAAAACAGATACGATAGCAAAATACTGCGGATGCTGGAAATCCGATTAACAACAGAAAACGCTGGAAAAACTCAGCAGGCCAGGCAGCATCCGTGGAGAGAGAAACAGAGTTAACGTTTAAAATCTATCCCTCTTCCTGCTTTTTTTTCCAGTTCTGACGAAGGGTCCCAGACCTGAAACGTTGATTCCGTTTCTCTCTCCGCGGATGCTGCCTGGCTTGCTGAGTTTTTCCAGCGTTATCTGTTGCTATTTCACTAAAACAGATGATCTGGTCATTCTCACACTGCTACATGTGTGCAAATTGGCTGCCGTGTTTTTGTACATCACAACAGTGACTACACTTCAAAAAGTGCTTCATTGGTTGTAAAGTGATTTGAGACGTCCTGGGGTTGCGAAAGGCGCTATAGAAATGCAAGTTCTTTTTTTGTTTACTTTTTGACATTCAGAAGTTGACAGAAGACTATTCCCTCATTTTGCTGTGCAAAGGAAAAATCTGCAAATATATATATATTAAAGTTTCCTCAAGAGAACAGTAAGTCCTTTCAGGTCGACATTCAAAAGACATTCAGGCAGAAGCGAAAAGGAGGCAGGACATTCAGGATAGCAAGCTTTTTTGGGGGATTAAGCACATCCAGCCTTGCTTGATGGGATGTGTAAACAGGGGAACCTCCAACCTGTCTTGTCAACCAACACTGATTCATGAGCTATTTGCTTTGATATCTCGGGACGACATCTTATAGGCGAAAAAAAAACCAAGCTTTATCTGCCCATTTTGTGCTGTTGTCTTTTATCTGTGCATTCAGCCCACAGAAGACTGTGAAAGCTCTGTAGATTGCCAGGGAAATGACTGAGGTAAGTATGATTTTGTTTGGTGATAGTAGTAATTGTATTTAGCTTCCAAGATACAAGATTATTTATCTCGTACCCTTGGATGCATGGGCCTAAGCGACAGTTGAGAAGAAACACACAAATACACACACAAAGACTCTCTTTAGTGCACCTTGTCTGTGCTTGTCCTAAACTAACAAAGCAGACATCAGGAAATAACGGGAGCATAATGCATTGGGGAGAGTGCAAACATTTCTTGGTAGTGTTTCGATTTCAGATGTTAAACTTAATGGAGTCGACAATGAGCTATAACCTCTTCTCTCCCTCCTTTGCAGGTCTATGGGGTTTGATTGTTCTAAAGCAGATGACCCGGATGAATTGTGCCAGGGGGAGCGGCGGGGGGGGGCGGTGTGGGGGGGGGGGGGGTGGGGTGGAGGAAGCAGGGGGGCGGGGTGGAGGAAGCAGGGGGGCGGGGGGGTGGTGTGGAGGAAGCAGGGGGGGGCAGAGGGGGGCAAGAGAGGTGGAAATCTGGTCTCGTCCTACTCGGATCAGACTTACTCCTGGACAACCACAAAGCTCACCCGTGTACAGGTGAAGAAGGCCTTTCAGCCCAACCAGCTCAAGGGAGCCTCCAGATCGTGTGGACTTGCAGTGGTGTTTTATATGTGCTGGTTGAACCCATCTTTCCTGAGTACTACTGGGTAGAGTTCTGTGGCTATTTTTCTATCATCACACTATTGTAAGATATATTTGCTGAATTTCTTTGCTTCATATTTTTGTAGCTCATTCTCGGAGTTGATGATTTTCGTTTTGTAATTCAGAGGGGGGGGATTGATATAGAAGTGATATACAATCAGAGAATGATACAGCACAGAAGGAGGCCATTCAGCCCATCCTACCTGTGCCGGCTCTTTGAACGAGCTCTCCAATTAGTCCCACTCCTCTGCTCTTTCCTCATAGCCCATCAATTTTTCCCTTTTCCAATTCCCTTTTGAAAGTTACTATTGAATCTGTTTCCACCACCCTTTCAGGCAGCACATTCCAGATCCACAACAAATCACTGCGTAAAAAAAAATCTCCTCATCTCGCCGCTGCCAATTACCTTAAATCTGTGACCTCTTGCTACTGGAACGAGTTTCCCTTTATTTGCTCTTATCAAAGCCCATCATGATTTTGAAAGCATCTATTAAATCTCCCCTTAATCTTTTTCTGCTCTAAGGAGAACAACCCCAGTTTCTCTAGTTTCTCCACAGTCCCTCATCTCTGGTATCGTTCTATTAAATCTCCTCTGCACCTTCTCCAAGGCCTGACAAGTCCTTCATCCCTGGTAGCATTCTGGTCAATCTCCCCTTAACCTCCTCCGCTCTAAGGGGAACAGACCCAGCTTCTCCCGTCTCTCTACGGAACTGAAGTCCGCTCTTTCCCCGTATGTGCGATATATGTGCATATTGTTAACTGAACAAAAACTGCCCCCGATTGGAGTAAGCACATTGTAGTAATTACACTCCAAGGTATCTCTTGTATTGTTTAATCACTCTTTGGCAGAAGATTCTACCCCAGCTTCTCTCGTCTCTCCACATAACTGCAGTCCCTCATCTCTGGTGTCGTTCTACTGAGCTGAGGAGAAATTTCTTCACTCAGAGGGTGGTGAATCTTTGGAATTCTCTACCCCAGAGGGCTGTGGACGCTCAGTTGTTTAGTATAGGATGAGTTCATGGAATGCATTCGGGACAGTTTACTAGAACAATATATCATGGAACCAACCAGGGAACAGGCTATTTTAGATCTTGTATTGTGTAATGAGACAGGGTTAATTAACAATCTCATAGTAAAGGATCCACTGGGGCAGAGTGATCATAATATGTTAGAATTTCACGTTAAGTTTGAGAGTGACTTGCCTAAGTCCAAAACTAGAGTCTTAAAAACTTAAATAAAGCCAATTACATAGGTATGAGGGGGCGAGTTGACTAAGGTAGATTAGAAAAATAGATTAAAAGGTATGGCGGTTGTTGTGTATTTTGAATGTTGTATTTAAATTGTTCCACATAGCTTACCATAGTTGTGATGTGCAATGCACTATGGGAAATAGAGTGCATGAAGTGAGAGATTCTTCTGGAAGTAAAGATGGCTGTTAACTGAACTCTGTCTCCTGCGTACTCTTTTAATTGTTATACAAGCAAGGTTATTAACCTCTTGAGATATAACAAAAGTGGCGACGAGGACGTCTGAACTTACGTGGACTTGAGGAAGGGGAGGAAAAGCAGTGAGTAAATCGGGAAGGACATTTATTCGACTGTGAAACGATCTGTGAATTGAAGCACTAAATAACTGATAGTGATTTTAGTTGAGTTCAACATTGGAAGGATCCTTAGTGAATGATAATTAGGAGCCTGAGAGAAGGAAAATGGCTGGAATTATCGGTAACATTGGACCGTTTGATGAGAATGTCGAACAATGGAGCTCATACACAGAACGATTTGAATACTTCACACAAGCAAATGACATTGGAGGGAACAAGGTAGTACCTACATTGTTAAGTGTGATGGGACCAAAGACTTTCAATCTTTTGCGTACTTTAGTGCATCCAGATAAACCAGGGACTAAACAATATAGCGAAATTGTGGAGATACTAAAAGGGCATTTTTCACCCAAACCCCTAGTCATAGCTGAGAGGTTTAGGTTCCACAGGCGTAACCAGGAAGAAGGAGAAACAATGACTATGTTTGTAGCTGCACTAAAAAGACTATCAGAGCACTGTGAGTTTAATGACGTGCTAAATGATACTATAAGAGACAGGCTAGTGTGTGGTATGAGAACTGAAGCCATACAGAAGAGACTATTAACAGAGAGTAATCTGACTCTACAAAAGGCCATTGAAATCAGTATTTCCATGGAATTGGCAGCTAAGGAAGCTCAACAGTTGGGTGCAACAGAAAAAGTGCACAAAGTAAGAACAGAGAGCCAAGGGCCATGTTTCCGTTGTGGCAAAACGGGGCATCTTGCGTCTGCATGCTGGTGTGTGGACATGGATTGCCACAGCTGTGGTAAAAAGGGACATATTCAGCGCGCATGCAGAAATAAAAAGGCCACAGAGAAAACGTCAAAGACGGAAGGAAGAAAAAAAACATTCAGACAAAAGACAAAGAAGCATGTCCACTCTGTAGAACAGGACAAAACAGAGGTAAGTGACACTTCAAAGGAGGAACTATCACTGAACGTGTTGACTGTAGCTGGGGATTCGCATGGCTACTGGGTCTCACCCTTGCTAGAGGGGCAGCCTGTGCGAATGCAGATCGATACCGGGGCAGCAGTATCTCTTATGTCAGAGACAGTCTACAAAAAGACATTAAAGCACCTTCCACTTCAGCCAGCTAACCTAGCGTTAAAGACATATACCGGTGAAAGAGTAACCGTGAGAGGTATTACTGAGGTCACAGTTCAGTTGAATGGACAAACTAGGAAGTTACCACTCTACGTAGTTAAAGGAGACTACCCCTCCCTGCTGGGACGTTCGTGGATGGAGAGAATAAAATTAGATTGGTCATCAGTCTACATGATGTCACACAATGATCCAGGCCTACCCGCCATCTTAAAGAAACATGCAGAAGTCTTTAAAGGAGAACTGGGTAGCATGAAAGATATTACTGAGAAGCTTCGTATTAAGCAGGATAGTAAACCCAAGTTCATGAAGGCACGACCCGTACCTTATGCCATCAGACCAAAAGTCGAGGCTGACTTAGAAGCCCTAGTTGAAAGCGGAGTACTAGAACCAGTCAGCGTGAGTGAATGGGCAACGCCCATCGTACCAGTGCTCAAGAAAGGGGGTGGAGTTAGGATATGTGGAGATTTTAAAGTAACTGTTAACCCTGTATTGTCAGTGGCGCAATATCCACTTCCCCATATTGATGATTTGTTTGCGGGACTTGCTGGGGGCCTGAAGTTTAGCACAATCGACCTCTGTCAAGCCTACCTGCAAATGCATGTGGATGAACAGTCACGAGAAATGCTGACTATTGTGACACACAAGGGCCTATTTAGGTATCGTCGACTTCCTTTCGGAATTACATCAGCTCCAGCACTTTTCCAACGTGCTATGGACCAGATCCTTAGTGGATTGCCTGGAGTCCAGTGCTACTTAGAAGATATCTTAGTTACTGGGTGTGATGACCAAGACCATCTGCGTAACTTGGACGCAACGCTACAGAGACTGAGGGATTACGGACTCAGAGTTCGCAGGGATAAATGCGATTTTTTTCAGGCATCAGTTGAGTACCTCGGTCATGTGATCGATGCCACAGGTCTTCACAAGGCACCGTCCAAGACCAAGGCAATCGTGGATGCCCCAGCACCTGAAAATATCAGCCAGCTGCGTTCTTTTCTAGGGTTACTGAACTACTATGGACGGTTCATACCGAACCTAGCCTCAATGCTGAGGCCGCTGCATTGGTTGCTATGTAAAGACAAGAAGTGGGAATGGACTAACAAGTGCCAGGAGGCGTTAATGACAGCAAAGGACACGCTCCTGAAGTCAGAGGCTTTGACGCATTTTGACCCTTCATTACCAATACAGTTAGCTTGTGATGCATCGTCATATGGTGTGGGAGCGGTCGTTTCTCATATCATGCCAAATGGAGAAGAGAAGCCGATAGCATTCGCATCTAGGACTTTGAACAGAGCTGAAACTAACTACGCCCAAATAGAACGAGAAGCACTGAGCATCGTTTTTGGCGTTCGCAAGTTTCACCAATATTTGTACGGGAGACAGTTCACCTTACTAACAGATCACTGCCCTCTCACGACCATCTTTGGGCCACATACAGGGATTCCGTCACTTGCTGCGAGCAGAATGCAAAGGGGGGGCTGCTGTTGTCTGCACACACCTTTGACATTAGATATCGCAAGTCTGACCTGCACGGCAACGCCGACAGTCTTTCCAGGTTGCCGCTGCCTGTCACCAAGCCTATGACGCGTAGCATGGACATCTGCTATTTTAGGCAGGTGGAGAACGCGCCTGTTACTTCGACACAGGTCCGCCGAAACACCAGAAATGACCCAGTGTTGTCTGCAGTGCTGGACATTATCGTCAGGGGCAAGCTTGACAGTGATGACCCAAACCTGAAACCATATCTCTTAAGGAGAAACGAACTGTCGGTGCAGTCTGGATGTTTGCTGTGGGGGAGGAGAGTGGTTATTCCACCGTCGCTACGGAAACCAGTGTTACAGCAACTACACTCCGGACACTGCGGAATGGTTCGTATGAAAGTAATAGCAAGGAGCTACTTCTGGTGGCCGGGTATGGATGGACAGATTGAGGACAAAGCTAAAACCTGTTCCTCATGTCAGAGAGTTCGTAATGTGCCACAGCTTGCACCTCTTCACCCCTGGGATTTTCCGGAGGAAGCATGGCACCGCATTCATGTAGACTTTGCAGGTCCATTCGAGGAGAGAATGTTCCTGGTGGCTGTTGACGCGCACAGTAAGTGGCCAGAGGTTGTTATAATGAGGTCCACCACCGCTGAGAAGACCATCGAGAAGTTAGGTGAGGTGTTCAGCCGATTTGGATCTCCGATGCAACTTGTCTCAGACAATGGTCCACAATGGGTGTCACAAGAAATGGCTACATTCCTGCAGGTGAATGGCGTACAACATATCAGGGCTGCACCATACCACCCTGTGACCAATGGTCTAGCTGAGAGGTTTGTTCAGACCATGAAACACTCTCTAAAGGCATCGCAAGGCCAGGGAACGCTTCATCAGCGCCTGAATAGTTTCCTATTGAGTTACAGGAACACACCACATGCGACCACAAAAGCATCACCTGCCACTCTACTGCTAAAAAGAGAACTACGAACCAACTTCGATCTGCTGAAACCGCCAAAGGTGAAAGACGTGGTACAGTATCAGCAGGACAAGCAGATCAAGCGACACGAACAATGCTCCAAAGACAGAGTCTTCAGTCCCGGTGAACATGTGTTGGCACGGAACTACAGTGGTGGACCTAAGTGGGTTCCTGCTACTGTCATTGCACAGACTGGTCCAGTATTCTACACTGTACAGACACCCGAGGACATTGTCTGGAAGAGACACACCGATCAGCTTCTACGAAGTGCAGCAACACCCACTGAACCACCAACAGCAGTTTATCTGCCATTGGGTGACGCTGTGGGTCATCCGCCTTCTACACCGAGAGGCTCACCTTTTGAGGAAGCAGCCGCTTCAGCCCCTATCTCATCAGCAAGGGAGACCTGTATACAGGCACCCCAGTTACCTACACCTGTGGTGATGTCACCTGTGAGAGACAATGAACTGGAGAGCCAGGTTGACCGCCGGTATCCTACCAGAGAGCGGCGGGCCCCTATACGTTTGAACTTATAGTTCAGAGGCTTACCCTTTATCTGGGGCAGAGTAATCCACATGGGTATAGCCATGGTTGGAGGAAGTCTACCCTCACTTCCAGGTTATTGTGTTTTAAAAATGTTGTGGTTCTATTGGGACATCTAATGTAAGAGGGGAGGAGATGATGTGTATTTTGAATGTTGTATTTGAATTGTTCCACATAGCTTACCGTAGTTGTGATGTGCAATGCACTATGGGAAATGGAGTGCATGAAGTGAGAGATTCTTCTGGAAGTAAAGATGGCTGTTAACTGAGCTCTGTCTCCTGCGTACTCTTTTAGTTGTTATACAAGCAAGGTTATTAACCTCTTGAGGTATAACAGCGGTAGATAAGCAGTGGCTAGCATTTAAAGAAATATTTCATAATTCTCAACAAAAATACATTCCATTGAGAAACAAAAACTCCACAGGAAAAGTGCTCTATCCATGGCTAACTAAAGAAGTTAAGGATAACATCTGATTGAAAGAAGAAGCTTATAATGTTGCGAAGAATAGCAGTAAGCCTAAGGATTGGGAGAGTTTCAGAAACCAGCAAAGGATGACCAAAAAATTGATAAAAAGGGAAAGTTGAGTATATTTAAGACAGAGATCGATAGATTTTTGGATATTAAGGGAATCAAGGGATATGGGGATCGTGCAGGAAAGTGGCGATGAGGTAGAAGGTCAGCCATGATCTTATTGAATGGCAGAGCAGGCTCGAGGGGCCGAATGGCCGACTCCTGCTCCTATTTCTTATGTTCTTATGTTCTCGGTGGGAGGGAGTGTTCTGGAAATAAAAGTAGCTGGTTGTTAGCACACCAATTCGAGTGCTTATTCAGACATAACAGTTTGTAACTTCAGTCACAAACCTTCAATATTGTCCAGCTACACCTCAGCCTCTCCTCACAAACACCGGCACGGCTCCAAGCACATCTCGATTGCTGCCTCGATAGAGACACTCACAACACCGGCGGCTCATTCATTCCCGCATCAAAAATTAAAACCGTATCAATTTTAAAAGTGCCTCAGCGCCAGATTTTTACTTTTGTAAAACCGACAGTTAAGCTAAGTATTTTATTTTACATCCTCCATTTCCCACCCCCACACCCCCCCGCCACCTGAACACGAGATGGAACTGATTTCCTAGCTCCTCAATCAACATCACTAAACAACAGATTATCACATTGCTGTTTGTGGGAGCTTGCTGTGTGCAAATTGGCTGCCGCAATTTCCCTACAGTGTCAGCCAGTGGCTCAGTGGGTTGCTCTCTCGCCTCTGAGTCAGAAGGTTGTGGGTTCAAGTCGCCACTTCAGGGACTTGAGCACAATAATCTAGGCTGACACTCCAAGTGCAGTGTTGAGGGAGTGCTGCACTGTCGGAGGTGCCGTCTTTCAGAGGAGACGTTAAACCGAAGTCCCGTCTGCTCTCTCGAGTGGATGTAAAAGATCCCATGGCACACTTTCGAAGAAGAGCAGGGAGAGTTATCCCCGGTGTCCTAGCCAATATTTATCCTGCACTCAACGTAACAAAAACAGATTATTTGGTCATTATCACTTGCTGTTTGTGGGAGCTTGCTGTGCACAAATTGGCTGCCGCGTTTCCCACATTACAACAGTGACTATACTTCATTGGCTGTAAAGGGCTTTGAGACGTCCGGTGGTCGTGAAAGGCGCTGTAGAGATGCAAGTCTTTCTTTAACGTTTTACACTGCGATTGGGCAATCCTGGTCTCTGGGTTGCTTCATGCAGATGCTTCGTACCCAGACACTGAAGAAGAAAATCTACCCCTTGGCTCCACTGGCAGTGCCTGCTGGTGGCCATTTGACATACGTGAGTGCCAGCTGGCTATTTTACACGGTGTGGGGGGCGGGGGGGTTGGAGACATCGCGGTTGGACCTAACCCTGTCCCAAACTAAAGACCACACACCTGTACTTCCAGCAGAAGCCACTGGATGGCGATTTGGTACAGCAATGCTGGACTAATTTCCCCAATTGGTGTACAGCTAACGTAATACCGATATTTAAGAAGCGGGGTAGAACATGTCCAGGGAATTATAGACCAGGCAGCTTAACATCATTGGTAGGAAAAATAATGGAATCCCTACTAAAGGAGAAAATAGAAGAACATCTAGAAACCAAAAACATAGTAATGAATAGTCAGCATGGATTTCAAAAAGGAAAGTCTTGCTTGACCAAACTCACTGATTTTTTTGCAGAGGTAACAGAGAGAGTAGACAAGGGTAATGCAGTAGATGTAATTTATCTGGATTTTCAAAAACCCTTCGATAAGGATCCCCATAATAGACTGATGAACAAGGTCAGAGAATGTGGAGTCAGGGGACAAGTAACAGAATGGATAGCTGGCTGGCTTCAAGACAGAAAGCAGAGAGATGGGGTAAAGGGTAGCTATTCACAGTGGCAGAAGGTGGGTAGTGGTGTTCCACAAGGATCAGTGCTGGGACCACTGCTGTTCACAATTTACATTAACGATTTAGACTTCGGAATCAAAAACACAATTTCTGAAATTGGGGATGACACCAAATTGGGGGGGTGGGGATAGTCAATACTGAGGAGGACTGCAACAAATTACAGGAGGACATTAATAAACTTGCAGAATGGGCATATAATTGGCAAATGAAGTTCAACACAGATAAATGTGAGCCTAGGTGGGGTAGAGGAACAAGGGGATCGCGGAGCACAAATACACAAATCACTAAAAGTTGCAACACAGGTTACCAAGGCCATAAAAAAAAGCAAACCAAGCACTAGGAATAACAACAGAAAATGCTGGAAAAACTCAGCAGGCCAGGCAACATCCGTGGAGAGAGAAATAGAGTCAACGTTTCAGGTCCAAACCCTTCTACGGCCCGAAACATTGACTCTGTTTCTCTCTCCACAGATGTTGCCTGGCCTGCTGAGTTTTTCCAGCGTTTTCTGTTGTTATTTCGGATTTCCAGCATCCGCAGTATTTTGCTATCGCACCAAGCACTAGGATTTATTTCTAGAGATATAGAATTGTAAAGTAGGGAAGTTATGCTAAACCTGTATCGAACCATGGTTAGACCACACTTAAGAGTACTGCGTACAGTTCTGGTCGCCATATTAGTGAAAGGATATAGAGACACTGGAGAGGGTGCAGAGAAGATTTACAAGGATGATACCAGAAAGGCGAGGGTGTACATGTCAGGAAAGGATGGACAGGCTGGGTCTCTTTTCTCTTGAAAGAAAAAGGCTGAGGGGTGACCTAATAGAGGTCTTTAAAATTATGAAAGGTTTTGATAGAGTGGATACAGAAAGAGTGTTTCCACTTGTGGGGAAGAGCAAAACTAGAGGCCATCAATATAAGACAGTCACCAAGAAATCAAATAGGGAATTCAGGAGAAACTTCTTTACCCAGAGAGTGGTGAGAATGTGGAACTCGCTACCACAGGGAGTGGTTGAAGCGAATAGTATAGATGTATTTAAGGGGAGGTTGGGAAAACATATGAAGGAGAAGGGAATAGAGGGTTACGCTGATAGATTTAGATGAGGAAAGACGGGAGGAGGCTCGAGTGGAGCACAAACGCCGGCATGGACTGGTTGGGCCGAATGGCCTGTTTCTGTGCCGTATATCCCATGTAATCCTGTGTAATCCAATCTCTAACCTGGGGGTTTTGAGACCAATTATGGCTGTGGCCCCCTCCCACCATGCTGGTTGACATCAGTTAACTCAGCACAGGTCAGAGTTTGAATATCGGACCCAGCTGGCACGAGCACACACACTGGATAAACTCAGAGAGCCATCATAGAAACATAGAGAAACAGGAGCAGGAGTAGGCCATTTGGCCATTATAGCCTGCTCCGCCATTCAATATGATCATGGCTGATCCTCTATCTCAATACCATATTCCCGCTCTCTCCCCATACCCCTTGATGCTTTTTGTGTCTAGAAATCTATCTATCTCCTTCTTAAATATATTCACTGACTTGGCCTCCACAGCCTTCTGTGGAAGAGAATTCCACAGGTTCACCGCCCTCTGAGTGAAGAAATTTCTCCTCATCTCAGTCCTAAATGTCCTACCCCGTATCTTGAGATTGTGACCCCTCGTTCTAGACCCCCCAGCCAGGGGAAACATCTTCCCTGCATCCAGTCTGTCTAGCCCTGTCAGAATTTTATACGTTTCAATGAGATCCCCTCTCATTCTCCTAAACTCTAGTGAATACAGGCCTAGTCGACCCAATCTCTCCTCATACGACAGTCCTGCCATCCCAGGAATCAGTCTGGTGAACCTTCGCTGCACTCCCTCTATGGCGAGTATATCCTTTCTTAGGTAAGGAGACCGAAACTGCACACAGTACTCCAGGTGAGGTCTCACCAAGGCCCTGTACAACTGTAGTAAGACATCCTTGCTCCTGTACTCAATTCCTCTTGCAATGAAGGCCAACATACCACTTGCCTTCCGAACTGCTTGCTGCAACTGCATGTTTGCTTTCAGTGACTGGTGTACAAGGACACCCAGGTCCCTCTGAACATCAACATTTCCCAATCTATCACCATTTAAATAATACTCTGACTTTCTGTTTTTACTACCAAAGTGGATAACTTCACATTTATCCACGTTATACTGCATCTGCCATGTATTTGCCCACTCACTCAACCTGTCTAAATCGCCTTGAAGCCTCTTTGCATCCTCCTCACAACTCACAACCCTATCTAGTTTTGTGTGGTCAGCAAACTTGGAAATATTACATTTGGTTCCCTCATCCAAATCATATATATATATATATATATATATATTGTGAATAGCTGGGGCCCAAGCACTGATCCCTGCGGTACCCCACTAGTCACCGCCTGCCACCCCGAAAAAGACCCATTTATTCCTACTCTCTGTTTCCTGTCTGTTAAACAATTTTCAATCCATGTCAGTATATTAACCCCAATCCCATGTGCTTTAATTTTGCACATTAACCTCTTCTGTGGGACTTTATCAAAGAACTTCTGAAAATCCAAATACATCACATAGAAACATAGAAGATAGGAGCAGGAATAAGCCATTCGGCCTCTCGAGCCTGCTCCGCCATTCAATGCGATCATGGCTGATCATCCAAATTCAGTGCCCGGTCCCTGCTTTCTCCCCATACCCCTTGATCCCTTTAGCCTTAAGAAATATATCCAACTCCTTCTTGAATGTATTTAATGTATCGGCCTCCACTGCCTTCTGTGGTAGAGAATTCCACAGGTTCACCACTCTCTGGGTGAAGAAATTCCTCCTAATTTCTGTCCTAAATGGCCTACCTTTATCCTTAGACTGTGACCCCTGGTTCTGGACTCCCCGACCATCGGGAACATCCTTCCTGCATCTACTCTGTCCAGTCCTGTCAGAATTTTATAAGTTTCAATGAGATCCCCTCTCATTCTTCTAAACTCCAGTGAATATAAGCCCAATCGACCCAATCTCTCCTCATATGTCATTCCTGCCATCCCAGGTATCAGCCTGGTGAATCTTCGCTGAACTCCTTCCATGGCAAGAACATCCTTCCTCAGATAAGGCGACCAAAACTGCACACAATACTCAAGATGTGGTCTCACCAAGGCCCTGTATAACTGCAGCAAGACATCCTTGTTCCTGTACTCAAACCCACTCGCTACGAAGGCCAACATGCCATTTGCCTTCTTAACCGCCTGCTGCACCTGCATGCTTACCTTCAGCGACTGGTGCACAAGGACACCCAGGTCTCGTTGCACTTCCCCTTCTCCCAATCTATTGCCATTCAGATAATAATCTGCTTTCCTGTTTTTGCACCAAAGTGGATAACCTCGCATTTATCCACGTTATATTGCATCTGCCATGCTTTTGCCCAATCACCCAACCTGTTCAAATCATCCTGGAGTTTCTCGGCATCCTCCTCACAGCACGCATGCCCACCCAGCTTTGTGTCGTCTGCAAATTTGGAGATATTACATCTAGTTCCCTTGTCTAGATCATTAATATATATTGTGAATAGCTGGGGCCCAAGCACTGATCCCTGCGGTACCCCACTAGTCACTGCCTGCCACACGGAAAAAGAGTTGTTTATTCCAACTCTTTGCTTTCTGTCTGCCAACCAGTTCTCTATCCAAGTCAATACCTTGCCCCCAATCCCAAGTGCCTTAACTTTACACGCTAATCTCTTATGCGGGACCTTATCGAAAGCCTTCTGAAAGTCCAAATACACCACATCTACTGGTTCTCCTTTATCTATTTTACCAGTTACATCCTCAAAAAATTCCAGTAGATTAGTCAAGCACGATTTACCTTTTGTAAATCCATGTTGACTTTGTCCGATCCTGTCACTGTTTTCCAAGTGCTCTGCTATTACATCTTTTATAATGGACTCTAGCATTTTCCCCACTACCGATGTTAGGATTACCGGTCTGTAATTCCCCGTTTTCTCTCTACCACCTTTTTTGAATAGTGGGGTAACATTAGCTACCCTCCAATCCATGGGTACTGTTCCAGATTCCATCGAATGCGGGAAGGTGATCAGCAATGCATCTACTATTTCTAGGGCCACTTCCTTAAGTACCCTAGGATGTAGATTATCAGGCCCTGGGGATTTATCGGCCTTCAATCCCATCAATTTCCTTAACACCATTTCCCTACAAATACTGATTTCTTTCAGTTCCTCCCTTTCATCAGACCCTATGTTCCCCGACATCTCTGGGAGGTTATTTGTGTCCTCCTTTGTGAAGACAGAACCAAAATATGTATTTAATTGGTCAGCCATTTCTTTGTTCCCCATTATAAATTCCCCTGATTCTGACTGCAAGGGACCTATGCTTGACTTCACCAATCTTTTTCCACTGGCTCTCCCTTAGCTAGTCTACCAGTTACATCCTCAAAAAACTCCAGTAGGTTTATCAAACACGATTTCCCTTTCATAAGTCCATGTTGACTTTCTCTAATCCAGTTGATATTTTTTAAGTGTCCTGTTATCACATCCTTTACAATAGACTCCAGCATTTTCCCTACTACTGATGTTACGCTAACCGGTCTGTAGTTCCCTGTTTTCTCTTTCCCTCCTTTTTTAAATAGTGGGGTTACATTTGCCACCCTCCAATCTGCAGGAACTGTTCCATAATCTATAGAATTTTGGAAGATGACAACCAATGCATCCACTATTTCCATGGCTACCTCTTTTAGTACTCTGGGATGCAGATTATCAGGCCCTGGGGATTTATCGGCTTTCAGTCCCATTAATTTCTCCAGCACTATTTTTTTACTAATACTAATTTCCTTTAATTCCTCCTTCTCACTAGACCCTTGGTTCCCTAGCATTTCTGGGAAGTTATTTGTGTCCTCTTCCGTGAAGACAGAACCAAAGTATCTGTTTAATTGCTCTGCCAGTTCCTTGTTCCCCATTATAAATTCTCCTGTTTCTGACTGTAAGGGACCTACATTTGTCTTCACTAATCTTTTTCTTTTTACATACTTGTAGAAGCTTTTACAATCCGCTTTTATGTTCCTTGCAAGTTTACTCTCATACTCTATTTTTCCCCTCTTAATCAATCTCTTGGTCCTTTTTTGCTGAACTCTAAACTGCTCCCAATCCTCAGGCTTGCTACTTTTTCCGGCAACTTTATATGACTCCTCTTTGGATCTAATACTATCCTTAATTTCTTTTGTTAGCCATGGTTGGGCCGCTTTTTCTTTTGTGTTTTTGCACCAGAAAGGAATGTATAACTGTTGCAATTCATGCATTCGTTCCTTAAATGTTAGCCATGCCTATCCACCAGCATGCCTTTTAATAAAGCTCCCCAATCTATCATAGCCAACTCCCTCCTCATACCATCATAGTTTCCTTTGTTTAGATTTAGGACCCTAGTTTCAGATTGGACTTCTTCACTTTCCATTTTAAGGAAGAATTCTATCATGTTATGGTCATTCTTCCCTAAAGGACCCTGCACAACAAGATTATTAATTATCCCCTTCTCATTGCACAATACCCAATCTAGGATAGCCTGTTCCCTAGTTAGCTTCTTAACGTACTGGTCTAAAAAACCATCTCATACACACTCCAGGAATTCATCCTCCACAGTGTTATTGCTAATTTGGTTTGGCCAGTCTATATGTAGATTAAAGTCACCCATGATTACTGTAGTACCCTTGTTACATGCATCGCTAATTTCCTGTTTGATGCCATCCCTACATTACCACTACTGTTTGGAGGCCTACAGACAACTCCCACCAATGTTTTCTGCCCCTTAGTGCTTCTTAGCTCCACCCAGACTGATTCTACATCTTGATTTTCTGAGCCAATATCCTTTCTTACTATTGCTCTGATTTCATCCTTTACTAACAAGGCCACCCCACCTCCTTTTCCTTTCCTTTTCATGCAGGCTTCTCCTTGTCAGGTGGTCAGCCTTGTATCATTGGGTAGCTCTCTCGCTCTCTGAGTCAGAAGGTCGTGGGTCCAAGTCCCACTCCAGAGACATGAGGACAAATATCTAGGCTGGCACTCCAGTGCAGTGCAGAGGGGGTGCTGCACTATTGGAGGTGCCGTCTTTCAGATGAGACATTAAACTGAGGCACCGTCTGTCAACCAGCATCACTAAACAGATGATCTGGTCATTATCACATTGCTGTTTGTGGGACCTTGCTGTGCGCAAATTGGCTGCCACGTTTCCTACATTACAACAGTGACTACACTTCAAAAATACTTAATAGGCTGTAAAGTGCTTTAGGGCATCACTTTAGGAAGGGCGTGAAGGCTTTGGAGAGGGTACAGAAGAGATTTACTAGAATGGTTCCAGGGATGAGGGATTACAGTTACATGGAGAGACTGGAGACGCTGGGGATGTTCTCCTTAGATCGGAGAAGGCCAAGAGGAGATTTGATAGAGGCGTTGAAATCATGAAGGGTTTAGATAGAGTAAATAAAGAGAAACTGTTTCCAATGGCTGAAGGGTCGATAACCAGAGGGCACAGATTTAAGGTGATTGGCAAAAGAGCCAGAGGCGACGTGAGGAAAAGCTTTTTACACAACGAGTGGTTAGGATTTGGAATGCGCTGCCTGATAGGGTGGTGGATACAGATTCAATAGTAGCCTTCAAAAGGGAATTGGATAAATACTGGAAGGAGAAGAAATTGCAGGGATATGGGGAAAGAGCGAGGGAGTGGGACTAACTGGATTGCTCTTCGAAAGAGCCGGCGCAGACTCGATGGGCCGAATGGCCTCCTTCCGTGCTGTCCTATTCTACGATTCTATGAGTTTAATAGAAACTTCTTGTCTGTTAAATTGATTTGTACGTCACCCATCCAGCTCTGTGAATAAGCCACCCTTTACTTCTAAAGGGCAATGTCGGTGCATTAGACAGAGGTCAGAGAGTGGCTTGGATGATTCTGGGTCTGGGGCTCGGCTGTACGAAGAAACACTCACATAGAAACACAGAAACATAGAAGATAGGAGCAGGAGTAGGCCATTCGGCCCTTCGAGCCTGCTCCGCCATTCAATGAGATCATGGCTGATGATCCAAATTCAGTACCCTGTCCCTGCCTTCTCCCCATATCCCTTGATCCCTTTAGCCTTAAGAAATATATCCAACTCTTTTTTGAATATATTTAATGAACTGGCCTCCACCGCCCTCTGTGGCAGAGAATTCCACAGGTTCACCACTCTCTGGGTGAAGAAATTCCTCCTCATTTCAGTCCTAAATGGCTTACCCCTTATCCTTAGACTATGACCCCTGGTTCTGGACTCCCCGGCCATCATAAACATCCTTCCTACATCTAGTCTGTCCAGGCCTGACAGAATTTTATAGGTTTCGATGAGATCCCCTCTCATTCTTCTAAACTCCAGTGAGTATAATCCCAATCGACACAATCTCTCCTCATATGTCATTCCTGCCATCCCAGGTATCAGCCTGGTGAACCTTCGCTGCACTTCTTCCATGGCAAGAACGTCCTTCCTCAGGTAAGGCGACCAAAACTGCACACAATACTCAAGGTGCGGTCTCACCAAGGCCCTGTACAACTGTAGCAAGACATCCTTGTTCCTGTACTCGAACCCTCTTGCTACGAAGGCCAACATACCATTTGCCTTCTTAACCGCCTGCTGCACCTGCATGCTTACCTTCAGCGACTGGTGCACAAGAACACCCAGGTCTCTTTGCACTTCCCCTTCTCCCAATCTATTGCCGTTCAGATAATAATCTGCCTTCCTGTTTTTGCCACCAAAGTGGATAACCTCACATTTATCCACATTATAGTGCATTTGCCATGTTTCTGCCCAATCACCCAATCTGTCCAAATCGTACTGGGGTTTCACGACATCCTCCTCACAGCTTACCCTCCCACCCAGCTTTGTGTCGTCTGCAAATTTGGAGATATTACATCCAATTCCCTCGTCCAGATCATTAATATATATTGTGAACAGCTGGGGTCCTAGGACCGATCCTTGCGGTACCCCACTAGTCACTGCCTGCCACTCGGAAAACGACCCGTTTATTCCAACTCTTTGCTTTCTGTCCGCCAACCAGTTCTCTAGCCAAGTCAATACCTTGCCCCCAATCCCATGTGCCTTAATTTTGCATGCTAATCTCTTATGTGGGACCTTATCGAAAGCCTTCTGAAAGTCCAAATACACCACATCCACTGGTTCTCCCTTATCTATTTTACGAGTTACATCCTCAAAAAATTCCAGTAGATTAGTCAATCATGATTTACCTTTTGTAAATCCATGTTGGCTTTGTCCGATCCTGTCACTGCTTACCAAGTGCTCTGCTATTACATCTTTTATAATAGATTCTAGCATTTTCCCCACTACTGATGTCAGGCTTACCGGTCTATAATTCCCCGCTTTTTCTCTACCACCTTTTTTGAATAGTGGGGTAACATTAGCTACCCTCCAATCCATGGGTACTGTTCCAGAGTCTATCGAGTTCTGGAAGATGACCAGCAATGCATCTACTATTTCCAGGGCCACTTCCTTAAGTATCCTGGGATGTAGATTATCAGGCCCTGGGGATTTATCGGCCTTTAGTCCCATCAATTTTCCTAACACCATTTCCCTACAAATACTGATTTCTTTCAGTTCCACCCTTTCATCAGGCCCTGTGCTCCCCGGCATCTCTGGGAGGTTATTTGTGTCCTCCTTTGTGAAGACAGAACCAAAGTATGAATTTAGTTGGTCTGCCATTTCTTTGTTTCCCATTATAAATTCCCCTGATTCTGACTGTAAGGGACCTACGCTTGACTTCACCAATCTTTTTCTCTTCACATATCTATAAAAGCTTTTACAGTCAGTTTTTATGTTCCCTGCTAGCTTACTCTCATATTCTATTTTCCCTTTCTTAATTAATCCCTTTGTCCTCCTTTGTTGAATCCTAAACTGCTCCCAATCCTCAGGATTATTGCTTTTTCTGGCCAGTTTATATGTCGTCTCCTTGGATCTTATGCTATCCCTAATTTCCCTTGTTAGCCACGGTTGAGTCACCTTTTTTGTTTTATTTTTATGCCAAACTGGGATGAACAAATTCTGTAGCTCATCCATTTGGTCTTTGAATGTTTGCCATTACCTATCCATCGTCAACCCTTTGAGTGCCATTCCCCTATCAATCCTACCCAACTCGCTCCTCAGACCATCGTAGTTTCCTTTATTTAAATTGAGGACCCTAGTCTCTGAGAAATGAACTCGCTTTCCTTGGAGTAAGGACTGAGAGGGGACATGACAATGGATTGCTTGGGGTCGTGTGTAGATGTTGGCATTTAATGTGGACTGTGACTACAAAAAGGAGTGAGACAGGAGCAATGGAAAAGAGAGCAGGGGTTTCACCATAGAAACATGGAAGATAGGAGCAGGAGTAGGCCATTCGGCCCCTCGAGCCTGTTCCGCCATTTAATGAGATCATGGCTGATCATCCAAATTCAGTACCCTGTCCCTGCTTTCTCCCCATATCCCTTGATCCCTTTTGTTGAGTCTGTGTTTACAAGTGCAGTTATTATGCATAACACGACACAGACAACAGAGAGTAACTAAACAGGTCTTTAGTGATTGAGGGTCAGAGCGGGAACTGAGATACATATTACTCCACAGGGTTTACATACCGGTGTGGTCACTACCGGTACTACAATGTACAGGAGCTGTTAAAAGTAGTCCTTCACCTTAAGGTATCCTCTTAAGGTAGTACAGGTTACATACACTATAATTCCTCCCCTTTTAGCTTAACAGTGGACACCCCATTAATACAGTACATGAATATATATACATATATACAATTTACACACAATGAATATTCAACGGTTCAGTCTCTGAGGAGGCTTCCGGATCCGTGCCGGATAACGCCTTTCAGGGATCTCTTGTTCCCGTTGCTGGGGTGACTCATTCAATTGATCTTCTATGGATTCAACATCATCTAATACAACCGAGTCCGAGGTAGATGCTACAGGCTCAATAAATTCTTCAACTGGTGTCTCTGCCGGAGACATGGGGTTGACCCTTGCTCTTGATCCCACAAGTTGGTCAGCATGACGTCGTATTTCGTTCTCCCCAGTGTCTACCGTGTACATCAAAGGCCCCTGCCGTGCACAAATTGTTCCAGGTTGCCATTTATCATTTCTACAGTCCCTGGCCAACACTGGTTGTCCTATTTCAAAACTCCGAGTGGCCTTTTCATTTATGTGTTGGAATTGCTTGTGTTCAACTTCCCGTCTCACATTGGGTTTTAACAAATCCAACCGGGACCGCAACCTTCTGTTATAGAACATGATGGCAGGGCTTTGATTTGTCACTGCATGCGTGGCATTTCGATATGCCATTAGGAAATTGTCCACCTTGTGTTGTAGTGGAATATGATCTTCACACATGGCCTTTATTGCCTTTTTGAATGTTTGTACAAATCTCTCGGCCAACCCATTTGTAGCCGGATGGTATGGGGCAGATGCATAGTGTTTCACCCCATTCTTTTTCATGAATTTCTGGAATTCTTCTGACACGAACTGTGGTCCGTTGTCTGAACAAATTCGCTCGGGCAATCCATTCCTCGCAAATATAGTTCTCAAGACTGCAATCGTCTTCTCAGTGGTAGTGGTCGACATCTTGATCACTTCTGGCCATTTAGAGTGTGCGTCTACTGATATCAAAAATATGGAATCCATGAATGGACCTGCAAAGTCAATATGCATGCGTTGCCATGGAGCTGAAGGCCATTCCCACGGATGCAGCGGTGCAATTGGAGGTGCATTCTGAACTTTTTGACACCCTGAGCAGCTTTTTGTCAGGTCCTCTATTTGTTTGTCTATACCTGGCCACCACACATAAGCCCTAGCAAGGCTTTTCATCTTGACTCCCCCCAGATGACCTTCATGCAATTCTTTTAAGACTCTCTCCCGTAATTTAGGAGGAATAACCACCCTTGTTCCATACATCAGTGTTCCTTGACATACGGACAGCTGTTCTCGTCTGGCTGAGAATGCTGGTAACAGTGGTTCGCCATGTGCTGGCCATCCCTTCACCATCAAATCGTAGACCCGAGACAGTGTCGGGTCATTTTGGGTCTCTCTCTCAATACCCGCATTGGTGACTGGCAAGCATTCGATGATGGTCGAGTGGAATATCTCGACAGGATCAACTGCCGGTGCCTCTTCCGCTGTAGGTAGTGGCAGGCGCGACAGCCCATCAGCATTACCATGTTGCTTTGTACCTTTGAACTCAATATCGTATTGATGTGCCCCTAGGAAAAGGGACCATCTCTGAAGCCTCTGCGCCGTCATTACCGGAACACCCTTCTTAGGATTGAATATGGAAACCAATGGTTGATGATCTGTCAGCAGTGTAAACTGTTGTCCGTGCAGGTAATGGTTAAATTTCTTCACTCCCCACATGAGGCTGAGGGCCTCCCTATCTATCTGAGCATAGTTGCGCTCAGCGGAGGTCAATGATCTGGATGCAAAAGCGACTGGCCTTTCCGAGCCATCTGGAAACCTATGTGAGAGCACCGCCCCGCTACCACAGGGAGATGCATCACAAGCCAACCGAATAGGTAGCGTTGGGTTAAAGTGAGCCAACACTTCCTTAGACGTGATCAACGCCTTGCTCTTCTGAAAAGCCCGCTTACAGTCATCGCTCCACTTCCATGGTATTCCCGTTTGCAAGAGGGTGTTTTAGTGGGTGTAACACCGTAGATAAATTTGGTAAAAACTTGTGGTAGTAGTTAACCAGCCCGAGGAACGACCTCAACTGTGACACATTTTCCGGTGCTGGAGCCTTGACTACTGCCTCAATCTTGTCAGGGGACTTATGTAACCCCTCCTTGTCAATAACGTGGCCGCAGTACGAAATTTGCTTCTGAAAAAACTCGCATTTCTGGCGATTAGCTCTTAGCCCATAATCTTTCAATCTGATGAGCACCTGTTCCAAATTCGCGAGGTGATCACTATCGTTATCTCCTGTAACCAGGAAGTCATCCAAGTAACACTGTGTCCCTGGAATTCCTGCAAGACCTGTTCCATGGCCCGTTGCCAAATAGCCGGAGCCGATGCCACTCCAAAAACCAGCCTATTATACTGATATAAGCCCTTGTGCGTGTTTATCGTGAGATACTGTCTCGACACTTCATCAACTTCCATCTGCAGGTACGCCTGCGCCAGGTCTATCTTGGTGAAGTGCTTGCCACCAGATGGCGAAGCGAAGATATCTTCAATCCGCGGAAGCGGATATTGCACTGTGTGAAGAACTAGATTAACAGTGACTTTGAAATCACCACAGATGCGAACCTTCCTAGGTTCACCAGGCGTGTTGCTCAACGATCGCTTCATGACAGGAACAATGGGTGTAGCCCACTCGCTCCAGTCCACTTTGGACAGTACTCCTGAACGTTCTAACCCTTCCAGCTCTGCTTCCACAGCAGGTCGTATCGCATAAGGCACCGGTCTGGCTTTGAAAAATTTTGTGCTTGCATTTTCTTCAACCTTGATGGTTGCAGTAATTCCTTTCAGTGTCCCAAGTCCCTGTTGGAACACCTCCTTAGCATCGTCTAAGATTTTGGACAGTCGTCCAGGTTTGACGTCGTCCTCCTTACTGGCATCCACAGTCAGTGCTCGTATGGAATGCCAATCCAGTTGTATTTTCCGGATCCATTCACATCCTAGTAGTGGCGGACCTCCATCAGGTAACACATATAAGTCAATTTTCTGACTTTCTTTACCATTGTAGACCACGTTTACTTTTATTTTTCCTTTGGGGTATACTATTTGCCCCGTGTATGTTTTCAATACAATCTTCGTATCCCTCAGGGGAATGTGTGAGAAAAACCTTTTGTAGTCTCGCTTATTTATGACCGTTAAGGCCGATCCTGTGTCCAATTCCATCTTCACTTGGACTCCTGCTATCTTGAGCATGACCCAGATAGTTTGGTGGTCTGCTGTGTTGCCCACATTATGTATCTTCAGACAACCCAGTTCCTTGCTGCTGGAGTCTGAATCAGTCTTCTGTTCATCCGAACTGTTCTCTGTCACTTTATGTACTTTTTTGTACTTCTCCTGCGGTGACATTTTGCTGTTGGTCTTCTTTCCTGACCGGCAGACTCTCGCTATGTGACCAAGTTTGCCACATTGCCTGCATTCTTTGTCTTTGAACCAGCACTGGTTCTGGTCATGCGTTGTCCTACCGCAACGATAGCACTTTACTGCACCCAATGCCATTTCATTGGTGCTGAATTCAGGTGGCTTTTGCTGTATTTCCGCAACTCCCCGTGTTGCTGCTTCGTACGATACGGCCACGCTGAAAGCCTTGTCCAGTGTCAACTCTTTCTCTGAGAGTAGCCTTTTCTGGGATCCTTCGTTCAGGAGACCGCAGACGAATTTGTCCCGTAGGGAATCTGCCAGTCCTGCTCCGAACTGACAGTGCTTTGATAGCTTGCGTAATTCCGTAAGGTAATCAGCGTTACTCTCATCTTTATGCTGATTCCTCTTGTAGAATTTAAATCGTTCTGCTATCAGCAGCGGTGTAGGGTTTAGGTGCTCCTGCAGGATAGCAACAATATCGGTGAAACTTTTTCCTACCGGTTTATCTGGGGTTATCAGGTTCCTCAATAACCCGTACGTCTTCGCACCCATCAAGTTTAATAGGGTTAGTGCTTTCTTATCATCCGGTACTTCATTCGCTCTACAATAAACTTCGATGCGTTCCACATAAGTGGACCAATCTTCCACATCATTGTTGAATGCAGTAATGTTGCCTGTTTTCAGCATCCTAGCTGAGTTTCTTCTTTCCCTTCGGATATTATTATTATTTTTTTTTTAAATTTAAGATGGCGGCTCCCGCGCTCGTCTTCTTCTCCGCTGGCTCAAGATGGCGTCTTTTCCCACGCTGCTGCTGTTGTTGTTGTTGTTGTTGTTGCCATGCCGCTTTCTGCGGTCCTCGTGGCAATGGAGCGCCTTTCTGGCTGCTGCGTGTCTCTGCCCCGCGATTGCAGTTCGGCCCGCGTCTCTGCCCCGCGATTGCAGTCCGGCTCCTGACACCGGCTGCGGTCTTGTTCTCCGCTCTCTATGCTTTCCTCCCCTTCTCCCTTCGACAAGCTCGGCCGTCTTCCCCCGCGCCGCTTGATCGGGCTTACCCGCCGCTGCCTTAGAAGGGTTGCGCACTACCTGCAGCCAGCCCTTATGCTGGACTTCGTGGCCAGGAAACCAAGCCCGGTTCTCGATGGCCTCCCTTGCGATGCACCGCTCTGCAGGATGCTGAGGGCGGATGCCCTTGGTCGGCACCCGTGTTCCAGGACGCAGCCTTCTTCCAATGTACCCCAGATTCAGTACTGGGGGAGGTGATGCAAAACTGCTGCTAGGTTCAATCAGACTCGTCGCCACTGTTGAGTCTGTGTTTACAAGTGCAGTTATTATGCATAACACGACACAGACAACAGAGAGTAACTAAACAGGTCTTTAGTGATTGAGGGTCAGAGCGGGAACTGAGATACATATTACTCCACAGGGTTTATAGACCGGTGTGGTCACTACCGGTACTACAATGTACAGGAGCTGTTAAAAGTAGTCCTTCACCTTAAGGTATCCTCTTAAGGTAGTACAGGTTACATACACTACACCTTTAGCCTTAAGAAATATATCAAACTCCTTCTTGAATATATTTAATGAATTGGCCTCAACTGCCCTGTGTGGTAGAGAATTCCACAGGTTCACCACTCGCTGGGTGAAGAAATTCATAGAAACATAGAAGATAGGAGCAGGAGTAGGCCATTCGGCCCTTCGAGCCTGCTCTGCCATTCAATGAGATCATGGCTGATCATCCAAATTCAGTACCCTGTCCCTGCCTTCTCCCCATATCCCTTGATCCCTTTAGCCTTAAGAAATATATCCAACTCTTTTTTGAATATATTTAATGAACTGGCCTCCACCGCCCTCTGTGGCAGAGAATTCCACAGGTTCACCACTCTCTGGGTGAAGAAATTCCTCCTCATTTCAGTCCTAAATGGCTTACCCCTTATCCTTAGACTATGACCCCTGGTTCTGGACACCCCGGCCATCATAAACATCCTTCCTGCATCTAGTCTGTCCAGGCCTGACAGAATTTTATAAGTTTCGATGAGATCCCCTCTCAATCTTCTAAACTCCAGTGAGTATAAGCCCAATCGACACAATCTCTCCTCATACGTCATTCCTGCCATCCCAGGTATCAGCCTGGTGAATCTTCGCTGCACTCTTCCATGGCAAGAACGTCCTTCCTCAGGTAAGGCGACCAAAACTGCACACAGTACTCAAGGTGCGGTCTCACCAAGGCCCTGTACAACTGTAGCAAGACATCCTTGTTCCTGTACTCGAATCCTCTTGCTACGAAGGCCAACATACCATTTGCCTTCTTAACCGCCTGCTGTACCTGCATGCTTACCTTCAGCGACTGGTGCACAAGAACACCCAGGTCTCTTTGCACTTCCCCTTCTCCCAATCTATTGCCATTCAAATAATAATCTGCCTTCCTGTTTTTGCCACCAAAGTGGATAACCTCACATTTATCCACATTATAGTGCATTATCCATGTTTCTGCCCAATCACCCAATCTGTCCAAATCGTACTGGAGTTTCACGACATCCTCCTCACAGCTTACCCTCCCACCCAGCTTTGTGTCATCTGCAAATTTGGAGATATTACATCCAATTCCCTCGTCCAGATCATTAATATATATTGTGAACAGCTGGGGTCCTAGGACCGATCCTTGCGGTACCCCACTAGTCACTGCCTGCCACTCGGAAAACGACCCGTTTATTCCAACTCTTTGCTTTCTGTCCGCCAACCAGTTCTCTAGCCAAGTCAATACCTTGCCCCCAATCCCATGTGCCTTAATTTTGCATGCTAATCTCTTATGTGGGACCTTATCGAAAGCCTTCTGAAAGTCCAAATACACCACATCCACTGGTTCTCCCTTATCTATTTTACCAGTTACATCCTCAAAAAATTCCAGTAGATTAGTCAAGCATGATTTACCTTTTGTAAATCCATGTTGACTTTGTCCGATCCTGTCACTGCTTACCAAGTGCTCTGCTATTACATCTTTTATAATAGATTCTAGCATTTTCCCCACTACCGATGTCAGGCTTACCGGTCTATAATTCCCCGCTTTTTCTCGACCACCTTTTTTGAATAGTGGGGTAACATTAGCTACCCTCCAATCCATGGGTACTGTTCCAGAGTCTATCGAGTTCTGGAAGATGACCAGCAATGCATCTACTATTTCCAGGGCCACTTCCTTAAGTACCCTGGGATGTAGATTATCAGGCCCTGGGGATTTATCGGCCTTTAGTCCCATCAATTTTCCTAACACCATTTCCCTACAAATACTGATTTCTTTCAGTTCCACCCTTTCATCAGGCCCTATGTTCCCCGGCATCTCTGGGAGGTTATTTGTGTCCTCCTTTGTGAAGACAGATCCAAAGTATGAATTTAGTTGGTCTGCCATTTCTTTGTTTCCCATTATAAATTCCCCTGATTCTGACTGTAAGGGACCTACGCTTGACTTCACCAATCTTTTTCTCTTCACATATCTATAAAAGCTTTTACAATCAGTTTTTATGTTCCCTGAAAGCTTACTCTCATATTCTATTTTCCCTTTCTTAATTAATCCCTTTGTCCTCCTTTGTTGAATCCTAAACTGCTCCCAATCCTCAGGATTATTGCTTTTTCTGGCCAATTTATATGTCGTCTCCTTGGATCTTATGCTATCCCTAATTTCCCTTGTTAGCCACGGTTGAGTCACCTTTTTTGTTTTATTTTTATGCCAAACTGGGATGAACAAATTCTGTAGCTCATCCATTCGGTCTTTGAATGTTTGCCATTGCCTATCCACCGTCAACCCTTTGAGTGCCATTCCCCAATCAATCCTACCCAACTCGCTCCTCAGACCATCGTAGTTTCCTTTATTTAAATTGAGGACCCTAGTCTCTGAGTCAACTACTTCATTCTCCATCTTAATGAAGAATTCGATCATATTATGATCGCTCAGACCCAAGGGGCCTCGTACAACAAGATTGCTAATTAATCCTTTGTCGTTACATAATACCCAGTCTAAGATGGCCTGATCTCTGGTTGGTTCCGCGACATATTGGTCCAGGAAACCATCCTGTAAACACTCCAGGAATTCCTCCTCCACAGTATTGTTACTAATTTGGTTGGCCCAATCTATATGTAGATTAAAGTCACCCATGATGACTGCTGTGCCCTTATTGCACGCTTCTTTAATTTCCCTTTTAATGCCATCTCCAACCTCCGCCTTACTGTTGGGAGGTCTATATACCACTCCCACTAATGTTTTTTTCCCCTTAGTATTTCTCAATTCTACCCATACAGATTCCACATCATCAGAGCTAATATCCTTCATTACAATTGTATTAATCCCTTCTTTAACCAGTAATGCTACCCCACCTCCCTTTCCTTTTTGCCTATCTTTCCTGAATATCGAATACCCCTGGATGTTGAGTTCCCAGTCTTGGCCATCCTTGAGCCACGTCTCCGTAATCCCAACCAAATCATATTCGTTTACCTCTATTTGCGCAGCCAATTCGTCCACCTTATTACAAATGCTCCTCGCATTCAGACACAAAGCCTTCAGGCTTGTTTTTTTAACGCACTTAGACCTATTAAAATTATTATTTACTGTGGCCACGTTTGATTTAAACCGTTGATTTCTCTGACTGCCACTTTTGTTTTTCTCCTTCCTATCTTTTGCTTTTATTCCTGTTTTCCTTTCCTCCGTCTCCCTGCTCAGGTTCCCAACCTCCTGCCATTTTAGTTTAAACCCCCCCGAACAGTGCTAGCAAACCTCCCCGCAAGGATATTTGTCCCGCTCTGGTTCAGGTGCAACCCGTCTGACTTGTACAAGTCCCACCTTTCCCAGAAGCAGGCCCAGTGATCCAGGAAACTAAAGCCCTCCCTCCTGCACCAACTCTTTAGCCACGCATTCATCTGCTCTATCCTCCTATTCCTATACTCACTAGCACGTGGCACCGGGAGTAATCCAGAGATTACAACCTTTGAGGTCCTGCTCTTTAATCTGCTACCTAGCTCCCTAAATTCTTGCTGCAGGACCTCATCCCTCTTCCTACCCATGTCATTGGTCCCAATGTGAACCACGACCTCTGACTGTTCACCCTCCCCCTTCAGAATGCCCTGAAGCCGTTCAGTGACATCCTTGACCCTGGCACCAAGGCCCTGTACAACTGCAGCAAGACATCCTTGCTCATGTACTCGAATCCTCTCACCATTCCTCCTCATCTCAGTCCTAAATGGCTTACCCCTTATCCTTAGACTGTGACCCCTGGTTCTGGACTCCCCCGCCATCAGGAGCAACCTTCCTGCATCTAGTCTGTCTAGTCCTGCTAGAATTTTATAAGTTTCAATGAGATCCCCGCTCATTCTTCTAAACTCCAGCGAGTACAAGCCCAATCGACCCAATCTCTCCTCCATCCGTCATTCCTGCCATTCCAGGTATCAGTCTGGTGAATCTTCGCTGCACTCCCTCCATGGCAAGAACATCGTTCCTCAGATAAGATGAGCAAAACTGCAAACAATACTCAAGATGTGGTCTCACCAAGGCCCTGTACAACTGCAGCAAGACATCCTTGCTCATGTACTCGAATCCTCTCACCATTCAATTTATTACATTTTAAATACTGACTAAAGATAACCCCAAGCTCTCAAATTCCGTTTGACTGTGGCATCTCTCAAGGGGGATAGAGCGTGGAAGAGACAGAGGGGGGTGAAATCGGTAATGTGGGGTAAAAACAATGGGGCACATTGCTGCAGATTCGTTACGAGCCCGTTTCACTATTTTAGCGGTGACCAACTGCAACCAATGTTCCCTGGAGGCTGCGCGGCCGTGCGGATGCGCAGTGCCCGTGACGTCCTGCGCAGGCCGCTCGCCGGCTACTTGCACTGTAAAGATCGCGGACGCGCGGACATTTGAACAGGCAATTGAAAAGGGAGCGCGCACGGAAACAAAAAAAAATGAGAGGGAACATCGCCGGCAACCCCAGGGACTATGAGAGAATTAGTCGGAGGTACTAAGCAGGAGAGAAGGTGCCGGCATGAAACAGAACAACAGCAAGTCTGACAGAGCGAAGAAGTTCGACAGAGAGCAAACGCGACAAGACTGGGAGGGCAAGGGGAGAGGCTGTGAGACGGAGCCAGGAAGCAAATATGGCAGCCAGGGAACATGGCAGAAAAAGACAAGGCGCAAACAAAGAAAGACAACTCAGACCGGGAGAGAGAGAGGGGGGCTGGAGCACAATCATCTGGACTCGCAGCCTTACGACAAATTAAACGTCCTTATTTGTCCGTTAATAAAATGAAATCGTCATTCATGCTCTCTTTATTTTTTGTTTTTGGCGCAGTCTGCATTACCGTTGTTCTGTAAACAGTGAGCTGGGACATATGGTGCGCGAAGACACAGACTGGCCTTGATTGCGAGTGGCAGGAGGAGCCAGCTACAGTCCCTCAAACACGCCGAAGCACGAAGGAGGTCAGAGTGCTCGGCTGCACATTCTAGCCAATGATTGCAGTGGGTGCCAAGGAGACAAGCAGCTAATGAGAGGTTGACGTACACATTACTGGGTGTCACCGGGCTCAACTTCTTGGTGACAGGCCTGCAGCCAGCTCCAACTGACCGTTTTCCCAGCGTTGCAGGTTAACCCATGCTGCCTCAGACTGCCCGAAGACGGGCCTTTATCCCAATCTGCGGGGACCGCGTCCGCAGCAGACAGTAGCCGAGGCTGAACGCTCCAGGCTTTGCACCGTCTGAAGTACAAATGTGTACGTTATGGTGTCAGCAGTGGCTCAGTTGGTCGCACTCTCGCCTCGGAGTCAGAAGGTTGTGGGTTCAAGTCCCGCTCCAGAGACTTGAGCACAAAATCTAGGCTAACAATCCAGTGCGGTGCTGAGGGAGCGCTGCACTGTCGGAGGTGCCGTCTTTCAGATGAGATGTTAAACCGAGGCCCAGTCTGCTCTCTCAGGTGGACGTAAAAGATCCCACGGCACTATCTCGAAGAAGAGCAGGGGAGTTATACCCGGTATCCTCGGCCAATATTTATCCCTCAATCAACATCACTAAAAAACAGATGATCTGGTCATTATCACATTGCTGTTTGTGGGAGCTTGCTGTGCGCAAATTGGCTGCCACGTTTTTCTACATTACAACAGTGACTGCACTACAAAAAAAAAGTACTTAATTGGCTGTAAAGGGGAGCGAGCCTTTGGCACAGTGGTAGCGTTCCCGCCTCGGGGCCAGAAGGTGCAGAGGTCAAGCCCCACTCCCGACAATCCCGGTGAGTGGAGTCGGTGCTCTGGCTTCAAATTCTGGATTGACATCCAGCGGGATACTCATGGCTGTGGGTTGCCCCCACCACCACCCGCGATCCATCCGCTACTTCACACTGCTATCCCAGAGGGAAACAGCTGGAGGGCGCGAAAGGAAGAAGATTGACTGTGAAGCGCTGTGACACGTCCTGAGGTCGTGAAAAGCGCTATATAAACGCAAGCCCTTCGGATAATGGACACTTCCCTCACACACACACCAATTATTTCTTCACGCACTCGACAGTGATTGCTTAGCAAGAGCAACGGAATAGAAAGCAATCTATTTGCTGGGTGATCTTTCTCATTATGTCTTTTAATTATCTAGCAGTTGCAGCCTTTTAGCTCATTTCTATCTTGAAGAAGTGTTCCAGCTGCCAGAATTTAATGTACTTTGAGTTTTCCGCTGACTGGGTGGGGGGGGGGGGGGGGCGGGCGGGGAGTGAGGAACGCTCAGCTCCGGCATTGAATGTACTTTGAGTTTTCCGCTGACTGGGTGGGGGTGGGAATGAGGAACGCTCAGCTCCGGCAGATTCCTTTCGAGCATTTTTTGAAAAACAATTTGAGCAAAAGGGACGACAGCAAGGCTGAAAAAAGTCGGAGGGAAGATAAAGCAAATCAACTTGAGCCGTTAAACAATTGCCAGGGCTGCGGGGAAAGAGCAGGGGGAGTGGGGACTAATTGGAGAGCTCTCTCAAAGAGCCGGCACAGGCACGATGGGCCGAATGGCCTCCTTCTGTGCTGTAAGATTCTAATTCGTAACCATAAAGAAAGACTTTCATTTACATAGCGCCTTTCACGATCACCGGACATCTCAAAGCGCTTTACAGCCAATGAAGTACTTTGTGAAGTGTGGTCACTGTTGTAATGTGGGAAACGCGGCAGCCAATTTGCGCACAGCAAGCTCCCACAAACAGCGATGTGATAAATGGCCAGATAATCTGTTTTTGTTATGTTGGTTGAGGGATAAAAATTGGCCCCAGGACACCGAGGATAACTCCCCCCCCTGCTCTTCTTCAGAATAGTGCCGCGGGGTTTTTTTTTACATCCACCTGAGAGAGCAGACGGGGGCCCTCGGTTTAACGTCTCATCCAAAAGACGGTAAAGGAAGATGTTTCTATTGCCCGCAGCATGGCTATTCGTGCCCGCACCGTGTTGTCCCGGTTCCTTCGCCTACTGCTTGGCAATGAAGTTGCTGCCGAGACCGTTGTAGGTTTCCTGATGTGTGTTTGCTGGATTTCTGCATCAGTCGGATAGCCTGATATAAATAAAGCCCGTTAATAAATAACGAAGCCTCGCTGACAGCGACATGCTACTGGACTCAAAGCAGAAGAGGGCTGAACAGATAGATGCATTAGTGCCCTGAAATACACTGGAGGAACTGGCAGACAGCCAACGCGCGGAGAAAGCAGCTCAAGAAAGACTCAGAGCTCGGAATTAATAACGGACAGGTGGTTTGAGGCCTGCTGCTTATCTGTTGAGCTTCAAGATTTTTTTTTTAATTTGCTTTGAAGAAGTGCGGCTCTACAGCCTCCAACACCCACTTAGATCTGCCTCCAATCATCCCTCCCCTTCCCCCTGATAGTGTTAGGCCTTGCTGTGATGGCTTCAACGGCAGGGGAGAAATTCGTGAAGAGCAGGCCGGAAGTGCGCGCTTCGCCAGGACCTGGAGCCCAACACCCGAAGTTAAGAACATTAGGAGCAGGAGGAGGCCCGTTAGACCCCTCGAGCCTGCTCCGCCATTCTTTCAGATCATCATTGGCTCCCGATCCGGCAACGCCTCGATCTTAAAATTATCATCTTTGTTTTCAAATCCCTCCATGGCCTCGCCACCAGCCCCCCTCCCTATCTCTGTAACCTCCTCCAGCCCTACAACCTTCCGAGATCTCTGCGCTCCTCCAATTCTGGCCTCTTGCGCATCCCCGATTTTAATCACCCCACCATTGGCGGCCGTGCCTTCAGCTGCCTGGGCCCTAAGCTCTGGAATTCCCTCCAGAAACCTCTCCGGCTCTCCAACCCTCTCTTTCCTCCTTTAAGACGTTCCTTAAAACCTACCTCTTTGACCAGAGCTTTTGGTCACCTGCCCTAATATCTCACGATGAGGCTCGGTGTCAAACTTTGTTTGATAATCGCTCCAGTGAAGCGCCTTGGGATGTTTTACTACGTTAAAGGTGCCATATAAATGTAAGTTGTTGTTGTTGGATGACCATGATTAAGGAGGGAGAGCTGGGATAAATTACCTACAGTGCACAGTCCGAAATAACGAGACACAACATCCACCAAGGAAGTTACTGGGCTGTAAACCACCTTCGGAGCTTTTGAACTAAGTCTATCACTGCGTCACACAACATCTGTAAAATCTACGATGCCTTGTGAGATCAAAGGAGCATTCTTACTGCACAGGGAACTTTTTTCGGGAAAGTTCTAAATCCTAGTGACATTCAGGGATATTCTGCTTACACAGCCCTGCTGACAGTCTGCCATGTTGGGCTTTGAAGTGATTCCATCATGACGCACATTTTTCTGAAGCATTTTTTTCTGGTTCTTTTCTTTGAATTTCGTTCCCTTCCTTTCCTGAACACGAGGTGGGGTTTTGGTACCATGGCAACCAGCAGGCCTTCGGGCTTACCCAAGCGGCCATTCTTAATGCCCGAGCCTCGGACTGACACTCTCAGCGGGGACGTGAAAGATCCCGTGGCACTATTTCGAAGAAGAGCAGGCAGAGTTCTCCCTGGTGTCCCTGGCCAACATTTATCCCTCAATCAACATCACAAAAAAAACCCAGACTATCTGGTCATTATCACATTGCTGTTTGTGGGAGATTGCTGTGTGTAAATTGGCTGCCGCGTTTCCTACATTACAACAGTGACTATGCTTCAAAAGTACTTCATTGGGACGTAAAATCTTTCTTTTTGAAGTGTCGGCTGGCTATTTTGAGGGCCATCGCAGTCAAGACCAATCCTACCTGCGCGCACACACACACACGCACACACACAGGCAACACACACAGACAACACACACAGGCACACAGATACAGACACAGATACAGACACACACAGACACATAGGCAACACACACACACACAGGCAACACACACAGACACACACAGCACACACACACACAGACAACACACAGGCACACACACACAGACACACACACAACACACACACACTCACACAAAGACAACACACACACACAAAGACAACACACACACAGACACACATACACAGACACACACACACACACAGACACTTACACAGACACACACCCAGACACACACACACAGACACATGCACACACAGACACGCACACAGACACACACGCACACACACACACAAACACACAGACACACACACACTCACACACACACACGCAGACACACGCAGACACACAACACAGACAAACACACACACACAGACTCACATGCACACACACACATGCACAGACACAGACTCACAGACACGCACACACATACACACGCACAGACTCACACACACACAGACACACACACGCACACACAAAGACACACACACACTCTCACACGCACACACTCACTCTCACACACACTCACTCTCACACACACCCACTCTCACACTCACTCACACACACACACTCAAACACACAGACGCACACACACACGCACACACACAAGGACTTTCCAGCAGGGGTCACTGGGTCAGGTGAGAGAACCATATCTGATATTTCCTCTCCCTAGCCCCGAGGGAATTGAGGCCAAATTGTAATGCCCCAAACTGAGATTAGCTCGCTGAACACAGCTGTCTGGTCTTTATAATTCTGTCCTACACTGGATGAAAAATGGAACTACTGAGCCACTGAGAGAGCTGTTCCGATTAACCTCAATTAAGTCTCCCAAAAACCTAATTTATGGTGGGGGTGGTGGGGGGGGGGGAGTGGGGCAGGGGGAGGCTGCGGGGGTTGTTCTCTGAGTGTCACATGCTTCAAAACCATCCGCATCAAAATCTGGACGATTTTTATAATTCGTATTTGCATTTCAAAGAGCTTTTCGGCAGCATCTCCCAAACCCGCGACCTCTACTACCTAGAAGGACAAGGGCAGCAGGCGCATGGGAACACCACCACCTCCAGGTTCCCCTCCAAGTCACACACCATCCTGACTTGGAAATATATCGCCGATCCTTCATCGTCGCTGGGTCAAAATCCTGGAATTCCCTCCCTAACAGCACTGAGAGTACCTTCACCAGACGGGACTGCAGCGGTTCAAGGCGGCGGCTCACCACCGCCTTCTCAAGGGCAATTAGGATGGGCAATAAATGCCAGCCTTGACAGCGACGCCCACATCCCGTGAATTAATTTTTTAAAATTTAAGTCGTAATCCATCTTGCCACCAACACCGGCTGCATTGGAGACGTGGATTAAAGTGTTTGTGATATCCGAGTGGTAAGGTCCGAAACTGAGATAAGCGAGATCTTAAGGAACAAAACCCAACTGTATATTACACGGTGTAGCAGAGAGACATAGCTCTTACTGGCTGCAGGCAAAACACAGTATTTCTAACTGCACGATGCAAGATGGAGGATTCACCTCTGAGTCATACCCATAATGCAATGCCTTAATAACTGGTGTACCAGGACATTGATTACATGACCCATTACCTTAATCTTTGGCTCCATCTGGTGGATAACTTAAACATTACATCCCAGATTACTATGGTGTTCCAGCCGGAAAGCCCTGCAGCGGGTAGTCAAAACTGCCCAACGCATTACCAGCAGCCGGCTACCGACCATAGAGCACATATACCAGAAACGCTGTTTACGGAGGTCACTCCATCATCAAAGACCCTACCCACCCCAGCCACAGTCTATTCGCCCTCCTGCCATCTGGGAGACGCTACAGATGCATTCGCACCCGTACGACCAGATTTAGGAACAGCTTCTTTCCCAGGGCTGTCATCCTACTGAACTCCACAAATAAACTCTAAAGCCTGCACATCTGCCAATGCACTTTATTATGTTTATGTTAATGTATTACAAACCAAATGTATGTTGAATGTTTAAATGTCTTAATCTAAATGTAAACTCTCAGGAGCCGCAAGCCTACATTTCGTTGCACTGCACTTGTGCACTAACAATGACAATAAAAGTTGATTTGATTTGATTGATTTTTGAACTATGGGCCAAAGGAGCAATTGAAGGGGGGGGGGGCGGGGGGAGCGAGAAAAAAATGCATTTGGATTATAGAACTGTAAAGCTGCTTACTGAATGCGAATACACCATATATCGCTGTAACAGCGAAGGGTTCGATATATACAGAGATGTTGTTGCTTAGGATTACTGGGAGGCTGCAGACCCCTGCTGCCATCTCGCACAGAACTAATCTCTTCATGGTACTGGAGTACAACTCTGACCCTGTAACTGTGCTGCCTCTCAATATCTCCCCCGTGGATCACACACGCAAGGTTCACGTTGCAACTCTGCGCTTCCCCTTCGGGTTGCCAACCCTCCAGGGCTGTCCTGGGTTCAGTATCTCCTTCCTAAGGTGTGGTGCCCAGAACTGCTCACAGTGCTCCAGGTGTGGTCTAACCAGGGCTTTGTATAGCTGCAGCATAACTTCTACCCCATTGTACTGAGGTGTACAGAATTATGAGGGGCCGAGATACAGTGGATAGAAAGGACTATTTCCCCTGAGCAGAGAGGTCAATAACCAGGGGGCATAGATTTAAAGTAATTGGTCGGAGGTTTAGAGGGGAGTTGAGGAGAACTTTTTTCACCCAGAGGGTGGTGGGGGTCTGGAACTCACTGCCTGAAAGGGTGGTCGAGGCAGAGACCCTCATCGCATTTAAAAAGGGGTACGGACCAAGAGCTGGAAAGTGGGATTAAACATAGAAACATAGAAACTAGGAGCAGGCGTAGGCCATTCGGCCCTTCGAGCCTGCTCCGCCATTCAACGAGATCATGGCTGATCATCCAAACCCTAGCACCCGGTCCCTACACCGACAGCCATCCCACCCAAGCCCTATCCCCGTAACCCCGTAACCCCACATATTTAATCCCCCCTAACACTAAGGGCCAATTTTTATCATGGCCAATCAACCTAACCCGCACATCTTTGGACTGTGGGAGGAAACCGGAGCACCCGGAGAAAACCCACGCAAACACGGGGAGAATGTGCAAACTCCACACAGACAGTCACCCGAGGCCGGATTTGGACCCGGGTCCCTGGCGCTGTGAGGTGTAGAAGTGCATCAGCATAGAAATATATATCCACACATATTAGTATAAAGTAAGCACACATACACTCTTAAATAAAAATGGAGTCTGGAACTTTCAGCAGATCAAAATGACTTCGCACAGTATAGCATAAAGGGAAACAAGCAAGACCATATTAGGAAGCGGTTTAAGGAAGAGGATGTGACTCCTTTGTAGCTTGCAGGCTAGACAGTTCCATAAACAAGATAAGCTTAGCAGAACAAAAAGCATGATAACCGAAGGACATGTACTGTAAACATTCGTATGAATGTCCAGAACCAAAGTGAGAGACAAACCGTCTCCATTGTATAAAATTAATTAACTTTATCTAAAGGTATTCCTGCATCATGACTTTTGATTATCTATTGACTAACCTTATCTTAAGACACCGAGGCTCTGCTGACCCTTTAGTCATCTTCTTGTTGACCTTAAACATTCCTTACTCATCTCTTTCTTAATGTTATTAATTGTGTCTCAATACCATACCATGTGATAAAAGGTTTTGATCTTTGTGTATAAAAAGAGGTGTTTTTGTCCATGTATTCGGAGAAGTCACGATAGCCATTGCCTACGTGAAGCTCCCCTTGCTAGCAAGTAGTTAAATAAAGTCTGCCTTTGACGATCACTTTGTTTCACAGAGTCTTATTGAACAGTCGAAACTTCGACAGTTTCTTGGAGGTTCCACCGAGATCGCTTGCTGCCTTTCGGTAAGTCACGGACGAGGACACCATACTTTGCTAACGACAAATCCTGAATGGCCATAAGTGAGGTTTTCTCACAGAAAAGGATTTCTCTTTAGATACATAGTTGGTGTAGTCTGTTACTTCCGACGGGAGCACTGCGATCTGTTAAGACTCATGTGTGTTTGGAACTTGAGTTAACTTATGTAACCTTTTGCTTCTTTTATCTTGACATTAAGAGGAGGAGATTGCCGGTTCAGGTTTCAAAACTGTCGGACAAAGGGAGACAGCAGAAAGGACGCGACCAGGTTGAGTTCCGGAATATATGTGAGTGTACTGTGAAGGGATTAGCCTGAAGGATAGACACAGAAAGAAAGAAATAAGGGTACCAGAGGGCCTGTGAAGAGACTAGCTCGAAGGATAGGCAGAGAGTGCACAGTGACGTAATCTGTGAAGGGACTACCTAGTAATCCCGATGGATAGATAGGCAGTTAGAGTAAGGATAAGTATGGAATAAGGATTCAGAAATAAAACACAACTGTTTTGTAAAATAACGCTTATATGCATATGTAAAGTTTGTAAAGATTTAAAGGAAAACTGTTGGTGACTGAGTTGATCGACTAGGACAAGGAAGTGCCTGTCTCAAACGCGCAGCCTTAGACCGGTTGTTAAGAGGGGAAATCCCCCACGCGAAGGTCAGGACCCTGAAGTGGGCGGAGAGGCATAAAGGCACTTAAGATCGTGATACTCAGTCATTAGTTGTCAAAAGCTTGTAAAATAAGGCCTCGATCTGTAGAGCGTACCACACAGATCGAGAAAACTGTCGGATTGTAATTTAGCTTTTGTAGAAAGCCTGCATAACTGTACCTACGTTATTTCATGTCTGAGTTCTTTTGTGTATCTGTTTGGACCTTCAAGTTATTCCTTAGTATTTTCTTGATTGTTATTATTGTATGTTATTGTTCATCGCTGTCAGCACTTTGGTCATCCTGTAGGGGTCGTAAGAGGGTTGAGGGTAAAACTTGCGACCCAGAACAAGTGCAGCTAGTGGAAATTGAGAACTAACTAGGATGGGAGCTGCACAAAGCAAGGTCCCCGAAAGGGGAACCCCAGCTTTCCATATTTTTCAAAATTGTGGCCGATCATCCACAAATGATTTACCTAAATGGTCTAATTGGACCAAGAATGACAAATACCCATTCCCTATAGACGGAACCTTTAATTTAGACAGAATAACATGTCTAGAGAATTGCCTCGTAACTAGAGACCCGCAGAGAAAAGGAAAAAAAAAAAGAAGTAAATTGGTCAGCCTTCTCAGATTGGAAAAAGGAAGCAGAGAGGCGACGCGAACGAAGTATAGAAGTTAGTAAACATAATAAAAAGAGGGATGAGATTAATCAGGAACAGAATAAACAACAAAAAGTTAAACAAATCAGGGTTGGCGGGGTCCACAAAATTTATCCGGAAACAGAAATACCCAAGCCCAGGTTCACACTCGTCCACAGACTAATTGGACAACTAGCAATCCCTGGGGAAATCAAAGTGGCCCAAACGAAGAGTTTGGACAAAATCCAAATTGTTCAGCATGACGTTACTTAGAGCCCACCCCAGACATTGCCCAGGAACAACAGGCTGTGGTACAATTGCCTGCAGTATCGTTAAATTCTAAAGAAGAGCCATTTATAAATTTAAATATGAATGGAACACAAGTTCCATTTTTGGTAGACACTGGAGCAACTAATTCGGTCTTGACTAAACAATATGCAGTAGGAGCACCTTGTATCAATCAGAGTGTCAAGTGTGTAGGACTTTCAGGAACAACCCAGACTATGGTATGGCCCACTCCATTGGATGTACAGATGAAAGACTTTCATGAACAGCATGCATTCTTATTATCTGAAGACGTTCCCATCAACTTATTAGGAAGAGATTTGTTGTGTAAAATGAAAGCAGTGATATCATGTATGGAAAAAGGACTGAAGGTATATGTTCCAACTGACAGATGTGGGATGTACCCATTGCAGGTCCACAATTCTCCTATTTTGTATTGTTGGACTAATCATGATGACAACCTCAGTAAACAATTACTGATGGCTGTGGGAGCATTGCAGTATGCCACAAGATCAGTATCAGAATACCAGAAGCAGTTTAATTTGGGACATTGGCATGATAAATTGCACTGTATAGCCTATTATGACAAAACGGGAGAAGATCTAGAAGTGGCAATTAATTACAAGCCCTTTCTGCATCAGAAATATTCACTTAAAATCCGAAGAATTTTAATTGGGCAAGAAGGAATAGCGTCACCAATCTTGTTGACCCAAACAGCATGGGAATTATTCAGGGTAAAAGACTCTAAGCCACACTGTACACTAGCAGTGGCGTATGAATTCAAATCTTCTGATCTAGGACAGATGGTCCTACGCCTATCAAAAGCTGCAGTTCAACAGGAGTGGAGAATAAGTCAGGGTTGGTTCAAGGCCTAAGAGCAGTTAACGAGTCTGTTCTCCCTGCCTACCCGGTGGTCCCAAACCCAGCCACCATTCTGACCAGTATACCTCCTAATTCAAGGTATTATACGGTCATTGATCTCTGCTCAGCCTTCTTCAGCATTCCTATTCACCAAGATTCCCAGTTCCTGTTTGCCTTCACGTTCAAAGGAACCCAATACACATGGACCAGGCTGCCACAAGGCTATACAGAAAGCTCAACTCTCTTTTCGCAGTGCCTCAAACATGATTTACAGAACATTGTCTTAACCGATGGGTTAACCCTCATACAGTAAGTAGACGACCTGCTAATTGCATCACCTACCCAAGAGGCATTGTGAATCAGTGACTCAGCTTATCACTAAGCCTCGTATAGACATTGTAGAAACTCCTCTGGACAATAGCGATTTTATATTTTATGTGGATGGATCAGCCCTCAGAGACGAAAAGGGCTCGCCAAAAAGTGCATATGCCATTTCCGATGATCATTCAATTATCCAAGTATGCTGACTACCATCTTTCTTTTCAGCACAACAAGCAGAACTGTTTGCCGTTACAAGAGCATGTATTTTAGCTGCAGGAAAATCAGTGAATATTTATATTGACTCTCGGTATGCATTTGGAGTCACTCATAATTATGGTCAAATTTGGAAACTTAGAGGATTCCTGACTTCATCAGGATCTACAGTTAAAAATGCTGAACAAATTGATAACCTTTTAAAGGCTCTCCAGTGTCCTAAAAAAAAAAATTGCTGTTATTAAATGCAAAGCAGATACAGGCAATCAAGACCAGGCTTCTTTGGGCAATGATAGGGCGGATCGAGCAGCTAAGGCTGCTGCTCTTTCTGATACAGGGTCACAAGTGTCTGCATATGTTCTTAGAAATCAAGATCCAGACAATCCCCCACCCACAATTGATGACGTTTTGGCCTATCAATTACAGGCCAGTCCGGACGAAGTGTTAGCTTGGGTGAATGATTCTTGTTTTAAAACACCTGAAGGAGTATGGGTCTACCATGACGGCTGCATGGTGGCTTCCAAGTCAATACTCCCATGGATTGCCTGATGTGTCCACATGTTCACATGCAGGCAAAGGGGGGATGGCAGACTATATCACACAAACTTGGTATTCACCAGGCAGTGACAATTACAAAACAAATTAGTGAACAATGCATTACCTGCCAAACAATGAACCCAGGTAAAACGGAAAAGGTACAGGCTGCCTCCCACCCAAATCCAACAAGACCCTTTGTACATTTACAGATGGATTTTATTGAATTACCGGTATGTTTAGGATTTAAGTATGTATTAGTTATTGTAGATGTGTTTTCACGATGGATTGAAGCCTTTCCATGTAAAAAAAAAAATGATGCTGTTACTGTTGCAAAATGTTTGTTAAAAGAAATTGTACCACGATTTGGTATACCTGCACAACTTTCAAGTGACAATGGACTTCTACTGCAGCTATCATCCACAGTCAGCGGGACTGGTAGAAAAATATAATGGTATGCTGAAGAATAAACTTTCTAAACTTTGCAATGAAACTGGACTTAAATGGGTCGAACTATTACCCCTAGCATTGATGATAATGCGAGCAGCAACTAACAGGACAACCGGACTATCGCCACATGAGATTGTTATGGGACGACCCCTAAGACTGCCATTTTCAGCGTCACTTACGGTTAAGCAAATGGACATCCATAAAATGGATGAGAACATGTTAAACTATTGTATTGCATTAACTAGATGTATTTCCAGCTTTCACCAGCAGGTAAAAGAGGCGCAAACGGAACCAGCGGAAGGAAGGTGCCATAACTTGGAACCAGGAGATAACGTATACGTAAAGGTCTTCAAAAGAAAGAACGGACTACAACCACGCTTTGAAGGGCCATACCAAGTACTCCTGACAACGAACACAGCTGTTAAAAACAAGGAAAGACCGACCTGGATACACGCATCCCATTGCAAGAAAGCACCAGACGGGGACATTTATAAAAAAAAAGACTTGAGACGATGAAATTATTGTTTACGCTGTATGTGCTCATTGAGATGGTATACGTAAACTGTCAGATATATTGAAGAACCCCGAAAGAAACGAGAATTACGTGTTAACACTTTTCTGTATATGGCTTACGAGCATGCTAAGGATAGTGGTAGATCTAGTTGCTGGGTCTGTGCCCATATACCCATTCACACCACAGGAGGAATCCCACTAAGATCTATTCCCTTTAATATTTCCGAAACAGCAGAATGGATCATAAGGCGAAACAGTTCAGGCAACACAGACAGAACCATGGATATGATTCAGTGGAGATCAGCAGGTTATAATCTGACCACCTTCCAGGGATGGTATCAACCCAATTATAACCATACTCGAGCGACCCCCTTCCTCTCCTTAATTAACACCTCAGGAGTTGGCAGACCGCAAGGGTCGTTATGCCTTAAAAAGGAGGTCAAGGTAGGGAGGAAGGTTGGACAGAGAATAGGAGAGAGTTCTTGCAATCAAACAGTCACGTGGCAACCACCTATTCCTGGTCTGACCAAGCAGGGAACGTTTTTACTAGAATGGACCAAGGTGTTTAATCAAACCAGTAAGTTGCTATGGGCTGGCGATGCTTTCCGCTTATGGAGGGAGATCAGGACAATCCCTTTCGTGAAGAGATGATACGGTTGGACAAAATACGATTTTAACAATTAGGATAGACAAGAGAGGAGAGACGATCTTAGATAAGGTCAGCCATCAATACAGGTATTATCCCGGGGATGGTCAAAACGGAAATGAAGTCGGTATCCTTAGGCCAAAATTTAAATTTGGCACGAGGACCGACAAAGGGGACTGAAAGAATTGTGGGCTATATTGTCCTAGGTAGGACAAAATGGGGGAATGTAGAAGTGCATCAGCATAGAAATATATATCCACACATATTAGTATAAAGTAAGCACACATACACTCTTAAATAAAAATGGAGTCTGGAACTTTCAGCAGATCAAAATGACTTCGCACAGTACAGCATAAAGGGAAACAAGCAAGACCATACTAGGAAGCGGTTTAAGGAAGAGGATGTGACTCCTTTGTAGCTTGCAGGCTAGACAGTTCCATAAACAAGATAAGCTTAGCAGAACAAAAAGCATGATAACCGAAGGACATGTACTGTAAACATTCGTATGAATGTCCAGAACCAAAGTGAGAGACAAACCGTCTCCATTGTATAAAATTAATTAACTTTACCGAAAGGTATTCCTGCATCATGACTTTTGATTATCTATTGACTAACCTTATCTTAAGACACCGAGGCTCTGCTGACCCTTTAGTCATCTTCTTGTTGACCTTAAACATTCCTTACTCATCTCTTTCTTAATGTTATTAATTGTGTCTCAATACCATACCATGTGATAAAAGGTTTTGATCTTTGTGTATAAAAAGAGGTGTTTTTGTCCATGTATTCGGAGAAGTCACGATAGCCATTGCCTACGTGAAGCTCCCCTTGCTAGCAAGTAGTTAAATAAAGTCTGCCTTTGACGATCACTTTGTTTCACAGAGTCTTATTGAACAGTCGAAACTTCGACAGAGGCAACAGTGTTAAGCACTATGCCACCGTGCTCTATTTCGGCCGGCACAGACACGATGGGCTGAATGGCCTCCTTCTGTGCCGTAAAGTTGTATGATTCTATGATTCGCTAGGAAGGTAGTAACAGGAGGAGGCCATTCAGCCCCTCGAGTCTGTTCCGCATTCAATTAGATCAGGGCTGGTCTGTATCTTAACTCCGTTTACCCGCCTTGGTTCCGTAACCCTTAATACCCTGGCCTAACAAAAGTCTAAAAATCTCAGTATTTTGAAATTTTCAATTGACCGCCCCCCCCAACCCCAACCTCAGCAGTTATTTTGAGGGGCGAGAGTTGCAGATTTCCATTACCCCCTTCGTGTGAAGAAGTGATTCCTGACATCAGCCCAGAACGGCCTGGTTCTAACCCGGGGCAGCACGGTGGCATAGTGGTTAGCACTGTTGCCTCACAGCGCCAGGGACCCGGGTTCGAATCCGGCCTCGGGCGACTGTCTGTGTGGAGTTTGCACATTCTCCCCGTGTTTGCGTGGGTTTCCTCCGGGTGCTCCGGTTTCCTCCCACAGTCCAAAGATGTGCGGGTTAGGTTGATTGGCTATGATAAATTGACCCTTAGTGTTAGGGGGATTAAATACGTGGGGTTACGGGGATCGGGTGGGATATGTGTTGGTGTAGGGGTTACGGGGATCGGGTGGGATATGTGTCGGTGCAGGCTCGATGGGCCGAAATAACCTCTATCTGCACTGTGGGGTTTCTGTGATTCTGTGATAACCCCCCTCCAACCTTTTTCTGGACTCCACCCAACCCCCACCCACCAAAGGAAATAGCTTCTCTCTATCTTGAAGATTAATCCCCAGCTCACTGCTGTGAGCAACCCAGGAGAAAAGTCACAGCAGCGTTAAAAAATGGTGTCATTTTTTCATTTTCTTTCAACACGTTTGTTTATTAGTTTTAAAAATATCGGACTTGGGGGCAAAAAAGGCTGTTGGACTGAGAGTCAAGACTCATAGAATGATTACTGCACAGAAGGAGGCCATTCAGCGCTTCGAGCCCGTGCCGGTTCTCTCCAAGAGCACCTCAGCTAGCCCCACACTCCCCCGCAGCCATGCAAATGTTTTTCTTTCAGGTACTTATCCAATTCCCTTTTGAAAGCCACGATTGAGTCTGCCTCCACCACCCTCTCAGGCAGTGCATTCCAGAGCCTAACCACTCGCTGCGTAAAAAAGTTTCCCCTCATGTCGCCTTTGGTTCTTCTGCCAATCACCTTAAATCTGTGTCCTCTGGTTCTCGACCCTTCCGCCACTGGGAACAGTTTCTCTCTATCTACTCTGTCTAGACCCATGATTCTGAACACCTCTATCAAATCTCCTCTCAACCTTCTCTGCTCTAAGGAGAACAACCCCAGCTTCTCCAGTCTATCCACGTAACTGAAGTCCTTCATCCCTGGAACCATTCTTGTAAATTTTTCCTGCACCCTCTCTAAGGCCTTCACATCCTTCCTAAAGTGCAGTGACCAGAATTGGACACAATACTCCAGTTGAGGCTGAACCAGTGTTTTATACAGGTTCTGTTGTGTCTGTACCTTTCTACCTAGACACAATTAGAACTCAGAACTCAGAGATTCAAACATAAAGTGCTTTATTCAGGAAGGACAGGAAGTTCTGAACAAAGAGAGCTAAGCTTAACCAAGAGAACACCCAACCATTTATCTGCTGTGACAGCGCCACCACAGGTGGGAGGAGAACACACACTACATTACATATTCATCATAACTTCCTTGCTTTTGTACTCTATACGTCTATTCATGAAGCCCAGGATCCCGTAAGCTTTATTAACCACTTTCTCAGCCTGCCCTGACATCTTCAATGATTTGTGCACATATACACCCAGGTCTCACTAACCTACTCACTATTCACTATACTTCCAACTTTTGTGTCATCTGCAAATTTTGAAATTGTGCCCTGTACACCCAAGTCCAAGTCATTAATGGCCCTGAAATTAGATCAGGGGCTTGCCGCGCATGCAAGCCCCCGATCTGCACTCACCCTGCGCGCCGACATCTGAAGCCCGGGCCTGCTTGCATTTCCTGTCACAGGCCCGGTTCCGATGTCGGCACGATGTGCTTACCTGATCCAGCGGCGTAGTTAGTGCGATGTGCCGGCTGGGATCAGGTGAGCACTGTGCAGCCAATCAGGGGAGGGGAAACTCATTCATGAGTTTGACAGTAAGAGCTGTCAAACTCATGAAAAGTATGGGCTGCCAAAACACTACTTTAACTTTAAATAAAATTTTAAAAAACATCCCACTGATTATAATAACTATAAATAAGTTTTAAAAATGTTTTAAACAATTAATCAATTTTTTGAAAAAAATAAATTTTAAAAAAATAGGGTCTAAAACTAAACTTACCATCCTGTAAATTCTTTAAAAATAACAAACCTGTGGAAAAAAAATTCTACATTGTACTAAAAGCCCACTTACCTGAAAAACTAAATACTTACGTCTTGTTTTTCCACGCGTAAAGGCCAGAGGCCTTTACACGCGCGCAACTTTGAAAAAAAAAAAGGAATTTTACTGCGCACGCGCTGCCTGTGCAGTCGCGCGCATTCTGCCTCTGAACCCCTTCGTTCAGAGGGCAGGAAATGCCGGTTTTCCCCGCATGCGCTGTGCATGCTGAAAACCGGCATTTCCTCCGGCCAGACGCGTGAGTACCCCGACTGTACTCACGCGTTGGGACAGGAATTACTGGCCCAATACATATCAAGAAAAGCAGTGGTCCTCGTACCGACCCCTGGGGAACACCACTGTATACCTTCTTCCAGTCCGAAAAACAACCGTTCACAAGTACTTCTAATGAAGGGTCATCGAGCTGAAACGTTAACTCTGTTTCTCTCTCCACAGATGCTGCCTGACCTGCTGAGTATCTCCAGCATTTTCTGTTTTTGTTCACCAGTACTCTCTGTTTCCTGTCACTTACCCAATTCCGTATCCATGCTGCCACCGTCCCTTTTATTCCACGAGCTTCAACTTTGCTGGCAAGCCTATTATGTGGCACTTTATCAAATGCCTTTTGGAAGTCCATGTACACCATGTCAACCGCATTACCCTCATCAACCCTCTCTGTTAGTTCATCAAAAAACTCAATCAAGTTAATTAAACACGATTTGCCTTTAACAAATCCATGCTGAACTTCCTTAATTATTCCACACTTGTCCAAGTGACTGTTAATTTTATCCCTGATTATCGTTTCTACAAGCTTCCCCACCACCGAGGTTAAACTGACTGGCCTGTAGTTGCTGGGTTTATCCTTACACCCTTTTTTTGAACAAGGGTGTAACATTTGCAATTCTCCAGCCCTCTGGCACCGCCCATGTATCCAAGGAGGATTGGAATCACGCAACTGAACTGTGAAGAATCTGTTCGCTTTCCATTTGGCCGTGGGAAGCTGGGGCGGCGCGAGGATGGACGTATCGGGCAGCCAATGGCGGGAGTGTGGGGGGGCAGGGCGGTGGGAGGCAGGAGGTCATGTGATGAAACCTCCAGGTATACATCCTGCCAGAGTTGGCAACTCCAGCTCCCAGGAAGAGCCTCTTCTTCTTCTTAGGCAGTCCCTCGGAACCGAGGATGACTTGCTTCCACATTAAAAATGAGTTCTCAGGTGACTGATGAGTCCAATGCGGGACCTACAGTCTCTGTCACAGGTGGGGCAGACGGTGGTTGAAGGGGCGGGTGAGTGGGGTGCTTGGGTTGACGTGCGCTCCTTGCGCTTGGCTTCCGCTTGCTCCCGGCGAAGAGGCTCGAGGTGTTCGCCACCTTCCCGGATGCTTCTCCTCCACTTTGTGCGGTCTTGGGCCAGGGATTCCCAGGTGTCAATGGGGATGTTACACTTTTTCAAGGAGGCTTTGAGGGTGTCCTTGAAGCGTTTCCTCTGCCCACCTGGGGCTCTCTTGCCATGTCGGAGCTCCGAACAGAGCGCTTGTTTTGGGAGTCTCGTATCGGGCATGCGGACGATGTGACCCGTCCATCGGAGCTGATCGAGCGCGGTCAAAGCTTCGATGCTGGGGATGTTGGCCTGAGCGAGGATAATGAGCTGCCTAGACGATGAATACGGGCAATGCAGTCTATTCCATCCTTGGAGGACATCACTGGTGAGCTCGATCCTGTCCTCACCGGGCAAACACGTTACAGCAGGAATCACTGGATAGGAAACAGGAATGGGAACCCCAACAACAACAACAACATCTTGCATTTATATAGCACCTTCAACCTACTAAAACGACCCAAGGTGCTTCACAGGAGCGTACCGAGCCACACAAAAAAGAGACATTAGGACAGGTTACCAAAAGCTTGGACCAAATGAGGTCGGTTTTAAGGAACATCTTAAAGGAGAAGAGAGAGATAGGCGAGGTTTAGGGAGGGAATTCCAGAGCTTCGGGGCCAGGCAGCTGAAGGCACGGCCGCCAATGGTGGAGCGATGAAAATCGGGGATGCGCAAGAGGCCAGAATTGGAGGAATGCAGCGATCTCGGAGGGTTGTGGGGGCTGGAGGAGGTTACAGAGATAGGGGAGAGAGCGAGTGCCCTTGCTGGCTTAGAAGCACTGGAGCCAATCGTAGCATTCCAGTTGTCACCTGCCAGACTGATACAGAGAGCATAGAAACATAGAAGATAGGAGCAGGAGTAGGCCATTCGGCCCCTCGAGCCTGCTCCACCATTCAATGAGATCATGGCTGATCATCCAAATTCCCTGCTTTCTCCCCATATCCCTTGATCCCTTTAGCCATGAGAAATATATCCAACTCCTTCTTGAATATATTTAATGAATTGGCCTCTACTGCCTTCTGTGGTAGAGAATTCCACAGGTTCACCACTCTCTGGGTGAAGAAATTCCTCCTCATTTCGGTCCTAAATGGCCTACCCCTTATCCTTAGACTGTGACCCCTGGTTCTGGACTCCCCGACCATCGGGAACATCCTTCCAGCATCTAGTCTGTCTAGTCTAGTCCTGTTAGAATTTTATAAGTTTCGATGAGATCCCCTCTCATTCTTCTAAACTCCAGCGAGTACAACAAGCCCAATCGACCCAATCTCTCCTCATACGTCATTCCTGCCATCTCAGGCTGGGGATTCAGCCTGGGACCTTCTTGATCCACGTGGGCCAATTCCACATCAGGCAGTGCGCTGACTGAGTCATTGGGAGGTGGGGGGGGGGGGGGAAAGCTCAATTTTAGAGTTTATTTAAGTGCATCAGCTAAACAACAAATAAAACCAGTTGACCTAAGGAGACGTGTTTTCTTGCAATGGTCTAAGAGTTACTTACTTCCATACCTGAGAGAGAGAGAGAGAGAGAGATTCCACGTGGCTTGAAAATTCTCAATTAGTGTTCGGGAAACAGAGAAGTGAAGACGTGACAAGAGAGGAATTTTTTTTTTAAGGAACTCTGTGGCAATGAGGCTCCCACAAGGCCTCCTTAATGCCACTCACTCAGGCAGCTGACTCCATCTACGCATTGAGGGAGAGGGATTTGCTGAATAGATCACCATTATTCTCCGCGTATGTCAGTGCTTCAAACAGAAAAAAATCTTGCTAACTTGTAAGTGAAAAAAGAGAAAGAACTGCTGGAAGTTGAGAGTGCCACCTTATTTCACTCTACAGCTCAAGTACACCATCGACAAGCTTTTAAGACCCAAGTTTGGAATCGTCTCACCTACTTTTACTGAACTTATGTTTCATTCTATGTCCCTACACTTGGGGCTAGATTTTCGGGGAGTCGTCAGGCAGGGTTTCAGGCGTGTTGGGGGGGGGAAATCCCGAATTTGGGGGTCCCGACACCATCCCGCCCAAAACCCCGCCCCACGTAAGTTTCAGGGGCGGCGGGTACCCGCCCCGCACTGGGACCCGCCGAAACCAGGCGGGAAGGGATTAGTGCCAATTAACTGCCTGTTAACAGGTAGTTAACAGGCAGTTTTTAGCCTAATCCCCACTTTGAGGGGTTTCGTGTGGGTTTCCCGACGGCTCCAAACCACGCCAGGTAGAGCAGCGGGCCGTCGGGTTGAAGGAGTTGGAGGGGTCGCGATGTCGGCACTCAGGTGAGTGATGGGTGCATGAGTGCAAAGGTAAGTGTGTTTGGTGTGTCTAAAGTGTGTAAAGAACTTTTACTTACCTGTACTTACCTTCACAGCCTTTCTTCCTGTAACCGTCGGGAGCCCATCACTCAGCCGGAACTTAAAGCTGAACAGCTGCGATCTGTGAAAAGTGACAGCCTTCAGCTTTGAGTGCCGGTAAGAGTTCTAACTGAGTCTGTGCAGAAGGACTCATGGGAGAACTCAGACTGTCAGTGTTTCACAGCTTCAAACAGTTGTCAAACGCTGATATTTCATCTGTCAAGAACTCTTGACAGATGAAATTTCAGTCTGTGACGTCACCTGTTGCCGGGTGGCCCTTAATTGGATGCTGAGCCTGCTGGGCGGGCTCAACAAGGTCAATCAAGGGAAAATCGTGCGGATTGGTCAGACGTCGAAGTAGGCAGGTCAAAAACCCGAAAGGGGAAGTCCCGCCTTCTTCCCGACAGGTTCGGGAAAATCTACCCCTTGGTGTTCTGCACCTTGGCCATTCAACATGGTTGGGTGTCAGCCGTGGCTCAGTGGCTAGCATGCTTGCCTCCTGAGTCACAAGGTCAGGGGTTCAGATCCCACTTGTTGGATCCGTGATTCAGAGGATATGCTGTTATTAAATAATCACATGGATGCTGTACATTAACAATAAACTGGAGGAGGGTAGTCTCAAGACTGGGGGTACAGAGGCATGCGCAAAGCTTATATACAGGTGTGGTCACTGCCGGTACTACAGTATACAGGAGCTGTAAAAGTAGTTCTGACTTAAAGGCACATACACTGCAATTCCTCCCCTTTTAGATTAGTAGTACCCCTAATATTCAAATAACAATTAACATTTCAACATGTACATTAAACAACAAAAGTCAATTTATAGATTCAGTCTTTGGGGCGGCTTCCTTACCCTTTCGGGATAGCGCCTTTCCGGAGGTTCTTGTTCTTGGTGCAGAGGCGATTCTGACCCCTTTTCATCAGGTAGTTCATCAGGTTCCACTGCTACTGGGTCTGAAGTAGATGCTACCGGTATGTCGGGTTCATCCCCAGGTACTCGCGACATGGAGTTGACGCGTTCCTGTGACGCTAAGATCTGATCGACGTGGCGTCTCACAATGTTCTCCCCGACATCCACTGTGTACATTAATGGCCCCTGCCTTGTACATATCGTTCCGGGTTGCCATTTCTCTGTTCGATAGTCACGGGCCAAGACTGGTTGCCCTACAATGAAGCTCCTTGTCGGCTTCTCATTGATGTGCTGGAATTGTTTGTCCTCAACATTTCTTCGCACATTTGGTCTGAGCAAGTCCAGACGAGATCGCAACCTTCGGTTAAAGAACATCATGGTCGGGGTCTGGTTGGTAACTGCATGTGTCGTGTTTCGGTAGGCTAATAAGAAATTGTCCATCTTATGCTGTAGTGGAATTTCATCATCGCACATGGCCTTTATCGCCTTCTTAAAGGTTTGTACGAACCTCTCAGCCAATCCATTTGTGGCTGGATGATACGGGGCGGATGTGTAATGCCTTACCCCATTCCTTTTCATAAATTTTTGGAACTCGTCGGACACAAACTGTGGTCCATTATCAGAGCAAATCTGCTCTGGCAACCCGTTTCTGGCAAATATGGTCCGTAGGACTGCAATCGTTTTCTCTGTAGTGGTTGAAGAAATTTTTATCACCTCAGGCCACTTTGAATGAGCATCCACTGCTATTAAGAACATTGAGTCCATGAATGGACCAGCGAAATCAATATGCACCCGTTGCCATGGAGAGGAGGGCCACTCCCATGGGTGTAGAGGGGCATGTGGTGGTGCATTTTGGACCTTCTGGCATCCTAAGCAGCTCTTAGTTAGGTCTTCGATTTGTTGATCGATTCCCGGCCACCACACATAAGCCCTAGCAAGGCTTTTCATTTTCACTCCCCCCAGATGACCTTCATGTAGCTCATTTAGCACTCTCTCCCTTAACTTGGGTGGAATCACCACTCTGGATCCACACATCACTGTCCCCTGGCATACTGACAGCTGTTCTCTTCTGGATGAGAATGCTGGCAACAGTGAGTCGCCATGTGTTGGCCATCCCCTCACCGTCAATTCATATACCCGCGACAACGTCGGATCATTGCGGGTCTCCTTCTCTATATCCGCGTTTGTTACTGGCAATCGTTCAATTATTGATGAATAAAATATCTCGATAGGGTCCACTGCTGGTGCTTCCTCCACAGTAGGCAGTGGCAGGCGCGATAGCCCATCAGCGTTCCCATGCTGTTTCGTGCCTTTATATTCTATTTCATATTGATTCGCCCCTAGAAACAGGGGCCATCTTTGTAACCACTGTGCAGTCATCACTTGAATGCCCTTCTTAGGATTAAAGATGGAGACAAGTGGTTGGTGGTCAGTCAGCAAGGTGAACTTCTGCCCATGCAGATAGTGGTTGAATTTTTTTACTCCCCATACTAGGCTGAGGGCCTCCCTGTCAATCTGGGCATAGTTGCGCTCGGCTGAGGTTAGTGACCGAGGCGCAAAGGCTACTGGCCTCTCCAACCCGTCTGGGAATTTGTGCGACAGCACTACTCCAATACCATAGGGTGATGCATCACATGCCAAACGAATTGGTAGTGCTGGGTTGAAATGGGCCAACACCTCTTTTGATGTGATCAATTCTTTACACTTCTGGAAAGCTCGTCTACGTTCGTCATCCCACTTCCATGGTACCCCTGTTTGCAGTAGGGTGTTCAGTGGGTGTAATACCGTAGACAAATTTGGTAAGAACTTGTGGTAGTAGTTTACCAGCCCGAGGAACGACCTCAGTTGTGACACATTTTCCGGTGTTGGAGCCTTGACTACTGCCTCAATCTTGTATGGGGACTTATGTAACCCCTCTTCATCGATGACGTGGCCACAATACGAGATCTGTTTCTGGAAAAACTCGCACTTGTGGCGATTAGCTCGTAGCCCATACTCCTTTAATCTGGTGAGCACCTTCTCCAAGTTGGCGAGGTGATCACCGTCATTTTTGCCCGTGGCCAAGATGTCGTCCAAATAACACTGGGTCCCTGGAATCCCTTGCAGGACTTGATCCATTGCCCTTTGCCAAATAGCCGGAGCTGATGCTACTCCAAACACCAGCCGGTTGTATTGATAGAGAACTTTATGAGTGTTGATCGTAAGGTATTGTTTCGAAGCTTCTTCTACCTCCATTTGCAAGTACGCCTGGGCTGGATCAATTTTGGTGAAGCGTTTACCTCCAGATAGCGAGGCGAAAATATCCTCAATTCGTGGAAGCGGATATTGTACCGTGTGAAGGACTGGGTTCACTGTCACCTTAAAATCCCCACAGATGCGGACCTTCTTTGGTTCCCCAGGCGTATTACTCGACGACCTCTTCATTACAGGAATGATGGGTGTAGCCCACTCGCTCCAGTCCACTTTGGACAGTGCTCCTGAACGTTCCAACCCTTCCAGCTCTGCTTCAACAGCTGGTCTGATCGCATAAGGCACTGGTCTGGCCTTCAGAAACTTTGGGCTTGCATTTTCCTCTATTTTAATCGTTGCTGTTATTCCTTTTAGTGTTCCTAGTCCCTCCTGGAACACTTCTTTTGCGTCAGTTAGCATTTTTGACAGTCGTCCAGGTGTGACGTCGTCATCCTTTTTGGCCTCAACCTTCAGTGCCTGTATGGAATGCCAATCTAATTGTATCTTCCGGATCCATTCACATCCTAGCAGTGGTGGTCCTCCATCTGGCAATACATATATATCCATTTTAGGTATTTCCTGGCCTTTATATGTCACTTTCACCCTTATTTTTCCTTTGGGGTAGACTTTTTGCCCCGTATACGTCTTCAAGACAATCTCTGTAGCTTTCAAGGGTATGTGTGAAAATAGCCGCTTGTAGTCTCTTTGATTTATGACTGTTAGAGCTGACCCTGTGTCCAATTCCATTTTCACTTGGACTCCGTCTATCTTGAGTGTAACCCAGATAGTCTGGTGATCCTCCATTTCGGTTACCTTATGTAGTTTCAGACAACCCAGCTCCTTGCTTCCGGAGTCTGCGTCACTTTTCTGTTCGTCTGAGCCACTGTCCATCACCTGGTGTACCTTTTTGTACTTCTCCTGTGGAGATTTCTTACTGTTGGTTTTCTTCCCAGACCTGCAGACTCTTACATAGAAACATAGAGATAGGAACAGGAGTAGGCCATTCGGCCCTTCGAGCCTGCTCCGCCATTCAATGAGATCATGGCTGATCTTCCTCTGAGATCATAGCTGATCTTACCAGTTCAGTACCCCGTCCCCGCCTTTTCTCCGTAACCCTTAATCCCCTTAGCCTTCAGAAATATATCCAATTCTCTCTTGAAAATATTTATTGAATTAGCCTTCACAGCCCTCTGTGGCAGGGAATTCCACAGGCTCACCAGTCTTTGAGTGAAGAAATTCTTCCTCATCTCTGTTTTAAATGATTTGCCCGCTATTTTTAGACTGTGGCCCCTGGTTCTGTGCTCCCCTGCCATTGGAAACATTCTCTCTGAATTCAGCCTGTCCAGGCCTGCCATAATTTTATATGTTTCGATGAGATCCCCTCTCAATCTTCTAAACTCCAGTGAGTACAAGCCCAAACTATTTAATCTCTCTTCGTAGGTCATTCCCGCCATTCCAGGTATCAGCCTGGTGAATCGCCGTTGCACTCTTTCCATGGCAAGAACATCCTTCCGCAGATGGGGCGACCAAAACTGTACACAATACTCCAGATGCGGTCTCACCAGCACCTTGTACAGCTGTAGTAAGGTATCCCTATTCCTATACTCGAACCCCCTTGATATGAAGGCCAACATACCATTTGCCTTCTTGATCGCCTGTTGCACCTGCATGCTCTCCTTCAGTGACTGGTGCACAAGAACACCCAGGTCCCTCTGCACTTCCCCATCTCCCAATCTATTGCCATTTAGATAATAATCTACCCTCCTGTTTTTACCCCCAAAGTGGATAACCTCGCATTTATCCACATTATAGTGCATCTGCCACGTATCCGCCCATTCCCCCAACCTGTCCAAATCGCACTGTAGCCTCCTGACATCCTCATCAGAGCCCACCCCTCCTCCTAGTTTAGTGTCGTCAGCAAATTTGGAAATATTGCATCCAATTCCCTGATCCAGATCATTTATATATATTGTGAACAGCTGGGGTCCCAGGACAGATCCTTGCGGCACCCCGCTGGTCACTGCCTGCCACTCCGAAAACGAGCCGTTTATTCCAACTCTCTGTTTTCTATCCGCCAGCCAGTTCTCTATCCACGTTAATACTTTGCCCCCAATCCCATGAGCCTTAATTTTGCATGATAATCTTTTGTGTGGAACCTTATCGAAGGCTTTCTGGAAGTCAAGGTACACCACATCCACTGGCTCTCCCCCATCTATTTTACCAGTTACTTCCTCAAAAAATTCCAGCAGATTAGTCAAACACGATTTACCCTTTGTAAATCCATGTTGACTCTGTCCGATCCTTTCCCCATTTGTCAAGTGCTCCGCTATTTTATCCTTAATAATGGACTCTAGCATTTTGCCCACAACCGATGTAAGGCTTACTGGTCTATAATTCCCTGCTTTCTCTCTACCCCCCTTTTTAAATATTGGGGTAACATTAGCTACCCTCCAATCCACGGGTACTGTTCCCGAGTCAATGGAGTTCCGGAAGATGATCCTTAGAGCATCTGCTATCTCCAGGGCCACCTCCTTAAGTACCCTAGGATGTAGTTTATCAGGCCCCGGGGATTTGTCGGCCTTCAGTCCCCTCAACTTACCCAACACCATATCCCTAGAGATACTAATTTCTGTCAGCTCCTCCCTCTCATTAGTCCCTATGTTTGCCGATATTCCTGGGAGGTTATTTGTGTCCTCCTTTGTGAATACAGAACCAAAGTATGAGTTTAATTGGTCTGCCATTTCCTTATTCTCCATTATATATTCTCCCGAATCGGACTGCAAGGGACCGACTTGGGATTTTACCAGTCTTTTCCTCCTGATATACCGATAAAAGCTTTTGCAGTCTGTCTTTATGTTTGCTGCAAGTTTACTTTCGTATTCTATTTTCCCCTTCCTGATTAATCCCTTTGTCCTCTTTTGCTGTATCTTGTACTGCCCCCAATCTTCCGGTCTGGTGCTTTTTTTTGCCAGTTGATATGCCCTTTTTTTTGATTTTATGCTGTCCCTAATTTCCCTCGTTATCCACGGTTGAGTCACCTTTTTAGGTTTATTTTTATGCCAAACCGGTATAAACATGTTCTGGAATTCTTCCATTCTATCTTTGAATGCTTGCCATTGTCTCTCCACTGTCAATCCCCCCAGAAACACCACCCAATCAATCTTACCCAATTCCCATCTCATACCCTCGTCATTCCCTTTATTTAAGTTCTGGACCTTAGTCTCTGATTCAATTTCCTCACTCTCCATCTCGACTGAGAGCTCGATCATATTATGATCGCTCTGACCCAAGGGGCCTCGTACAAGAAGATTGCTGATAAGTCCCTTCTCATTGCACAATACCCAGTCTAAAATGGCCTGATCTCGAGTCGGCTCCTCGACATATTGGTCCAGATAACCGTCCCGAAAACATTCCAGGAATTCCTCCTCCTCAGAATTTTTACTAATTTGGGTAGTCCAATCAATATGTAAATTAAAGTCACCCATGATGACAGCTGTGCTCTTATCGCACGCTTCTCTAATTTCCCTTTTTATGCCTTCCCTCACCTCCATATTACTATTTGGAGGCCTATATATCACACCCACTAACGTTTTCCTCCCCTTGCTATTTCTCATTTCTACCCATACAGATTCCGTTTCATCCGAGTTAATATCCTTCCTTTCCATTGCATTAATCCCCTCCTTTACCAGCAATGCTACCCCACCTCCCCTACCTTTTTGCCGATCCTTCCTAAATATTGTATATCCCTGGATGTTAAGTTCCCAGCCTTGCCCACCCTGCAGCCACGTTTCTGTAATCCCAATCAAATCATACTTGTTTACCTCTATTTCCACAACTAATTCATCCACCTTGTTCCTAATGCTTCTAGCATTAAGATACAAAGCCTTCAGGCTTGCTATGTGTCCTGCTTTCCCACACTGTCTGCACACTTGGTCCTTGAACCAACAATCTTTCTGGTCATGTGTTGTTCTTCCCTGTTCCATAGGACCTTTCATTGGTGCCATATTCTTGCGGTCTCCGTTGTATCTCTGCAGCGCCCCTTGCGGCTGTTTCGTGTGATACTGCCATACTGAAAGCTTTGTCCAGCGTAAGATCCTTTTCCGACAGAAGCCGTTTCTGGGTTCCTTCACTCTGTAGCCCACACACAAACTTGTCCCTTAACGTATCTGCTAGTCCCGCTCCAAACTGGCAGTGTTTCGATAGCTTGCGCAGTTCCGTTAGGTACTCAGCATTGCTTTCGTCTTTGTGTTGGTTCCTTTTATGGAATTAAATCGTTCTGCTATCAGCAGCGATGTGGGGTTTAAGTGGTTCTGTAGGATTTCTACTATGCTTTCAAAATTCTTGTTTACCGGCTACTCTGGGGTTATTAGATTTCGCAGTAACCCATAAGTTTTTGCACCCATGGAATTTAACAGAACCAGTGTTTTATTAGCATCTGGCACTTCATTCGCCCTGCAGTACACCTCAATACGTTCCACATATGTCGCCCAATCTTCGACTTCATTGTCGAACGTAGAGATACTGCCACTCTTCGGCATCCTTGGGTGTGAGTTAACTGTCAAAAATGGCGCCTCCCGCGCTTCCCCTTCTTCTCCGCTGGCACAAAATGGCGTCTCCCGCGCTTTCCTTCCTTCCCGCGCTCGCCCTTCTTCTCCGCTGCGGCTTCTAAAAATGGCGTCTCCCGCGCTCTTCCTTCTTCTCCGCGGCTCAATGGCATCTCCCGCGCTCCCCTTTCTTCACCCTGCGGACCCTGTTCAGCCCGTGAGCCCTGGCTGTGCTCTGCGTGTTCTTCTTTTTATATTTTTCGACGCCGCTCAGTCTCGGACCCGGCTGTTTCTTTACCCTCTCTCTCTCCGGTTTGTTTTCTTTTTCTCGACGCCGCTCGGTGTTCAACCCCCGGCTGCGCTCTTCACCCTCTGTCTTACCCCGTCGACGCTGCTCGGCTTTCTCTCCGCCGTCGGTCGGCTCCAGCCGCCGCTGCTCGGGAAGGGTCTGCGCTGGACCTGTCGTCGGTCTCTTGCTGCTCGTCGTGGCTGGGGAACCAAGCCCGGCTCTTCCCTGCGAAGTTCAATCTTTGCCTGACGGCTGGGCGGTTGCTCGTGGTTGACGCCCGTGTTCCTGGCCTCGACTATTTTTTTTTTTTTTATGTTGCAGGTAGATTCGAATCGACACTCGTCGCCACTGTTGGATCCGTGATTCAGAGGATATGCTGTTATTAAATAATCACACGGATGCTGTACATTAACAATAAACAGGTCTTTACTGGAGGAGGGTAGTCTCAAGACTGGGGGTACAGAGGCATGCGCAAAGCTTATATACCAGTGTGGTCACTGCCGGTACTACAGTATACAGGAGCTGTAAAAGTAGTTCTGACTTAAAGGCACATACACTACACCACTGCAGAGACTTACGCACATAATCTAGGTTGACACTCCAGTGCAGTACTGACGGGCGTTCTGCCCGGTGTCCTGGACCAAGATCTCTGTGTCCTCTGGTTACTGACACTCCTGCCAGTGGAAACAGTCCCTCCTTATAAATTCTCGCAAAACCCCCTCATAATTTTGAACGCCTCTATTAAATCTCCTCTTAACCTTCTCTGCTCTAAAGAGAACAATCCCAGCTTCTCCAGTCCGCAACATAACAACAGCTTGCATTTATGCAGCGATTTTAAAGTAGTAAAACATCTCAAGACGCTTCACAGGAGCGTGATCAAACAAAGTTTGACACCGAGCCACGTAGAGAGATATTAGGGCAGGTGACCACAAGCTTGGTCAAAGAGGTCATTTTCGAGAAGCGTCTTAAAGGAGGAGAGAGAGGCGGAGAGGTTCAGGGAAGGAATTCCAGAGCTCAGGGCCCAGGCAGCTGAAGGCACGGCCGCCAATGGTGAAGCGATGAGAATCGGGGATGTGCAAGAGGCCAGAATTGGAGGAGGGCCGAGATCTCGGAGGGTTCATAGGGCTGGAGGAGGTCACAGAGATAGGGAGGGGTGAGGCCATGGAGTGATTTGAAAACGAGGATGGCTAATTTTTAAATCTTTAAATTTACGGCATACTTTTGTCAATAATCCCCCTCCCCCACCTCCACCCCACTCCTCCTTGACTGCATGGGTGAGGTCTGCATCCTCGACAGACCGTGCTATCCCTTCACCAACACTTCCCTTATATAAACAGCACAACCCTAAGCTGTGTCTGCATGTCACGTTCATACAACCCACTGAGTCAACCCTGCACAACACACGTTAAGAAAACCTGTATTTTCTGCTGGTACCATGCAGTGGTGTGTTGTAAAACAAAACAGCAATGTTTTATTCAAGTTCAAGTCCCAGAGATCTTTGAACAGAGATTCTACCCCATGGCTAGCAGTATGGAAAAAATAAACCTGAGCCTCTCGTATGTCAAACTGGCAAAAGACGAACACAACACAGCAAATAAATAAACACTTTGACATCTTGCATAAGGTTGCAGCACAGGAACATAGGGGGGAATTTTATCAATGGGGGCGCGTTGGGGGCGGGACTGCTGGTTGTCGGCGGGACTGCTGGTTGTCGGGTTTCAGTTTTACTCCCCGCCAGGCAACAACAACAACAGCAACTTACATTTATATAGCGCCGAAGCAGAAAGGAGAGAGAGGCATGGCAAGGGGATGGAAGGAAGAAGAATGCATTCCAAAGGAAAGGGAAGGGCGGAATGCATGGCTCACCATTAAAAGGGACGCAAGCTGAGATCCATTAAAGAGTCAGTAAGATGAGGAGAGGGTCCTGTCTGGTGTATCAGCTACTGGGCTCGAGAACATTGGAACATAGGAACAGGAGGAGGCCATTGAGCCCCTCGAGCCTGTTCCGCCATTCAATGAGATCATGGTCGATCTGCGACCTAACTCCATATACCCGCCTTGGGCCCATGTCCCTTAATACCTTTAGTTAACAAAAAGCTATCTATCTCCGATTTAAAATTAACAATTGATCCAGCGTCAATTGTCGTTTGCGGAAGAGAGTTCCAAACTTCTACCGCCCTTTGTGTGTAGAAATGTTTCCTAATTTCACTCCTGAAAGGCCTGGCTCTAATTTTTAGACTATGCCCCCTAGTTCTAGAATCCCCAACCAGCGGAAATAGTTTCTCTCTATCTACCCTATCTGTTCCCCTTAATATCTTGAAAACTTCGATCAGATCACCCTTTAACCTTCTAAATTCTAAGGAATACAATCCTAATTTGTGCAATCTCTCCTCGTAACTTAACCCTTGAAGTCCGGGTATCATTCTGGTAAACCTACGCTGCACTCCCTCCAAGGCCAATATATCCTTCTTAAGGTGTGGTGCCCAGAACTGCTCACAGTGCTCCAGGTGTGGTCTAACCAGGGTTTTGTACAGCTGCAGCATAACTTCTACCCCCTTGTATTCTCGTCCTCTAGATAGAAAGGCCAGCATCCCATTAGCCTTTTTGATTATTTTCTGTACCTGTTCATGACATTTTAATGATCTATGTACCTGGACCCCCAAGTCTCTTTGGACCTCCACTGTTGTTAGCTTTTCACCATTTAGAAAGTGCCCTGCTCTATCCTATTTAGGTCCAAAGTGGATGACCTCACATTTGCTTACATTGAAATCCATTTTCCACAGTTTTGCCCATTCACTTAATCTGTCGATGCCCCTCTGTAATTTTATACTTTCAGCTACACTGCCTACAATGTCACCTATCTGTGTGTCATCGGCAAATTTGGATATTTGACTTTCTATGCCATCATCTAAGTCTTTAATAAATACTGTGATTAGTTGAGGCCCCAACACAGATCCCTGCGGGACACCACTGGTCACATCCTGCCAATTTGAGTACCTGCCCATTATCCCTACTGCCTGTCTCCTGCCGCTCAGCCAATTTCCTGACCAGATCAATAATTTTCCCTCAATTCCGTGGGCTTCTATCTTAGATAACAGTCTCTTTTGTGAGACTTTATCAAATGCCTTGTGGAAGTCCAAATAAATAACATCCATAGACATCCCCCTGTCCACTACTTTAGTCACCTCTTCAAAAAATTCAATCAGGTTTGTCAGGCATGACCTACCTTTCACAAATCCATGCTGGCTCTCGCTGATCAACTGAAAATTTCCAAGGTGTTCAGTCACCCTATCCTTAATTATAGACTCTAGCAATTTCCCGACAACAGATGTTAGGCTAACTGGTCTATAATTCCCTGGTTTACCCCTCTCACCATTTTTAAATAGTGGAGTGACATGTGCAATTTTCCAATCTAAAAGAACGGTTCCTGAATCGAGAGAACTTTGGAAGGTTATAGTTAGGACATCTGCAATGTGCTCATCTACTTCCTTTAAAACCCTGGGATGGAAACCATCTGGTCCTGGGGATTTGTCACTCTTTGGTGCCAATGGCCCGTATTTTCCGATGCCTACGAGTGCGTACGGGCTGTGTACACACCTGTAGGGACATCGGAAAAGCCGGTTTCAGGCATGCGCATGCGCTGAAAACCGGCATTTCCAATCTGTCAAGAATGCTCTTGATCGGACGCCTGCCCTGGAGAAGGGCCTCTGCGGGGGGAAGAGTTCCGCTTTCTGGAGAACCTCCACCCGCTGAAAACCCTTAGAAATCTTACACCTGGTAAAAGCCCGCGTAAGGCCTGCTATTACCAGCATAAGAGACGAAAAAAAAAAAAAAATTCACTCATTTATAATTTTTAAATACTTTAAAAAAAGGCAAGTTTATTTTTAGCCCCGTAAAAAACTTTTTTTTTCAAAAAATAAAATTGTTTAAAATATTTAATTTATTGTAATTTTAACTCATTTTAAAAACATGATGGTTTTTTAAAAATTTATTTCATGTTTTAGTGTCTTTTTGGGGGGATCTCCATTCCTATATTTGACGGGGCGATCTGTCAAAAATATGAAGGGAGATTCCCTTCTCCTATTGGTTGGCCTGGCCCACGTGATCCCAGGGACGCTTGCGAACTGCCTGCGCCCCCTGGGATACGTGGGCCCTGCGCAGTTCGACTGTGGAGAGACCCAGCATCGGAAGTGTCCGCACCTCGGGAGCCCTCAGGTAAGTTGGTAGATTTTTTTCCCGACAGGAGGCATCCGCACGCAGGAAGCCTCCTATCGGAAATTACGGGCCATTATTTTCTTCATTACTGTTATTTTACTTAATTAATTTTATTGAGTCCCTGTCCCTGATTAAATATTAGTTTCCTTGGGATTTCTGGCATGCTATCCTCTTCCTCTACTGTAAATACTGACGCAAAGTAATTATTCAACATGTCCGCCATTTCCTTATCATTGACAATATCACCGCTTCCAGTTTTCAAGGGGCCAACATTGCTCCTGACTACCCTCTTTTTCCTAATACACTTGTAAAATTTATTTCTGTTGATTTTGATATCCCTTGCAAGTTTCTTTTCAAACTCCCTTTCTGTAGCTCTTACTACCTGTTTTGTGACCCTTTGCTGTTCTTTGTATCTTTCCCATTCGCCAGGATCTGTGCTATCCTTTGCATTTTTGTACACTTTTTCTTTTAGTTTTATGTTTTCTCTTGTCTCTTGGATCAAACACAATAGAATTGAAAAGCAGAGGTTCTGTTAAACTTGTACCGAACCTTGGTTCAACCACACTTGGAGCACTGTGAACAGTTCTGGTCTCCATATTATAAAAAGTATATAGAGGCAGTGGAGAAGCTGCAAAAAAAGATTTACAAGCATGATACCGGAACTGAGAGGTTATACCTATCAGGAAAGACTGAACAGGCTGGGGCTCTTTTCTCTAGAAAAGGGAAGGCTGAGCGGTGACTTGAGAGAGGTCTTTAAAATTATGAAGGGGTTCAATAGGGTAGACGTAGATAAAATGTTTCCACTTGTGGGGGAGTCCAGGACTAGAGGCCATCAATATAAGATAGTCGCTAATAAATCCAATAGGGAATTCAGGAGAAACTTCTTTATCCAGAGAGTGGTGAGAATGTGGAACTCGCTGCCACAGGGAGCAGTTGAGGCAAATAGTATAGATGCATGTAAAGGGAAGCTATATAAACACATGAGGGAGAAAGGAATAGAAGGTTGTGCTGATAGGGTGAGATGAAGTAGGGTGGGAGGAGGTTTGTGTGGGGCATAAACACCAGCATGGACCAGTTGGGCCGAATGGCCTGTTTCTGTGCTGTAAATTCTATGTAAGCTAACAGGTGTGCACTGTTAAGGTTGTCGTCGTACGTGTCTTCACACTGTTCCCTTTGGGGAACTGTATGAAGTGGTGGAAGGATTTCTGGCTGCGATTAACGCTACTTCCGTGACCGTAACCATCTTTGTACCAGCCATTAGGGTGGTTAGTCCTATGGCGGGAGGGTTTTACGGGCTCCCACAACCCATACGAGGGGGGGAGGGCCACCCACACCCACGGACGCAAGTATCCCGCTGGATGTCAACCCAGAATTTAGAGCCGGAGCTCTGACTCCACTTGCCGGGACTGTCTGGTGCGGGGTTCGAAACCCTACGCCTTCTAGCCCAGCGGCGGGGATGCTACCGCTACACCAAAGGCCCACTCCTACTGTTAAGGTGACAACTCAGTGTTTCAGGACGATCAAATAAGTCTCACGATCAGAAAAACATGGTCCATCCTTCCCAGTTTGGTCATGTTTGACTGGAAGGAAAAGGATTCTGACAATCTGCAGCGTTGATGTTAACTGTTGCCATTTTCTGTCGGCGGGCACACGGCTCTGTAAGAGATTCTCCATTCTGAGAGCTGCTGGGGGAGGGAGCGGTGGGATTAAGGATCACAATAATGTTTCGTGACAACAGCTCATAAGCCATAAATTTCACATGCTCTATTGATGAGCTGTAATCTGCTTCGAAATAGCCAATGTTTTGAGTTTTGCAAAATAGTGCATAAATACATCCACTATTCCCAGCAAAGGATTGCTCGGTAAAACTGCTTTGCATCTATAAAGCTTATAGTGGGAGATAAAACACACCTTCGAGCGTTTTCTGTATCCTATGCATGATATCATCCATCTGCACAATGTACAGCACCTCCATAATTACAGCAGTGAAATGCTAGATTGATCCAAGCAGAATCAATTCTGATTAAATTACTTACAAGCAGAAACACTGTACTATCAGCCAGGAGTTTACCTATAAATAACCCAGTCTTGCACACAATGATAGCTTCAGGCTGCTTGCAGGCTGCAGTCGAACTCACTCAAACATAAAACATTCTCACCAAATCGTACTGATTTCAGGTGGAGGATAGATAGACAACTCCCCAGCTTACTGCAACGCCAGTTAATATACTGGCCTCCATCAAAAAACCCTCCCAATGCATCCCCCATCTATGTTACATCACAATCCATGTTACATTCCCACTAAAGTAATCCCCATATAGCCCCAGTGAAACAGGTCATGTGATTACAGTTCCCTAGATTCTAGAATGGTTCCAGCGGATTGGAAGATAGCAAATGTAACCCCGCTATTCAAGAAAGGAGGGACAGAGAAAACCCGGAACGACAGGCCAGTTAGCTTGACATCAGTCGTTGGGAAAATGCTGGAATCCATTATTAAGGAAGTGGTAACAGGGCACTTAGACAATCATAACATGATTAGGCAGAGTCAAGTGAGTGGGCAATAAGGTGGCAGATGGAATATAATGTGGAGAAGTGTGAAGTTATCCACTTTGGTAGGAAAAATAGAAAAGCAGAGTATTATTTAAATGGTGAGAGACTGGGAAATGTTGGTGTTCAGAGAGACCTGGGTGTCCTTGTATACAAATCATGGGAAGTTAACATGCAGGTACAGCAAGCAATTAGGAAAGCAAATCGTATGTTGGCCTTTATTACAAAGGGATTGGAAGGTTTCGTTGACAGTGCTATCAAGCGGCACTTACTCAGCAATAACCTGCTAACTGACGCCCAGTTTGGGTTCCGCCAGGGCCACTCAGCTCCTGACCTCATTACAGCCTTGGTCCAAACATGGACAAAAGAGCTGAACTCAAGAGGTGAGGTGAGAGTGACTGCCCTTGGCATCAAGGCAGCATTTGATCGAGTGTGGCATCAAGGAGCCCTAGCAAAACTGAAGTCAATGGGAATCAAGGGGAAAACTCTCCATTGGTTGGAATCATACCTAGCACAAAGGAAGTTGGCTGTGGTTGTTGGCGGTCATTCATCTCAATCACATGACATCACTGCAGGAGTTCCTCAGGGCAGTGTCCTAGGCCCAACCATCTTCAGCTGTTTCATCAATGACCTTCCCTCCATCATAAGGTCAGAAGTGGGATGTTCACTGATGATTGCACACTGTTCAGCACCATTCGAGACTCGTCAGATACTGACCCAGTCCGTGTCCATATGCAGCAAGACCTGGACAGTATTCAGACTTGGGCTGACAAGTGGCAAGTAACATTCGCACCACACAAGTGCCAGGCAATGACCATCTCCAACAAGCGAGACTCTAACCATCTCCCCTTGACATTCAATGGCATTACCATCACTGAATCCCCCACTATCAACATCCTGGGGGTTACCATTGATCAGAAACTGAACTGGACCAGCCATATAAATACTGTGGCAACAAGAGCAGGTCAGAGGCTGGGTATTCTGCGGCGAGTGTCTCACCTCCTGACTCCCCAAAGCCTTTCCACCATCGACAAGGCACAAGTAAGGATGGAATACTCTCCACTTGCCTGGATGAGTGCAGCTCCAACAACACTGAAGAAGCTCGACACCATCCAGGACAAAACAGTCCGCTTGATTGGCACCCCATCCACCACCTTAAACATTCACTCCCTCCGCCACCAGCATACCTTGGCTGCAGTGTGTACCATCTACAAGATACACTGCAGCAACTCATCAAGGCTTCTTCAGCAGCACCTCCCAAACCCACGAACTCTACCACCTAAAGGGCAAGGGCAGCAGGCGCATGGGAACACCACCACCTCCAAATTCTCCTCCAAGTCACACACCATCCTGACTTGGAAACATGTCGCCGATCCTTCATCGTCGCTGGGTCAAAATCCTGGAAATCCCTCCCTAACAGCACAGTGGGAGTACCTTCACCACACGGACTGCAGCGGTTCAAGAAGGTGGCTCACCACCACCTTCTCAAGGGCAACTAGGGATGGGCAATAAATGCTGGCCTTGCCAGCGATGCCCACATCCCATGAACAAATTTTTAAAAAATTAAGGGATAGTGAGGGAAGGCGGAGATGAGGTAGAAGATTAGCCATTATCTTGCTGAATGGCGGAGCAGGCTCGAAGGGCCAAATGGCCGACTCCTGCTCCTATTTCTTATGTTCTTATCCCACTCCCTGTTATATTCCCACTAACGCACTCCATTATATTCCCACTATCCCACTCCCTATTATATTCCCACTCCTAGTTGATAATTACAGTGGAGAGGTGGATGAAGGAAAAGGTGATGAAGGGGTAGGGGAACAGGGTGGGTAAATGTGATGAGAACAATATGTTTGGGCGGAGTGTAAACACCGACATGGACTGGTTAGGCCGAATGGCCTGTGCGTGTGTTGTAACTTTAGCGTATTTCTGTGTCGGCAGTGGAGCTCAATGCAGCCACAGATTACCCTGCCCTCAGCCAACTTGCACACACGCCCCTTCTAGCAGGGATCGCTGGATAATGGCCTGGAGCAGTAATCCTGACTGATTCTTGTCCCCTCTCCATCCTACCTGAGGGGGTGCCGCACAAATGATAGTGCCTCAGTTACTGTCCTGGCTTAGGTCCGCTGACTCGACAGAGATTGAGAATATAACTTGTGCCTTTCTGAGTCTGTCTGGCTCAGTGTTACACTTTACATAGAATTCACGGCACAGAAACAGGCCGTTCGGCCGAACTGGTCTGTGCCGGTGGTTATGCTCCACACGAGCCTCCTCCCCACCCCACTTCATCTCACCCTATCAGCATATCCTTCTATTCCTTTCTCCCCTCGTGTGTTTATCTAACGTCCCCTTAAAGGCATCCATGCTATTCGCCTCAACTGCTCCCTGTGGTAGCGGGGTTGCATGTTCTCACCACTCTCTGGGCGAAGTGGTTGCCGGGCAGTATGTGCTACATGCTGAGGTTCTGTAAGGAATGCGAAAAATGGCTGCAAGCAGAAGGATGGAGTTGGTTGCCACGCTGCAAAGATGCTTCCCTTCAGGTCCCTTCGCAAGTCTTAATTACGAAGGCAAGCACTGATTAAAGGGGCAGTAAGGGATTCAACATAAGCAGAAGAGTCCCCCGATAGCCAAACAATTATCAGTGCCTGTGCTGGGATTGGACTTCCTCAGAACAGTCTAACGTAACGACAGCTGGCTCTCTCGCAAGTTCAGATCAATATACTTTCACTATTCCACATGCAAACTTCATCTATACTCAGTCCTGGAACTACAGCAACAAAGCTAGGTTCAGGGTCAGTGACAATGTTAATTGGAATCAGGCATGCCAAGCCAGTACCTTCGATAACATTAGATGCTTTAATTCCACCCCCACCCTGTGGATTGGTTTGAGCAAAAAATGTACCTTAAAGATGAATTCATCCTCCTGAGGATCAATATGCATGAAATAAAATGAACAGAATTGCTTTTTATTTCCTCCCACCCCCTTCAGTTTACTGCCCTCCTCTGCAGAAAACATTGACTCTTGGCTGAGAGTTAGCCTAACATCTGTGGTTGGCAAAATGTTAGAGTCCATTATTAAGGAAACAGTAACAGAGCATTTGGACAAACATAATTTAATAGGACAGAGTCAGCATGGTTTTATGAAGGGGAAGTCATGTTTGACAAATTTGCTCGAATTCTTTGAGGATGTAACATACAGGGTGGATAAAGGGGAACCAGTGGATGTAGTGTATTTGGACTTCCAAAAGGCATTTGACAAGGTTCCACACAAAAGATTACTGATCAAGATAAGAAATCACGGGATTGGGGGTAATATACTGGCATGGGTGGAAGATTGGCTATCTAACAGAAAACAAAGAGTTGGGATAAATGGTTCGTTCTCGGGCTGGCAATCAGTAACTAGTGATGTTCCGCAGGGGTCAGTGCTGGGACCCCAACTCTTTACAATCTATATTAACGATTTGGAGGAAGGGACCAAGTGCAACATATCCAAGTTTGCCGACAATACAAAGATGGGAGGGAAAGCAGTGAGTGAGGAGGATATATAAAACCTGCAAAAGGACATAGACAGGCTAAGTGAGTGGGCAGAGATTTGGCAGATGCAATATAATGTTGGAAAGTGTGAGGTTATGCACTTTGGCAGAAAAAATCAAAGAGCAAGTTATTATCTAAATGGAGAGAAACTGCAAAGTGCTACAGTACAAAGGGATCTGGGGGTCCTGCTGCATGAAACACAAAAAGTTAGTATGCAGGTGCAGCAGGTGATCAGGAAGGCCAATGGAATCTTGGCTTTTATTGCAAGGGGGATGGAGTATAAAAACAGGGAAGTCTTGCTGCAGTTATACAGGGTATTGGTGAGGCCACACCTGGAATACTGCGTGCAGTTTTGGTTTCCATATTTAAGAAAAGATATACTTGCTCTCGAGGCAGTTCAGAGAAGGTTCACTCGGTTGATTCTGGAGATGAGGGGGTTGACGTATGAGGAAAGGTTGAGTAGGTTGGGACTCTACTCATTGGAGTTCAGAAGAATGAGAGGTGATCTTATCGAAACATATAAGGTTGTGAGGGGGCTTGATCGGGTGGATACGGTGAGGATGTTTCCACTGATGGGTGAGACTAGAACTAGGGGGCATAATCTAAGAATAAGGGGCTGCCCTTTCAAAACTGCGATGAGGAGAAACTTCTTCACTCAGAGTGTAGTAAATCTATGGAATTTGCTACCCCAGAGAGCTGCGGAAGCTGCAACATTAAATACATTTAAAATGGAGATAGACAGTTTCCTAGCAGATAAGGGAATTAGGGGTTACGGGGAGAGGGCAGGGAAGTGGACGTGAGTCTAGATTCGGATCAGCCATGATCCTATTGAATGGCGGAGCAGGCCCGAGGGGCCGTATGGCCTAGTCCTGCTCCTACTTCTTATGTTCTTATGGTGCTGCACAGGAAGTGGTCATTCCTCTGCCACCTCACCCGAGTGGTTGTTCTTCCTGTGCGAGGCCGCCCCATTTGGCCTTTCAGCTGAATCTGCTCACCCAATGTTCCAGCAAGGGTCAGGCACAGTAGGAGCAGGAGTAGTCCATTCAGCCCCTTGAGCCTGCTCCGCCATTCAATGAGATCATGGCTGATCTGTACCCTAACTCCATCCACCCGCCCGTGGCCCCATATCCCTTAATACCCTTGTCCAGCAAAAATCTATCCATCTCAGATTTAGAATTATTAATTGAGTGAGCATCCACTGCTTTTTGTCAGAGAGCGTTCCACACTTCTACCACCCTTTGCATGAAGAAAAGTTTCCTAACTTCTCTCCTGAATGGCCTGGCTCTGATTTTAAGGTTATGTCCCCTTGTCTTAGACTCCCCCACCAGTGGATAAAGCTTCTCTCTATCTACCTGATCAATTCCTTCCAAAAAATCCTAAAAACCTCAATCAAATCACCCTTAACCTTCTATATTCCAGGGATTACAAGCCTAGTTTATGTAATCTCTCCTAACCATCTAACCCTTAGAGCCCTGCTAACATTCTGGTGAATCTGCACCGCACACCTCTGGAAGTGGCAACCCTAACTCCTACTTGCCCTCTCTGGGTGCTGAGGCTAATTCTAGTGCCATCCGCCTGCCTCCAAAGTGGAGATCGGATAACTCGACACAAACCGGGGGGTGGGGGGGTGATGCCAGTCAAGTCTGCTACCTTCACAGTCGTCGTCCCTCAGTCCTATGCTAGATTTTAGCAACTAAACTATCGGTGGAACTTCCAACGCAGTTTATAAACCAAATGGGGAGTAGCACTGGCAGCTGCTGACTGAGTCTCACGTTGTTTATTGGGGTGTAGTAATGTGGAGCGCATCTGGTACAAGCAACCCTTACCTATCAAAAGAATCGAACCCCTATAAGCACAGGCTCAGCGCCAGCTTAGTATCAGCGGTCTGCAGCGGTTCAAGAAGGCAGCTCACCACCATCTTCTCGAGGGCAATTAGGGTTCGGGCAATAAATGCTGGCTTTGCCAGCAATGCCCACGTCCCGTGAATAAATAAAAAATAAGCTTTGAAAGGCACGAATCCAGAAATGAGCGTGAGAATTCATTATGCTTTTGTCCTAAAATTACTTTGCTGTTTCACAGGAGGCATCCTGCCCATCCCTCCGATAGTAAGAACAGTTTTTTGAGGATGTAACTGGTAGAATTGATAAGGGAGAACCAGTGGATGTGGTGTATTTGGACTGTCAGAAGGCTTTCGATAAGGTCCCGCATGAGAGATTAGCGTGCAAAGTTAAAGCACATGGGATTGGGGGCAAGGTACTGACTTGGATAGAGAACTGGTTGGCAGACAGGAAGCAAAGAGTTGGAATAAACGGGTCTTTTTCCGACTGGCAGGCAGTGACTAGTGGGGTACCACGGGGATCAGTGCTAGGACCCCAGCTATTCACAATATATATTAATGATCTAGACAAGGGAACTAGATGTAATATCTCCAAGTTTGCAGATGACACAAAGCTGGGTGGGCGTGTGTGCTGTGAGGAGGATGCAGAGAAACTCCAGTATGATTCGGACAGGTTGGGTGATTGGGCAGATGCAATATAATGTGGATAAATGCGAGGTTATCCACTTTGGTGGCAAAAACAGGAAGGCAAATTATTATCTGAACGGCAATAGATTGGGAGAAGGGGAAGTGCAACGAGACCTGGGTGTCCTTGTGCACCAGTCGCTGAAGGTAAGCATGCAGGTGCAGCAGGCGGTTAAGAAGGCAAATGGTATGTTGGCCTTCATAGCAAGAGGATTCGAGTACAGGAGCAAGGATGTCTTGCTGCAGTTGTACAGGGCCTTGGTGAGACCACATCTTCAGTATTGTGTGCAGTTTTGGTCGCCTTATCTGAGGAAGGATGTTCTTGCCATGGAGGGAGTGCAGCGAAGATTCACCAGACTGATACCTGGGATGACAGGAATGACGTATGAGGAGAGATTGGGTCGATTGGGCTTATATTCGCTGGAGTTTAGAGGAATGAGAGGGGATCTCATTGAAACTTATAAAAAATTCTAACAGGACTAGACAGACTAGATGCAGGAAGGATGTTCCCGATGGTGGGGGAGTCCAGAACCAGGGGGTCACAGTATAAGGATAAGGGGTAAGCCATTTAGGACAGAGATGAGGAGGAATTTCTTCACCCAGAGAGTGGTGAACCTGTGGAATTCTCTACCACACAAGGCAGTTGAGGCCAATTCATTAAATATATTCAAGAAGGAGTTAGATATATTTCTTAAGGCTAAAGAGATCAAGGGATGTGGGGAGAAGGCAGGGACAGGGTGCTGAACTTGGATGATCAGGCATGATCGCATTGAATGGCGGAGCAGGCTCGAGGGGCCGAATGGCCGACTCCTGCTCCTATCTTCTATGTCTCTATGTTTTCAGAGACTAACAATGTCACCTCTGTGCTGGTGAGTCGATTTGGAGCTGCTTATCTGTTCTGTTCTGATCTTCTGTGCATTTGTAACCGAATTATTACTTCCTAAACACTGAGCATTATGAATCTCTCTGTGTGCCACTTTCAACTGGTGGATCGATGCTGTCCTTGGGAGAAAAAAAATCACAAGCAAACTGATTGCGACCCCTCGCCGTTTCTGACCTCATCAGGGGAATCCAGCTGAGCTTATATCTAAGAGGGAGGGAGAGGGGAATTAAACTGATAAGATTCGTCCAGCTGGAAAAACAGTTACTTTTGCTGCGACGGGCTTTGTTTGTCGTGTCGGCAAACCTCAGTTTCTTTCCGAATGTACGGCGCAATGACAGGAACTGCATCCGGAAACATAAATAATGTCGGTGAGAAATGAGGGGGGCTCTCCCCTCCCCCCTCACCCCACCTCCCCCATCTTGAAACATATGGGGAAAAGAGACGGTTTCGCAGGCAGTGCCCCTTTAAGAAGGCACTTGCCATCCAGCCTGTGTTGCACGGGCGATGGAAGCAATCAGCAGCTTTCCAGTGTCCCTGCGGGGGACCTCCAGTAGCAGCAGGAGCTGAGGGTACTTGATTGTCGGAGACTCGGTTCTACTGAAAGGAGCTGAATGCGCTCATTGTCATTTTTTTTGTTGCTATCACATAAATTACCCTCAGCAGTTTTCTTTCGGCTTTTAAAAGAAAAAAATGTTATCAGAAAGATTTGGCTTCAAAAGGAAGAAAGACTTGCATTTCTATAGCGCCTTCTACATGACCTCAGCACGTCCCAAAGCGCTTTACAACCAATGAAGTACTTTTTGAAGTGCGGTCGCTGTTGTAATGTAGGAAACGCGGCAGCCAATTTGCGCGCAGCAAGCACCCACAAACAGCGCTGTGATAATGAGCAGATAATCTGCTTTTTGTTACGTTGATTGAGGGGTAAATATTGGCCCCAGGACACCACACCGGGGATAGCTCCCCTGCTCTTCTTTCAAATAGTACCCGTGAGATATTTTACATCCACCTGAGAGGGCGGACGGGGCCTCGGTTTAACGTCTCATCCGAAAGACGGCACCTCCGACAGTGCTGCACTCCCTCAGCACCGCACTGTGGAGTGTCAGCCTGGATGTTGTGCTCAAGTCTCCTGGCGTGGGACTTGAACCCATGACCTTCATGACTCAGAGGCGAGAGCGCTGCCCACTGAGCCACGGCTGACTCCCGTGGGCTATGCTCCCAGCTCCCCAGTTGGTTTGGTGGGTGCGTACTTCACCTGGTGTGGGATTGAACGAGACAGATCAGAAGATTGGCTTTGTGCTGAGGCTAAGAGTGGGTCTTCTTGTGTGTGGGCAGTCCTTTGCAAGGGCAAGTTCAACCGAGAAAGCAGTACAGTAGCGAGATTTTTCTTAACAGTGGTCGTACCCCTTCATAAGAAATAAGAGCAGGAGTAGGCCATACGGCCCCTCGAGCCTGCTCCGCCGGTGAGAGCGACGTTTACATTGCTGGAACCCATGTGTTATTTTCCTGGTCACCTCTCCCATAGTTCGTGAGAACACACAATGCGAGATTGAGACTCTTCAGCTGCTCACGATTTTTCATCCAAGTGATTAAATTTAAAAGTACCGCAGTGTGGAGTGTGCCAACTTAGTACCGACACTTAATGCCCTCTTAAAGGAACAGCGACTGTATGAAAAGAAATGTGCGGCAAACCTTGTTGTAACTACAATCTCATTAACTGTATAAAAGTTAAGGAGGTGGTTGGCATGAAAATGAGAGACGCCGACCTTTCACCTTTCTGGGGGCCTGGGCTCAAGTTCAGCCGAGGCTAATACGTTGAAAATCTCCTCGATCTGTAAGGGTCCGAGGTGACACGTTAAGTCAGTCTCACAATGCAGTTCTTAGTGAGCCCCCTAGTCCGGCACTAAATTGGCTGATGTGGAGAATGGAGAAAGGTCACACGGGGGCTCTTTTTGAGGTCGATGCTGAGGCACGCTGCAGTAGAGACAGGTTTATCTAACTGCACTACACTAGACCTTTGCGTAGTTTGATGCTGAAACTTGGGGCCCGAATGGGAAGTGCTCCATTCCCCAGCGATAAAATCCCTCACCTTGATGGGAAAAAAAGAGACGCCTCTTTGAAAATCATCAACTACTTGGCATTTTTTTTTTTATTGAATTGGAATTTTTCCTCATCACTTTAGATTGCTCCTGTCTTCACCTACCTTATGCCTGGCATCATTGCCCAAACCAAGCTGTTACCTCCCCCCCCCCTCCCCCCACCCCACCTCTATTGGCTTAGGAGGGATGCGGGTAAGGAGAAGTGTATGGCGCTGCGTTGCCCTTCCCTACTTCGAAGGAACTCATGCCACCACTAACCCAGTGTCTGATGTCAGAAAACTACTCGGCACTTGGTCTAAGCGTTAAACAAAGCTTTAATCAACTGTTTTACAACATGGAGGTCTAGTTGTGTCCTTCACTAGTTCCTGTAAAAGAATGTCCTGAGCAAGCTGGGCCCATGCCCGAGTATTTATACTCTCCCTGGACAGCGCCACCCGCAGGCCACCCAGTATTATTACATAAGTCATTTCCACATGAATGACAAGGTTCATGTCAGTGTCCATCCAGATGGCAAGCCGACAGCAAAAGCTGACTGCGTGCTGAATCTCAGGCATCATGGGTGGCGCCTATACCATACCAGCAACAGTGCCACCAGGTTAGCCAGTTGCTAAGGTGCAGGTGGGCATATTCGGACGCTAACATGGATGGTCTTCAGGAAGTATCACAATGAATTATCATCCTTTTACAAGACAAAGTAGGCAGTTCAGGTTTTATTTCATTTAATTTAATCGCAACTGCCCTTCATGCTACAAAAGCAATATACTGCGGATGCTGGAAACCGGAAATAAAAACAGAAAATGCTGGAAATACTCAGCGGGTCAGGCAGCATCCGTGGAGAGAGAGAGAAACAGAGTCAACGTTTCAGGTCCATGACCCTTTGTCAGAACCAATCAGAACTAGACCTCGCAGGGCTTGATGCTGAAGCCCGGTGCCCGAATGGGAAGTGCTCCATTCCCCAGCGATAAAGTCCCTCACCTTGAGGGGATCTGACGAAGGGTCATCGACTTGAAACGTTAACTCTGTTTCTCTCTCCACAGATGCTGCCTGACCTGCTGAGTGTTTATAGCATTGTCTGTTTTTATTTGCCCTTCTTGCTGTTGGCTTTTCCCCCACCATGCCTCACGCCTCAAGACCATTCAACACTGGCACAGTGGGCCCTATACATGCATAGTATTACATAAATAGTATTTACTATACTTTGCTATACTTTACATGGTAGTTACAGCACAGCAACAGGGCATTCGGCCCAACTGGTCCGTGCCGGTGTTTATGCTCCACACGAGCCTCCTCCCACCCCCTGCTTCATCTCACCCCATCAGCATTTCCTTCTATCCCTTTCTACCTCATGTGCTTATCCAGCTTCCCCTGAAGTGCATCTATGCCAGTCGCCTCAGCTACTCCCTGTGGTAGCGAGATCCACATCCTCACCCACTCTGTTCTTTGAAATGTGACTTGGCATGCCCGTTACAACCTCACTGTTTAACAGTACAGTTACGAAGTTTCCAACCTCTGGCGCTTTACTCAGAGCAGTGTAAGGACAGGCGAGGCAGTAACACTCACCTGAAGGGTAGAATTCATTTACGGCCCAGTTGTCCACCTGAAGGCTTGCGTTGCCTCCATTCCTGGTAAAACGCACCAAATGATAATTCCCATCATTCACCACATTGCTGGACTCCTTGATGACGATGTCATCTGTTCCAACGTTGAAAACGACGCTAATCTTGCCTTGTTCCTGCAAAGCACAATGAGAATATTGTGTTAGTCTGGCTTGTCACCATTTCACTGATGCCCTTCGGTCACTGCTTTAGGGTTCCAATTTATGAAGAGACCAAACACTCAGCCTTCCCCCCCACCCCCCGCCAATGCACAACTCAGGTGACACACATTAGGGCGGGAGAGGGCGAGACAGATGTGAGAGTCCAGCCAACTAAACCACTGGACAGGCCTCTGCTGCTGACCAACCTTGAAAGCCAAGCTACATTGTCCTCTAACTCCACAGAGGACTTCACAACAGGCTCCTCAAGCTCAAAGGCAGCAGATGCTTTGCAAGAGCTTCACCTTCTGCCCACACAGCGGAAGGGTGTCAACAGAAGTCGGATTGGAAAACGTCTTCTATTCTTCTTTTCACCGATCCAGTTCCATCTAACATCACATCTCTTGCCTTCAATCATGTTAGCTATGAGGAAAGATTGGATAGGGTGGGGTTGTTTTCTTTGGAACAGAGGAGGCTGAGGGGAGACCTAATTGAGGTGTATAAAATTATGAGGGGCCTAGATAGAGTGGATAGAAAGGACCTATTTTCCTTAGAACATAAGAACATAAGAACATAAGAAATAGGAGCAGGAGTCGGCCATTTGGCCCCTCAAGCCTGCTTCACCATTTAATGAGATCATGGCTGATCTGATCTTGGGCTCAGCTCCATTTCCCTGCCCGCTCCCCATAACCCTTCACTCCCTTATTGTTCAAAAATCTGTCAATCTCCACCTTAAATATATTCAATGACCCAGCCTCCACAGCTCTCTGGGGAAGAGAATTCCAAAGATTCACGACCCTCTGAGAGAAGAAATTCCTCATCTCAGTTTTAAAAGTGTGCCCCCTTATTCTGAAACTATGCCCCCGGGTTCTAGATTCCCCCACGAGGGGAAACATCTTCTCTGCATCGACCTTGTCGTGCCCCCTCAGTATCTTATATGTTTCAATAAGATCACCTCACATTCTTCTAAACTCCAATGAGTATAGGTCCAACCTGCTCAACCTTAGCAGAGAGGTCAATAACCAGGGGGCATAGCTTTAAAGTAATTGGTTGGAGGTTGAGAGGGGAGTTGAGGAGAAATTTCTTCACCCAGAGGGTGGCGGGGGTTTGGAACTCACTGTCTGAAAGGGTGGTAGAGGCAGGAACTCTCATCGCATTTAAAAAGTACTTGGATATGCACTTGAAGTGCCGTAACCTACAGGGCTATGGACCAAGGACTGGAAAGTGGGATTAGGCTGGATAGCTCTTTGTCGGCCAGCACGGACAAGATGGGCCGAATGGCCGCCTTCTGTGCTGTAAATTTCTATATGTCTTTTACCAGCAGTGTAAGCTAAATTGAACCTAATTAATACAGTGTGAGTGTTTTCTAATAATTTTCTATCGTTAAACTGAACCTATTACAGATTCTTTTTGAGGTAAATTGCACAACAACAACAACAACAACATGCATTTATATAGCGCCTTTAACGTAGTAAAACATCCCAAGATGCTTCACAGGAGCGTTATAAAAAAAAAACACATTTGACACCGAGCCGTTTAGAAGACATTAGGACAGGTGACCAAAAGCTTGGCCGAAGAGGTAGGTTTTAAGGAGCGTCTTAAAGGAGGAGAGAGAAGCGGAGAGGCGGAGAGAGTTAGGGAGGGAATTCCAGAGCTTGGGGCCCAGGCAGCGGAAAGGCACGACCGCCAATGGTGGAACATTTAAAATCGGGGTTGTTCAGAAGGCCAGAATAGGCGGAGTGCAGAGGTCTAGGGGGATTATAGGGCTGGAGGAAACTTTACCATAAAAGATAGTTTTACACTCGTTGTTATGATCAAAATGCTCATGCTATACATCACCCCCCCTCCCCATGATCAGAAAAAATAAAAATGTCACTCGATTATTTAAACACATTCTCAGACATCCTGCTTATAAACTTGATCCCATTTCAGACTGATATAAGGGTCAAGAATAGGAGCGTTCACAAGAGGGGTCCCTCCCTCAGTAGCCTGCTACTGGCAGTGGCACTGAGGTCTGGAGAGAGTTGAATGAGAATCATGCACCAGAGGAAATCAGGCAAATTGGTGAAAGTCCAAATCAGGGTCAGTGGGAGAATGGGTATGAGGGCACGTGTACTGGCAGGGAGCCTCACTTAAAGGGAGTGCGGGCCAGAGGATCAGTGCTGCAACATCGGAGGCCCCCCATCTCCAAACTCATCCCTGCGGGGCACAAGGAGTGTTGAACTGACCTTACGAACAGAGGACCTGAATCAAATCTAAACCAGATCCTGTGCTGGCTCAGTTAGTAAGTGCCCTGACCAATGCAGAACTGTGCTTGGTAGACTCAGAGCAGAAAAGGTTAAGAGGAGATTTGATAAAGGCGTTTAAAATCATGAATGATTTTGATAGAGTAAATTAGGAGAGACTGTTTCCAGTGACAGATGGGTCGGTAACCAGAGCACACAGATTTACGGTGATGGCAAAGGGACCAGAGGCGAGATGAGGAAACAATTTTTTACACAGCACATTACGATGATCTTGAATGCACTGCCTGAAAGGGTGGTGGAAGCAGATTCAATAATAACATTCAGAAGGGAATTAGATAAAGACTTGAAGGGAAAAAATTGTCAGGGCTATGGGGAAAGAGCAGAGGAGTGGGGCTAATTGGATAGCTCTACCAAAGAGCCGGCACAGGCATGATGGGCCGAGTGACCTCCTTCTGTGCTGTATCGTTCTATGATTCTATATGACTCAAAGCGTGAAAGGGCTGCAGCCCTATGGGTCAGGATTCCTGCTCCCGGTCACCGATCTTCTGCTGTAAAATGGATATGTATGTATGGATGTGAGGGAATGGATTGGATTGAACCTGACTCTAACCGTCTGAATCATCTGCCAACGCGCCGCCTAGACGCGCACATGAAGACTGGCATCGGGGTGGGGGGCATCTGTGAAAGCATACCCCAACACGAGTCGCACCTCCAGGATAGGGTTGCCAACTCTGTGTGGGCTTATTGCTGGAGGGTTTCATCACATGACCTCCTACCTCGAACCATCCCTTGCGCCATTGGTCCACCCTCTGGGGGCGTTGCCTTGTCACGGCCAATTGGCAAGGGAACAGACTGGGGGTGGGGGGGGGGGCGGGTAATTTTAACCAAACGTGCCGGCCGGGAAACCATCGGCCTCAGGTGGAATGCCCGTTTTATACTCTGTCTAATATTACTCCCCGTTGAGTTCAATGGAGTGTAAAAGTGGGCGGGTTATAAAACCAGCGTTCCGCCCGATCCCGTCAGTTTTCCGACGGGTGGATTCGTTTAAAATTGCTCCCACGTTACTCGATTGGATTAATCTCGACTGTTAGTGAAAACAGCCTGTTTTTGGTTCCCCCATCTCCAATATTTTCAGGTAATAAATGAAATTGTTTAAAGATGAAAAAAAAAATCAATTTTCTCCCTGGGTTTTTTTTGCTGGCAGCGATGTCCTTAGAGATTAATCTTTCAATTCCTTGGACAATCCTGGAGGGTTGGCAACAGGAGGGAAGACGGGATGATTGGATTTCAGAACCCCAAAAAAACAAAGTGCAAAGCCCGAAACAACGCTGCTCCCGAGTGTAACGATCAATAACATGTCATTCTATAGTGGACACTAGGTGGAGCCGTAGAGCTGTGTAGAGCTGTATATAAGACTACACTACCCAGCTGTATGTAGATTAAGACTACATTACCCATGAGGCACTAGGCTACCCACAAGGCAGCAGTCAAGATGGAAGCCTCTACAGATATTGTACCTAGTCCACATGTGCTCAATAAAGTAACTTGCAAAAGCTAGCTGTGTTCATAATAAGAATGTCTATTTATTAATGAACATAAGACCGAGGGTAGCTGCTCCTGCACTAGCGGAACGCTCACCTAACCGCGCTGCGGGTGGAAGCAGCAGCTGAGAATGTTTAGGCAAATGGGTTTAAGCACAAACCCCGAGGTATCCTGACGTCACTGTTATCACAATCGGTAAATCCATAGTGAAGAATATAAGTGGAGAAAGGCACTTAGGTACTCATGGATTTTATAAATATGAAGACCATATGGTGCAAAAAGCTAATTCAGGAAAATAAATCGTCTACTTCAGCACATCAATGGGCAGGGCAAACAAAATCAATTTACTGCAGACCATTCCCAGACTTGGTAATGCTCTTTTTATCTAATAATTAGTGTCTATTCAGTGGCAAATCAGTTATTAGCACGGGATAATAAAGTTTGAAGTGGGACTATTGATTAGATACCCTCAATGCGGCGTTGTTGGGTTTATGTTTAGTTTGGAGGCGCTGTATTGGACCCAAGGCAGTCTGCGTCCATCACTCCATACCGGAAAATCTTCAAAAACAAAGGAATCCGGTGACAACTAAAAAGGAAATATACCGTCGAAAAATTTGGCTCCATTTCAAGGGAAGGTGAGCAGTGAGAGGCTGCTATGTCTAACAGTCTTGCAGTTACATAGAATCACATAGAACGTACATCACAGAAACAGGCCATTCGGCCCGACTGGTCCAAGCCAGTGTTTATGCTCCACATGAGCCTCCTCCCATTCCTTTTTATTTCACCCTATCAGCATAATCTTCTAAAGAAGGAAAGACTCGAATTTCTACTGCACTTTTCATGACCTCAGGACGTCCAAAAGCACTTTACAGCCAATGAAGTACTTTTGAAGTGTAGTCACTGTTGTCACGTAGGATATGGGGCAGCCAATCTGCTCACAGCAAGGTCCCATAAACGGCAATGTGATAATGACCAGATAATCTGTTTTAGTGATGTTGATTAAGGGATAAATATTGTCAAGGACACCAGGGTGATTGTCCCAGCTCTTCTTTGAATAGTGCTGTGGGATCTTTTACCACCACCTGAGAGGGGGCCGACAGGGCCTCGGTTTAATGCCTCATTCGAAAGACGGCACCTCAAACAGTGCAGCACTCCCTCCAAACTAAACATACAAGGTTCTGAGGGGGATTGGCAGGGAAGATGCTGAGAGGTTGTTTCCCCTGGCTGAAGTGTCTAGAACTAGGGGGCATAGTCTTAGGATAAGGGGTCGGCCATTTAAGACTGAGATGAGGAGGAATTTCTTCACTCAGAGGGTTGTGAATCTTTGGAATTCTCTGCCCCAGAGGGCTGTGGATGCTGAGTCTTTGAGGATATTCAAGGCTGAGCTCGATAGATTTTTGGACTCTAGGGGAACCAAGGGATCTGGAGATCGGGCAGGAAGGTAGAGTTGAGGTCGATGATCAACCATGATCTTATTGAATGGCGGAGCAGGCTCAAGGGGCTGTACAGCCTACTCCTGCTCCTATTTCTTATGTTCTTATGTTCAATTCAATAAATATATTCAAGAAGGAGATAGATATATTTCTTAAGGCTAAAGGGATCAAGGGATATGGGGAGAAAGCAGGGACAGGGTACTGAATTTGGATGATCAGCCATGATCTCATTGAATGGCGGAGCAGGTTCGAGGGGCCGAATGGCCTACTCCTGCTCCTATCTTCTATGTTTCTATGTTTCCTCCATACTGCACTGGGAGTGTCAGCCTAGATTATGTGCTTAAGTCTCTGGAGTGGGACTTGTACCCACAATCTTCTGACTGCTGCCAACTGAGCCACAGGTGACACCTTTTCATATTGACATCTATTCCTTTCTCCCTCGTGTACTTAAATACCCTTAAATACCATTGTTCATTATGGTAAAGGAGCTGAAGTTTTAAGGGACACAAGTGAAAAATTAAAAAGTTAGGGGTAAGAAGGACTATCAGCTGGGGCTTTTTCTCACAAAGCGAGGTGGACTTCCGAAATAAATGAACAAAGCAGAACAGGGAAGCGGGCGGGATAAATGAGTTCAGGAGGCCACTGGACACATGTATGGTGGGATATGGTGGGATTGAGGTCTGTTAAAAAGGGATAGAATAGTTGAATGAAAGGTCACCGAGCTGAAACATTGGCCCAGAAATTCGGGTCCCAACGCGTGAGTACGGACGGAGTACTCACGCGTGGACCCGATGGAAGTGCCGGAACCTTGCATGCACTACGCATGCGCGGGAAACTGGCACTTCCGATCCTCTGAACCAAGGGGTTCAGAGGTCGAACGCGTGCGCGCGGGAGTCTGCGCGTGCGTGTTGAACTTCCTTTTTTTTTCAGGTTTTAACGTGCGGGTAAGTCTGTACATTTTAGAAATGTAAAAAGCAGCCCTAAGGACTTCATTTTCAAAGGTAAGTGGTCAATTATTTAAAATTAAAACATTTTTTCCACAGGTTTTTTACTTTTAAATACTTTAAAGCAAGGTAAGTTTATTTTTAGCCCTGTTTTTTAATAAAAATTATTTTTTTCAAAAATTTTAATTTTTGTTTAAAATAATTATTTAATGTCATTTATAGTTTATTTACAAAGTGTGATTTTTTTTTAAATTTATTTGAAGGTAAAGTACAGTTTTACAGCCTCAGCATTTATACGTTTTGACAGGTCTATCTGTCAAGACTTATGAATGGAGCATTCCCTGCTCCGATTGGCTGCCTGTTGCTCACGTGATCCCAGGGGAAGCATCGCGCTTACTACGCCCCTGGGACACGCCAGCATAGCGCGCCGGCCTCTGGGACAGGCCTCGGAGAGGAATTCCACGCAGGCCAAGAGGTCAACTGCCGGCACGCTAGGTAAGTGTAGGTCGGGGGCTTGCACCCGCGGGAAGCCCCCGACCCGAATTTCTGGGCCATTAACTCTCGTTACTCTCTCCACAGATGCTGCCTGACCTGCTGAATGTCTTCCAGCATGTTCTCTTTTTTATTGATGATAAAATTGTTGGGGCTACTGGATATTTTCTACTTCCGAAAAACTCTCTTAGATTTTAGTTGGTTAAACTTCAAAAATTACATTTTATTTGAACCTTTTTCTAGTATAATCCAATCTATTATTTTCTTTTACCTTCCCAGCCCTCTACCCAGGCTCGTTAAAGGTTGAATATCGCTCACATTTTCTCCTCAGCCTCCTTGCTCCCATCATCCATTTTGGAACCCGGCAGCAGCTTTGACAAAAAAAATTGCCATTCGATTGGACCGTAGGAGCGGGAGGAGACCATTCAGCCCCTCGAGCCTGTTCCACCATTCAATGAGATCACAGCTGATCCATATCTTAACTCCATCGACCTGCCTTGGGTCCCTAACCCTTAACGACCTTGCCTAACAAAAACCCTACAAATCTCAGCTTTGAACGTTTTAATTGACCCCCCTGCCCCCCTACCCAGCCTTAACAGCATTTTGGGGGAGAGAGTTCCAGATTTCCACTAACCTTTGTGTGAAAAAGTGCTTTCTGACATCTCCCCTCCTGAACGGCCTGGCTCTGATCTTAAGGTGAGGCCCCCCCCTTGCTCCAAAGAACAATAGCGGTAGTTTTTTTCCAGCCAATCTGATGGCACAGAATGCAGGACTCGCGGTCAGGTCACATGTTGCCCCGCGGAACGGAGTGACGATCCCTGCAGTGTTGGCCAGTTTGAAGACCAGGACCTCAAACCCGGCACTAAGCTCATGGTCTACAGAGCAGCAGTGATACCTGCCCTGCTGTATGCCTCAGAGACATGGACCATGTACAGCTGGCACCTCAAAGCACTGGAGAGGTACCACCAATGCTGCCTCCACAAGATCCTGCAAATCCATTGGCAGGATAGGCGCACCAACATCAGTGTGCTTGCTCAGGCCAACATCCCCATCATTGAAGCTTTGACCACACTCAATCAGCTCCGATGGATGGGTCACATCGCCCGCATGCCCGATACGAGACTCCCAAAACAAGCGCTCTACTCGGCGCTCCGGCATGGCAAGAGAGCCCCAGGTGGGCAGGGGAAATGCTTCAAGGACACCCTCAAAGCCTCCTTGAAAAAGTGCAACATCCCCACCGACACCTGGGAATCCCTGGCCCAAGACCGCTCAAAGTGGAGGAGAAGCATCCAGGAAGGCGCCGAACACCTCGAGTCTCTTCGCCGGGAGCAAGCGGAAGCCAAGCGCAGGCAGCGCAAGGCGCGCACGTCAACCCAAGCACCCCACCCACCCGCCCCTTCAACCACCGTCTACCCCACCTGTGACAGAGACTGTAGGTCCTGCATTGGACTCATCAGTCACCTGCGAACTCATTTTTAATGTGGAAGCAAGTCATCCTGGGTTCCGAGGGACTGCCTAAGAGAGAAGAGAGAGTGTTGGCCAGTCCATGGCCCCTCGGGTAAATGGTACCCCGGATTGGGACGATTTGGTCTGTGAAGCTACTTGCGGTGATACACTCTTCTGCTGCGAATTTTGTTGGCCCCAAAACGTTTTGTCAATTGCTGCTTTCCAGACGGCGGCCTCCACGGGTGGGCAAGTCGCAAATCAGAACAGCAAGATCCGAGAGCTTCGGCATCTTGAGAAATAAGAAAATGAACAGGAACCCTAGCTCCATGAACAGCAGGGAATGGTAGCACAGTGGCCATGTTACTGGACTAGTAATCGAGAAAGCCTAATGATCCGGAGACATGAATTCTAAATCCCACCACGGCAGCTGGAGAATTTAAATCCAGTTAATGAAATAAATCGAATAAAGAAGCTAGCATCGGTAATGGTGACCGTGTAACTAGCGGATTGTTGTGAAAACCCATCTGGTTCACTAATGCCCTTTAGGGAAGGAGATCCATCGTCCTTATCCTATATGTGACTCCAGACCCACAGCAATGTGCTTGACTCTTAACAGCCCCTCTGGAATGGCCTAGCAAGTTAGGGATGGGCAATAAATCCTGGCTTTGCCGGTGGTGCCCACATCCCGTGAATGAAACAAAAATACGAAAGCTTAGATGCCGCCCCCATGTGCTAAAGGCTGCAATTTTGTTCTCGCATTGGCAAAAAAACCAGAGGGGGGAGGAGATGAGGAGAATTTTTTTTTTTTACACAGCGAGTTGTTACGCTCTGGAACGCGCTGCCTGAAAGGGCGGTGGAAGCAGATTCAATAGTAACTTTCGAAAGGGAATCGGATAAATACTTTTGAAAAGGAAATACTTGCAGGGCAAAAGGGGGAAAGAGCAGGGCGGGCGGGGGGGTGGGAGTGGGGACTAAATTGGACGGCTCTTGCAGAGAGCCGGCACCGACACGATGGGCCGAATGGCCTCCTTCTGTGCTATAGGGCCAGAAATTCAGGTCCCCACGGGTGAGTACGCGCTGGGTACTCACGTGTAGGCCCTACGAAAGTGGCGGTTTCGTGCATGCACTGCGCATGCGCTGGAAACCGGAACTTCCGTTCCCTTGAAGGAAGGGGTTCACAGGTCGAACGCGTGCGCCGGAGAGGCAGCGCGTTCGCCTGGAACTTCCGTTTTTTTTGCTGGTTTTTCCGGGAGGGTAAGTCTCCAGGAGTTACGCTTTTAAAAAGCAGTCGCAAGGCCTGCTTTTAACAAGGTAAGTGGTGAATTAAGTAAAATAAAAACATTTTTTCCACAGGTTTATTATTTTTAAATACTTTAAAGAAAGGTAAGTTTATTTTTAGCCCCATTAGAAACTGTAATTAATTTTTTCAAAAATTTAAATTATTGTTTAAAATAGTTATTTTATGTAATTTATAGTTATTTTTAAAATGTGATTTAAAAAAAAAATTATTTGAAGTTTTAGTTATGTTTTGGCGCTGAATTGTATTCATAGATTTGACAGGTCTTCCTGTCAAATCTATGAATACAGATTCCCTGCTACCATTGGCTCTCCATGGCCCATGTGATCCCAGGGGACGCTTCGAACTAACTGCGCCCCTGGGATATGCAAGCACTGCACACCGGCAGTTGAAGGAGGCCCAGGATCGGAATACCACGCGGGCCCACAGCACAACGGCCGGCGCGCTAGGTAAGTGCAGGTCGGAGGCTTGCACCCGCGGGAAGCCTCCGACCCGAATTTCTGGGCCATTATATTCCACTGCTGCCTTTCTGTTTAAGGGTGTCACATAGCACTGGACAAACAGTATTCCCGATTTCACAACACGGGACTTAAGGGGATGTTGGGGAGCTGGGTTACGTTGGACCTATAGCTTAGTAACCTGCAATAGTAACATGTTAATTAAAAAGGACAAAGAGCAGAAATAATTGAGTGCCTTGTAGATAGGTACCTCCGAACCTGTCGCTGATTTTAAGAATGCATTTCCAGACAGGAGGGAAGAGCAGGACCGAATGAGTTAAAAAGAAAAACCCTTTTTGTTCAGTACTTTGCTTGTTTCTAACAGTGCAGCCAGTCTGTTGCCAATTGTAAATTCATCCTCTTTGACAATCTATAGGTTACACTCCTAAGCCAATCAGCCCAAGCTTGCGTTCTAAGCAGAAAGGTACTCTTGTTTTTATTTCCAACACGCAGGTTCTGGCACCCCCTCCCAGGGGTAATCTCTTAACTTTTCCTCCTTATCTTTGTTCTCTCAGCTGTTACATTCTTTGGCCGCTGCAATTTCTTCGCCAACTTGGCCTGAATCTGAGACAGCGCCGCATAAATTACAATAAGTTAAAAAGCCTTAATGTGGCGTGTTTCCCTGTTCTCAAGCATTTCCGAAAAAGAATGGCTGTTATCAGCACCGAGGATGTAAGAAAGAAAAAAAAGAATTACATTTCTATAGCGCCTTTCACGACCACCGGACGTCTCAAAGCGCTTTACAGCCAATGAAATATTTTTGAAGTGGAGTCACTGTTGTAATGTGGGAAATGCAGCAGCCAATTTGCACACAGCAAGGTCCCACAAACAGCAATGTGATAATGACCAGATAATCCAATTTCTTTTTGTTATGTTGGTTGAGGGATAAATATTGGCCAGGACTCCGGGGATAACTCCCCTGCTCTTCTTCGAAATAGTGCCCGTGGGATCTTTTATGTCCACCTGAGAAAGCAGACGGGGCCTCGGTTTAACATTTCATCCGAAAGACAGCACCTCCAACAGCGCAGCGCTCCCTCAGTACTGCACTGGAGTGCCAGCCTAGCTTTATGTGCTCAGGTTTCTGGAGTGGGACTTGAACCCATAACCTTCTGACTCAGAAACAAGTGTGTTACCAACTGAGCCACAGCTGACACTACGAGCTAGATTTTACCAGCCCTGAGGAGGCAGGTTTGGGGGCAGAACTGCTGGGAAAGTCAAAAAGAATGGGAGCGGGCCCCGAACCCGCTTCCATACATTCTTCCCGGGAGTCGAGGCACGATTTGCGCAGGGACCCGACTCCTAGTGGCAGGAAGAGGATTATAGCCACTTAACTGCCTGTTAACAGGTATTTAACAGGCAATTAAGAGGCTTTTCCCAATTCTTCGACTGCTGCTGTGGGCTTCTCGACATCGGGAAACCCCGCCAGGGTAAGTGAGGCGTACTGTGGGTCTGTTGTTATGTTGGTGTTTGGATGACAGCTGCAGAAGTGGTGTGACAATGGTTAGTATCAGAGGTAAGGAAATGTTATGAAAGTAATTTTTAATGCGGTTAGATGTTTCTGCAGGTGACAAGCTGTGAAGTGTTTGTGTAGCCTCATCTCATCGGGAGAAGTGACAGATGGCTTCTGCAATCTCAGCTAAGGGGAGAGTAATTGGAGAGCCTGGGTGAAAGGGCTCACCTGTGTACAGTGATTGTCAGTATTTGACAGCACCTCAATGATGTCAAACACTGACAAATCATCTGTCAAACAAGTGTGGTGCATATGCCTTTAAGAAAACCGGCAGATGAAGCGTCATCAACTGATGGCATTGGACACCGACTTTCCCTTAATTGGCCGGCAAGCCCGCAGGGCGGGCTTAACAAGGCCAATCACAGCAAAATAGCGTCTGTTCGTCGGACGTCGCCAGGGGCGGGACTAGGACCCGGAAGGCAGCAGTCCCGCCCCCAACGCGTCTCGGTAAGTAAAATCCAGCTCTACGTATCTCTGCAAAGGATGGCCGACACGGTTAACGTCGGCAAAAGATAATCAGCCAGAAGAAGGGTGCGACGCACTACGCAGCCAAGTAAAATACATTCCCTCGCTTGTCAGAGCACCACGGGCTCAAGGTATGGTGACTCTGTCTATGGATCAGTGGTGGAGTGGACCTTCAGTCTGCTTGAGGGTACAGCCCCACCACCCTCCCCACGCTCCCCCACAACTCTTGCCCCAAATTACAGGGATCGGGTCATTTGAAATGTGCAGGAAGGCGCATTGCAATAATGAGGCGCCCTCTCCGAACCGCCAGCCTGACCGGCTGAACTGCAATGGGTCTCTCCAACGGCAGAGAGTAGGTCTAGAAAAAGCCCAATGAAAAAGAGTGGTGAATCTTTGGAATTCTCTACCCCCGAGGGCTGTGGAGGCTCGGTCGTTGAGTATATTCAAGACAGAGTTCAACAGATGTTTGGATTTTAGGCTAATCGAGGGATACGGGGATCGTGCGGGGAAGTGGAGCTGAGGTAAAAGATCAGCCATTGAATGGCGGAGCAGGCTCGAAGGGCCAAATGGCCGACTCCTGCTCTTATTTCTTATGTCCTAAAATCTTCTTCTTCCTCCAATGGAGCAAATGGGCCTCGTTGAAGATGATGGATCCCCTTCCGGAGTTGGTCAATGTTTCGGGGCTGTGTAAGGTGCTCAGCTGGTGACACATTCCTGCGAGGCTTAATAAGGACAGAATGGGGAATTCCTGGACCTCCCCCCTGAATACTTCCCTATGTGATGGGGGTGGGGGGTAGGTAGTGGGTGGGGAAGCTCCGTATCCGGGCTCCCTATTGGAAAATTACTCTCTGTGAAATACGGGTTGGAATCCGGATGGAACCCTGGAGTGCTACCCCATTTTCCAAACTCCCATCCGGAGATCTTCCCGGATTCCATCTTGACCCTGATCATAATTTCAGGGAAGCAAACCTGCGACCTCCACCACCCAGAAGGATAAGGTCAGCAGGCGCATGGGAACACCACCACCTCCAAGTTCCCTCCAAGTCACACACCATCCTGACTTGGAAATATATCACCGTTCCTTCATCATCGCTGGGTCAAAATCCTGGAACTCCCTCCCTAACAGCACTGTGGGAGTACCTTCACCACACGGACTGCAGCGGTTCAAGAAGAAGGCTCACCACCACCTTCTCAAGGGTAATTAGGGATGGGCAATAAATGCTGGCCTTGCCAGCGACGCCCACATCCCAGATCAAGTTTTAAAAAAAGTCTAATTGCTGTTAAGTAAACTCTGCAGCGACGCCCACATCCCAGATCAAGTTTTTTAAAAAGTCTAATTGCTGTTAAGTAAACTCTGGGTGAACCCTAAGTTGAATTACTCTGCAGGCTGTAAGTACAACCTTAGCTTTTTTTCTCTTTTTAATGTTTGGTTGCCAGGTTCACTCAAAGGTTACAGATATTCCGCCTCCTCTGACAAATGACTACCTTTGTTTCTTAATATTTTGTTTGAAGGATGACGCTGAAATTTGGGTGTAACACTTGAAGTGTGACAACAACAACTTCTATTTATACAGCGCCTTTAACCTGGAACAACGTCCCAAGGCACTTCACAGGAGCGTTATCAAACCAACATTTGACACCGAGCCACTTGAGGAGATATCAGGACAGGTGACCAAAAGCTTGGTCAAAGAGAGAGGTTTTAAGGAGCGTCTTAAAGGAGGAGAGAGAGGTGGAGAGGTTTAGGGAGGGAATTTCACAGCTTAGGGTCTAGACGGTTGAAGAAACGGCCCATCGTAGGATTAGCTCAGGGTCTAGACGGTTGAAGAAATGGCCCTGACAGGAAGATATTACAAAGTAGTTGCAGCATAGAAACAGGCCATTTGGCCCAACAGGCCCAAGCTGGTGTTTATACTCCGTCCAAGCATGTCCCATCTCTTCCTTTCTCTCCTGTTGGCGCTGACTCGTGACACATTGTGGGTTCAGGGTGCCATGCACTCTTAGATACCTCAATCTAGCGGCCACTCTTCCTGTGTGATTGTCGTAAATCTAAACATGCTCCTCGACCTTGGAGCGCGTCACAGGTGAGCCTAGTCTTATCCTTGCCGCTTGTTGACAGACCTACACCTTTTAGCGGTTGTCACTGGGTAGTGATCAGGAGTGGGAACTCTGGCTTGGAGTTCTCTCTCTCACTAGGCCGAGGTCCTGAAGGACGGGTAGCACTCCTCCTGCCATCCCGCTACCTCAGCAGGGTGTGTGTAGTTCAGTCACACACGAGGCAGCATAATTACCACTGGGGCAGCCAATGTTTTTAAGTCCATCCTTTATGCTGTTAGAGGTGAAGCAGTAAACATTTTCAGAGTGCTTTTTGCGAAAGTGTCAGTCGTGGCTCAGTGGGTAGCACTCTTATCTCTGAGTCAGAAGGTCGTGAGTTCAAGTCTGATCTCCAGGGGACTTAAATACAAAAGTCCAGGCTGACACTCCCAGTGAGGGAAGGCTGAGGGATGACCTGATAGAGGGTTTTAAAATTATGAAAAGGTAGATGTCAGAAGATGCTTCTACTTGTGAGGGAGCCCAAAACTAGGGGCCATAAACATAGAAACATAGAAGATAGGAGGAGTAGGCCATTCGGCCCTTCGATCCTGCTCCGCCATTCAATGAGATCATGGCTGATCATCCAAATTCAGCACCCTGTCCCTGCCTTCTCCCCATATCCCTTGATCCCTTTAGCCTTAAGAAATATACCCAACTCTTTCTTGAATATATTTAATGAACTGGCCTCCACCGCCCTCTGTGGCAGAGAATTCCACAGGTTCACCACTCTCTGGGTGAAGAAATTCCTCCTCATTTCAGTCCCAAATGGCTTACCCCTTATCCTTAGACTATGACCCCTGGTTCTGGACTCCCCGGCCATCTAGTCTGTCCAGGCCTGACAGAATTTTATAGGTTTCGATGAGATCCCCTCTCAATCTTCTAAACTCCAGTGAGTATAAGCCCAATCGACACAATCTCTCCTCATACGTCATTCCTGCCATCCCAGGTATCAGCCTGGTGAATCTTCGCTGCACTCCCTCCATGGCAAGAACGTCCTTCCTCAGGTAAGGCGACCAAAACTGCACACAATATTCAAGGTGCTGTCTCACCAAGGCCCTGTACAACTGTAGCAAGACATCCTTGTTCCTGTACTCGAACCCTCTTGCTAAAAAGGTCAACATACCATTTGCCTTCTTAACCGCCTGCTGCACCTGCATGCTTACCTTCAGCGACTGGTGCACAAGAACACCCAGGTCTCTTTGCATTTCCCCTTCTCCCAATCTATTGCCATTCAAATAATACTCTGCCTTCCTGTTTTTGCCACCAAAGTGGATAACCTCACATTTATTCACATTATAGTGCATTTGCCATGTTTCTGCCCAATCACCCAACCTGTCCAAATCGTACTGGAGTTTCACGACATCCTCCTCACAGCATACCCTCCCACCCAGCTTTGTGTCGTCTGCAAATTTGGAGATATTACATCCAATTCCCTCGTCCAGATCATTAATATATATTGTGAACAGCTGGGGTCCTAGGACCGATTCTTGCGGTACCCCACTAGTCACTGCCTGCCACTCGGAAAACGACCCGTTTATTCCAACTCTTTGCTTTCTGTCCGCCAACCAGTTCTCTATCCAAGTCAATACCTTGCCCCCAATCCCATGTGCCTTAATTTTGCACGCTAATCTCTTATGCAGGACCTTATCGAAAGCCTTCTGAAAGTCCAAATACACCACATCCACTGGTTCTCCCTTATCTATTTTACCAGTTACATCCTCAAAAAATTCCAGTAGATTAGTCAAGCATGATTTACCTTTTGTAAATCCATGTTGACTTTGTCCGATCCTGTCACTGCTTTCCAAGTGCTCTGCTGTTACATCTTTTATAATGGACTCTAGCATTTTCCCCACTACCGATGTCAGGCTTACCGGTCTATAATTCCCCGCTTTTTCTCTACCACCCTTTTTGAATAGTGGGGTAACATTAGCTACCCTCCAATCCATGGGAACTGTTCCAGAGTCTATCGAGTTCTGGAAGATGACCAGCAATGCATCTACTATCTCTAGGGCCACTTCCTTAAGTATCCTGGGATGTAGATTATCAGGCCCTGGAGATTTATCGGCCTTCAGTCCCATCAATTTTCCTAACACCATTTCCCTACAAATACTGATTTCTTTCAGTTCCACCCTTTCATCAGACCCTATGTTCCCCGGCATCTCTGGGAGGTTATTTGTGTCCTCCTTTGTGAAGACAGAACCAAAATATGTATTTAGTTGGTCTGCCATTTCTTTGTTCTCCATTATAAATTCCCCTGATTCTGACTGCAAGGGACCTACGCTTGACTTCACCAATCTTTTTCTCTTCACATATCTATAAAAGCTTTTACAGTCAGTTTTTATGTTCCCTGAAAGCTTACTCTCATATTCTATTTTCCCTTTCTTAATTAATCCCTTTGTCCTCCTTTGTTGAATCCTAAACTGCTCCCAATCCTCAGGATTATTGCTTTTTCTGGCCAATTTATATGTCCTCTCCTTGGATCTTATGCTATCCCTAATTTCCCTTGTTAGCCACGGTTGAGTCACCTTTTTGGTTTTATTTTTATGCCAAACTGGGATGAACAAATTCTGTAGCTCATCCATTCGGTCTTTGAATGTTTGCCATTGCCTATCCACCGTCAACCCTTTGAGTGCCATTCCCCAATCAATCCTACCCAACTCGCTCCTCAGACCATCGTAGTTTCCTTTATTTAAATTGAGGACCCTAGTCTCTGAGTCAACTACTTCATTCTCCATCTTAATGAAGAATTCGATCATATTATGATCGCTCTGACCCAAGGGGCCTCGTACAACAAGATTGCTAATTAATCCTTTCTCGTTACATAATACCCAGTCTAAGGTGGCCTGATCTCTGGTTGCTTCCTCGACATATTGGTCCAGGAAACCATCCCGTAAACACTCCAGGAATTCCTCCTCCACAGTATTGTTACTAATTTGGTTGGCCCAATCTATATGAGATAGTCACTAATAAATCCAATAAAGAATTCAGGAGGAACTTCTTTACCCAGAGAGTGGCTAGAATGTGGAACTTGCTGCTACAAGGAGTGGTTGAGGTGAATAGCATAGATTCATTTAAGATAGGCACATGAGGGAATAGAAGAATGTGTTGATAGGGTGAGATGAAGAAGGGTGGGAGGAGGCTCGGGTGGAGCATAAACACTGGCACGGACCAGTTCTGTGCTGCACAATCACTGACCTGATTTACAGATGCAAATTATACATATTCCGACATTGGAGGATACGCAGCTGTGACCTGCTGGACGTTTCAACGTTTCCCCCGGTTGGTAATGTGGCAATGGAACGAAAATCAAACGAGGTCAATAGTGGGGGGAGTGGGGTGGGGCATACGTCTCTGCCACATTACAGCCCAGGTGATCAAGTTGAAAACTATCCCTCCACACCTCCCTGGGTCTAAAAGGGTTAGATTATGCAGATAGGTTGCACAGCCTAGGTATGTATTGTGGTGTATGTGCCTTTAAGAGCAATTGTGGTGTATGTGCCTTTAAGAGCCCCAGGTGTGCGTAATGCCGGTAATTGCCACTTGGGCTATATAAGCCTGTGTATTGTGTATATCCTTTAGAACCCCCCCCAGACTTGCTTAGTAAATACCTATGAACCAACTCCTGTCTTCAGTGTCTTTATCTACACACGGACACTACATGTATTGCATTGAGTATAGATGATTTTGGGTTGATCTAATTGAGGTGTTTAAGATGATTGAAGGATTTGAGAAGGTAGATAGAGTGAAACTATTTCCTCTGGTGCGGGGGGTGGGTGGTGGGTCCAGAACAAGGGGGCATAACCTTAAAATCAGAGCCAGGCCATTCAGGGGTGATGTCAGGAAGCACTTCTTCACACAAAGGGTAGTGGAAATCTGGAACCCTCTCCCCCAAAAAGCTGTTGAGGCTGGAGGGGGGGGTCAATTGAAAATTCAAAACTGAGCTTGATAGATGTTTGTTAGGTAAGGGTATTTACGGGATACAGAACCAAGGCGGCTGGATGGGGTTAAGATACAGGTCAGCCATGAGCTAACTGAAAGCTCGAGGGGACCTCCTCCTGTTTCTACGCTCCCGATAGTTGTCGCGCTGAGGAAGCGGACCGAATAACAAGACAAGTGGTGAAATCACGGGCGTGTTGCAATCCGTCGTAGGATTAGCATAGGGTCTAGACGGTTGAAGAAACGGACCTGACAGGAAGATATTACAAAGTAGTTACAGCATAGAAACAGGCCATTTTGGCCCAACAGGTCTGTCATAAACCTCATCATCGAGAAACTACCTATGAAATAAAACTGGACGGCCAGCTGGTGGTGCCATCCAAGGAGTATAAATGCTCGGGCGTTGGCCCCAGTTTTCCAGGGACATTTTGTAAAGACAAGGAACTAGTGAAGTACAACTAGACTTCCATGTTCTGAAACAAGTTGATTAAAGCCTTGCTTTATGCTCAAACCAAGTGTGTAGTGAGTTTTATTATGTTAAGCTCCATGCTGGTGTTTATACTTCGTCCAAGCATATCCTATCTCTTCCTTTCTCTCCTGTTGGCGCTGACTCATGACACGTTGTGGGTTCAGGGTGCCATGCACTCTTAGATACCTCAATCTAGCGGCCACTCTTCCTGTGTGATTGTCGTAAATCTAAACGTGCCCCGCAGCATGCTTCTGTTTTTAGTGCAGATGTAGCCGTAAATAAATGAACACAAGGCATGAATTTTTCACAGGTGTTTAAATAAAAAGTAGAGATTAGGAGCGCACTTCAGATTTAAGTGACGGCGCTTATAACGACTTTAAAGAAGACACCTCAAAGCAGGAAATTAAAACACCGCTAGTTGCCCCGGCGGCGACCCAGTTGTTCCGTTTATCTGCTCGTTGGTGGCAGGGTGGTTGACGGGGCAACGGGTGTCGTGTCTGTAATGTGCGAATGACAAGGAAATTGCTCTGGGGGTCGGGGGATGTGAATACTCCGGCCCGGATAAGGAGGCAGAATAGCTTTGTGAAGGTCAGTGGAATTGAAATATTTTGCTAGGACTATGGGGGAAAGAGCAGGAGCGCGGGGCTAATTTGGACGGCTCTTTTAAAAGAGGCATCACGGGCACGATGGGCCGAATGGCTTCCCTCTGTGCTGACATAAACATAGAAGATAGGAGCAGGAGTAGGCCATTCGGCCCCTCGAGCCTGCTCCACCATTTAATGAGATCATGGCTGATCATCCAAACTCAGTACCCTGTCCCTGCCTTCTCCCCATATCCCTTGATCCCTTTAGCCTTAAGAAATATATCTAACTCCTTCTTGAATATATTTAATGAATTGGCCTCAACGGCCTTCTGTGATAGAGAATTCCACAGGTTCACCACTCTCTGGGTGAAGAAATTCCTCCTCATATCTGTTCTAAATGGCTTACCCCTTATCCTTAGACTGTGACCCCCTGGTTCTGGACTCCCCGCCATTGGGAACATCCTTCCTGCATCTAGTCTGTCTAGTCCTGTTAGAATTTTATAAGTTTCAATGAGATCCCCTCTCATTCTTCTAAACTCCAGCGAGTATAAGCCCAATCGACCCAATCTCTCCTCATACGTCATTCCTGCCATCCTGCTGTGTGATCCTGTGATGTGCTGGTAAAAGAGTGGAGCCTGTGATCTTGGAGAATAGACTTTGTCCACAGTCCCGTCTTCATGATCTCGAGGGCTTAGCTAAAGACAGCATTAGCCTAACTTCAGGAGAAAGAACGAGCTTGCATTTTTACGGCGCCTTTCATTGCTTCCCAAAGCGCCTTGCAGCCAGTGAAGTACTTTTTGAAGCGTAGTCACTGTTGTAATGTAGGAAACGCGGCAGCCAATTTGCGCACAGCAAGCTCCCACAAACAGCAAACGTGATAATGACCAGATGATCTGTTTTTAATGATGTTGATTGAGGGATAAATATTGACCAGGAAACCAGGAAGAATCCCACTTCTCTTCATCGAAAAATGCTATGGGATCTTTTGCATCCACCTGAGAGAGCAGATGGGGCTTCGATTTAACATCTTATCCAAAAGACGGCACCTCCGACAGTGCAGCGCTCCTGCATTATTGCTCTTAAGTGCCAACCTGGATTATGTGCTCAAGTCTCTGGAGTGGGACTTGAACCCATGATCGTCTGTTTCAGTGTGTGAGGGGGCTGCCCACTGAGCAATGGCTGATATGGTATACAGAGCGGTGCTCATGTCACTGCCACCTCTCTTTCACCCCTGCCTGGTTGCGCCATGTGTTGCTAAGCTTCCATTCCTGGCCTGCCTCTTATCCAATTATTCTTGCACCCCAGAAAAGAGGGCGAGGGAGTGCGACTGGGTGGCAAGGTTATCCCGGTTTCCATACAGCAAGTGTTAAACCATTTAATAGAACTCACCATTCTATGGTTCCACTTCTCTTGCTGTAGGGTAGTGGCTGACCTGTACAGGGCCGGCCACGGCTCGGTGGGTAGTGCTCTTGCCTCTGAGGCAGAAGGTTGTGGGTTCAAGTCCCACTCCAGAGACTGTGAGCACCAAATCTCAGCTTGCACTTCTTGCAGAGGCGCCATCTGTCAGATGAGATGTTAAACCGAGGCCCCGTCTACTCTCAGCTGGACATCAAAGACCACACTAATCTGAAGAAGAGCAGGGGAGTTCTCCCCGGTGTCCTGGCCAATACAGGAAACTCTTTTTTATCTGGCACCGACGGGACCAGCGAGGTGCCGGTTGATCAAAAAGCCTGGATTACAGAGAGGTATACAGGAAACTTTCGTTTAACCGGAGGTTAAATGTCCGGAAAGCTCTATCTACCGGCAAAATTCAGGAGCCGTTTCCTATAAGTTTTTTTACTTCTCATTGCTTTTTTTTTCCCAGTCAGGCTCTGCAAGGTCTAGCTGAAGCTGTTGCTTAGCTACAGAGACGCTTTTAAGCTGCGGCCGACTGTTTTGAAGCTGTTGCTAAGCAACAGGGTTTGTTGCTTCACACGGAGCTGAAAAGCTCCGTATGTTTTAACATTAGCGCTGGTTTACACTGCAGTTTTGATGGGATGGCACCAACTCGGTCCCATTAGTGCCGGATACCAGAAAGTTTCCTGTACTTACTAAGGTACGAGAGCCCCGTACACGGCACTTGTGCAGGAGTCCCGGTTACACGGCCACAGATCCAGGAACCCCAGTTACACGGCCACTAATATAAAGTAAAACTTGCCTGAACCTGCTCCTGAATTTTGCCGGTTAAGAGAGATTTCTAGTTGGCCCTCAACCAACGTCACAAAATCAGATTATCAGGTCATTTATCTCACTGCTGTTTGTGGGAGCTTGCTGTGCGCAAATTGACAGCTACATTGCAACAGTGACAACACTTCATTGGCTGTAAAGCGCTTTGGGACGTCCTGAGGTCATGAAAGGTGCTCTAGAAACACAAGCTCTGTCTTTTGGCAACTTCTTACCGTGGCACGATTGAAATCAAGAGGTCGTCTTGTGTCCCATCATTACATGTTGCAGCATTCCTGAGAGCGGGCCTCGAGCAAGACACTGGTCAGGGTCATGGTCCTTGAGAGAAGTTAATGAGCAACGTCGATGCATTATAAAGCCAGTCCTGCCTGGACCCCACTTTATTGAATTGAATGCGGCTCTCCCACGTCACACTGTTTCAGCGGCAGTTACTCAGGCAAAGTGCAGCGGCATTGCAATTTTAAGCAGGGCCACGTTCCTCCTTGACACACAGCTCCAGTGTGCCCATGGCAACCCCAAACTAGTCCCTTGCGGTTTGCAGCTTGAGAGAGACACTCTCACTTCCTCGGCTTCAGCAGCTGGCCTGCTCGCAGCTTAAGAGGCACTTGGTGCCCACCTTCGCCAATTAAATGCAAAAATTCACCTATTAAACAGCTGAGACTCGACACTCAATGTCCCCTCTTGCTCTAACATATGTCTGAATAATCCATTACATTCAAACCAAGGTAACCAATGAAGCTGAGCACTTAATGAAAAGAATTCATTACACGTTACTTTGTACTGTTAAGAATCTATTTCATTGATCCATATAATGCAGTGAAAGTGGACCAAATCAATGCTATTAAATAAAACAGGAAGAGATAAGGAAGATTAATGGCTTGCAAAGGCTGCGTGCGCCGCACGAGGTATCTTTAGAAGTGCGGGATGATTGCAATAAAGGCCTCCCCCGTTTGACTCAGGTGCACAGGCTCAGCGAGGGCGCCGTTTATTTGGCAGCGAGAACCTCTTCCCTAGAACCTTCCACCGATTGTTTTATACTTACACTGTAACATTTCACAGCTCTTTAAAAGTTAAATATAATGGCCCAGAAATTCGGTTCGGGGGCTTCCCGCGGGTGCAAGCCCTCGACCTGCACTTACCTAGCGCGCCGGCCGTTGTGCTGTGGGTCCGCGTGGGATTCCGATCCTGGGCCTGCTCCAGCTGCCGGCGCGCAGTGCTCGCGTATCCCAGGGGCGGTTAGTTCGAAGCGTGCCCTGGGATCACGTGGGCCATGGAGAGCCAATGGTAGCAGAGAATCTGTATTCATAGATTTGACAGGAAGACCTGTCAAATCTATGAATACAATTCAGCCCCAAAACATAACTAAAACTTCAAATAATTTTTTTTTTTTAAAACATCACATTTTTAAAATACTGTAACTATAAATTACATAAAATAACTATTTTAAACAATAATTTAAGTTTTTGAAAAAATTAATTACAGTTTCTAACGGGGCTAAAAATAAACTTACCTTTCTTTAAAGTATTTAAAAATAATAAACCAGTGGAAAAAATGTTTTAATTTAATTTAATTCACCACTTACCTTGTTAAAAGCAGGCCTTGCAACTGCTGGAGACTTACCCTCCCAGAAAAACCTGGGAAAAAACCGGAAGTTCCAGGCGTACGCGCTGCCTCTCCAGTGCACGCGTTCGACCTGTGAACCCCTTCCTTTAAGGGAACGGAAGTTCCGGTTTCCCGCGCATGCGCAGTGTATGCACGAAACCGGCACTTTCGTTGGGCCTACGTGTGAGTACCCAGCGCGTACTCACCCGCGGGGACCCGAATTTCTGGGCCAATATTTCCAGCGGTGTTGCACGAGGGGAAACAAGACCGAGTATATTATCCAGCTAAAGTGGGCAGTCCCTGGGCCCTGAGCTCGGGAATTCACTCCCTAAAACCTCTTCACCTCGCTCTCCTCCCTTAAGACGTTCCTGAAAACCCACCTCTTTGACCAAGCGTTTGGTCAGCTGCCCGAGTAACTCCTTATTTGGCTCGGTGTCAAATTTTGTTTGATGACGCTCCCAGTGAACCGCTTTGGGGCGTTTTACTACAGGAAAGGCGCTATGTAAATGCAGGTTGTCGTTGTTGGGTACGGAGCAGCACGAGCAGGGTCTCTCCGCCCCCGTTGAATGTGGCTGGGAAGGTGGATTCCAGGGTCGGGGGGAAGCCTCCGATCTTGGCTCTCTCGCTCCTGAGCTCCAGGGAATCCGGGCTAACATTTTCCGCAGGGGATGTTCCCGATTTTCCCGCCGGAAACCTCAGCCGTCACCCTGCTGTAGCGGTAGAAACAGCCGTTTACGCCCATTCTCCGAGATTTTCTCCAAGATTTCACCCAACTGTCCGTCCACCAGAGTTACAGCAGGCGAAGCCGCGTAGACATTTACCCCCCGCCATCCCCCCCCCCCTCTGTCTTATAGACTCTTCCTCTTCGCAACCGCCTCATTGTTTGCCAGGCCCTCAGCACCGCGAAGCTCCTTGTCGCCTTCAGCCATCCTTTCCTCCCACAATCTACCGACTTTCACAAACCTAAACTGGGTGTCAGTCATTTCCTACTCTTCGATTTATCTCAACTTCTCTCTGCAACCCCCTGAGATCTCTGCGCTCCTCCAATTCTGGCCTCTTCTTCGATTTTCATCGCTCCACCATTGGCGGCCGTGCCTTCAGCTGCCTGGGCCCTCAGCTCTGGAATTCTCTCCCTAAACCTCTCCACCTCTCTCTCCTCTTTTAAGTCGCTCCTTAAAACCTACCTCTTTGACGAAGCGTTTGGTCATCTGCCCTAATATCTCCTCATGTGGCTCGGCGTCAATTTTTTGTCTGATTACGCTCCTGTGATGCACCTTGGGATGTTATTACATTAAAGGCGCTGTATAAATACAAGTTGTTGTTGTTTTCAACTCTTTTCAATCATGCCAACGTCATACACAACAGGCCTCTTTTATCCTAAGGATTATCAATTGAAAATTAAGTGCCCTCCCCCATAGCCATTACAAAGCTCTCTGTACGGTTCTGAAACTGCTTCTCTTTGGCTGCTGAACATTTTGTTCCATAATTTATGGGACATCTTCATGAGATGCCCGTTTGCTATAATGTGGGAAGTAGCCCTGAGGGCAGTTATAATGAAGCTAGCACTCACTGACATCCCAAAAGATCAAAGGTTTGTGCCATATTGATATTCTATCAGCAGATGTCACAGAGCACATTCGCAAACATTATCTCAGATTGCATTTAAAGGGGCAAGTGGGAGTTCAAGGCACCTACTCGAGCAATGCTTGGCAGGAGAAGGGGCCGGAAGACTCAACACTATCATCAGGCGGCCATTTCAAATAGGGAAAAAAACTGCTTTTTTTTTAGTTCTTTTATCATGTCTCACAGTGCTTAACACAATGGATTTTAAAATGCAGGTACAGCATGCAATTAGGAAAGCAAATGGTATGTTGGCCTTTATTACAAGAGGATTTGAGTATAAGAGTAAAGTCATCTGACTGCAATTATAAAGGGCCCTGGTGAGACCACACCTGGAGTATTGTGTACAGTTTTGTTCTCCTTACCTAAGGACGGATATACTTGCCATAGAGGGAGTGCAGCGAAGGTTCACCAGACTGGTTCCTGGGATGGGGGGGATTGTCCTATGAGGAGAGATTGAGTAGACTAGGCCTATGTTCTCTAGAGTTCAGAAGAATAAGAGGTGATCACATTGAAAAATTCTTACAGGGCTTGACAGGGTAGATACAGGGAGGGTGTTTCCCCTGGCTGGGGAGTCTAGAACCAGGGGTCACCGTCTCAGAATAAGGGGTCGGCCATTTCCGACTGAGATGAGGAGAAATTTCTTCACTCAGAGGGTGGTGAATCTTTGGAATTCTCTACCCCAGAGGGCTGTGGAGGCTCAGTCGTTGAGTATATTCAAGACAGAGATCGATAGCTTTTTGAATATTAAGGGAATTAAGGGATATGGGGATAGTGCAGGAAAGTGAAGATGAGGTAGAAGATCAGCCATGATCTTATTGAATGGCGGAGCAGGCTCGAAGTGCCAAATGGCCGACTCCTGCTCCTATTTTTTATGTTCATATGTTCTTAATGACTGATGCTATGTCCATAATGGCTGTGGACGCTGGGGGACAAATGGAGCTTTCAAGACTGAGATCGATAGATTTATGTTAGGTAAGGGTATCAAAGGATATGGAGCTAATGCAGGTGAATGGAGTTGGAAGTACGGATAAGTCATGATCTAACTGAATGGCAGACCAGGCCCGAGGAGCTCCTCCTGTTCCTAATACAGGTTGAGCGTCCCAAATCCGGAGTTCCGGAATCCGGACGCCGGTACGATTGGTGGCAGGGGTCCGGAATCCCTAAAATGTTCCGGAATCCGGACACCCTGAGGGAGGCTTACCAAAAACCGGAAATAACACAACCTGGGCCCAGGCATTTCTGGACTTCGGACATCAGAAACACATTCCGAAGTCTGGAAAAACCCGAAAACTGGCTCGGCCTTCGTTCCCGAGGTTGCCGGATTTGGGACGCTCAACCTGTATTACTACTTTGCTATGTAGGCAATGGCGGCAGCCATTCTGAATCATCCCATAGACAGCAACCAGGAAAAGAACAGTTAATGTGTTTTCATAGAATCATACAGCACAGAAGGAAGTCATTCGGCCCGTCGTGCCTCTTTCAAAGAGCTATCCAATTAATCCCACTCATCTGCTCCTTCCCCATAGCCTTGAAAATTTCTTTCCTTTTCAAGTACGTATCCAACTCCCTTTTGAAAGTTACTATTGAATCTGCTTCCACCGCCTTTTCAGGCAGCGCATTTCAGATCACAACAACTCGCTGCATAAAAATAAATCTCCACCTCTCCCCCTCTGGTTCTTTTGCCAATTGTCTGAACTCTGTGCCCTCTGGTTACCGACCCGCCTGCCAGTGGAAACAGTTTCTCCTTAGTTACTCACCTCAAAGCCTCTCAGAATCTTGAAGACCTCTATTAAATCTCCCCCTTCACCTTCTCTGATCTAAGGAGAACAATCCCAGCTTCTACGAATATAACATAGGAACAGGGGTAGGCCATTTAGCCCCTCAAGCCTGTCTCGCAATTCAATGTAATCATGGCTAATCTGTGACCTAACTCCATATGTCTCTTCACATAACTGAAGTCCCTTATTCATAGAATCATAGAATAGGAGAGCACAGAAGGAGGCCATTCGGCCCATCGAGTCTGCGCCGGCTCTTTCGAAGAGCAATCCAGTTAGTCCCACTCCCTCGCTCTTTCCCCATATCCCTGCAATTTTTACTCCTTCAAGTATTTATCCAATTCCCTTTTGAAGGCTACTATTGAATCTGTATCCACCACCCTATCAGGCCCTGCATTCCAAATCCTAACCACTCGTTGCATAAGAAAGTTTTTCCTCATGTCACCTCTGGTTCTTTTGCCAATCACCTTAAATCTGTGCCTCCTGGTTATCGACCCCTTCAGCCATTGGAAACACTTTCTCTTTATTTACATTATCTAAGCCTTCATGATTTTAAACACCTCTATCAAATCTCCTCTCAGCCTTCTCTGCTCTAAGGAGAACAACTCCAGCTTCACCAGGCTGATACCTGGGATGGCAGGAATGACGTATGAGGAGAGATTGGGTCGATTGGGCTTGTACTCGCTGGAGTTTAGAAGAATGAGAGGGGATCTCATCGAAACTTATAAAATTCTAACAGGACTAGACAGACTAGATGCTGGAAGGATGTTCCCAATGGTCGGGGAGTCCAGAACCAGGGGTCACAGTCTAAGGATAAGGGGTAAGCCATTTAGGACAGAGATGAGGAGAAATTTCTTCACCCAGAGAGTGGTGAACCTGTGGAATTCTCTACCACAGAAGGCAGTAGAGGCCAATTCATTAAATATATTCAAGAAGGAGTTAGATATATTTCTTAAGGCTAAAGGGATCAAGGGATATGGGGAGAAAGCAGGGACAGGGTACTGAATTTGGATGATCAGCCATGATCTCATTAAATGGTGGAACAGGCTCGAGGGGCCGAATGGCCTACTCCTGCTCCTATCTTCTATGTATCTATGTATCTATGATGGGACCTTGGTTTGACATCTCATCTGTAAGGCAACACCTCCAACTATGCACCACTCACTCATGACTGCCTTGAACATGAGCTAAGGAAGGCGCAGAGGCCTTTCTCCTCACCCCACCCTTAAAATAATTCGAAAGAAGTGAGTCTACATCAAATAGAGTCAGGAACAGGAGGAGGCCATTCAGCCCCTCGAGCCTGTTTCGCCATTCAATTAGATCAGGGCTGATCTGTATCTTAACTCCATCTACCCGCCTTGGTTCCATAGTCCTTAATACCCTTGCCTAACAAGAACCTATCAATCTCAGTTTTGAACTTTTCAATTGACCCCCAGCCTTAACAGCATTTTGGGGGAGAGAGTTCCAGATTTCCACCTTTGTTTTTTTTTTATTCGTTCCCAGGATGTGGGCGTCGCTGGCAAGGCCAGCATTTATTGCCCATCCCTAATTGGCCTTTAGAAGGTGGCGGTGAGCCTCCTTCTTGAACCGCTGCAGTCCGTGCGGTGAAGGTGCTCCCACAGTGCTGTTAGGGAGAGAGTTACAGGATTTTGACCCAGCGTCGATGGAGAATCGGCCGATATATTTCCAAGTCAGGACAGTGTGTGACTTGAAGGGGAACTTGGAGGTAGCGGTGTTCTCATGCACCTGCTGTCCTCGCCCTTCTAGGAGGTGCTGCTGAAGAAGTGCTTCCTGACATCACCCCATAACGGCCTAGATCTAATTTTAAGGCTGTACCCCCTTGTTCTGGACTCCCCCCACCAGAGGAAATAGTTTCTCTCTATCTACCCTATCAAGACCATTAATCATCTTAAAAACCTCAATTAGATCACACCATAATCTTCTATACTCAAGAGAATAGTGGAAGTGGAAACACTCAATGTTTTCAAGGCAATTGAGGGGAATAAACTTGCAGGACTACGAGGATAGAGCGGGGGAATGGGACTGACTGGATTGCTCTACAGAGAGCCGGCACGGACTCAATGGGACGAATGGCCTCCTTCTGTGTCATTATGACTCCATGGGGGTGATTTTGCCAATAGGGAGCTTTTGGAGGCGGGACACCCACTTGTTGGGTTTTAGTCCTGCCTCCATCAACTTCTGGCCAACCCACGCTATTTTCCCTTGATTGACCTTGTTAAGCCCGCCCAACGGGCTTAGCAGGCCAATTAAGGGAAAGCTGGTTGCAGAGAAAGTCAACGTATGATGTTTCATCTGTCAAAAATTTTTGACAGATGAATTGTCATCGTTTGACAGCTCTGTGAAGCTGTCAAAACATTGACATTCACTGTAGTTTGATGAGGTCTTGAATTCAAGACCTCACCAAACCTCTTTCTTTTGCAGAAATGAGATGGTTGTTGCATTGGAGAATGCAACGGCCATCTGTCATCTCTGCCGTGGAGGTGCGAGACTCTCCGCAGACCCACCGATTGAAGCGTGCAGGAAGAAACAAAGGTAAGTACACTTTTTCTAACACTATGCACTTACCTCAGATACTCATCTCTCCACACATGCACCCATCACTCACCTCCACAGCACACTTTTGAGCCCCTCCGTCCCCCGCTGACCCACCGCTCACCTTGCTGACCTGGCGGGTTTCGGAGCCTTCGGGAAGCCCGCACTTGTGAAGGCAAAAAGGGGATAATCCTATTTTCTGCCTGTTAACAGGCAGTTAATTGGCTTTAATCCATCCCCGCCTACAAGGAGACGGGACCCGGCGCGGGACGGCTACCCGCCTCCTGGCAAGATGGCATGGAGGCGGGTTGGGCATCCGCCCCTAAATTCTGCCATTTTCCTGGCAGTCCCGTCTCCATACCTACCTCCCCAGGGCTGGCAAAATCACCCCCAATGACTCTCTGACTCTATAATACAAGCCTAGTCTAGGCAACTCGTCCTCATAATTTAAGTCTTTTAGCCCTGGCATCGTGTTCTCCTGCGGGCATTACCATGTCCACACAATATCTGTTAACATCCTACATGTGCGAGTGCCGCTATTATTTTTTCAGCGAACATCCTTTGCATTGTGAACGTACGGCGAGAAAATTGAAAGCCTTCATTAATGGATATGCAAGGACTGAATTATTCCATCTTCATGTCAACTCACCCACTTTATTTTATTACGATTGCTCAATTTAAAATTAAGTGAATCCAGCTCCCTGCTGCTGAAGGGCATTGATATTGAAATATTTAATGTACAAACACCAGGCGCAGTGTAGAATTAACTACTGATGCACCACTAATGCTGCGTTTGAGAGAGTGCACCAGAGTCAGCAGTAGAACTATAATGGAATATATAATGTATCAATATATATACATTATTAATACATAATAAAAAAAAATCCAGTACAATAAAACTATAATAAATGAAACAAACCAGCCTCTTACAGCACAGAGCGGTGATTTTTTTCCCCTTATACTACCAGAAACAAAGACCAGGGGTCACAGTCTAAGGATAAGGGGTAAGCCATTTAGGACAGAGATGAGGAGGAATTTCTTCACCCAGAGAGTGGTGAACCTGTGGAATTCTTTTATGCTGTATGATACTACTTATTCTGCTTATCCATTCTGTACATTGTCTTTTTTTATGCTTTGTTTTTGACAGTGTGAAGGGCTCTGTGCTGAAGTTTCTAAGATTCCATCGGAACAGGAGGAGGCCCTTCGGCCCCTCGAGCTTGTTCCCCCATTCTATTGGGTCCTGGCTGATCTGTAGCCCAACTCCATTTACCGCCCCCCCCCCACCCCCACTTTGCGCCATATCCCTTGATACCCTTACCCAACAAAAATCTATCAATCATAGAAAGTTACAGCACGGAAGGAGGCCGTTTCGGCCCATCGTGTCCGCGCTGGACAACAAAGAGCTCTCCAGCCTAATCCCACTTCCCATCTCAATCGCAAAAATTGCGATGGACTCGTCATCCAATGAACTTTTGCGGGGTGGGGGGGCGGTGGGGGCGAGTTGAGGCCAATTCATTAAATATATTCAAGAAGGAGTTAGATATATTTCTTGAGGCTAAAGGGATCAAGGGATATGGGGAGAAAGCAGGGACAGGGTACTGAATTTGGATGATCAGCCATGATCGCATTGAATGGCGGAGCGGGCTCGAGGGGCCGAATGGCCGACTCCTGCTCCTATCTTCTATGTTTCTATACGTAAATACTACGAGCCGGAAGAAGGGGGCACAAGTGTAAAATCAGAGCTAGACCATTTAGGAGTGAAATCACATTGCCACACGAAGGGTAGTGGAAAACTGAAACTCGCCCCCGCACCCCCCACCCCCAAAAGTTCATTGGATGACGAGTCCATCGCAATTTTCGCGATTGAGATGGGGAGTGGGATTAGGCTGGAGAGCTCTTTGTTGTCCGGCGCGGACACGATGGGCCGAAATGGCCTCCTTCCGTGCTGTAACTCTCTATGATTCTATGATTGATAGATTTTTGTTGGGTAAAGGTATCAAGGCATATGGAGCAAAGTGGGGGTGGGGGGGGCGGTAAATGGAGTTGGGATACAGATCAGCCAGGACCCAATAGAATGGTGGAACAAGCTCAAGGGGCCGAATGGCCTGCTCCTGTTCCGATGGAATCTTAGAAATTTCAGCACAGAGCCCTTCACACTGTCAAAAACAAAGCGTAAAAAAAAAATGTACAGAATAGATAAGCAGAATAAGTAGTATCATAGCATGATACCGCATAAAAGGAGGCCATTCGGCCCGTCGTGCCTGTGCCAGCTCTTTGAAAGAGCTATTCAATTAGAACAGGCTTGAGGGGCTGAATGACTGACTCCTCTTCCCATGAGCCAGTGCTGACTGCCGTCTTTAAACCATGAGTGCGCTGAGTCTCAACTCACTCATGCGGGCCAGGAACGCACTCTTCACATCAAGGAAAAATAGCTAGAAAAGTAAAGCCGTGGTTGTGACTCTTGAACAATTGAGCGTGAATAGCATCTCAGTTTGATGTCCACTTGATTTTCACTCTCCGCTGATGCCAGCCAGTTGCAGTGTGTCCCTTTATAGCCCCGTTGACCATGAGACCTGTCATTCTTGCACATGTCTCGTCCTCTTTCCCCTTGAGCGGCCTTTTCTGTTGTGAAACATGTACATCTCAGTGTACTGTATTCATTTGTTAAAGGTTATTTGTTTACTCAGCAGCCTCCAGGCCCTTGTAACTATGACAAAAAACATGGCAAAGCTTAGCTCTAAATTGTACGCATGATCCCTAGTTGGCTTTTGACAGAGATGTTTGTTGATTTGGTACCGAGAAAGACATTTGATGACAAGCTGTCAGGACCGTGTTAAGTCAAGGCTTTAGCTTTCCACTTTCTACACTCTCACTCAGCAGTTCCACTTGCCTACATTAAACATTGGGAAGACAGAAGCCATTGTCTTCAGCCCCCCGCCACAAATGCCGATCCCTCGCCACCGATTCCAACCCCCCTCCCTGTCCACTCTCACAGGCCAAACCAGACCGCCAAGCTCCACCTCACCACCGCCTCTCTCGACACCTCTACTGTCTCTAAATTGTAAGACTGCTTGTCCGACATCCAGTACTGGATTAGCAGAAATTTCCTCCAACTAAATATTTGGAAGACCGAAGCCATTGTCTTCAGTCCCCGCCACTAACTCCGTTCCCTACCCACCGACTCCATCCCTCCCCCTGGTCACTGACTGAGGCTGAACCAGACCATTCGCAACCTTGACATCCTATTTGACCCTGAGATGATCTATTGACCACATATCCGCTCCATCACAAAGACTGCCTATTTCCAGGCAACATCCATGGAGAGAAATTAGAGTCGACGTTTCGGGTCGAAACCCTTTTTCAAAACTGGAAAGGAAATGAAATAGATTGAAGGCAGGGCTGGGAGAGAACAAAAGAAGTAAAGAGACATTAAGAGGTATTCAAAACCAGACGAGATGGTGATAGGACAGTGGAGACAAAAGACGGCTCAGATTAGGTGTGAAGTGTACTGGCAGGATGAGAGACAGCTGCCATGTGGGAGAGAGAAAAAAGGAAATGGGGGGAAAGGAAGACCCAAAACAAAGGGGTGGAAAAAAAATATAAGTAAAAATGTAATAGGGGCCGAGGTTATGATCTGAAATTGTTGAACTCGATATTGAGTCCGGAAGGCTGCAAAGTGCCTAATCGGAAGATGAGGTGCTGTTCCTCGAGTTTACGTTGAGCTTCCGTGGAACAATGCAAGAGGCCACGGATGCTCAACGTAAACTCGAGGAACAGCACCTCATCTTCCGATTAGGCACTTTGCAGGCTTCCGGACTCAATATCGAGTTCAACAATTTCAGATCATAACCTCGGCCCCTATTACATTTTTACTTATATTTTTTTCCACCCCTTTGTTTTGGGTTTTCCCTCCCCCCCCTCCTTTCCTTTTTTTTCTCTCTCCCACATGGCGGCTGTCTCTCTGCCAGTACATTTCACACCTAATCTGAGCCGTCTTTTGTCTCCACTGTCCTATCACCATCTCGTCTGGTTTTGAATACCTCTTAATGTCTCTTCACTTCTTTTGTTCTATCGCAGCCCTGCCTTCGATCTATTTCATTTCCTTTCCAGCTTTGAAAAAGGGTTTCGACCCGAAACGTCGACTCTAATTTCTCTCCACAGATGTTGCCTGGCCTGCTGAGTTTTTCCAGCATTTTCTGTTGTTATTTCGGATTTCCAGCATCTGCAGTATTTTGCTATCATACTGCCTATTTCCACCTCTGTAACATCGCCTGACTCTGCCTCTGCCTCAGCTCATTTGCTACTGAAACCCTCATTTACCCCTAGACTTGGTCCTGGCCAGCCTCCCATCTTCCACCCTCAATAAACTTAATGTCATCCAAAACTCTGCTGCCTGTGTCCTAACTCACACCAAGTCCCCTGTGCTCGCTGACCTACATTGGCTCCCGGTTAAGCAACAACTCAATTTTAAAATTCTCATCCTTGTTTTCAAATCCCTCCATGGCCTCGTCTCTCCCTATCTCTGTAACCTCCTCCATCCTTACAACCCTCTGACATCTCTACGCGCCTCCAATTCTGGCCTCTTGCACATCACCATGGGTGGCCGTGCTTTCAGCTGCCTGGGCCCTAAGTTCTGTGATTCCCTCTTTAAACCTCTCCGCCTCTCTACCTCTCTTTCCTCCTTTAAGATGCTCCTTAAAACCTACCTCTTTGACCAAGTTCCTCTCCAAGTCACACACATCCCATCCTGACTTGGAAGTATATCACCGGTCTTTCATCGTCGCTGGGTCGAAATCCTGGAACTCCTTCCCTAACAGCGCTGTGGGAGCACCTTCACCACACGGACTGCAGCAGTTCAAGAAGGCGGCTCACCACCACCTTCTCAAGGGCAATAAATGCTGGCCTTGCCAGCGACGCTCACATCGCATAAACAAATTTTTTAAAAATGTCCTAATATCTCCTTATATGGCTCGGTGTCAAATTTTGTTTTGTAACGCTCCTGTGCAGCGCCTTGGGATGTTTTACTACGTTAAAAGTGCTATATAAATGCAAGTTGTTGTTGCACACAAACACTTCGTCCTATATGACCCCGAGCTCAGCTTCTGACCCCATTCCCCTCCATCACAAAGCCTACTTCCAGATCAATTCTCAACACTTTCAACAGAGCTGCCCCCAGATCATTCCCAATACTTTCAACAGAGCTGCCCCCAGATCACTCCCAATACTTTCAACAGAGCTGCCCCCAGATCACTCCCAATACTTTCAACAGAGCTGCCCCCAGATCATTCCCAATACTTTCAACAGAGCTGCCCCCAGATCACTCCCAATACTTTCAACTGAGCTGCCCCCAGATCACTCCCAATACTTTCAACTGAGCTGCCCCCAGATCACTTCCAATACTTTCAACTGAGCTGCCCCCAGATCACTCCCAATACTTTCAACTGAGCTGCCCCCAGATCACTCCCAATACTTTCAACTGAGCTGCCCCCAGATCACTCCCAATACTTTCAACAGAGCTGCCCCCAGATCACTCCCAATACTTTCAACTGAGCTGCCCCCAGATCATTCCCAATACTTTCAACAGAGCTGCCCCCAGATCATTCCCAATACTTTCAACAGAGCTGCCCCCAGATCACTCCCAACACTTTCAACAGAGCTGCCCCCAGATCACTCCCAATACTTTCAACTGAGCTGCCCCCAGATCACTCCCAATACTTTCAACTGAGCTGCCCCCAGATCACTCCCAACACTTTCAACTGAGCTGATCCTGGACCAGTGGTGATGTCATTGAAGGACAACTGACCAATGAGGTCTGTGGCACTATGGGGGTTGAAATGTTACGGGCACAGAGCATCATGTGACAGGAATACATATTGGGAAGTTGAGCACGGAGGTTAGCCAGGCTGGTTCACGGCCTGCACAATAATTTATCCATTAAATAATGGACAGAAATTCACGTGGGCGGCCCTCTGCAGTCGCAGTCGTCAAACCCCACTCCTGTAGTGTATGTACCTTTAAGGGGAGAACTACTTTTTACAGCTCCTGTATACTGTAGTACCGGCAGTGACCACACCTGTATATAAACCCTGAGTAGGGATCTGTATGTTTAGTTTTAGAGTAACCCTCATCCAGTAAACACCTGTTGATTGTTCCCTGCAGTCTCGTGTCTAGTTATTGAAGGACACACAACATCAAGATACACGGATCTAACAACTCCCATCACATGAAGCTAAAATTGAAAAAAAGTGACCCTTATGTCTTTTCAACTTGAAATGGGGAAGGACTTTGAACATAAAGCAATGGATGTTCCTTCCCTTTTGAAGAGCCGTACAATGTGATGTCTTAAATTGTGATAAAGCGCACCATCAAGTTGACAAAAATGACTCTTCTTGTTCCGTGGCAAAGACAGCAAACAAAACAATTCCAAATCGATAAAGGTTTCTGTGGTGTATGTAACCTGTTCCACCTTAAGAGAACTTAAGCCTGGTCCACCTTAAGAAAGGTACTACTTTCTTTGGCTGCTGTATACGTAATACCGGTGGTGACCACACCGGTATATAAGCACAGTGTAATAATATTGTATTCAGTATAGTCCTGACCTCCAACCAGTAAAGACCTGTTGAATTTACTCTTGTGGTCTGTGTAGTAATTCTCACTATAACACACAGACTTAACAGTGGCGACGAGTCCGATTCTTACCCTGCTGCAGTAATTTCCACGGCGACTTCGTCCACAGACAGGACGTCGAAGAGAGGTTTCCACCCTCATCACCTACTGGAAGACACGTCGAGCGGCAGGCATCGAGCAACCGGAGTGCAGAAGACATCCTGACCTCGAAGCCTCCATCAGCGACTGTCAGCTTCTTCTACTACCTCGTGGTGGGTAAGCCGGGCAGCGACGCGGCAAAAAGTCAACCGCGTTGGCTGTACAGACGGGGCTGGGGAAGACGGAGGAATAAGGGCGGTGAGGTCGATCGCGACCGGAGATAAGGGCCGGGCCGCTTTCGAGCGAGAGGCGCAACGCGGGACATCGATCGCGACCGGAGATAAGGGCCGCATTCGGGCTAAAGGCGCAGCGTCTGGGGAAACTGAAGGCGCGAGAGCCACGGTGAAGCGGAGACAGCGTCGGGGGACGGGTGAAGACCGCCAAGCGCGGGAAACCCGCCATTTTGTGGGCGGAGGACGACGACAAAAGCGGGAAGCCGCCATCTTGGATAACATTAAAAATACAATAAATTGCTACGATGCCTAAACATGGGAACATTAATGCCTTCGACAGTGATATAGAAGACTGGGCTATGTATGTAGAACGCATACAAAACTATTGTAAGGCAAATAAAATTCCTGATGCAGATAAAGCACTAACATTACTAAACTTAATGGGTGCGAAGACATACGGGCAATTGAAACACCTGTTATCACCAGATGAACCGGCGGATAAGACGTTCGAACAGATTGTTACTGTCCTAAAAAATCATCTTAACCCCACGCCGCTGATGCTAGCGGAACGATTTAAATTTTACGATAGAAGACAGCTGCAAAATGAAAGCAATGCTGAATATTTGATGGAATTACGTAAGCTAGCAAAATATTGTCAGTTTGGAACGGGACTGACAGAGGCACTTCGAGATAGATATGTGTGTGGGTTATTTAAACAGGATACACAAAGGCGACTGCTCGAGGAGAATGAGCTGTCTCTCGAGAAGGCGGTCACTATGGCAGCAGCACACGAGGCCGCAGCGAGAGGCACGGCAGTAATGCAGCTACGGCCACCGGAACTCGGTACAAACAAATTGGGTTTGAGTTCTGTCAAATGTTATCGTTGTGGAAAGACAACGCATGATCAGAACCAGTGTTGGTTTAAAAACCAAGAATGCAGAACGTGTGGCAGGCTTGGTCACATAGCTAAAGTATGCCGGTCAGGAAAGAAGACCAGCAACAAAAAGTCACCGCAAGGAAAATATGCAAAGGTACACAAGGTGACAAAGAACAGTTTGACTGAACAGAAGTCAGATTCAGACGCTAGCAGTAATGAACTGGATAGTTTAAGAGTACACAACGTTGGTAAGGATACAGACCTCCAGACAATTTGGGTCACTCTTCAGATAGCAGGAGTCCAAGTAAAAATGGAATTGGACACTGGATCGGCATTGACGGTCATGAATAAGAAAGATTACAGAAGGTTATTCCAACATATTCCCTTACAGGATACGGAGATTATATTGAAAACGTACACGGGGCAAAGAGTGTACCCCATCGGAAAAATAGAGGTAGAAGTGGTCCACAAGGGCGAAGGAAGCCAAGTAATGGACTTATATGTGCTACCTGAAGGAGGTCCACCACTACTAGGACGGGAGTGGATTAGGAAAATGAATATGGACTGGCACTCCTTGAAAGCACTAACGGTAGATTCCGGGGAAACAGCTGTCAAACCTAAACGATTGTCCAGAATATTGGATGAGGCTAAAGAGGTGTTCAAGCCGGGACTGGGAACACTGAGAGGAATTACGGCAAACATCAAGATTGATGAACATGCACAACCAAAATTTTTTAAATCCAGACCGGTACCCTATGCAATACGACCTACGGTTGAAGCGGAGCTGGAAGCACTAGAACGTTCAGGTGTACTGTCTAAAGTAGATTGGAGTGAGTGGGCTACGCCCATTGTTCCCGTTATGAAACGTCCTGCGAACAATAAGCCAGGAGATCCAGGGAAGGTTCGCATCTGTGGAGATTTCAAAATCACCGTTAATCCGGTGCTTCACACGGTGCAGTATCCGCTTCCACGGATTGAGGATATTTTCGCTTCACTGTCTGGCGGGAAACGCTTCACCAAGATAGACCTGGCGCAGGCGTACTTGCAGATGGAGGTTGAAGAAGAGTCACGCCAATACCTCACGATCAACACGCATCGAGGGTTGTACCGGTACAATAGGCTGGTTTTTGGAGTGGCATCGGCTCCAGCAATTTGGCAGAGGGCCATGGAGCAGGTATTACAGGGAATTCCAGGCACACAATGTTACCTGGACGACATTCTGATCACAGGTGATGGTGATGAACAACATCTCGCTAACTTGGAACTGGTGCTCAACAGACTGAAAGAGTATGGACTTAGAGTAAATCGGCAGAAATGTGAGTTCTTCCAGAAGCGGATCTCGTACTGTGGTCATGTCATTGACCGGGAGGGGCTTCATAAGTCTCCTGACAAGACAGAGGCAGTTGTAAAGGCTCCCGCTCCGGAGAATGTCTCTCAGTTGAGGTCGTTTCTAGGATTAATTAACTATTACCATAAATTTCTGCCAAATCTATCCACGGTACTGCATCCGTTGAACGCTCTTTTACAGAAAGGGGTACCATGGGACTGGGGCGAAAACTGTAAGAAGGCATTTCGCAAAAGCAAAGAATTGATCACCTCAGAGGAAGTGTTGGCTCACTTCAACCCGACACTGCCTATTCGGTTGGCTTGTGATGCTTCTCCATATGGTATTGGGGCAGTACTCTCACATAAATTGCCAAATGGCACGGAAAGGCCAGTCGCGTTTGCATCCAGATCATTGACCTCCGCTGAGCGCAACTATGCGCAGATCGATAGGGAGGCTCTTAGCCTTGTATGGGGAGTGAAGAAGTTTAATCATTACCTACAGGGCCAAAAATTCACACTTCTGACGGACCATCAACCGTTGGTGTCCATTTTTAACCCTAAGAAGGGTGTTTCGGTGATGACAGCACAGCGTCTCCAGAGATGGTCTCTTTTCTTAGGGGCACATCAATATCAAATAGAATTCAAAGGTACGAAACAGCATGGCAATGCTGATGGCCTGTCGCGCCTGCCACTACCTGAAGATGAAGACACGACGAAAGTTGACCCTGTTGAGTTATTTCATTCGACCATTATCGAGTGTTTACCTGTCACCAATGCAAGTATTGAAAGAGAAACCAGGAACGACCCGACACTGTCCAGAGTCTACGAGGTGACAGTGAAAGGATGGCCAACACGGGGTGATCCTCTGTTACCGGCATTCTCGGCAAGGCGAGACCAGCTGTCCATCTGCCATGGTACTTTGATGTACGGGACAAGAGTGATTATTCCTCCCAAGTTAAGGGAAAGAGTTTTAAAAGAACTGCATGAAGGTCATCTGGGGGGAGTTAAAATGAAAAGTCTTGCTAGGGCTTACGTATGGTGGCCGGGTATTGACCAACAGATTGAGGAGTTAACGAAAAGCTGCGCTGGGTGTCAAAAAGTGCAAAATGCACCTCCGATAGCACCGCTACACCCATGGGAATGGCCTTCAGCCCCATGGCAATGCGTACACATTGACTTTGCTGGTCCATTCATGGACTCCATGTTCCTAATCGCGGTGGACGCACATTCCAAATGGCCAGAAGTCATCAAGATGAATACCACTACTTCAGAAAAGACAATTGCGGTGTTAAGAACAATATTCGCAAGGAACGGATTGCCAGAACAGATCTGTTCGGACAACGGACCACAGTTTGTATCGGAAGAATTCCAACAATTCTTAAAGAAGAATGGAGTTAAATATTATACCTCTGCCCCATATCATCCGGCGACAAACGGGTTGACTGAAAGATTTGTCCAGACATTCAAAAAGGCTATTAAGGCCATGAATGATGATCAGATTCCGCTGCAACACAAGGTCGACAAGTTCCTGATGTCATATAGAAACGCCGATCATGCCGTGACTAACCAAAGTCCTGCTATGATGTTTTATAACAGGAGGTTGCGGTCCAAGTTGGACTTGTTAAAACCAAATGTGTGGAGGGAAGTGGAAAACAAATAGTTTCGGCATATTAACAGCAAGACCACTCGAACTTTCGACGTAGGACAACCAGTGATGGCAAGGGGCTATGGAAACGAAAAATGGCAGTCCGGAACAATCCGGGCCAGACAAGGACCTCTGATGTACACCGTAGATATTGGTCATAATGTGATAAGGCGTCATGCGGATCAACTGATAGAGTCGAGAGCAAGGGTCGAACCCATGGTTGTGACAGAGACAGCTGTGGAAGACGTTCATGAACCTGAAGCATCTACCTCGGCCGAGAATGTACTTGATGATGATGACACCCAATACATTGGCAACCAACTAGAGGAGGCACCTCAACAACAAGAATCAGAGACCACTGAAAGGCGTTATCCAAGCCGAATCAGAAAGCCTCCTGAGAGACTGAACCTTTGAACTGTTATACCTGAAGTTATATATGTATATATGTTATGTTTATTTGGGGATATGACTGTTAAGCTAAAAAGGGAGGATTGTGGTGTATGTAACCTGTTCCACCTTAAGAGAACTTAAGCCTGGTCCACCTTAAGAAAGGTACTACTTTCTTTGGCTGCTGTATACGTAATACCAGTGGTGACCACACCGGTATATAAGCACAGTGTAATAATATTGTATTCAGTATAGTCCGACCTCCAACCAGTAAAGACCTGTTGAATTTACTCTTGTGGTCTGTGTAGTAATTCTCACTATAACACACAGACTTAACAGTTTCTAACAAAAAAGGGGAGTCCAAAACTAGGGGCCATCAATATAAGATAAGTCACCAATAATCTAATTCAGGAGAAACTTCTTTACCCAAAGTGGTGAGAATGTGGAACTCGCTAACACAAGGAGTGGTTGAGGTGAATAGCGTAGATGCATTTACGAGGAAGGTGGATAAGTACGTGTGGGAGGACGGAATAGAAGGATATGTTGATGGGGTGAGATGAGGTAAGGTGGGAGGAGGCTCGCGTGGACCATAAACACCGGTACGGACCAGTTGGGCCGAATGACCGGTTCTTGTGCTACAGAAATTCTATGCAAAACGATAAGATTCTAGGTTGCAAAGCGGCAAGCGATGAAGATGACTGCCGGTGTCAGGGCTTTAAGTTGTGAGGAAAGGTTGAGTAACCTGGGCTTGTTTTCAGGATAAAGAGCAGAAACCGAGCTGATCTGAATTGAAGCCTTCAAGGTTATGAAGGGGGAAGGACAAAGCTAATCCAAGAAAATTCTTCACTATGGCAGAGCTTTCAAATACCAAAGGACACAAGTTAAAATTAGGATGTAAGGCATAAGAAAGGAAGTCAGGCAGAACTGTTTCACCCAAAGGGGAATAGATGTCTAGAATAAGTTAGCAGAGAAGGCCACTGAGGCAGACAGTATAAATGGATTTGAGAGACAATGACATGCAATTCTGGAGGGATATTGGGAGAACTATCAAAAAGGGATTGGCTTTTTGAGCCTAATGGTCTGTTCCTGTTCCTATGAATCCTTGTCTTGTTACGTACTGTTAACGTATTCCAGTGGTTAGCATGGCTGACAATGAGTGGAGCTTTTGCAGCAAGCAGTCCTGAGCTGTTCCACAAACTGGTTCCTGCCTTAAAATAAAAACCCTCTAATCTGGCACCAGTGGCCTTGTAGCAACTTGCGCCTCATTTGGAGACAACACGATGGAATAATGAATGACCTCCTTCACTGACTCAAATCAGCTCAAGAATTTTGAGCTGGTTTAGAACAGATAAGGAGCTACAGGAAACTTTTTTTTATCCGGCACCGACGGGGCCGACGTGGTGCCGGTTCATCAAAAATTCCGGATAACCGAAAGCTATAGTAAAAGATACGGAGAGATGAGAGCTCCGTATAAAGCAACAAACCCTGTTGCTTAGCAACAGGTTCAGAACAATGGCCACAAGTTCCAAGCGTCTCTGTAGCTTAGCAACAGCTGCAGCCACACCCTTGCACAGCAACAGATCGAGGAAGGCAAGTACAATATGAAGTAAAACTTACCTGAACCTACTCCTGAATTTTGCCGGTTAACCGAGATTTCCGGTTATTTAGGTGCCGGTAAATCGAAAGTTTCCTGTACATAGGATTACATAGGATATATGGCACAGAAACAGGCCATTCGGCCCAACCAGTCCATGCCGGCGTTTATGCTCCACTCGAGCCTCCTCCCGTCTTTCCTCATCTAAATCTATCCGCATAACCTTCTCCTTTCTCCCTTCTCCCTCATGTGCTTGTCTAGCCTCCCCTTAAATGCATCGATACTATTCGCTTCAACCACTCCCTGTGGTAGCGAGTTCCACATTCTCACCACTCTCTGGGTAAAGACGTTTCTTCTAAATTCCCTATTGAATTTCTTGGTGACTATCTCATATTGATGGCCTCTAGTTATGCTCTTCCCCACAAGTGGAAACATTCTCTCTGTATCCGCTCTATCAAAACCTTTCATAATTTTAAAGACCTCTATTAGATACATAGATACATAGAAGATAGGAGCAGGAGTAGGCCATTCGGCCCTTCGTGCCTGCTCCGCCATTCGATGAGATCATGGCTGATCCTTTAATTCAGTATCCCGTCCCCGCCTTCTCTCCATAACCCTTAACCCCTTTTGCCCGTAGAAATATATCTAATTCCCTCTTAAATATATTTAATGAGCTGGCGTACACTGCCCTCTGTGGCAATGAGTTCCACAGGTTCACCACTCTCTGAGTGAAGAAATTCCCCCTCATCTCTGTCCTAAATGGTTTAGCCCTTATCCTTAAATTATGTCCTCTAGTTCTGTTCTCACCCGCCAAGGGAAACATTCCTTCTGCATCCAGTCTGTCTAGACCTGTCAGAATTTTATACACTTCTATGAGGTCCCCTCTCAATCTTCTAAACTCCAGTGTGTACATCCCTAAACTACATAGTCTCTCCTCATAGGTCATTCCCGCCATTCCTGGTATCAGCCTGGTGAATCGCCGCTGCACCCCCTCCATGGCAAGAACATCCTTCCTCAGATGAGGCGACCAAAACTGTACACAGTACTCGAGGTGTGGTCTCACCAGTGCCCTGTACAGCTGCAGCAAGGTATCCCTGTTCCTGTATTCTAACCCTTTTGCTATGAAGGCCAGCATACCGTTTGCCTTCTTGACCGCCTGTTGCACCTGCATGCTCGCCTTCAGTGACTGGTGTACAAGAACACCCAGGTCTCTCTGTACTTCCCCCTCTCCCAATCTATTGCCATTTAAATAATAATTTGCCCTCCCGTTCCTGCACCCAAGGTGGATAACTTCGCACTTGTCCACATTATAGTGCATCTGCCATTTATCCGCCCAATCGCCCAGTCTGTCCAAATCGCTCTGGAGCTTCCTGGTCTCTTCCTCTGAGCCCACCCCCCCTCCTAGTTTAGTGTCGTCTGCAAATTTGGAAATGCTGCATCCGACTCCCTGATCCAGGTCATTAATGTAAATTGTGAACAGCTGGGGGCCCAGGACAGATCCCTGTGGTACCCCACTTGTTACTGCCTGCCATTCAGAAAATGAGCCGTTTATTCCAACTCTCTGTTTTCTATCTGACAGCCAGTTCCCTATCCACGCCAAAACTTTCCCCTTTATCCCATGAGCCTCAATTTTCCATGCTAATCTTTTATGTGGGACCTTATCGAAGGCCTTTTGGAAGTCCAGGTACACCACATCTACTGGCTCTCCCCCATCTATTCTACCAGTTACTCCCTCAAAAAATTCCAATAGATTAGTCAAGCACGATTTACCCTTTGTAAATCCATGTTGACTCTGTCCTATCCTGTCCCCATTTGCTAAGTGCTCCGCTATTTCATCCTTAATGATGGACTCCAGCATTTTGCCCACAACTGATGTAAGGCTTACAGGTCTGTAATTACCTGCTTTTTCCCTACCCCCCTTTTTGAATAGTGGGGTAACGTTAGCTACCCTCCAATCCATCGGCACTGTTCCCGAGTCTAATGAATTCTGAAAAATCATCCTTAGTGCATCCGCTATCTCTAGGGCCACCTCCATCAGTACCCTAGGATGCATGTTATCAGGCCCTGGGGATTTGTCCACCTTCAATCCCTTTAGCTTCCTTAACACCATATCCTTAGAGATATTGATTTGCGTCAGTTCCTCCTTTGCCAATGTCCCTATTTTTCCCGATATCCCAGGGAGGTTTTTTGTGTCTTCCTTCGTAAAGACTGACCCAAAGTATGTATTTAGTTGATCTGCCATTTCCTTATTTCCCATTATATATTCCCCCGTATCTGACTGCAATGGACCAACTTTGGTTTTCACCAGTCTTTTCCTTTTGATATATTTATAAAAGCTTTTGGAGTTAGTTTTTATATTTTCCGCCAGCTTGTTTTCGTAAGCTATTTTGCCCCTCTTGATCATGCCCTTTGCCCTCCTTTGCTCTATCTTAAACTGTTCCCAATCTTCCGCTCTGGCGCTTTTTTTGGCTATTTTATACGCCCTATCTTTGGATTTTATGCTGTCTCTAATTTCCCCTGTTATCCACGGTTGAGTCACCCCTCAGTTAGTTTGAGCTAGTTTGAGGATTAATTTCCCTGAAATTATAGGTCAAAATGAACCTGGTTCTAATTCTAGGTTACATTAGGATCTGACTGTACCCTGAATGCAAGCATGCGGTGTCCGCCGGTGCGCTTGAGTATTTCCGCAACCGGTGGGCGCTGCGGGGACTGGAGTGCATCATCAACCCGGATAACCAAATTTTAATATGATTTGTTAAGTTTTAGTTGAACTTTTGTTTACAGTCAATTTGGGTTTTTTTTGGTACGAACAAAAAGAGTACCCTGAATGCAACAAAGCCTCCTTCACCATCTTTCTCTTTCCCTTCATCCTCTGTCACAACCTACCACTATCTCTTCCTTCTCTTCTTCACCCTCAACTATCACCTGCTCACCATTGACCGCTCACTCTCGTGACCACCTCCACCTCTTACCATTTGCTCATTCTTCTGTTTTTGGGCATTTTTTTAAAAAAACAATTTTTTTTTCATATTTCAGCGAGCTTCAAATTCATTTGAAGCACCTAAGATGTTACGATGGGCGTTTCTCTGGGAATTTGATTTTTTGCTCAGAGAGCTTGATGATAGGAAGGTGTTGCAGAGCAATGATGGGAGGGTGGTGGGGGAGGGGTGGGGGCCAGGGTGAAGTGGGTCGCACAGAGCCGCTGTTACTCAGGTACGCCAGTCCATTGGCCCCGCCAGAGCTCGAAGGGCATGGCAAAGGAAATGTAGCTTCACCACCTATGCTTCGTAAGCGAGACCTTTCTCCAGGTTGGGATTGTACCATCTTGTTGTACAAACAGAAAAGTAGGCTTAAGATGCTGGAAGTTGGTAGAGCACATGCAGAGTGGATGCCAGGTGCACAACCTGCAGGCCAACCTGGGTGACAGTAAGTGTCCAGTCCTGGCCAATATTTATCCCTCAATCAACATCACTAAAACAGATGATCTGGTCATTATCACATTTCTGTTTGTGGGAGCTTGCTGTGCGCAAATTGGCTGCTGCGTTTCCTACATTACAACAGTGACTACACTCCAAAAAGAACTTGATAGGCTGTAAAGCGCTTTGGGACGTCCGGTGGTCGTGAAAGGTGCTATAGAAATGCAAGACTTTCTTTCTTCTTTAAGTGACCATTCAACCAGTTAGGTTGCTTTACAATGACTCCAGGTGTGGTGCCCTTGAAAGATGTGACTGTGGAAAGGCTTTAAGAAGCAAGAATGACCTTGCATTCATATAGCACCTTTCGTGCCCTCAGAACTTCCCAAAGTACTTCACAGCCAACTCATTACTTTTGAAGAGCAGTTACTGTTGCAGTGGAGGCACATGTTGCAACCAATCTGCGCACAGAAAGGTCCCACAAACAGCAACGCGATAAATAGTCATTTATTCTGTTTTGGGCATTACTGGTTGAGAGATAAATGTTGGACAGGGACACTGGGAAAACTTGCCTGCTTTTCTTCAAATATTGCCATGGGATCTTATACGTCCACCTGAACAGGTATATGGGCTTATAGTCGCCGCTGAAAGGCAGCACCTCCGGCAGCACCTCCGACAGTGCAGCCCTCCCGCGGCACTGCACTGAAGCCTGGATTATGCGCTCAAGTCTTCAACCTACAATCTCCTGAGTCAGAGGCAGCTGCCACTGAGCCAAGCTGCCATTTCAACGCAAACTGTAGATTACATCTTGAAGTTATGCCCTACCAAGGTATAGATATGCATGGGATGCAATGGAAAGAGTTGGAGGTTTGTGTGACAAGTTCAGCTCTTCCCAACTTGAGATAAAACAATGGCCCAGAACTTGGTGTCGGGGGCTTGCCGCGCGTGCAAGCCCCCGATCTGCACTCACCCTGCGCGCTGACATCTGAAGCCCGGGCCTGCTTGCATTTCCTGTCACAGGCCCGGTTCAGATGCCAGCGCGCAGTGCTTACCTGATCCAGCGGCGTAGTTAGTGCGATGTGCCGGCTGGGATCAGGTGAGCACTGTACAACCAATCAGGGGAGGGGAAGGTTCATTCATGAGTTTGAGAGTAAGAACTGTCAAACTCATGAAAACTACGGGAGCCCAAAACACTATTTAAACTTTAAATAAAAATTTAAAAAACATCCCAATCATTAAATTAAGTATAAATAAGTTTAAAAAAATAATTTAAACAATAATTTTTTTTTTTTTTGAAAAAAATAAATTTTTAATTAAAAGGGTCTAAAACTAAACTTACCTTATTGTAGATGCTTTAAAATAATAAACCTGTGGGGAAAAAAATTCTAAATTGCACTAAAACACCACTTACCTGTAAAAATAAATACTTACGTGTGCTTTTTACAAGCGTAAAGACCGGAGGCCTTTCGACATGCGCAAATCCCCCAAAACAGAGGGAATCCAAGACGCACGTGCTGCCCCCTACAGTGCACGCGCTAGCCTCTTCACCTCTTGGGTTAGAGGAGAGGAAATGCCGGTTTTCAGCGCATGCGCTGTGCATGCTGAAAACCGGCATTTCCTCCGGCCAGACGCGTGAGTACCCCTTCCGTACTCACGCGTTTGGGGAGGAATTACTGCCCCAATCTGTATTCATACTTTCAAAACTGAGCTAAAAAGGTTAAATTATGAGGCGAGGTTGCATAGGCTAGGCTTGTGTTCCCTTGAGTATAGAAGATTAAAGGGTGATCTAATTGAGGTGTTTAAGATGATTACAGGAATTGATAGGATAGGTAGAGAGAAACTATTTCCTCCAGTGGGGAGAACCCGGTCATTCAGGGGTGATGTCAGAGTGATGTTGGCCTCTTCCCACCCCAGGGCGTGGACCCCACACATTTATTCATTGCAAGGATTGGGGGACAGCAGAAGGCTTGGCCTCTCTCTCCCCTGGCCCTGAACCCCCATTCATGTATTTATTGCAAGGGGTGAGGACAGCAGAAACCGCACCCACCTCAGGGCACAGATCCCCTTCATTTATTTGTTTATTACAGGAGAAGGGGACAGTAGCAGGCTTGGCCCCTCTTCTTGGGTTTGGACCCCCATTCATTTATTTATTTACTATAAGGGGTAGGGACAGCAGGAGCCTCACCCGCCCCAGGGCATGGACCCCCTTCATTTATTCAAGAAGGAGTTGGATATATTTCTTAAGGCTAAAGGGATCAAGGGATATGGGGAGAAGGCAGGGACAGGGTACTGAATTTGGATGATCAGCCATGATCGCATTGAATGGCGGAGCAGGCTCGAGGGGCCGAATGGCCTACTCCTGCTCCTATCTTCTATGTTTCTATGAAGCACTTCTTCACACAAAGGGTAGTGGAAATCTGGAACTCCCTCCCCCAAAAAGCTGTTGAGGCTGGGGAGGGGAGGTCAATTGAAACCTTCAAAACTGCAATTGATACGATTGTTGTTAGGCAAGGGTATTAAGGGTTACAGAACCAAGGTGGGTAGATGGAGTTAAGATACAGATCAGCCCTGATCTAACTGAATGGCGGAACAGGCTCGAGGGGCTGAATGGCCTCCTCCTATGTTGTGTGGTTAAAGTCCCACCTCACCACTGAGCTCTTTGTATCTCGATTTGAAAAGAATGAATTGATGAACAATTTAGATAATGCTGAGGGGAAAATGAGAATTGGGAAGTATCTAGACAGTCTGAAATGTGACGTGAATCATTATAATGAGACAGAGTGTGACTTATTTTTAAATACATTTTTTAATGGTACAATTTAGAAAGAGTCGACCATTGTAATCCTGGCATGTCTACAATAGTCCCACGCTCAGGGAGCTTCAGATCCTTTCAAGTTTGTACTGTGGCTGAAGTGGGCGGGTTTAGAGGGACAGGCTAACTTCCTAAAGATTGGGCAAGGAGCCCAATTTAGAAACTGCCCGTGGCAAGGCAGCACTGAACGAGGCAGATGTTTCTCATTAAAGCTTCGCGTAGCTGTCACGTTGCAGTTGGTGTCGCAATGTTGTTACCATGCCTCAGATCTAGACCTGTCAACATTGGACAAATCCTAGTTGCGGGGCTTTCAGTTGCCGACTTGTACACACTTGAGGTCTACAAGTGTACCAAAAAGCAAGAGTAAGTGGAATCTGTCACACGGACCAACGGGGGACGCTAAGTGTTATTAATGTAATCTTCTCTCTTTTTTCCCTGTCTCTCCTTTTCCTTGCTCTCTCTCACTCTGTTTCTCTTCCTTCTTCTATATTTCTCTTTCTTTCACAGTCCACTTGGACTCTTTTTACTGGGAAATGAGACGGCAATGAAGGCAAGGCTATCCCACCATTCCGAGCAGCAGTGAATGCTGTCTATAGTTAAGCCCTATGGTTTTAAGAGGGGACTTTCAAGGTTGCTGTGAATATAGGGATAGCCTCACCACCATAACGACCTATAGAGAGAAGCAAATGAAATTCGGAGAGTTACTGGCACTGTAGATACATGATAGGAGATCAGGTGCTTCAGGGTGGAAACCTTGATCTCCTACATGAAATTCCCACTGAAGGCGAGAGACTTGGTAACCCTGCTCCTTTCGCATTATAACACACTTATTTATTTTAGAGCATGTTGATGGGTCTAGCAGGAAGCTCAACATATGCAATGACTGTTCCAATGCTCGCCTGGACAGCCTCGCATCTTCCACCTCTGTAAACTTAAGCTCATCCAAAGCTCTGCAAGTCCCGTTCTCCCATCATTCCTGTGCTCGCTGACCTACATTATCTCCTGGACTGGCAACACCTCGATTTTAAAATTCTCATCCTGGTTTTCAAATCCCTCCACGGCCTCGCCCCCTCCCTATCTCTGTAACCTCCTCCAGCCCCACAACACTCCGAGATCTCTGCGCTCCTCCAATTCGGGCCTCTTGTGCATCACCCAGCCACCGTTGGCTTCCGTGCCTTCAGCTACCTTAGCCCTAAGCTCTGGAATTCCCTGCCTAAACCTCTCCACCGCTCTACCTCTATCCCCTCTTAAGATGCTCCTTAAAACCAAGCTTTGGTCACCTGCCCTAATGTCTCCTTATGTGCATCGGTGTCAAATTCTGTTTGATAATCGCTCCTGTGAAGCACCTTGGGATGTTTTGTTAAAGGTGCTATATTTTGTGCAAGTTAGGGTTGCTTTTATATCACAGGCCCCTTAATAACTTAGTTACAGGTCTGATAACGTAGATCAGTGAGTTACAACACTTCTCCTTCCATCTTTGGCATCTCGGTATGAATAAATTCACATTGCAATTAGGAATGGACAGCTTGGCTGATTTTTTCTCACCTTCAATGGCCCAATGGCATTGAATATAACTGTAGTGATCCCATTGTTTTACCTCTCTGGTTCTTTATATCACATAGTATGACAAAGTGTTCACAGCACAGCAACAGGTCATTTGGCCCAACGGGTCCATGCCGGAGTTTGTGCTCCACATGAGCCTTCACCCCACCCCTCTTCATCTCACCCCATCAATATATCCTTCTATTCCTTTCTCCCTCATGTGTTTATCTAGCTTCCCCTTGAGTGTATCTGCACTATTCTCCTCAACTACTCCTTTGTGGGAGCGAGTTCCACATTCTAACCACTCTCTGGGTAAAACATTTTGGCCTAGAAATTCGGTGGGCTGTGCCACCAGTTAGCCCCTAAAGAGGGCACTCAGTGGCTTTAGCGCCACTGGCCACGCCTCCCGCGAAATTTAGCGGGGCGCTAATGGCGGCGTTAGCCTGTAGCACTGCGCCACGACCGATGATGTCATCGGTGTGCGCAGCGCCCCACTACCACCCCGAACGCAATATTGGGTCGCGCCCCCCCCTGTAGCGCCGGTCGCAAATCGCGACCGGTTCAGGGGGGCCTACCTGTGGCGGTAGTGGCGCAAATGAAAGGGGAGGTGCGGGGCGGCCATTTTCTTCAGTGGCCGCCTGCCAGCACCCCCTCGCACTGCCCTCCCCGGCCTCCTGATCCCCCCACCCGGGCAGTGCCGGCTGTGTCCCGAGAGCCCGGCACTTCTCCTCGGTGCCAGGCTCTTTTGCTGGCACTCGCGATCAGAGATCGCGCTGGTGCAGGCCCCTCCCCTTTAAGAAGGGGAGGAAGGCCTGCAGTACCGCAGCGCGCCGTGGCACGTTGCGCTGCGATATTCAGTTTCAGCGCCCCAAGACAGACGCGGGGCACCTCGAGCAGCGCCCCGCTTCCGTTTGGGGCGCTCAAACTGAATATCCCGCTGGCGCACCCGGCTATCAAACTCTTTCATAATTTTAAAGGCTTCTAATCAGGTCACCCCTCAGCCTTCTCTGTTCTAGAGAAAAGAGCCCCAGCCTGTTCAGTTAACCTATCTCAGACCAGGTGGTTGGCAAGGTTTGGTCTCACTGGCCCCGACATTAACGGTATAACGATATTAAAGGAGGTTGAGGGGTGATTTGATAGAGGTGTACAAGATTATGATGGGAAAAGGCTGTTCCCACTAGTTGATGGTACAAGGACTAGGGGACACAGATTTAAGGTTTTGGGCAAGAGATACAGGTGGGGATATGAGGAAAAACATTTTTACGCAGCGAGTGGTGAGGACCTGGAACTCGCTGCCGACGGAAGTGGTGGAAGCGGAGACACTCAGTGTTTTCAAAGGGGAGACTGGATAGGCACTCAAGGGAAATAAACTTGTAGGGCTACGGGGATAGAGCGGGGGAATGGGACTGACTGGATTGCTCTACAGAGAGCCGGCACGGACTCGATGGACCGAAAGGCCTCCTTCTGTCCCGTTATGACTCCATGCCTATGATTAAGGGGGAGGTCTATTTACGAATAAAAAGCACTTGATTTACAAGCGACTTTGTCATGTCATGCATTGCTTCCCAGCTCTCATAACGACTGGCATCACGCACATCTGAAGGTGCAGGTAATCGCTCAGCCTGCACACCAGATGGTGCTATTCATGGAATCTATAATCAAAGCTGGCTGCCAGCTGCTTCAGTCCTGCAAAATTAGATCATCTTGCCACATCCATTTTCCCGCTTTAAATGAACTATTGTCCTTCAAAAGTTCAGCATAACTAAGTCAAATGAATTGGCTGGACATGAATTACAACAGTAAGTCAAAAAGCAACAAAATCTTTTAGGTGGGCTGGTCTTTCAACAGTCCTTCCAGCTCTCCCCACTCACTTGCCCGTAAGCTTGATTAACCGTATTTGTGCATTTATATAGCGCCCTTTAACGGAGTTAAAACGTCCCAAGGTGCATCACAACAGCGTTAATGCTTCCTACATTACAACAGTGCCTACACTTCAAAAAAGTACTTCATTGGCTGTAAAGGGCCGTGCGACATCCAGAGGTCATGAGAGGCGCCATAGAAATGCAAGTTTTTCTTTTCTTTTTTTAATTTCTGGAACAGATATCCTAATTTCCCACGGTACTTGTTGACTTCTGCTGCAATTCTGTCCTGATGCAGGATTGTCTGAGCTTGATTTCCCCCCCGCCACGCCTCTCCCTCCCCGGCTTTGAGGATAGCAAGTCTCCCTCGTGTCTTCCTCTGATGGAGGTGATTTCTCAACAGCCGAGTATCTTTCAGAAGAAAATCACGGGATCCGAAGTCCGCGTGCCTTCAGATCTCTGCTTTCTTCCACTCATAGAAACATAGAAGATAGGAGCAGGAGTAGGCCATTCGGCCCCTCGAGCCTGCTCCGCCATTTAATGAGCTCCTGGCTGATCATCCAAATTCAGTACCCTGTCCCTACTTTCTCCCCATATCCCTTGATCCCTTTAGCCTTAAGAAATATATCTAACTCCTTCTTGAATATAATAGATACATAGTGGTATATACTTTTGTGGCCCACCGTTTCCCTCCCTCAAAGGTGAAAAGATTCTTGGCACAGGGAGTGCTTATCTTGCGAGCCCGCCACTCACAACATTTATGCACATTTTCAAAAAAAGAACTCAGGACATTCCAAAGCGTTTTACAGCCAATGAAGTACTTTTGAAGTGCAGCCACGTAGGAAATGCGGCGGCCAATTTGCGCACAGCAAGGTCCCACAAACAGCAACGTGATAATGACCAGCTAATCTGTTTTTCGGTGTTGGTTGAGGGATAAATATTGGCCCAGGACAACGGGGAGATCTCCTCTGCTCTTCCTCGAAATAGTGCCACGGGATCTTTTACGTCCACCTGAGAGGGCAGACGGGGCCTCGGTTTAAGGTCTCATCCGAAAGACGGCACCTCCGACAGTGCAGCACTCCCTCAGCACTGTACTGGAGTGTCAGCCTAGCTTGTGTGCTCAAGTCCTCGAACCCACGACTTTCTGCCTCAGAGGCCACTGACTTTTGCCTATTGCATATAACAGGACCTTGGTGCCTCTGTTCATCCACCTCAGTCATGGACCACTTTCCTTTCTACCTGTCGATGTATTCGTAAAATGCAACAGTGCTAAATGGAGGTCTGCCTAAGCTAGCTTTGCGTTTCTCATTAGGGATTTTGCTGCTCAGACTGATTGTTTTCTGTGGTTATCCTGGTGACAAGAGAATATTGCTCGGAATATCTCTGGTGAATTTGTGAACTCTACAGAGATATTCAGTGTTCCATGTCTTGAAAATCGACCTTTCAGTTTTCTCATTATAGTCTTTGCTGGGGTGTCATCTCTTTCCCTGTAATAATAATCGATGGCGATCATCATCTAAACTGATTCCGAGCTCCGACCATGGGCAATGAATGTACCGCGAGAGCTACCAGAGTCTCCTTGCAAAAACTCACCCTATTATGCATGGCCAGAACCTGTGTATTTCCTCAGGCTGTTACCTCCCAACTGCTTAGCTGTAATGAGATTGCAAATACAACACTAACTTGCATTTATATAGCGCCTTTAACACAGTAAAACTTCCCAAGGCGCTTCACAGGAGCGTTATCAAACAAAATTTGACACCGAGCCACGTAGGGAGATATTAGGACCGGTGACCAAAAGCCTGGTCAAAGTGGTAGGTTTTAAGGAGCGTCTTAAAAAAGGAAAGAGAGGTAGAGAGGCAGAAAGATTTAGGGAGGGAATTCCAGAGCTTAGGGCCTCGGCAGCTGAAAGCACGGCCACCAATGGTGGAGCGATTAAAATCAGGGATGCTCAAGGGGCCAGAATTAGAGGAGCGCAGAGATCTCAGAGGGTTGTAGAGCTGGAGGAGATTACAGAGATAGGAAGGGGCGAGACCATGGAGGGATTTGAAAACAAGGAAGAGAATTTTAAAATTGCTTAACTGGGAGCCAATGTAGGTCAGCGAGCTCAGGGGCGATGGGTGAACGGGACTTGCTGCGAGTTAGGACATGGACAGAAGAGTTTTGAATGACCTCAAGTTAACGCAGGATAGAACGTGGGAGGCTGGCAGGGTGTGCGTTGGAATAGTCAAGTCTAGAGGTAAATAAATGGCACGACAACCTAGCAGAGCTGAGGATGGTGAAATAAATCTGGATAGACAGTGACTACCAGCGATATTATTCACCTGCTCTGCTTCTGAACAGGGTTACTGACTTTATACAGCACTTGTTTGGTATCCATGTGTTGCTATGGAACAAATCTTTGCCTACCTTCCTTTGTTTCTTGGTATAACAGTGCAAGACAAAATAGAGACTTCCTACAATTCACCCACCATTGACTGAATGTAGGACCTTTTCCTTTACACTGTTTATCGTTATGTCCTGGTTACTGACATAACTACACTGATACTGTCAACCGGTGTCAGCTTTGAATCCATGGTATCTCTCTCACCTCTAAATCAAGCCCCAGTTCAGAGTCTTGAGCCCCAAATTTAGGCTGATGCTCCAGTGCACCAGTGAGGGAGTGCTGCATTGTCGGGGGTGCCATCTCTCAGTTGAGACGCTAAACTGAGGTCCACCATCTACCCTTCTCAGATGGACATAAAAGATCCCATGGCGCTATTCAAAGAAGAGCTGGGGAGTACTCCTTTTATGTGGCACCTTATCGAATGTCTTTTGGAAATCCAAATATACTACATCCACTGGTTCCCCTTTATCTACCCTGCTAGTTACATCCTCAAAAATCTCTAATACAGTAACTTTGTCAAACACGATTTCCCTTTCATAAAACCATGTTGACTCTGCCTAATCATGTTATGATTTTCTAAATGCCCTGATACCACTTCCTTAACAATGGATTCCAGCATTTTCCTGATGACTGATGTCAGGCTAACTGGCCTGTAGTTCCCTATTTTCTCTGTCCCTCCTTTCTTGAATAGCAGGGTTACATTTGCTACCTTCCAATCCGCTGGGACCGTTCTAGAGTCTAGGGAATTTTGGAAGATCTCTGCAGCCACCTCTTTTAGAATGCTAGGATTTAGGCCGTCAGGTCCAGGGGATTTGTCGGCTTTTAGTCCCATTATTTTCTCTACTACTTTTTCTCTATTAATTGCGTTAAGTTCCTCACCTTCATTAGACCCTTGGTTCCCCACCATTTTTGGTATGCCTTTTGTGTTTTCTACTGTGAAGACAGATAAAAAATTTGTTTAACGTTTCTGCCATTTCCTTATTCCCAATAATAATTTATCTTGTCTCAGCCTCAAAGGGACCAATGTTTACTTTTGCTACTCTCTTCCTTTTTACATACTTGTGGAAGCTCTTACAATCTGTTTTTATATTTCTTGCTAGTTTTCTCTTATATTCTATTTTTTCCCTTTTTATCAATTTTTTGGTCATCCTTTGCTGGTTTCTGAAACTCTCCCAATCCTCAGGCTTACTACTATTCTTCGCAACATTATAAGCTTCTTCTTTCAATCTAATGCTATCCTTAACTTCTTCAGTTAGCAACGGATGGAGCACTTTTCCCGTGGAGTTTTTGTTTCTCAGTGGAATGTATCTTTGTTGAGAATTATGAAATATTTCTTTAAATGCTAGCCACTGCTTATCTACTGCCATTCCTTTTAATCTATTTTTATAATCTACCGTAGCCAGAATTGGAGGAACGCAACGTATGTAATTGGCTTTATTTAAGATTAAGACTCTAGTTTCGGACTTAGGCAAGTCACTCTCAAACTTAATGTGAAATTCTATCATATTATGATCACTCAGCCCCAGAGGATCCTTTACTATGAGATTGCTAATTAACCCTGTCTCATTACACAACACAAGATCTAAAATAGACTGTTCCCTGGTTGGTTCCATGACATATTGTTCTAGTAAACTGTCCCAAATGTATTCCATGAACTCGTCCTATACTTAACAACTGAGCAGCCATAGCCCTCTGGGATAGAGAATTATAAAGATTCACAACCCTCTGAGTGAAGAAATCTCTCCCCATCTCAGTTCTAAATAGCCGACACCAAGCCACATAAGGAGTTATTAGGGCAGGTGACCAAAAGCTTGGTTAAAGAGCGAGGGTTTAAGGAACGTCTTAAAGGAGGAGAGAGAGGTAGAGAGGCGGAGCGGTTTAGGGAGGGAATTCCAGAGCTTAGGACCGAGCAGCTGAGGGCATGGCCGCCAGTGGTGGAACGATTAAAATCGGGGATGCGCAAGAGGCCAGAATCGGAGGAACGCGATCCTTCTATTCCTTTCTCCTTTGTGTGCTCATCTAGCTTACACTTGAAGGCATCTATGTTGTTCGCCTCAACCACTCCTTGTGGTAGCGCGTTCCACATTCTCACCACTCTCTGGGTAAAGAAGTTTCTCCTCAATTCCTGATTGGATTTATTAGTGACCATCTTATATTTATGGCCCCTAGTTCCGGATTCTTCCACAAGTGGAAACATCTTCTCTACATCTTTTCATTTTCTCATTGCCTGTCAGTCTTGCCTCTTCCACCTATCACTGCAGGCGTTCCCTCTGGTTTTCCTGGTAAGTCCGTGCACTTTAACACTCTGGGTTGTCTTCACCTCCACAGCTGCAGGCTCATGGCACTTTCTCTACGCTTAGGGCAACCTCCTTTCCTTTAATCCTGCGGGGATCTTTATGATGATTTTATTCATTCTCCGGATGCGGGCGTCGCTGGCAAGGCTGGCATTTATTGCCCATTCCCCTTAGTTGCCCCTTGAGAAGGTGGTGGTAACTGAGTGGTTCGCTAGGCCCCTTCAGGTGGCAGTTCAGAGTTAACCACATTGGGGGTGGGACTGGAGTCACATATAAAGGCCAGGCCGGGTCAGGTTTCCCTCTCATGTTAGTGAACCAGTTGGGTTTTTAATGACAATCCAACTGCTGCCTCGTCACTTTTGTACTGATACCAGGACTTTATTTCTAGATTTTTTTTCCTGAACAGAATTCAAATTCTTATACTGCCATGATCGTTAGTCCAGGCCTCAGGATTACTAGTCAAGTAACATAACCACAACGCTACCTGTAACACTTAATAATTATCAACTTAATGTGAAGCAATATTTACAGTACTTTCTGCAATGTAATGCATGCCTGGAGATTTGATCACATTACCTCCAGCCTCCAAACTAGCTCCTCCCAAACCCGCGACCTCCACCACCTAGAAGGACAAGGGCAGCCGGCGCATGGGAACACCACCACCTCCACGTTCCCCTCCAAGTCACACACCATCCTGACTTGGAAGTATATCGGCCGTTCCTTCATCGTCGCTGTGTCAAAATCCTGGAACTCCCTCCCTAACAGCACTGTGGGAGTACCTTCACCACACGGACTGCAGCGGTTCAAGAAGGTGGCTCACCCCCACCTTCTCAAGGGTAACTAGGGATGGGCAATAAATGCTGGCCTTGCCAGCGATGCCCACATCCCAGGAATGAATAAAAACAAGGCACAAATTTCAAGCTTCAAAGTAACTTTATTCTACACTTGCTCCAGCTGGTGGCTGTCAGCGACTTGACATTTTAGAAGCCTTATCTTCCTTTCTCTCATTTTGCGCCAAGTCCTGACACTGTGTTTTATGCGTCTGTTTCATATCATCAAGAAGAAAGCAAATCTTACACTTTTCTTACCAGAACCCTCGTTGCCTCAGGCATTGCACCCAGACCTGACAATGACTAGTGCTACATACATATGAAAGGCACAGGTAATTTCTCAGTCTGTGCACCAGGTAGTGCTGTTCTAGGAGTCTGCGTCTAGCTTCAGCACAGCAATTCCCCTTGCTCCACGAGTTACCATCTGGGGTCAACGCATTCAGCACTTTCTGGTCTGCAATAGGGTTGCCAACTCTTGTTGGACGTAAAAGACTGAGAACTTGCATTCATATAGCGACTTTCATGCCCTCAGGACATTCCAAAGCGCTTTGCAGCCAATTAAGTACGTTTTACATAGAAACATAGAAGATAGGAGCAGGATTAGGCCATTCGGCCCCTCAAGCCTGTTCCGCCATTTAATGAGATCATGGCTGATCATCCAAATTCAGTACCCTGTCCCTGCTTTCTCCCCATATCCCTTGATCCCTTTAGCCTTAAGAAATATATCTAACTCCTTCTTGAATATATTTAATATAAGTTGGCCTCAACTGCCTTTTGTAGTAGAGAATTCCACAGGTTCACCACTCTCTGGGTGAAGAAATTCCTCCTCATTGCAGTCCTAAATGGCTTACCCCTTATCCTTAGAAGTGCAGTTGCTGTTGCGATGTATGCCTGGAGGTTTCATCACATGACCGCCAGCCTCCAGGCGCCCCGCCCCCACAGTTCCGCCATTGGTCGCCCGCCATGTCCATCCTCACGGTGCCCCGCTTGCCCACGGCCAATCGGAAAGTGAACAGACTCTCCATTGCCCGATTGGCCATCAGTCAAACAGCCTTATACCCATCTCCAATATTTTTATAGCTATTAAAACAAAGGTGTTCAAAGAAAATGAAAAATATACATAATGTTATTTTAATGACCCCCTACGATTTCTCTTCCGGGTTGCTCATAGCCGTGTCCTAGAGATTAATCTTTAACTCCTGGAGATCCAATGGACTGGTCAGGTGGGCAGAAAAGTGGCAAATGGAATTCAATCCGTTGAAATGTGAGGTAATGCATTTGGGGAGGGCAAACAAGGCAAAGGAATACACAATGGCCCAGTAATTCCTGTCACAACGCGCGAGTACGGGCGGGGTACTCACGCGTGTGCCAGGAGGAATTGTCGGTTTTCAGCATGCACAGCGCATGCATTGAAAACCGGCATTTCCTGTCGTCTGACCCAAGGGGTTAAGAGGCTGAACGCATGCGCGGTATTGGGCAGCGCGTGCGACTTGGATTTCCTGTATTTTTACAGATTTGCGCGTGTGTAAAGGCCTCCGGTTTTTACGCATTGAAAAACCACACGTAAGTACTTAGTTTTACAGGTAAGTGGTCTTTTAGTACAATTTAGAATTTTTTTTTCCACAGGTTTATTATTTTTAAAGAATCTACAGTAAGGTAAGTTTAGTTTTAGACCCTATTTTTAAAAAATTTATTTTTTTCAAAAATTTGATTAATTGTTTAAAATAGTTTTTTTTAAAGTTATTCATAGTTAATTTAATTATTGGGATGCTTTTTAAAATTTTATTTAAAGTTTAAGTAGTGTTTTGGGGTGCCGTACTTTTCATGAGTTTGACAGTCTTTACTATCAAACTTATGAATGAAGTTTCCCCTCCCCTGATTGGCTGAACAGTGCTCACCTGATCCCAGCCGGCACATCGCACTAGCTACGCTGCTGGGTCAGGTTAGCAGAGCGCGCCAAGGTCAGAACCGGGCCACTTACAGGAAATCCACTGCGGGCCAGGTTTCAGATGTCGGCGCGCCGGGTAAGTGCACATCGGGGGCCTGCACGCGCGGCAAGCCCCGACAGGAATTACTGGGCCAATAAATGGTAGGATACTGAGAAATGTATAGGAAGAGAGGGACCTTGGAGTGCATGTCTACAGATCCCTGAAGGTAGCAGGACAGGTAGATAAGGTGGTTAAGAAGGCATATGGGATACTTTCCTTTTTTAGCCGAGGCATAGAATACAAGAGCATGGAGGTTACACTTGAACTGTATAAAACACTAGTTAGGCCACAGCTAGAGTGCTGCGTGCAGTTCTGGTCACCACATTACAGGAAAGATGTGATTGCACTAGTGAGGGTACAGGGGAGATTTTAGCTATGAGGATAGATTGGATAGGCTGGGGTTGTTTTCTTTGGAACAGAGGAGGCTGAGGGGAGACTTAATTGAGGTGTATAAAATTATGAGGGGCCTAAATAGAGTGGATAGGAAGGACCTATTTCCCTTCACAGCGAGGTCAATAACCAGGGGGCATTGAATTAAAGTAGTTTGTAGGAGGTTTCGAGGGGAGTTGAGCAGAACGTTTTTGACCCGGAGGGTGGTGGGGGCCTGGAACTCACTGCCTGAAAAGGTGGTAGAGGCAGGAACCCTCATCACATTTAAAAAGTACTTGGACATGTACCTGAAGTGACGTAACCTGCAGGGCTACGGACCAAGAGCTGGAAAGTGGGATTAGGGTGGGTAGCTCTTTTTCGGTTGGCACAGACATGATGGGCCGAATGGCCTCCTTCTGTACCGTAAATTTCAATGATTCTATGATTCCAGGCCAATCCTGGAGGGTTGGCAAGCCTAGTCTGTAGTGGTGTAGTACAACAACAAGTGGTGAATTTTACCCACTCGGCCTACGAAAGAGGCCCTTAGGCCCATCGTGCTTTACCCAAAAAAAGCTCTATAGTCACTCCAACTTCCAACTGTGAACACACAAAAGCTCCAAGATTGAAACTAGATTCATTTGCAAAAACAGTAGGCAACAGTGTTCATTATTCTAATTAAATCACATTAACTTTGTTTTTAAATGTTTCTTACGGCTAAATGGCAAACGTCTTCCGACTGAAGGTACAGACCGCTCCCTTGCTGCTGTTGTACCTGTTCACATGTCCTGGCAGTTGTGAATGTTAAACACCCCCCTCTCCCTGACTGAACCAAACTCACGTTCAATAAATCGACTGGAACTAGTAACCAACATGTAGAGGGCTGGGTCATGTGTCTCTTAAAATAAACCTTCCTACTGCAACACTACTGTCAACTTGAACTGCACTGGGCACATGCAAAGATTTATTTTAATCATTTCAGGTGAATGCTTCATAAATAGATTTCTGTCATATTTAAACAGACAGAGAATAAAGGACACCTGGGAGTGATTACAGAGAATAATCGATATCTGGGAGTGATTACAGGGAATAATGAATATCTGGGACTGATTACAGGGAATAATGAATATCTGGGACTGATTACAGGGAATAATGAATATCTGGGACTGATTACAGAGAATAATCGATATCTGGGAGTAATTACAGGGAATAATGAATATCTGGGACTGATTACAGGGAATAATGAATACCTGGGAGTGATTACAGGGAATAATGAATACCTGGGAGTGATTACAGAGAATAATCGATATCTGGGAGTAATTACAGGGAATAATGAATACCTGGGAGTGATTACAGGGAATAATGAATACCTGGGACTGATTACAGGGAATAATGAATACCTGGGACTGATTACAGGGAATAATGAATTCCTGGGAGTGATTACAGAGAATAATGAATACCTGGGACTGATTACAGAGAATAATGAATACCTGGGAGTGATTACAGGGAATAATGAATTCCTGAAAGTGAGTACATGGAATAATGGATATCTGGGAGTGAGTATAGGGAATAATGAATATCTGGGACTGATTACAGGGAATAATGAATACCTGGGAGTAATTACAGGGAATAATGAATATCTGGGACTGATTACAGGGAATAATGAATACCTGGGAGTGATTACAGGGAATAATGAATATCTGGGACTGATTACAGGGAATAATGAATACCTGGGACTGATTACAGGGAATAATGAATATCTGGGACTGATTACAGGGAATAATGAATACCTGGGAGTGATTACAGGGAATAATGAATATCTGGGACTGATTACAGAGAATAATGAATATCTGGGAGTGATTACAGGGAATAATGAATATCTGGGAGTGATTACAGGGAATAATGAATACCTGGGACTGATTACAGGGAATAATGAATATCTGGGACTGATTACAGAGAATAATGAATACCTGGGAGTGATTACAGGGAATAATGAATATCTGGGAGTGATTACAGGGAATAATGGATATCTGGGAGTGAGTACAGGGAATAATGAATTCCTGAAAGTGAGTACATGGAATAATGGATATCTGGGAGTGAGTATAGGGAATAATGAATATCTGGGACTGATTACAGGGAATAATGAATACCTGGGACTGATTACAGGGAATAATGAATATCTGGGAGTGATTACAGGAAATAATGAATACCTGGGACTGATTACAGGGAATAATGAATATCTGGGAGTGATTACAGGGAATAATGAATATCTGGGACTGATTACAGGGAATAATGAATACCTGGGAGTAATTACAGGGAATAATGAATATCTGGGACTGATTACAGGGAATAATGAATACCTGGGAGTAATTACAGGGAATAATGAATATCTGGGACTGATTACAGGGAATAATGAATACCTGGGAGTGATTACAGGGAATAATGAATATCTGGGACTGATTACAGGGAATAATGAATACCTGGGACTGATTACAGGGAATAATGAATATCTGGGACTGATTACAGGGAATAATGAATACCTGGGAGTGATTACAGGGAATAATGAATATCTGGGACTGATTACAGAGAATAATGAATACCTGGGAGTGATTACAGGGAATAATGAATTCCTGAAAGTGAGTACATGGAATAATGGATATCTGGGAGTGAGTATAGGGAATAATGAATATCTGGGACTGATTACAGGGAATAATGAATACCTGGGACTGATTACAGGGAATAATGAATATCTGGGAGTGATTACAGGAAATAATGAATACCTGGGACTGATTACAGGGAATAATGAATATCTGGGAGTGATTACAGGGAATAATGAATATCTGGGACTGATTACAGAGAATAATGAATACCTGGGAGTGATTACAGGGAATAATGAATTCCTGAAAGTGAGTACATGGAATAATGGATATCTGGGAGTGAGTATAGGGAATAATGAATATCTGGGACTGATTACAGGGAATAATGAATACCTGGGAGTGATTACAGGGAATAATGAATATCTGGGACTGATTACAGAGAATAATGAATATCTGGGACTGATTACAGGGAATAATGAATACCTGGGAGTGATTACAGGGAATAATGAATATCTGGGACTGATTACAGGGAATAATGAATATCTGGGACTGATTACAGGGAATAATGAATACCTGGGAGTGATTACAGGAAATAATGAATACCTGGGAGTGATTACAGGAAATAATGAATACCTGGGAGTGATTACAGAGAATAATGAATACCTGGGAGTGATTACAGAGAATAATGAATACCTGGGAGTGATTACAGAGAATAATGAATACCTGGGAGTGATTACAGGGAATAATGAATACCTGGGAGTGATTACAGGAAATAATGAATACCTGGGACTGATTACAGGGAATAATGAATACCTGGGAGTGATTACAGGAAATAATGAATACCTGGGAGTGATTACAGGGAATAATGAATACCTGGGAGTGATTACAGGGAATAATGAATATCTGGGACTGATTACAGGGAATAATGAATATCTGGGACTGATTACAGGGAATAATGAATACCTGGGAGTGATTACAGGGAATAATGAATACCTGGGACTGATTACAGGGAATAATGAATACCTGGGAGTGATTACAGGGAATAATGAATACCTGGGAGTGATTACAGAGAATAATGAATACCTGGGACTGATTACAGGGAATAATGAATACCTGGGACTGATTACAGGGAATAATGAATACCCAGGAGTGATTACAGGGAATAATGAATACCTGGGACTGATTACAGGAAATAATGAATACCTGGGACTGATTACAGGGAATAATGAATACCTGGGACTGATTACAGGGAATAATGAATACCTGGGAGTGATTACAGGGAATAATGAATACCTGGGACTGATTACAGGGAATAATGAATACCCAGGAGTGATTACAGGAAATAATGAATACCTGGGACTGATTACAGGGAATAATGAATACCTGGGACTGATTACAGGAAATAATGAATACCTGGGACTGATTACAGGGAATAATGAATACCTGGGACTGATTACAGGGAATAATGAATACCTGGGACTGATTACAGGGAATAATGAATACCTGGGAGTGATTACAGGAAATAATGAATACCTGGGAGTGATTACAGGGAATAATGAATACCTGGGAGTGATTACAGGGAATAATGAATACCTGGGAGTGATTACAGGGAATAATGAATACCTGGGACTGATTACAGGGAATAATGAATACCCAGGAGTGATTACAGGAAATAATGAATACCTGGGACTGATTACAGGGAATAATGAATATCTGGGACTGATTACAGGGAATAATGAATACCTGGGAGTGATTACAGGGAATAATGAATACCTGGGAGTGATTACAGGGAATAATGAATACCTGGCAGTGAGTATAGGGAATAATGAATATCTGGGACTGATTACAGGGAATAATGAATACCTGGGACTGATTACAGGGAATAATGAATACCTGGGAGTGATTACAGGGAATAATGAATACCTGGGACTGATTACAGGGAATAATGAATACCTGGGACTGATTACAGGGAATAATGAATACCTGGGAGTGATTACAGGGAATAATGAATACCTGGGACTGATTACAGGGAATAATGAATACCTGGGAGTGATTACAGGGAATAATGAATTCCTGAAAGTGAGTACATGGAATAATGGATATCTGGGAGTGAGTATAGGGAATAATCATTTTTCTGGGAGTGATTGCAGGGAATAATGAATACCCAGGAGTGATTACAGGGAATAATGAATTCCCGGGAGTGAGTACAGGGAATAATGGATATCTGGGACTGATTACAGGGAATAATGAATACCTGGGAGTGATTACAGGGAATAATGAATATCTGGGACTGATTACAGGGAATAATGAATACCTGGGAGTGATTACAGGGAATAATGAATACCTGGGAGTGATTACAGGGAATAATGAATACCTGGGACTGATTACAGGGAATAATGAATACCTGGGAGTGATTACAGGGAATAATGAATTCCTGAAAGTGAGTACATGGAATAATGGATATCTGGGAGTGAGTATAGGGAATAATCATTTTTCTGGGAGTGATTGCAGGGAATAATGAATACCCAGGAGTGATTACAGGGAATAATGAATTCCCGGGAGTGAGTACAGGGAATAATGGATATCTGGGAGTGATTACAAGGAATAATGAATTCCCAAAAGTGAATACAGGGAATAATGGATATCTGGGAGTGATTATAGAGAATAATGAATTCCCGGGAGTGAGTACAGGGAATAATGATGCCTCGGAGTGAGTACGCACAATGTAATGGATTCTAAATGGAGGTGGTAACCCTAACCTTATTAGTATTTTAATAAACCTTACTCGCTGATAGATTTGAATTTATTAAACATGCACTTTAGGGTAGAAATTGTGAAGAAATTTAAGTTTTAAATCTCAACCTGTTTCAGATGTGCTGCAGTCAGATCTCTCCCAATATTGCGGAGTTACTGGCCCGATATTGAACGTCATTGTGACAGCAAGTTCCTGTATTAGGCTTCTCTCCTAGGGATGATGATGGTATCTCCCCAAGTGCCATAAATGATTTACACAGCCCTGCCGCAGGTAGATAAATCAGGGCTTGAAGAAAGCTCTCTCTCTCTCTGAACCTGGTCAACTGCCAAGCATTCCAGAAGCTATGGCATATTTCCTCATTTTTTTTGGTGCATAATTCAGGAACTGCAAGTCTTCTGAGCATTAAAGTAGTATATTAAAGATGGCAGTGATAATATCAAGTGGTTTGTTGTGCCTGAGCTATGAGCATAGAGTTGGGCGATACATAACTTGATGTCTAAAAGCTCCAATTAATATATCAAGTCAACTGACATGTTGCTCAATTTCATTAAAGGGCATTTAAACCACAAAAGAACTATCAGCTTAAATCTTTCTTGCGCTTGACTCCATTTTATTTTCCAGTCTGTCTGCACTTTTTTGATTTGCTGTTGGTGTGGCCTGCGAGACTGGCTAGTCTTGTTGGACTGGGACATTAACTTGTCAACTCTTGGCCTCACGTTAGGAGAAAGTTGGGTTTCTCCTTGGCGTGGGGTTGAGGTCGAAGATCAGCCATGGTCTTACTGAATGGCGGAGCAGGCTCGAGGGGCCGCATGGCCGACTCCTGCTCCTATTTCTTATGTTCTTGTGTTAGATCCAGCCCGTCCAAGTAGATGGAAATCACCTCTCTTTTTCTCGTTGTCTCTCTCAAAGGTGACTCACTGTACTGGAAGTAAATGTTCAGATTCACTGGACTTAGCAATCCAGACTCTTCTCAGCTTTCTTCTTTCTCCCACCTGCATCCTCCCTTTCTCGTTCTCTCTCTCGCTCTCTGCCACAATCTTACTTCCCTTATTCTATTTTTTTCCACGCTACTGAGATCATTGCTGCGATGATAGTTCCTCTCTTCTTCCATCCTACGCTCTTCTTCCTCCCCCCTACATATTCACTGGGTTGACATCAAGACTCATTGCCATCTCACCTCCGGTCACTCTTTCCCAGGATTTTACGACAGTCTTCCTTCCCACCTCCAAAGGTACAGGCTGTTAAAACTCAAACTTGGTCTCATCTAATCGCTACTTTGTCATTTATATCATCTCCTCTCCTGCTGTTTTAAAAATATGTGCTTTTTTTTATATAGAGATATTTAAAATCATGAAGGGTTTAGATAGAGTAAATAAAGAGAAACTGTTTCCAATGGCCGAAGGCTCGATAACCAGAGGGCACAGATTTAAGGTGATTGGTAAAATAACCTGAGGTGACATGAGGGAAAACTTTTTTTCGGAATCAGTGGTTTGGATTTGGAATGCACTGCCTGATGGGGCGGTGGATACAGATTCAATAGTAGCCTTCAAAAGGGAATTGGATAAATACATGAAGGAGAAAAATTGTAGGGATATGGGGAAAAGAACGGGGGAGTGGGACTAACTGGATCGCTCTTTGAAAGAGCCGGCGCAGACTCGATGGGCCGAATGGCCTCCTTCTGTGCTGTATTATTGTACGATTCTATAATTCTATGTGCCTTAGCCTTTCCTCTGGGTTCCTGAACCAAACTATTTCCCTGCCGAAAACAAATCAGTTTGTCCAAATCTAAACTATATGGGGAAGGAACAAAAAAAGAACTGATAAGGAGGATCCCGTGCACTCTCAGCCACTTTCCAAACCATCACCAGCCACTTCAGGCCAAGTGCTCTCAGGTCACCAGATGAATTCCACCCCCCCCCCCCGCCCCTCCGCACTCAAATCCCCTGCACTGGCAGGGAAACGGAGGGCATTGAAGTGAAGAGACCACAAAAGCCACTGCAGACCTTGGAAGGATTGACTGATCATGTACATCTGTTCATCAGTCCTCCCACATCAAAAGCTGGAAAGCTGGAACTCAGCAAACACTGGCCAAGCCACCGCCAGACTGGCACCGTCTGTGAGCAGAACAATGTTCCACTGCACAAGTTGGATGCCAGGTTTTCTTTAAAGGGACACTACTGTCTTGAAGGCGTTGCTTTGCAAACACTTTCTCTTTCGGATGAGACTTTAAACCGAGGCCCCGTCTGCTCTCTCTGAGGTGGACGTAAAAGATCCCATGGCACTATTCCGAAGAAGATCAGGGGAGTTATTCCCAGTGTCCCGGACAGTATTTATCCTTCAACCACCATCACTAAAAAACAGATGATCTGGTCATTATCACATTGCTGTTTGTGGGAGCTTGCTGTGCGCAGATTGGCTGCCGCGTTTCCCACATTACAACAGTGACTACACTTCAAAAGTACTTCATTGGCTGTAAAGCGCTTTGGCGTGTCCTGAGGTGGTGAAAGGTGCTGGAGAAATGCTATATAAATATAAGTCTTTCTTTTATTTCTTTTATATGGGAGAGGGCAGCCATGAATCCTGATGGAGCCACATGCAAGCGACGTGTTTCAAAATATTTTAGCCGGTTACATTTGTGGAGAGAAAGAGGATAAACAAGGATGTGTTCATGAAGCTGGTGTCTCTTTAATATAATGGCCCCCTGAGTCCTCATCGTCCGAACTGCGAGACAACTCTAGAGATTGATCAAGCCTTCAAAGTGGGGTCAGAGCTGATCAGTAATGGGCTTCAAAGTGACATCAGGCCAGGCTACATCAATCAACAGACAGCTAAACAAAGCCTTAGTGCGTGGAACTAAATGAAGCAACGGTATGAGGGGTCTTCAAACTGAAGCAAGGCTGGCTGGTTGAAGGGATGCGGATACAGTGTGAATAATTGCTGTTCAATCATAACTTACAGAAGAATAGTTTTTTTGTTCAAGTTACTCTTCCAATGCCCACATCATATGATGTGTACAGTCACCATTTAAAAAAAACCATTGTAACTGAAAAATATTTCAATAATCTCATATTTTTTCCCCGAGATTGCGATAGCGCTGGCTGTGGCTCAGTGGCTAGCCTTCTAGCCTCGGGGTCAGAAGGTCATGGGTTCAGAGTCCCGCTGCAGGGATTTGAGCACAAAAATCTGTGCTGACACTCCCAGTGCAGTACCGGGGGAGTGCTGCACCGTCGGCAGTGCCGGATGAGATGTTAAACTGAGGCCCCCGTCTGGCCTCTCAGGTGGACGTAAAAGATCCCGTGATGCTAATATATCCCCTCACCCCACATCAGTAAAAACAGATTACCTGGTCATTATCACATTGCTGTTTGTGGGAGCTTGCTGTGTCCAAATTGGCTGCCGCGTTTCCTACATTACAGCAGGGGCTACACTTCAAAAGGATCTATCCTTGGGCCACCTCCTATTTCTCATCTACATGTTGCCTCTCGGCGACATCATCTGAAAACACAGCATCAGTTTCCACATGTATGCTGACGACACCCAACTCTACCTCACCGCCACTTCTCTCAACCCCTCCACTGTCTCTAAATTATCAGACTGCTTGTCCGACATCCAGTATTGAATGAGCAGAAATTTTCTCCAACTAAATATTGGGAAGAACGAAGCCATTGTCTTCGGTCTCCGCCACAAACTCTGTTCACTGGTCACTGACTCCATCCTTCCCCCTGGCAACTGTCTGAGGCTGAACCAGACTGTTCGCAACCTTGGTGTTGTATCCGACCCCGAGATGAGTTTCCGACCACATATCCGCGCCATCACCAAAACCGCCTACTTCATCCTCCGCAACATCGCCTGACTCCACTCCTGTCTCAGCTCATCTGTTGCTGAAACCCTCATCCATGCCTTTGTTACCTCTAGACGTGACTATTCCAACTCCTGGCCAGCTTCCCATCTTCTGCCCTCCATAAACCTAAGGTCATCCAAAACTCTGCTGCCCGTATCCTAACTCACACCAAGTCCCGTTCAGCCATCACCCCTGTGCTCACTGGCCTACACATTGGCTCCCAGTTGAGCAACGCCTCGATTTTAATATTCTCATCCTTGCTTTCAAATCCATCCATAGCCTCGCCCCTCCCTATCTCTGTAACCTCCCCTAGCCCTATAACCCTCCGAGATATCTGCACTCTTCTAATTATGGCCTCTTGCACATCCCAGATTTTAATCACTCCACCATTGGTGGCCGTGCCGTCTGTTGCCGAGGCCCTAAGCTCTGGAATTCCCTCCCTAAACCTCTCCGCCTCGCTACCTTCTCTCTCCTCCTTTAAGATGCCCCTTAAAGCCTACCTCTTTGACCAAAGCATCTGCCCTAATATCTCCCTATGTGGCTCGTGTCAGGTATTGTTTGATAACGCACCTGTGAAGCGCCTTGGGATGTTTTGCTGCGTTAAAGACACTGGCCCGTATTTTCCGGTCGCAGGCCTCCCGCGGGCGGAGGACTGCGATCTGGAAAAATCTGCGCCCTTACCTGAGGGCTCCCGGGACGCACACAGCTTCCGCTCCTGGGCCTCACCAAACTTGAAGTGCGCAGGGCCCACGTACCCCAGAGGCGCAGGTAGTTCGCAGCATCCCTGGGATCACGTGGGCCATGGGGAGCCAATCACAGAAGGGAATCTCCCTTCATACACGTGACAGGAAGACCTGTCAAATATATGAATGGAGATCAATGAAAAAACATAGTAAAACTTTAAATACCTGTACGTTTTTTTTAAATCAGTTGATGAACTTGCTAAGCATTCGATTGCAATTATCGTCAACAGTGATTGACAGCCTATTTTGAAACCTGCCAAATATAAATTTAAACAAAAATTTAATTTTTTGAAAAAAATAATTATTTTACAGGGCTAAAAATAAACTTACCTTGTTTTAAAGTACTTTTGAATGATAAATCAGTGAAAACATTTTTTTTACTTTTTTGAACTCTTATCCTGGTAAAAGCAGGTCTTACCAGGCGTAAGAATTATAAGGGTTTTCTGTGGGCGGAGGGTCTCCCAAAAGCAGAACTCACCACCCGCAGAGACCCTTCTCCAGGGCAGGCGGAGGATCTGTCAAGAGCATGCCTGAAACCGGCATTTCCGATGTCCCTACAAGTGGGTACACAGCGCGTACTCACCTGTAGGGATCGGAATATCTGGGCCATTATATAAATGCAAGTTGTTGTTGTTGTTGTAAGGTGCTATGTCGTGATAGGCGCTATAGAAACGGGAGTTCTTTCATTCATATTTTCCAACATTTTTGGAGATTACCATAATTCTGCTTTCCAGATTAAAAGACCAGTTGCTCCTGGAAGGGCGAGAGTTATTTCAAAAGATGAAAACAGACGATTACTTGCGCGGACTTTAATGCAACGCTGCAGTGTTTCGTTACAACAAATGGGTTTGACGATCTTTCTCTGCAATAACAGTCAAAGACAGTGCAGATGAACTTGCTAAGCATTCGATTGCAATTATCGTCAACAGTGATCGACAGCCTGTCTTGAAACCTGCCACAGAAAAAAAGGTTTATTTTTCTTCCCCTGGAAATAAAACTCCTTCCACCGTGCAATCATTAAAGAAAAAAGGTAAGTGGAGAGAAATGCGCTTTCCCAGGAACCCACAAGAGGAGCTAGGTGAGTCCTGTGCTCTGAAATGCAGCTGAGAAATTGCCTGGTGTTTGCAATCTGTTATACTCTTATTGATTATTAATGTCACTCCTCATATTTCCCAATGGGCGTGGACTGTTGCAATATAGATGCTGTGGACTCTCTCTCCCCAGTCGCACGGCAGTAAAAAACGGAGCTTCGAGACCATGTGTGAGCGCTGTCTTTTGTCTCCACGGGCCTATTACCATCTCATCTGGCTTTGAATACCTTTTATTGTCTCTTTTGTTCGATCGCAGCCTTGCCTTCGATCTATTTTCTTTTCTTTCCAGTTTTGAAGAAGGGTTTCGACCCGAAACGTCAACTCAAATTTCTCTCCACGGATGTTGCCTGACCTGCTGAGTTTTTCCAGCATTTTCTGTTGTTATTTCGGATTTCCAGCATCTGCAGTATTTTGCGATCGTCAAGCTGAAAGAACAGCACTGTTACAGACCACGGCTGGCCTCTCCGGCTGCACAGGAAGAAGCCAGCGCGCCACAGGTCACAGCAATGCGCTAAAGTCCCGAGTATGGAATCTCGGTGTAATTTATTTAAATTAAGCAAAGCTCATCATCATTTGCACCCCTCGTGATTTTCCAAAGCTTGGAAAAGTCGACCCGTCCCAGTGACAGGAATACTCAATAAAGCCAGTTAATGAATTCACACCAAGGAAAATCCTTAGCTCAAAAAAGTGACTGCAACCAGCCTTGGAAGAAAATAAGTGTTCATATAGGGCAACAACTGAGCATTCCCCCAGAAAATTAATTTTTTTTGAAAAGCTACATTTTAGCAACTTATCGCCCCGCCATTGGCGGCCGTGCCTTCTGTTGCTGAGGCCCTACGCTCTGGCATTCCCTCCCTGAACCTCTCCTCCTCTCGACCTCTCTCTTCTCCTTCAAGACGCTCCTTAAAACCCTTTGACCAAGCCTGTCCTAATGCCTCCTTATGCGACTCGGTGTCAAATTTTTTTCCGATAATCGCTCCTGTGAAGCGCCTTGGGATGTTTTACTACGTTAAAGGCGCTATATAAATGCAAGTTATTTTTATATACATCCACTTTTAGCTAAATACAAAATAAGCACACTTGCAAACTGAAATTCTCAGGCACCATCATTTCTGGTTACATAAGAAATAGGAGCAGGAGTCGGCCATTCGGCCCCTCGAGCCTGCTCCGCCATTCAATAAGATCATGGCTGATCTTCTACCTCAACTCCACCTTCCCGCCCTATCCCCATATCCCTTGATTCCCTTAATATTCAAAAATCTATCGCTCTCTGTCTTGAATATACTCAACGACTGAGCCTCCACAGCCCTCTGGGGTAGAGAATTCCGAAGATTCACCACCCTCTGGTTCTTAACCACCTTCAGTTCTGCAACCCGAACTGATGTGATTTGTTCCGAAAACCTGCAGTTGTGCTTTCTGAGATGATCTGCTTGGTTCATAACGATAACCTCAGCGAAAGAAGCTGGCTTTTCTTGTGACAAGTTGCCACATGCTGGAACGCTTACTGCCAGCTTAAAACAAAAGCTGAAGCCAGGTGAACTCTATGCAAGAAGCAAACGTAGCAACCAAAAAAAACATGCCATTTCTGTAATGTCTACTGACAAAAGATAAAGGGGGAGAAATTCAGTATCGCCACGTTTGGGGCGTAATACTCGAGCGGGCGCGAAATTTAGCGCCCGGCGCAAATTATCGCCACCTACTGCTAAATTGACCTGCTTCGCCCCAGGGGGTGCTTGGAGCGCTAAAACAGGCTCTGCACGACTGTCTTAAGGCGCTAAGCCGGAGAAGCGAGGCGCTACCACCGAGGGCGGGCGCAGCGCAGGTGCGGCCAGTTAGCGATTGCACGCAGACACGCTGGCGCCGGTCAGCTCTTAAACGGGAGGTTCGATCTTGGATTGCAGCCACACCCTGCGCATCGGAGCCCTGATTCTCAGCCTGGACAGACCTGCTGCCACATTCTAACGCCTAGGACCATGGAGAGGGCCAGGGAGCGAGCGCAGAGGTTCAGTGAGGGGGCCTTGCAGGTTCTGGTTGGCGCGGTGGAGCGCAGGTGATCTATCCTGTTTGCGGACAGTGGCAGGAGGCCACTGCCCAACGACTATCGCAAAGCTTGGAGGGAGGTGGCTCACAGAGTGACCTCCAGCAGCATGGTGCCTAGGACCCCTGTGCAATGCAGGAAGAAGTTCAACGACCTCACTCGGGTCGTCAGGGTGAGTACCCTTTTCAGTATCCTCTTCATCCCTGCATGTTGACCTCACTTTATGGCCAAAGGGTCCAGAAAGCCCCAATGCCCAGCCCTCATCCAACACCTATTGGCCGTTCATGAAACTCACACGCGCATTCAGCACTTTACACACTGTAAGGGCTAATCGACCATGGGAGGCAGTGCAGCCAAGATCAGGGCTTCACACTGTAAGGGCTATTTGACCATGAGAGGCAGTGCAGCCAAGATCAGGGCTTCACACTGTAAGAGCTATTCTACCATGGGGGGCAGTGCAGCCAAGATCAGGGCTTCACACTGTAAGGGCTATTCGACCATGGGAGGCAGTGCAGCCAAGATCAGGGCTTCACACTGTAAGAGCTATTCGACCATGGGGGGCAGTGCAGCCAAGATCAGGGCTTCACACTGTAAGGGCTATTCGACCATGGGAGGCAGTGCAACCAAGATCAGGGCTTCACACTGTAAGGGCTATTCGACCATGGGAGGCAGTGCAGCCAAGATCAGGGCTTCACACTGTAAGGGCTATTCGACCATGGGAGGCAGTGCAGCCAAGATCAGGGCTTCACACTGTACTCAGAGCCTGTCCTTTCTCTTGCAGGGCAAGCTGGCCCATAACAGGAGGCAGCAGCAACGGACCGGGGGAGGCAGGCCTCACCTTCAAGACCTCAGCGATCTGGAGCAGCGAGTCCAGCGGATTATGGCAGGCCGGATGATTGGCCCCGTCGCCACTGGAGATGCCGACCCCGTTCTGGGCAGCAATGGTAAGGTCATCACCTTTTTGACCTCTCTCCTTCCACTTGTGCCTCACACCAGCATCCTTTGCCACTATCGAACCAATACAGTGCATTGCAGCACTCATGCCTCCCTCGCTGCCGCTCTGTCCTCACGCTAAAGCAACTCTTGTACCTCCTTGCTTTCAGATGCTGATTCGCCAGGTGAGGAGGCGGGCCCTCCACTGTGAGTGACTCTGAAGGCGAGGAGGAAGAGGAAGCCGGACCATCAGTGCCACCCTCAGCCGAGGCAGCCCATGGCCATAATAGGGACACGTCTTCCCTGGAGGGGAGCAGGGGGGAATGGTCTGAGGAGGGTGAAGCTCCGGGGCCCAGCGGGCTGCAGCAAAGCGGAGGGGGGGGGGCGATAGGGAAGCTCGCCGGCCTTCTCCCCGGAGGGAGAGTCTGGCCTCAAGTCCTGCTACAGTGAGCGCAGAAGAGGTGCGGCTCCTCGCTGAAATGAGCGCACAGGCGGAGCACAGGCACACTGAGCTCATGGCTGCAGTGGCAAGGATGCCCGAATCCATTGAGTCACTGGCAAGGAGTGTCCAGGACTTTGGCGCAGCACTGGCAAGGAGTCTGCAGGACTTCGGCGCAGCACTGGCAGCACAGGCGGCTTCCATGCAAGTGCTTAGTGATGCAATGCAGTCAGTGGCTGGTCTGATGCAGACGCAGATTGAGGCCACACGAGTACTGACTGCTGCCACCCTCGCTGGATCGGGCATGAATTGCCGGGGCCCTCGCCGCGCCACAGCAGGCCAGCAGTCTGTGCTTCAGCAGATTGCTCCGCATGCTGCAGTGCTGCCCCATGGGAGTGCCAGTGTGTCGTCCGACCAGGGAGTGGCTGTCCTCTGTCAGGATGGCAGCATTCCTGCTGCCAACACTGTCACTTCTCCACTGCAGCTGCCACCACCTGTAGGACAGACTGTTGCCGCCCATGCAGAGTTGGAGCAGTCAGCAGCCAGGCCCTCCAGGCCCAGAGCTGGTCCAGGCCGTACCTCAAGGGCATCTGCCGACTCAGTTTCTGACACTCAGCAGCCTTCCCCCAGCCTTGCTGCAGCCACTGGGGTCCCATTGCGGAGGAGCTGCAGGGTGGGAAGGGGCCAATCTCGCAAGCGAAGCAGATCACCCTCGAAGGGCAAAAAGTAGGAGGTGTGGCAAAATGCTGTTAATTTTTTTATTGAAGGCCGAGGATCGTGTTCATTTTTTGGTTACTCTTTTGTTCATTGTCTCCAGGTTGTGAGAGCCAGTTATGTGTCTGACTGCTTTTTGGGGGTTTCTCTCTATTACTTTGTCATGCGGGAAGGGCACATAGTTTGTTAAATAAAGAAGTGTCTTTATTCAGAATGTGCATGTTTGTTCTTTGAACTATTTGCTGCCTTGACCGGCTTAGGGGTTGAGGAACGGTTCCATTTATGTTCTTTCAATGGCACAAGCCATTCCCTCAGAGGGGGCCGAGAACCGACTTGCAATAAGCCGCTGACGGACGGCCCTTGCACTTTGTGCCTCCCTCCCGTCTTGGTGCTCCTCCTCCTCCTCCTCCTCCTCTGCTGGTGCTCCAATGTCTGCTGGCAGTGGCTGAGTCCTGAGGATTGCCAGGTTATGCAGCATGTAGCACACTACAACGAAGTGGGAATGGTCTAGACAGCGGAACCGTTGCTTGAGCACGCCGATTGTGTGCTCAATGATGTTCCTGGTCGCTTGATGGCTCTCATTGTATCGTTCTTCAGCAGGGGTGCTGGGCGCACGGAGCGGGGTCATCAGCCAGGTGCACAGAGGATAGCCCTTGTCCCCAAGAAGCCAGCCTCCTGGGTGAGCCAGGGCTTTGAAAAGGTCTGCCACAGAAGTCTGGCACAGGATGAAGGCGTCGTGACTGCTGCCTGCAAAGCGGGCATTGACAGCGAGTATCAGCTGTCTGTGGTCACACACCAACTGGACGTTCAACAAATGGAACCCCTTCCGGTTGCGGTAATCCTCGGCATTCTCTTGCGGCGCCCGCAAAGCCACATGCGTGCAGACAATGGCGCCCTGGACCATGGGGAAGCCCGCTATTCTTGCAAATCCCATTGCGCACTCTTGCTGCTTGTCCAGGGTCATGGGGAAGGAGATGTACTGACGTCTCCTTTTAAAGAGGGCATTCGTGACTTGACGGATGCAGCAATGCACCGCGAACTGGGAGATATTGGCAATGTCCCCAGTAGCGGATTGGAAGGAGCCGGTGGCATAGAAGTTGAGAGCCACTGTTACCTTCACTGCCACCGACAGAGACGTCCTGCTCCTCAGTTGAGGCTGCAGATCTGGCTGAAGCAGGTGGCAGAGCTCAGTGACCACCTCCCTGCTGAATCGCAGCCTCCGAAAACACTGCTCCTCAGACATGTTGAGGTATGAGAACTGTTGGCGGAAAACCCTGGGACGGTAAAGTCTCATGTGCCGCCGCCTGTTGGCCCTCCTCCGTCTGGCCATGATTGCCACTCTCTCTCTGCGTCTCTGAGCCCTCTCAATGTAATGGAGAAGCTCGACGTTTCCACCCATTGCAGCCCCCATAGTATGTGGCCACTCAAGGTTATGCCAGTGAAAAAGCAAACCAACTACAAAGTTCTGGGCCGAATCCAGAAGTACCTCTGCGAGCGCTGACTCAATGCAGAAATCTCTCTCCCTTTGTCTCTCTGCAAATCTCTCTCTCTCTCACAGAAGGAGTGGTCCAAAAATGGCTACCACAAAGAAGCCAGGAAGAGCCCCCTTTAAATAGCGCACCCCCCCAGCCCCACAGCGACTGGGAACCGTTCCAGTCAACCAGTCGCTGGGAGCGCCAGGCGGAAAGGAGGGGGGGCGCCACCTAATTTCCTGTTCGGGGCGCCCCAAGGGCGTTGCACCATGAAATGACGTCAGGAGCTGCGCGCGCAGCTGAGCGGGCATTGCGGTTTTGCGTCGCTGCTAAATGTCCGCTCAATTTCGCGAGAGGCGCAGGTCTCGCCGCGCCTGGGCGCTAGCTGGCTCGCGCCCCACTTATCGCCCTCTTAAGGCACTAACGGGTGGCGCAAACAACTGAATTTCTCCCCCAAAGTCTCTTTTTGCTTAATCCAATTTAATGCAGTGACAATGGGATCTTTGTTCCCATCTCACATTATAAAGCATCCCATCAATAAAAACCTACCAAATGGATAATGAGTCCATTGTCGAAACCCTCGAGGGGTGTTTATCATTAGTAAGGCCCAAAATAGCAGACCCAATTTAAAACTTACAGGTGATTAGCCATATGCTCTTTCTTTTACCCAATTAAATCGTCCCAGCCCCCATTCCTCATGGGCGAACTTAGGCAGCGAGCATTGGCAAGACATTCGATCGCGAAGGTTGTCACCATCGCCAGCCTAATCCAACAGGACTCAAACAGGAGTGGACAACCTGACTAGATTGATTGTTTTCTCGCCCTCCCTCATCCAGGAGAGCTGAGGCTAACTGTAGCGCCCTGAACAGCAACCCTTGGCTGAGATCAACACACAGCTCAGCACACAGCGGAGTTTAAACTTGGAGCCCTCTTGAGGTGGGGGGCGGGGGGGGGGTGAAATCAGAGAGTCAAAGCTCTCCGTCTGCAACTCACTGTGGCACCAAATTGCTTCTTACACTGGCTGGCAGTACATCTTTTGCTTTAACCCGTCCCCGGTCAACCTTCAGCCTTTGAACTTTGCACGAAATGGTACCGTTGAAAGAAGAAGGGCAGTTGATATGAGCGCAGGGACTATTATAGAAATTTAAAAAATACATTTGTATTCAAGTTAATCCAAGATGAGTTCAAGGGACAAGAGACAGATCTGCAAGCGTGATGGTTGAGCCTAGCCCTGTCCTCCTCTCTCCTCTCACATCTGCACCCGTGCACCATCCAGCTGTGGCTACCACATTGGTGATTAGTCATAGACCTAGAAATTCAGTATAGCCACTTTTGGGGCGGTAAAGTCGGGCGGCCGCTAAAGTTTGCGCCCGGCGCAAAGTCGCGCCCCCTTCGCCGATATTCAGTCGCATCGCCCCAAGAGGTTGCTGCTGCGCTAAAACAGGCGATGCACGACTATCTTTAGGCGCTAAGCCGGCGGTGCTGAGCGATAGCCCCGAGGCCGGGCGCAGCGCAGGTGCGGCGAGTTCTTGATTGACGGCAGACACTCTGGCGCCGGTCATCTCTTAAAGGGGGAGGGTGGATTTGTTTGCCTGCCGCGCCCTGCACACTGCAGCCCTCAACCTAGGCCTGACCACTTCAGCTTCACCTGTACAACGCCCAGGACTATGGAGAAGGCCAGGGAGAGAGCGCAGCGCTTCAGCGACGGTCGCCTGAGGGTGCTGGTTGGCGGAGTGGAGCGCAGGCGCCATGTTTTGTTCCCAGAAGGTGGCAAGAGGCCGCTGCCCAGCGCCTACCGGAAAGCCTGGAGGGAGGTGTCCAACAGGGTGTCTTCCAACAGCGTGGTTGCCAGGACTCCTGTGCAATGCCGGAAGAAGTTCAACGACCTCACTCGGGTTGTCAGGGAGAGTACCCTTTCTAGTGTCCTCCTCATCCTTGCATGTGCACCTCACATTATGGGCAAAGGGACCTGAAAGCCCTAATGGCCAGCCCTCATCCAGCAGCTATGGGACTGGCATGAAAATCAATTGCACATTCAGCACTTTACACACTGTCCAAGCTATTCGGCCATGGGAGGCAGTGCAGACAAGATCAGGGCTACACACTGTCCAAGCTATTCGACCATGGGAGGCAGTGCAGACAAGATCAGGGCTACACACTGTCCAAGCTATTCAACCATGGGAGGCAGTGCAGACAAGATCAGGGCTACACACTGTACTTAGAGGCCGTCCTTTCTCTTGCAGGCCAAGGTTGCGCACAACCGGCGCAACCGAACTGAGACCGGGGGAGGTCGTCCTGACCTCAAAGAGCTCTCCGACCTCGACCAGCATGTGGAGCGCATTATGGGAGGCCGGCTGATTGGCCCCGTCGCCAGTGGAGATGCCGACCCTGTTCTGGGCACCAATGGTAAGGGCATCACCTTTTGGACCTCTCTCGTTCCACTTGCGCATCAGATCAGCATCCTTTGCCACTGTCCGACCAATGCGGTGAATGGCACCACTCATGCCTCCCTCGCTGCCGCCCTGTCCTCACTCTAAAGCTACTCTTGTGCCTTCCTGCTTTCAGATGGTGAATCGCCAGGTGAGGAGGCGGGCCCTCAAGCTGCCACTGTCAGCCCTTCGGAAGACGAGGAGGAGGAAGAGGAAGCCGGCCCATCAGTGCCACCCTCAGCCGCGCCAGCCCATGGCGATGTAGGGGACACGTCTTCCCTGGAGGGGAGCCGGGGGGAAGGGTCGGAGGAGAGTGAAGCTCCGGGGCCCAGCGGCCTGCAGCAACGCGGGAGGGGTGGGGAAGCTCGGCGGACTTCTCCCCAGAGGGTGAGTGCGGCCTCCAGTCCTGCGACGGTGAGCGCAGAGGAGGTGCGCCTCCTAGAGGAAATGGCCGTCCAGGCTGAGCGCAGGCACACTGAGCTCATGGCTGCAGTGGCAAGGATGCCTGACTCCATAGAGTCACTGGCAAGGAGTGTGCAGGAATTCGGGGCAGCACAGGCCAGGAGTCTGCAACAATTCAGTGCAGCACAGGCCAGGAGTCTGGAACTATTCAGTGCAGCACAGGCCAGGAGTCTGCAGGACATCGCGGCAGCACAGGCCAGGAGTCTGCAGGACTTCGCGGCAGCACAGTCGGCTTCTAGCCAAGTGCTCAGTCGTGCCGTCCATTCACTGGCTGGTGTCATGCGGGCACAGACCAGGGCCACACGGGCACTAACTGCTGCCACCCTCGCTGGATCAGCCAGGCATCGCCAGGGCACTCGCCGCGCAGCAGCAGCCCAGCAGTCTGTCCTTCAGCTGTTTGCTGCGCATGCTGCAGTGCTGGCCCGTGCGAGTGCCAATGTGTCAGGCGACCAGCGAGCACCTGCGATCTGCCAGGTTGCCACCATTCCTGCAGCCGACACTGCCACTCCGCCATTGCAGCTGCCACGAGCTGCTGGACAGACTGCTGCCGCCCAGCCAGAGTTGGAGCAGTCAGCAGCCGGCCACACCAAGGCCAGAGCTGGTGCAGGCCGACCCCCAAGGGCATCTGCCGTCTCGCCATCTGCCCCTCAGCAGCCTTCCCCCAGCCTTGCTGCAGCCATTGAGGAGGAGCAGCAGGGCGGGCAGGGGCCAGGCAAGGATGCGCAAGGCATCGCCCTCGCAGGGCAAAAAGTAGAGGTATGCACAAATGCCTGGTGCTTGTTGTAAGGCCGACACTGGTGCAGTTGTTTTTGTGTAAGGCCGAGACTGGTGTCTTTCTTTCTTTTTGTAAGGCCGAGACTGGTGTCTTTCTTTTTGTAAGGCCGAGACTGGTAGTTTTGTGTTTTTGGAGGGGGCTTCTCCACATGAGCATGTAATGTGGGAAGGGCAGAGGTTTTCAATAAATTATTGTTGTTAAATTGCAGTGTGCATGGTTTTTTGGTTAAGTCCTGGTTGCCCTGCTCGGCTGAGGGCTTGTGGAGCAGCTACATTCATCTGCTGACATTGGCACAAGCCAGTCCCTGAGAGGGGGCCTAGAACCGACGTTCAATAAGCCGGCGACGGGCGGCCCTTGCACTTTCTGCCTCCCTCCTGTGCTGGTCCTCCTCCTCCTCCTCCTCCTCAGGTGGTCCTCCAATCTGTGGTGGCAGTGGCTGAGTCCTGCGGATAGCCAGGTTGTGCAGCATGCAGCAAACGACCACGAAATGGGAGACTCGCTCCGGCGAATACTGTAGGGCTCCACCGGAACGATCCAGACAACGGAACCGTTGCTTCAGGATGCCGATTGTTTATTCGATGATGTTCCTGGTCGCTTGATGGCTCTCGTTGTATCCCTCTTCAGCAGGGGTGCTGGGCGCACGGAGCGGGGTCATCAGCCAGGTACACAAAGGATAGCCTTTGTCCCCGATAAGCCATCCTCGTGGGTGAGGCTGTGCCTGGAACATGTCTGCCACAGAAGTCTGTCGCAGGATGAAGGCATCGTGGCTGCTGCCTGGAAAGCATTAATTGACAGCTAGGATGAGCTGCCTGTGGTCACACACCAGCTGGACGTTCAGCGAATGGTAGCCCTTCCGGTTGCGGTAATCCTCGGCATTCTCCAGAGGTGCCCGCAAAGCCACATGCGTGCAGTCAATGGCGCCCTGCACCATGGGGAAGCCCGCGAATGCTGCAAAGCCCATTGCACGCTGTTGCTGCTTGGCAAGGGCCATGGAGAAGGAGATGAACTGACGTCTCCTTTTGAAAAGGGCATTGGTCACCTGGCGGATGCAGCAATGCACGGCGAACTGGGAGATGTTGGCAATGTCCCCAGTAGCGGATTGGAAGGAGCCGGTGGCATAGAAGTTGAGAGCCACCGTCACCTTCACTGCCACCGACAGAGACGTCCTGCTCCTCAGCTGTGGCTGCAGATCACCGCCAAGCAGCTGGCAGATCTCTGTGACCACGTCCCTTCTGAATCGCAGCCTCCGAACACACTGCTCCTCAGACATGTTGAGATAGGAGAACTGCTGGCGGTATACCCTGGGTGGGTAAGGCCTCCTTTGCCGACGCCTGTTGCCCCCTCTCCGTCTAGCCAGGGCTGCCACTCTCTCACGGCGTCTGTGAGCCCTTTGGATGTAATTGAGAAAGCCAGCGTTGACACCCATTGCAGCCCCCATAATATGCTGGCAAACAATGAGATGTCAATGAAGGCAAAGGCTAATGGAAAGCTGTGGCCTGAAGCCAGAAGTACCTGTCCGAGTGTTGGGCCAAAGCAGAAAGCTATCTACCTTGGTTTCTCTCCAAAGGTCCGTTTCGCAAGAGGGAGTGCTGCGAAATGGCAGCCTTTTATATTGCAGGAGGAGTGCCCTTTAATTTGCGCCCCCCGCGCCCCGCATCGGCTGAGCACCGTTCCACTTAACAGTCGCTAGGGGCGCCAGGCGCACAATGGGGCGTTGCCACTGAAGTTCCGGTTGGGGGCGCACAAAGGGCGTTGCACGAGGAAATGACGTCATGATCTGCGCGCGCAGCTGAGCGCGCGCAAAGACTTTGCGCCGCCGCTAAATCTCTAGTGAAGTTGGGGCGAGGCGCAGTTCTCGCTGCGCCCGGGCGCTACCCGCCTAGCGCCCGACATCTACTCCTCCTAAGGCGCTAACGGCTGGCGCAACCAACTGAATTTCTAGGCCATAGAGTCATGGGGGAAAAAATTCATTTGCTCTGTTAGCGCTCTAAGAGGGCGCTAATGGGGCGCAAAGCAACGGGCGCCCGGGCGCGGCGATGTTTGCGCCGCTCGTGAAATTGACCAGATATTTTGCGGTGGCGCTAAACACTACCACCGCGATCTCCTATGCCGGCAGATCGTGACGTCAGTCGAGTGTGCATCGCCCCGGGAGCGCCCCGGACCGGATATTCAGTGGCGCCCCCTGCCTTACCGCCTGCCACTAGCAATGACAGGTTGAGGGGAGCGTTTTGCAGTCGGGAAGGGACTGGGGGAGCGCTATTTAAAGGCGACCGCTTCCTGCCTTTTTTTGTCGGTGACATTTTTGCACCATGCATTCTGAGAGAGAGAGAGAGAGAGAGAGAGACTTCTGGAGAGATTCAACGCTGTGTGAAGGAGTTTTAATTACTGAGCAGCACTTTGCAGGTTCATTTTGATTTGACCTTCCTTGCATCGATTTAGAAGAGACTGTGCAGGCTGCACTCTGAGCTCTTTCCCTGGGCCTCTCCATTGTTCTTTCCAGCAGATTTGATGTACATGTTTCTCCAGGCCGAGATTCAAGGCTGCAATGAGCAGGATGTGGCTGGAGAGCAAGATCGACCCTCCCCTTTAAGAACTGGCCATCGCCAGTGTGACTGTGTTCCATTGCTGACTGACATCAGATGAGCTTCGCCAGCGCTCTGAGGTAGCGCCTTGCTCCTCGGCATTAGTGCCTTAAGACAGGTGTGTAGCGTCTGATTTAGCGCTCAAATAACCTCCAGGGGTGATAGAAGCCAAGTTTGCAGTCGGAGGCGATAATTAGGGCGATACCGAATTTCTCCCCCATAGAGTCATAACGACACAGAAGGAGGCCATTCGGCCCATTGAGTCCGTGCTGGCTCTCTGTAGAGCAATCCAGTCAGTCCCATTCCCCCGCTCTATCCCCGTAACCCTGCAAGTTTATTTCCCTCAAGTGCCTATCCAGTCTCCCCTTGTAAACATTGAGTGTCTCCGTTTCCACCACTTCCGTCGGCAGCGAATTCCAGGTCCTCACCACTCGCTGCATAAAAAAGTTATGCCTCACATCCCCCCCTGTATCTCTTACCCAAAACCTTGAATCTGTGTCCCCTAGTCCTTGTACCATCAACTAGTGGGAACAGCCTTTCCCCGTCTAGCCTATCCAAACCCGTCATAATCTTGTACACCGCTATCAAATCACCCCTCAACCTCCTTTGCTCTAATGAAAACAAATCCAGCTTCTCCAACCTGTCCTTGTAGCTAAGATCCCCCATCCCCGGAACCATTCTGGTAAATCTCCTCTGCACCCTCTCAAGGGCCTTCACATCCTTCCTAAAGTGTGGTGACCAGAACTGGACACAATACTCCAGTTGTGGCCTAACCAGCGCTTTATAAAGGTTCAGCATAACTTCTCTACTTTTGTACTCAATACCTCTATTTATGAAGCCCATAACATGGCTTAATTAGGAGCAAGGAACCTGGTTTGTTTGCCCTCCCCGCCCCCCGCCCCACCCCACAACCTCCCTCTGTACCGTTCCTGGTGCAAAGGGTACAAACACTTTCCCTCATGGCAAGCTTGGAGGTCCTTCCGACACTTCCACACACTCGAGGCCATCAAACACTGCAAAATCAGAGACACCGCCCACAGATCATTAACCCCCTTGGCCTCCACTCTTTGTAAGTGTATCATAGAATGATACAGAACAGAAGGAGGTCGTTTGGCCCATCGTGCCTGTGCCAGCTCTTTGAAAGTCCTATCCAATTAGTCCCACACCCCCCTCCGACCCCCGGCAATTTTTTTCCCCCCCAATTGAAGTATTTTATTCAATTCAGTTTTGAAAGTTATTATTGAATCTGCTCCCACCACCCTTTCAGGTAGTGCATTCCAGGATTTGTTTTTAAATGTCAGTTATGTAGGGAGACTAGAGAAGCTGGGGTTGTTCGCCTTGGAGCAGAGAAGACGAAGGCGGGATTTAACAGAGGTGTTGAAAATTATGAAGGGTTTTGGTAGAGTTTTTTTTTTGTTCATTTATGGGATGTGGGCGTCGCTGGCAAGGCCAGCATTTATTGCCCATCCCTTGAGAAGGTGGTGGTGAGCCTCCTTCTTGAACCGCTGTAGTCCGTGTGGTGAAGGTACTCCCACAGTGCTGTTAGGGAGGGAGTTCCAGGATTTTGACCCAGCGACGATGAAGGAACGGCCGATATACTTCTGTCAGGATGGTGTGTGACTTGGAGGGGCACTTGGAGGTGGTGGTGTTCCCATGCGCCTGCTGCCCTTGTCCTTAAATAAGAAACTGTTTCCACTGGCAGGAGGGTCGGTAACTAGATGACACAGGTTTAAGATAATTTGGAGAGGAACCAGGAGGGGAGATGAGGAACAGGTTTTTACGCAGTCGGTTGCTATGATCTGGAATGCACGGCCTGAAAGGGCGGAGGAAGCAGATTCAATCGTAACTTTCAAAAAGGAATCAGATAATTACTTGAAAAGAAAAAAAATTGCAAGAGCGGGGGAGAAAGAGCGAGGGAGAAAGAGCGAGGGAGAAAGAGCGAGGGAGAAAGAGCGAGAGAGAAAGAGCGAGGGAGAAAGAGCGAGGGAGAAAGAGCGAGGAAGAGCGAGGGAGAAAGAGCGAGGGAGTGGGACTATCTCTGAAAGAGCCGACACAGGCATGATGGGCCGAATGGCCTCCTTCTGTGCTGTACAATTCTATGAACTAGCCGTGCAGGCGTTGATGTTACTCATTTTAAATTATGTGCTGGTTTGCCGCATTAAAGAAAGGTGAAGAGGTGAGAGTTCTCCCATAGGGCAAGTAAACAACCCACTGTCAGTCTGATCTCATCTCTCACAAACAGATCTGTAAAGAAAACAATTTAGTATCAAAGCCGACCATAGGCTGTGTGCCAAGATGGAGCTGAGAAGGCTTCTCACGGAAAATAAGTCTTTCTGTCGCTCCATTCGTGTCTTGGAGTTAGTTCCCCGTGCTGACCACTCTCGCTCAGTCATCCTCGGAATTAATGTGCTTAGAGAGCGAGTGACAGAATCACTGGGAGGGATTCACGGGAAAATTCATCCTCTTCAAATTGTCAGAGGAGTCTGTAGGAACACAGATATCCGCCACGGCAGACAACCATGTGAATAATGGGGTCATCAGGATACAGAGAATGAAGCACTGTTTCTGCTTCTACACCTGGTCTAAATTTCACAATCACGAGTATTGTTCAAGGGGTCCCGGTGATGTGGAACCTGCGGCGTTTACATTGGGGGGTGTTGGGGCTCCTAGTGCTGTGGGACCTGCTTCATTCACCTGCTGCCCGTGTCCTAACTCGCACCAAGTCTCGTTCACCCGTCGCCCCTTGTACTCGCCGACCTACAGTGGTTCCCGGTCAGGCAACGCCTCGATTTTAAAAGTCTCATCCTTGAATTCCAATCCATTCATGGCCTCGCCCCATCCCTATCTCTGTAACCTCTCCCTACAACCCTCCGAGATCTCTGCACTCCTCCAATTCTGGCCTCTTGCGCATCCCCGATTTCCTTTGCCCCACCATTGGCGGCCGTGGCGTGGCTTCAGCTCCCTGGGCCCTCAGCTCTGGAATTCCCTCCCTAAACCGCTCCGCCTCTCATCCTCTCTCTCCTTTAAGACGCTTCTTAAAACCTACCTCTTTGGCCAAGCTTTTGGTCATCTGTCCTAACTTCTCCTTACGCGGCTCGGTGTCAAATGTTATTTGATAATCACTCCTGTGATGAGCCTTGGGATGTTTTACTATGTTAAAGGCACGATATAAATATAAGTTGTTGGTGTTGAGAGTTGTGGAACCTGCCTCATTTACATTGGGAGGACCACTGTATCTGCAGTAGGTAGACTGACTGTCCCGTTGCCTGTGAGAACTGTCAGTTTAACATTTTCACATAGCAGGGGATGGTAGATAAGGGAGAGGAGATTTTAACTCCCCTCCCTCCGCCTGGCAGAAACTGGGCAGAACAGGAGTTAAAACTGACTGATTCGTTTTATCGCTTTGACACCAGCTCATGATGATTTTAACGCCAGGCAGTTCGGGTGTCAGCCATGGCTCAGTGGGTAGCACTCGCGCCTCTGAGTTAGAAGGTTGTGAGTTCAAGCCTCCACTGCCAGCGACTTGACCACAAAATCTAGGCTGACACTTCAGTGCAGTAGTGAAGGATGAGACGTTAAACCAAGGCCCCGTCTGCTCTCTCAGGCGGACGTAAAAGATCCCGCAGCACTATTTCGAAGAAGAGCAGGGGGCAGTTCTCCCCGGTGCCCTGGCCAATATTTATCCCTCAACCAACATCACTGAAACAAAATTATCTGGTCATTATCGCATTGCTGTTTGTGGGAGCTTGCTGTGCACCAATTGGCTGCCGCGTTTCCTACATTACAACAGTGACTACACTTCAAAAAAAAAAGTCCTCTTTTGGCTGTAAAGCGGTTCGGGACGTCCTGAGGTCGTGAAAGGCGCTATTGAAATGCAAGTTCTTTCTTTCTAAGCTGATCGGGGTCCTATCACTCAGATCACTTCGAAGTAAAGCCTCAAAATACACCACTCCTGACCTCTCGGTCTTCCCTACTTTGCACAAGGTAGACTTCTTGACACTCAAGGCTTGGAATCGCCTCCGTTGTCACTACTACTAACTGATCTACCCTTTTCCACTCTGCTTCTACATTCAACCTTGCTGGCGTCCTGTTCTGTGGACCTTGACTCAACATCTCCTGCTTCTCAATTTAAAAAAAAAACACGGTGAGATTAGATCCTTAATTGGAACCGCGATCAATGATAAATAATCCCAAAAGCCACTGTATCATAACTCAATCTCTAATGAAACGCAGAGTATTTGGAGATACATGTTAGGAGATCTGTACTGATAATCCTGTACCAGCGCTGCTGTGATGGGGTTACTTCCTCACATTATAATTTGTCCTCTGGGTGTCTGCAGCTCGCAAGTCTGTGGTCAATGTCACTTTTCGCGGCCATCTCATTACGTTAAATTTATGTTATTAATTATTTACCCTCCATTTTGTTTTATTTTCCACGTCTCAATTACCCACCTTCCGCCCTGGACCCTCGTGGCTGCTGCCTCTTACATGTTTTTGCAGGCTCGCTTATAAATCATCTGAAGTACGGAGCGTTGAAACAAGCGGAGAATTGTGCATCCCTCGATTTTAAAATTCTCATCCTTGTTTTCAAATCCCTCCATGGCCCTCGCCCCCTTCCTATCTCTCTAATCTCCTCCGGCCCCACAACCCTCCCCGAGATCTCTGCGCTCCTCTAATTCTGGCCTCTTGAGCATCCTCTATTTTAATCGCTCCGCCATTGGTGGCCGTGCCTGCAGCTGCCGAGGCCCTAAGCTCTGGAATTCCCTCCCTAAACCTCTCCGCCTCCCTCTCCTCCTTTAAGATGATCCTTAAAACCTACCTCTTTGAGCAAGCTTTTGGTCACCTGTCTTAATATCTCCTTATGTGGCTCGGTGTCAAATTTTGTTTTATAACGCTCCTGTGAAGCGCCTTGGGACATTTCACTATGTTAAAGGCGCTGGATAAATGAAAGTTGTTGTTGTTAGGTTTAACGGCAGCCCTGGTCGGGGTATTTATTGGGGGGGCGGAATGTCTCGCACAAACTGCCTCTGAGAAGTCAGCTGGGTAGCTCCTTCCCTCGCTCAATCTTTCCTTCCCCTTACAACGATAGGCTTTTAAAATCCAAGCTAACCAGTGCTTCTTGATTCACTTAATCTTCTCTCCTTGATGGAACAGGCTCGAGGGGCTGAATGGCCTGCTCCCATTCCTATGTTCCTACATCTTTTCCACCCTGGTGTTTCCCTGTGCAATAGGTCCTTCAACTCAGTTTGGCAACTTAAAAAAGAAACTGGTCGATCAATGACTTAGCCTTTTTTCTCCTCTATGTTACGTTTAAGGCCTCTCTTGTGTTCAGTAGCCAACGACCACACTCATAAGCCAGCCCCCCCACTCCATACAAGCCCAAGTGTGACCGTATACACACATTGGCTGGAATTTTGCCTACCTGGACGGGTTCGGTGCGGGCGGTGGCCATGTCGGGTCGCGACCCTGTTGCCGGCTCCATCCCGCTGTTGAAAACGAACTTACCTTAATGGGGCCTATTGAGCCCCGCCCAGCGCGTTACCCGGCCCAATGAGATGGAGCAGGTCTGGTGATGTCATTCATGATGCGTCTTCAGCCGGGCTCTTTAAAGGGACCCTGGCCACATTACATTTGAAGTTTAATCTAACATAGTGCTGTCAGTGTTCTACAGCATTGGAGTGCTGCAAACACCGACAATGATTGCACAGAGGCATAGGGCTGCACCCAGGTTCTCCGATGACACCCTCCATATGCTTATGGAGGGAGTCACAGCACGCAGGGAGGTCATCTCCCCTTCCGATAGGCGGAAGAGACCTCCCCAGGAGACCAACACAGCCTGGTTGCAGATTGCAGAGGAGGTCACAAGCAGGGATGTGGTCAGGAGGACCTAGGTGCAGTGCTGCAAACGTTTCAATGATCTCATTAGATCAGGAAACGTTAGTACAAAGCCACACTCAACCTCATCCTGCTGTGCCTCTCATCACATCCCCATCACTCTGCCTTCCCTACCCTACTCCTGCACATCCTTACTCACACCAACTTACCTTGCACCTCCACCCATCCATCTCTATCTACATTATCACATCTCCATCTCACTAGCCACCCCTCACATTCACCCTCATCCTAATGCAATCATACCAACGAAAAACACACAAGGGTAGCCACTTGGGTGTTTTATCCAGTGTTTATGTAAAGTTTTTGTTAATGTGTTGTCAAACATAAAAATCAATATTTTCAACACTTTCCGGTCTTGGACAGATTTGTGTGCACCTTTGGAAGTGGCTTAGCGAGTTGCAGTGAATGGTGAGACATAGGGGTACCCCCTGCAATGGCGATGAATGTGAAAGGAATGGCTTGGGCATTGTAGGGCTGGTTTATGGTGTTAGTTTGTGGTTGTGCCAACCTGGTACATCATGTGGCAGCCATATGGGTGCACAGCGTAAAATTAACTAAATCTGGCCACGATAAGACCATCCCTGGCCTCCCGGGCAGCAATGTGCTTGGGTACTGATGCCCTGTGTCCTGTGCAGCATCAGTCGATTGCGGAGAAGGTTGGTGTTGTTGTTGGTGCTGCTGGTGTGCCTGGTGCTGCCGGTGTTGGGGCTGATCGTGGTCCAATTCTGAGGACCAAGGTGAGACAGTAAAAAGGGCACCCATGCTGATGGAATAGTTGGCAGGTGAAGTACAGATGACAGAAGCATTCTGTCAAATGGTGAGAGAGTTCTTCCAACGCACTCCTGGCCGGCCTCCCACATTCCACCCTACGTAAACTTGAGGTCATCCAAAACTCGGCTGCCGGTGTCCTAACTTGCACCAAGTCCCGTTCACTCTCACCCTGTGCTCGCTGACCTACATTGGCTCCCGGTTAAGCAACGCCTCAATTTCAAAATTCTCATCCTTGTTTTCAAATCCCTCCAGGGCCTCGCCCCTCCCTATCTCTGTAATCTCCTCCAGCCCCACAGCCCCCCCGAGATATCTGCGCTCCTCTAATTCTGCCCTATTGAGCATCCCTGATTATAATCGCTCCACCTTTGGTGGCCGTGCCTTCTGTTGCCGAGGCCCTAAGCTCTGGAATTCCCTGCCTAAACCTCTCCGCCTCGCCACCTCTCTTCCCTCCTTTAAGACGCTGCTTAAAACCTACCTCTTTGGCCAAGCTTTTGGTCACCTGCCCTAATTTCTCCTTATGTGGCTCGGTGTTAAATTTTTTGTCTTATAATACTCCTGTGCAGCGCCTTGGGACGTTTTACTACATTAAAGGAGCTATATAAATACAAGTTGTTGTTGTTGTTGTTATACAGCTGAATCAATACTCCCGATTTTTAACTCCAGGTGGATTCCCCCGCTCAGGCCCGAGTTAAAATTACAGTCGGGTCTCAATGATGTCAGCGGGCCGCAACATGCATATGTAAAGAAGGACCCAGTTGGCTCCGGGCGCCTGTCCTTGTTGCCCGCTCAGGAGAGCGGGTTAAAATGGCAGATGTTGCGATCATGGCGGCTGTCGGACAAGGTAAGAACCGGGGGCGATTTCAACTGCCCACCCACCAGGATTCTGCTGCTGAGCGAGCAGGGTTAAAATCTCCCCTTTTACACTCGCGCCCAAAGTGAAAACTACCCTCGCTCTGTTTGACATGACTGGAGCGGAGGACAAGTTCTAATAAAAACCTGGAGGTTTTACTCCATGCATGTTAACTGCACATTGTGATGCACACTGCGCTTAACATTGGACCTTCAAGGACCCAAGAGGTGCTTTTCGAGGAAGCAAGTGTGACCTGTCTGTGAGCTCAGCGGGTCGAAATGTTTGTGTAGTGGGGTGTGACAGACAGTGGAATTTTCTGGCCTGATATTTGGTTTAAAATAGGTTTTTAAAGTGCCAGACTCAAGGTGGGGTTAGGCATTTACTGAATAGCTAGCGTCTTGTCCAGGGAGACAAGCTGCTTGCATTAACTATTTGAAGGGTACAACACATTTCGATGCACTGATTGGTTTTAATTGCAAAGTTAAGGGAGAAAGCACCACAAAGAAACAGTTACTTCAGCCAAACAGGACGACTACTTGCTTTGAACTAAAAGTGTCATCAGATTATATCAATAGCCTAAAATGCAGATGTTGTATAATTACAGTTAACAAATATCACAGGGTTCCATCTCTAGCTTCTTCCAGTACAGAGGAAAGGTCATCGACCTGAAACATTAACTCTGTTTCTTACTCTCTCCACAGATGCCGCCTGACCTGCTGAGCATTTCCAGCATTTTCTGTTTTTATTTCAGATTTCCAACATCCGCAGTACAGGAAACTTTCTGGTATCTGGCACTGACGGGACCGAGCTGGTGCCGTTAGATCAAAACTGCCGTATAAACCAGCTGCAATGTTAAAACATACAGAGCTTTTCAGCTCCGTGTGAATCAACAAACCCTGTTGCTTAGCAACAGCTTCAAAACAGTCGGCTGCAGCTGCAAGCGTCTCTAGCTGAAGCTGTTGCTTAGCTACAGACCTTGCAGAGCCTGACTGGGAAAAAAAAAGCAACGAGAAGTAAAAAAACTTATAGAAAACGGCTCCTGAATTTTGCCGGTAGATAGAGCTTTCCGGACTTTTAACCTCCGGTTAAACGAAAGTTTCCTGTATTTTGCTTTTGTCACAGGGTTCCATCTATGGGCCTTTTCTTTGTATAAGCAGTGAATACAGTGGGCATTGCATAGTGAGTTCCCCTATTATCCCAGACTAACGTTTATAGCCAATGCCTGCCTTCTAAAAATGTGTTAGTGTATAAATGGGCTGGTCGCTCAACGTTGTCTGGCTGTGAGTGCAGAATGTGGCTCCATGAACCCGTACTTATGTAAATCCTGAAAAGGCCGCCTTCTATTTGTTGATGGAAGGGTCAAGGCTGCTGCTGGGGTTCTGAGAAGTACTTTGTTCCAAATGCTGCAAGGACTGTTACCAAAGGATCTCACCTGCCTGGTTTACCTGTTCAGCCAACTGTAAAAATGTCTTCAGACATTCTTTATTGGACCGTTTCAAAATAAATCCAAAACTAGGAATCATAAATATAAGATAGTCACCAATCGATCCAATAGGGAATTCAGGAGAAACTTCTTTACTCAGAGAGAATCATAGAATGGTTACAGCACAGAAGGAGGCCATTCGGCCCATCGAGTCCGTGCTGGCTCTCTGCAAGAGCACTTCAGCTAGCCCCACTCCCCCGCCCTTTTCCCGTAGCCCTGCAAATTGTTTTTCTTCAGGTACTTATCCAATTCCCTTTTGAAAGCCACGATTGAGTCTGCCTCCACCGCCCTCTCAGGCAGCGCGCTCCAGATCCTAACCACATGCTGCATAAAAAGGTTTTCCTCATGTCGCCTTTGGTTCTTTTGCCAATCACCTTAAATCTGTGTCCTCTGGTTCTCAACCCTTCCACCAATGGGAACAGTTTCTCTCTATCTACTCTGTCTAGACCCATCATGATTTTGAACACCTCTATCAGATCCCCTCTCAACCTTCTCTGCTCCAAGGAGAACGACCCCAGCTTCTCCAGTCTATCCACGTAACTGAAGTCTCTCATCCCTGGAATCATTCTCATAAATCCTTTTCTGCACCCTCTCTAAGGCCTTCACATCCTTCCTAAAGTGCGGTGCTCAGAATTGGACACAATACTCCAGTTGAGGCCGAACTAGTACTTTATAAAGGTTCATCATAACTTCCTTGCTTTTGTACTCTATACCTCTATGTATGAAGCCCAGGATCCCGTAAGCTTTTTTAACTGCTTTCTCAACCTGCCCTGCCACCTTCAACGATTTATGCACACATATACCCCCAGGTGTCTCTGTTCCTGCACCTCCTTTAGAATTGTAACCTTTAGTTTATATTTCCTCTCCTCGTTCTTCCTACCAAAATGTATCACTTCGCACTTTTCTGCGTTAAATTTCATCTGCCACGTGGCCGCCCATTTCACCAGCCTGTCTATGTCCTCTTGAAGTCTATCCGTATCCTCCTCACTGTTCACTGTACTTCCAAGTTTTGTGTCATCTGCAAATTTTGAAATTGTGCCCTGTGCACCCAAGTCCAAGTCATTAATATATATCAAGAAAAGCAGTGGTCCTAGTACCGACCCCTGGGGAACACCACTGTGTACCTTCCTCCAGTCCAAAAATCAACCGTTCACCACTACTCTCTGTTTCCTGTCACTCAGCCAATTTTGTATCCATGCTGCCACTGTCCCTTTTATTCCATGGGCTTCAACTTTGCTGGCAAGCCTATTATGTGGCACTTTGTCGAACGCCTTTTGGAAATCCATGTACAACACATTGACCTCATCAACCCTTTTCTACAGTATGCATCAGAATCTATAGAGGGCTGCGTGACAGACATGTGACAGAAAGAAAGACTTGCATTTATATAGCTCCTTTCACGACCGCAGGACCTTCCAAAGTGCTTTACAGCCAATGAAGTACTTTTGAAGTGTAGTCACTGTTGTAATGTAGGAAACACGGCAGCCAATTTGTGCACAGCAAGCTCCCACAAACAGCAATGTGACAATGGCCAAATAATCTGTTTTAGTGATGTTGGTTGAGGGATAAATATTGGCCAGGACACCGAGGATAACTCCCCTGCTCTTCTTCGAAATAGTGCCACGGGATCTTTTACGTCCACCTGAGAGAGCAGACGGAGCCTCGGTTTAACGTCTCATCCGAAAGACGGCACCTCCGACAGTGCAGCGCTCCCTCAGCACTGCACTGGGGTTGCCAGGCTAGATTTTGTGCTCAAATCTCTGGCATGGGGCTTGAACCCACGACCTGACACCTGTCATTGGACAGGGCTGGCCACGGAAGCCATTTAGCCTGAAGGGCAGACCTAGGCAATGAGCCGCCAGCCAGGCAATGCCCGTGGCAGATCGTTCTATCAGAGAGCTGAGGCAGGCGCAACTATTTCTTGGCAGTGCTGTGGCAGTTCAGCGGGGCAATGCTGCCAACAGTTCTATCAGGTGCCATGTGAGTGACTCCAGCGGATGAGCATCTTCTGGTGGAGGGGAGGAGCGAGGACCTTATGCGGTGGAAGCAAAGGCCCATCCTGCATCATATCTAAAACCTCGGTATTATATCCCTTTCTTAGGAAATGTCAGCAGGGAGGGGTAGAGGGGAGAGGAGGCAAGACCTACACAATACTGACTGAATGTTACACGGCGTGGAGTTTCTGCTGTGCGCGGGGAGGGTGGTGTAAGCGGTAAAATGTGGCCCAGAATGCGCTGGATACTGCGTCGGTTTTGCCGAGGTGGAGTTGCGGCCAAGTTTCCGTGCAGACTCGGTGAACAGAAGCCCCGACCTAAAATCTGCCGTCAGTCAGCGCAATCAGGCAATGGAATCGATGGGTGACGGCGACGGCCAATCTCCAACATCACAATGTTCTTGGTCTTAATTTATCATTGGCTTCAACTGGCTGTTTGACCTGCCCTTGGTACATAAGACCTGTGACCATCAGCCAATTGAAGCCACACAACGGGGGTCCTACTCGGCTGCAACTGACTGAGTTTAGACTAATTTATACTGAATTTTATAATAATTGCAGCAACTGCAGGACCTGGGTCATGTAGGCATACACAGACCTTTCATTCTTAATTTTGGTCTATAATGAAATGCTTTGCCAGGTCAAAAGTTTTTTTTTTGAAGTGAACTAAAGTTGTAACAGGCGGTCTTTCACTGATAAGTGGACATGGAATGTGCTTTACTGAAAGGCAGCAAACATGGTTGTGACTGCAGGGGGTTAGTCATAGACAACAGAGATAAACAAACCCCTTTTAGATTTGCAGACATCGTGTCTGCAACAAAATAGGCTACAAGATTGTAGAATGATTTTTGGTGGCTAAAGGGGAGGAGTCAAACCTCTGAAGTTTTGAAATGCAGGATACGACGTAGCACATGGCCTGTAACCAGGTGGTTTTCTGCCACTTTTGTAAACTTTATGAGTGAATGAACAATTTTGGGCTCTGATAAAGGCAACTAATGGATAGCCACACAGGATGTGTGAGTGTGAATGTTTGACAGCTCAAACAACTCCGGTCGAACATTAAAGGAACATTTCACCGTTTCTGAATGATTGATTTACTGGAAAACTGTATAAAAAAGTGATGAAAAATATCAGCACTGCAGTCAGAAGGAGGAGCCTGGCTGATCATCTCAACTCGAAGAGCTGCCGCAGTCGAAAGGCGAAGAGCTGCAGTCAAAAGGGCGTGGCCTACAGATGGGTGTCTGTATGATTTCCTGTAACATTATTGGTGTACAGCTCAAATAGTGGTTGGGGTTTTAAAATCTGTCTTAGGAACAATAACAGAACCCGTGTGTCTGGTGTAATTTCTCATAAGTCTCAAGTCAGAACTCTATAACCTGTTGCACGGGGCAAGGGGTAATTATGCACATCCTACAGTCAGGTTTCAATGAACTGCCGATCGCTGTGGGTACAGGTGATTGACGCTGGATTCACGTGACCACGGGTGCCTGTGCAGTGCAACGAACACCCCCCATCCCCCCCGAACGAGCGCAATCGGCGCAAGCCCGCCATTCCAACCTGGGACCGTGGCCAGTTTTGTAGGTGGGGACTGCTGCGAGCGAATAGACTTTTAAACCATCGTAAAAGATGATGGATACTCCAGCGTAAAGTGGTTAACGAATGCAACGCGTTTATTATTTGCAATCTTTAGTGCTATTTCATTCGATTCCGCCCAGGTTACGCTGCTATCTGAGCCTAAGTCATGTGTAAACTGCACGCCTATATACTTGATTTTTCTCCTCAATTAATAAATTTCACCTTAAGTCTGATGCTGTTCTGCTGTTTTCAGGTTGTCCTATGATGAGAGATTGAGTAGAATGGACCGATATTCTCTGGCATTGAAAAGAACGAGAGGTGATCTCATTGCAACGTATAAAATTGTTAGAGGGCTTGACAGGGTAGATGCTGAGAGACTGCCTCCCGTAGCTGGAGAGTCTAGAAGTAAGGGGTTCATAGTCTCATGATAAGGGGTCATTTAGGACTGAGATGAGGAGAAATTTCTTCACTCAGAGGGCTGTGAATCTTTGGAATTCTCTTGCCCCGAGGACTGTGCAGGCTCAGTCGATGAGTATGTTCAAGATTTTTGGGCACGAAGGGAATCAAGGGATGTGGGGGGTAGGGCGGGAAAGTGGAGTTGATGTAGAAGTTCAGTCATGGTCTTATTGAATGGCGGAGCAGGCCCGAGGGGCCGTATGGCCTACTCCTGCTCCTAACTCTTATGTGCTTATGTTCTTTCCCTGAACTGGTGGCCTTAATCAGATGGTGGATTCGTAGACCCTGACTGGAGTGGGTATACGACTCTATTAGTTCCCTGGCCCTGGGGTCGTTTACACAAGATAGAACGAGGTATGGCGCCACCTGTACTCCTCTCTCTTTGGATCTCATGCCCATCGAGGCAGCTGCAGCCCTCCAGAGGAGGTAAATGAACTAGCCTGAGTGGACCTGCGCTAAGTGGAGAAGCATGGGAAAATATTTTAAATTCATTCAGCAAAATGGGCCTGTCAAAATAAGTCAATATTTTCTTCAAAGTGGCGGGGAAGGATTGGAGAAAATGTAATAACTTGTTGCTGTTATTTTTGAAAAGAAATAACAGTGAACCTCTGTTTACCAAGTCCTTTTTTTTAAAGATTTGCAATCGAGCTTTGATTTTCCATCATGCGGGCCATCAACTACAACGGGCTCTTCGGATCCGTTACCATGTGTTGTGTTTGTACCGCTATACACAACTACATAAAATAATAAAGCAGCAGAGACTGAGAGTAACTTCAAGTGATCTTTACTGGGTAACTGGAACTTCGGCACTGACTACAAATCGATACGCGGCTGTTATATACGCTCGCAACTAAGGATGTACATCCGCAAAACAAAGTAGTCCCTTCAATGTTGTATAAATTACACTTCCTCCCCCTTTAGTTTAATAGTATATTAACGCAAAATTTCTATAATTAACATACAGAGCCTGTCTTTACAGTAACCTCTTTGTTTTCTTAAAAGTACCAAAATTCAAATTCCAACATAACATTTTATTTTGTCAACAGCCCTTTTACAAGTCAAGTCTCTGGGGAGGCCTCCTCTGTCTCTCTGGGTAACGTCTCTCCAGACTCTTTTGCTTTGGGGAATGAGACTGTACAGGTACAGGTGCATCAGGTGAGCTATCAGCACAGGTAGAGCTCTCAGCTGTGGATGAGGCTGGTGCTGATGCTGATGAATCAGGAGTGTCTGTTTCCATGTCAGGTGAGTCTGGGCGAGGTATAGGGGTGTTTTCCACCTGAACATCCAGAATTTGGTCCACATGACGTCTCAAAACGTTCTCTCCCACATCCACTATATACCTCAGTGGTCCCTCTCTTGTGGATATTGTCCCTGGTTGCCACTTTTCCGTCCGGAAATCACAAGCAAGAACTGACTGTCCCACACTGAAGCTTCTTGTTGGCTTATCATTCAAATGTTTGAACTGCTTGTTCTCTACATCATGACGTACATTCGATTTAAGAAGGTCCATGCGAGATCTCAGGTTCCTGTTCAGAAACATCATCGCTGGAGTCTGATTAGTGGCGGCGTGTACTGCGTTCCGATAAGCAAAGAGGAAATTGTCTATCTTGTGTTGCAGTGGTAGATTCTCGCTGTACATTGCTTTGATGGCCTTCTTGAAAGTCTGTACGAATCTTTCTGCCAAGCCATTTGTAGCTGGATGGTACGGGGCAGATGTGTAGTGCTTGATTCCATTTTTCCTCATGAACCCTTGGAATTCGTCAGAGACAAATTGTCATCCATTGTCTGTGCAGATTTGTTCTGGTAGGCCATTTCTAGCGAACATGGTCCTCAGAACTTAAATGGTCTTTTCAGATGTGGTTAATTTCATTTTAATGACTTCGGGCCATTTGGAATGTGCATCGACTGCAATCAAGAACATGGAGTCCATGAACGGTCCAGCAAAGTCGATGTGCACACGTTGCCATGGTGATGAGGACCATTCCCATGGATGGAGAGGGGCTTGTGGTGGTGCGTTCTGGACCTTTTGACATCCTGAGCAGCTCTTTGTCAGGTCCTCGATCTGTTTGTCAATTCCCGGCCACCACACGTATCCACGGGCAAGGCTTTTCATCTTTACCGTACCTAAGTGGCCTTCATGCAGTTCATCTAGCACTCGGTTACGAAGCTTGGGAGGAATCACAACTCATGAGCCACACATCAGTGTTCCTCGACACACTGATAACTGCTCCCTCCTAGCTGAGAATGCTGGAAACAATGAGTCGCCATGCGCTGGCCATCCCTTCACAGTGATGTCATAAACTTTTGACAATGTAGGGTCATTGCGTGTTTCTCTTTCAATGAGGGAGTTTGTCACTGGTAGCTGCTCAACTATTGTCGTGTGAAATACCTCTGCTGAATCAACTGTTGTAGTTCTCTCCGAGGTCGGCGGTGGTAAACGTGACAAACCGTCGGCGTTGCCATGTTGCTTGGTCCCCTTGTATTCAATGTCATACAGGTGAGCCCCTAGGAAGAGTGACCATCGTTGCAGCCGTTGTGCCGTCATCACTGGAACGCCCTTCCTTGGGTTGAAGATTGAAACGAGAGGCTGGTGGTCAGTTAACAGTGTAAACTGTTGACCATACAAGTAGTGGTTGAATTTCTTGACTCCCCACACAAGGCTGAGGGCCTCTCGGTCAATCTGTGCATAATTGCGTTCAGCTGTAGTCAATGATCTTGAGGCAAAGGCTATTGGTCTTTCTGAGCCGTCTGGGAACTTATGTGACAACACGGCACCAATGCCATGGGGTGAAGCATCACATGCCAGTCGAATAGGTAAGGATGGGTCAAAGTGAGCTAGCACCTCTTCTGAAGTAATGAGTCTTTTACTCTCTTGAAAAGCTTGTTCACAGCTGTCACTCCACTTCCATTGTGACCCTGTCTGTAGCAGCGCATTTAGTGGATGTAACACTGTGGATAGGTTGGGCAAGAACTTGTGATAGTAGTTCACCAGTCCAAGATATGATCTCAACTGAGACACATTTTCAGGTGTTGGTGCATTAATCACAGCTTCAATCTTGTCTGGAGACTTGTGTAAACCGTCCTTGTCAATCACATGTCCACAGTATGAGATTTCCTTTTTGAAAAACTCACACTTGTCTCGGTTCGCTCGGAGCCCATACTTCCGTAACCTGATGAGCACCTGTTCAAGGTTGGAAAGGTGGTCATTGTCATTCTTGCCAGTAATGATGATGTCATCAAGATAACACTGAGTACCTGGGATCCCCTGCAGGACTTGGCCCATTGCCCTTTGCCAGATTGCAGGAGCTGATGCTATTCCAAATACCAGCCGATTGTACTGGTAAAGGCCTTTGTGCGTATTTATTGTCAGGTACTTCTTTGATGCATCATCAATTTCCATTTGGAGATCGGCCTGGGCCAAGTCAATCTTTGTGAAGCGTTCCCCTCTTGACAGGGAAGCAAAGGTGTCCTCAGTGCGAGGCAATGGGTACTGTACTGTGTGGAGGACTGGGTTAACAGTCACTTTAAAGTCTCCGCAGATGCGCACTTTTCTTGACTTTCCTGGTTTTGTGCTGGAGGTTTTCCTCATCACTGGAACTATAGGTGTGGCCCATTCACTCCAATCCACCTTGGACAGGACCCCTAATTGCTCCAAGTTCTCCAGCTCTGCTTCTACTGAAGGGCGAATTGCATAAGGCACTGGTCTGACCTTGTGGAACTTTGGATTTGCGTTCTCCTCAATCTTAATTTTTGCTTTCATGCCCTTAAGTGTTCCTATTCCCTTCTTGAACACTTCCTGAGAGTCAGAGAGTATTTGTGACAGTCTCTCAGGAGTGGCGTTGCTGTTCTCCTTTGTTGACACAAACAGTGCTTGGATGGTGTGCCAATCCAACTGTATTTTCCTGAGCCATTCGTGTCCCAGCAATGGTGGTCCTCCATTTTCCACTACATAGAGGTTCAATTGCGGTATTTTTTTTTCTTTGTATGTCACTGTCACTTTTATTTTACCTTTGGGGCACACCCTTTGTCCTGTGTATGTCTTTAACAGTACTTTAGTTGGCCTTAGCGGTATGTGTGAAAACAGTTGTTTGTAGTCATGTACAGAGATCACTGTTAAAGCTGAGCCTGTGTCCAACTCCATTTTCAGCCTAACTCCTGCCACTTTTGGAGTAACCCATATTATTCTGTGATCTCCTGTCTCTTTCACACTGTGTAGTTTTAAACAAGCCAAATCCTCTTCCTCTGAGTCTGTGTCACTTTTTTCTTTATCTGAACTGTCTTCAGTCACGTGGTGTACCTTCTTGTATCTATCTTTGAAAGGTTTCTTGTTTTCAGTCACTTGATGTACCTTTTTGTTACTCTGTATTGTATCAGTTTTTGGCTTCTTATTTGCTTTGCAGACTCTTTCAATGTGCCCTCGTCTGCCACATTGTCTGCAGTCTTTATCTTTAAACCAACAGTCATTGTGGTCATGTGACATTTTGCCACAGCGATAGCACTTCTTTTCTTGTTTCAGTGACATTTTATTAGTTGAATATTCCAGGGATTTTTGTTGAATTTCTAAGGCGCCACGTGCTGCTGCTTCCATTGATATTGCGATACTCAGAGCCTTCTCCAATGTTAGGTCTTTTTCAGACAGAAGCTTCTTTTGTGTGCTTTCACTTTGCATGCCACACACAAATCTGTCCCTCAATGCGTCTGATAAGCCCACTCCAAATTGGCAATGTTCTGATAATTTGCGCAACTTTGCCAAATATTCAGAAATGCTTTCATTTTTGCTCTGGTTCCGTTTATGGAATTTAAATCTTTCGGCTATGAGCAGTGGTTTGGGGCTTAAATGGTCTTGGAGTATGTCCACTATTTGTTTGAATGTTTTGTTTTCTGGCTTTTCATGGGTTAATAAACTACGTAGCAGCCCGTATGTCTTTGCACCCATAACACTCAGCAAAACAGTGGCTTTCTTTTCTACTTCCACTCCGTTAGCCTCACAGTACAACTCCACTCTTTCAATGTAAGTTGCCCAGTCTTCAATGCTGCTATCAAATGCTGCAATAGTGCCAATCATCGCCATTTATTTTTCCAAACCTGTTTTTCTTTCTTTACTAGTTAGCTAGCGTCATGCAAGCCCTGTGCACTTTTCACTTGACTTACGTATCCCCTGCCTAGCTTAGCAAGCGTGCTCCGTTTTCTCTACCTTCTCGCTCCTTTCTTCCAAGTTTCGGTGTCCTCTGGATGCGATGCCAGAATAGGAAGACGTAGGTTCATAATTCTCGTCGCCAATTTGTTGTGTTTGTACCGCTATACACAACTACATAAAATAATAAAGCAGCAGAGACTGAGAGTAACTTCAAGTGATCTTTACTGGGTAACTGGAACTTCAGCACTGACTATACAAATCGATACGCATCTGTTATATACGCTCGCAACTAAGGATGTACATCCGCAAAACAAAGTAGTCCCTTCAATGTTGTATACATTACACCATGGTTACAGGCCTGTCAGCCATTTTAACACGTGGGGAAATGCAGGGCTTCATTCTTTAAATCGCTGCTTCAGCTGTTGGGAGGGTTCTTGGGGGCGCGTCACTGTAGTGCGACTTCCATTATCAGACCGCTGAAGGTCTTTTTTTTTGGGAGACGGACGAGTTGACCCTCGCTATTACTAAATTCACGAGGCCTACAAGGCTCACAAGCTTGCTGGCTTCTCCTTTCTTCCCCGCTCCCCCACCGCCCCCCCCCCAACCTCGCCCTGCCCATCATCTCCTGATTGGTATGGGTCCTCGAGCACTGGCAAACGTCGCCTAAATAACTGTTTATATCGACTCAAGGAACAGCACCTCATCTTTCGATTAGGCACTTTACAGCCTTCTGGACTCAACATAGAGTTCAACAATTTCAGACCATAACCCCGGCCCCTATCATATATATATTTTTAATCCACACTTTTGTTCTGTTCTTCTCTCCCACATAGCAGCTGTCTTCCATTCCGCCAGCGCAATTTACACTTCATCTAGAGCCATCCTTTGTTTCTTAACCTGTCCCATTACCATCTCCTCTCGCCTTGAATATCTCTTAATGTCTCTTAACCTCTCCTGCCTTCTATCCTATCACAGACCTTCCCTTTTGTTCTTTCATCCCCTCCCCCATTTCCCAGCCCCTACACTTGCTTGAAAATCTGTTCCATTTCCTGCGTTTTTCCAGTTCTGACGAAAGGTCGTCGACCTGAAACGTTAACTCTGTTTCGCTCTTCACAGATGCTGCCTGACCTGCTGAGTATCTCCAGCATTTTCTGTTTTTATTTACATCGACTGTCTGCCAGATGATGGGAGGTTGATTGTAACCCTAACTACCCAGCAAAAACTGGACAGGACAGGGTGGCAGTTAAAATGGACCCGGTTACTTAACTCCCGGAAAGCCACCTGGACATGACCGTTTCAAATTTCAACCTTCTGCGCTGTAGAGCTCCCTTGCTATAGACTAGTGAAATACTGTGGATGCTGGGAATCTGAAATAACAACACAAAGTGCTGGAAACACTCAGCAGGTCAGGCAGCATCGAGGAGAGAGAAACAAGAGTCAATGTTTTGGGTCGATGACCCTCTGTCAGAACTCAATCTGCTGCTGGCTTCACCTTTCTTCCCCCACTCCCCCTCGCCCACCCCATCATCTCCTGACTGGTGCTTGGCTTGTATGGGAACTCAGCTCTGATGAAGGGTCATCGCCCCGAAACGTTAACTATGTTTCTCTCTCTCTCCACGGATGCTGCCTGACCTGCTGAGTGTTTCCAGCACTTTCTGTTATTCCCTCTCTATAGACCTCAGCATTACCATCCCCATCCGGCTTTCCGTGGCTCAGTGGGTAGCACTTTTGCCTCAGAATCAGAAAGTTGTGGGTTCAAGTCCCACTCCAGAGACTTGAGCACATAAATCTAGGCTGATGTTCCAGTGCAGTGCTGAGGGAGCCGGGAGCAAGCGGAAGCCAAGCGCAAGGAGCGCACGTCAACCCAAGCACCCCACCCACCCGCCCCTTCAACCACCGTCTGTCCCACCTGTGACAGAGACTGTAGGCCCCGCATTGGACTCATCAGTCACCTGAGAACTCATTTTTAATGTGGAAGCAAGTCATCCTCAGTTCCGAGGGACTGCCTAAGAGAGAGAGGGAGCGCTGCACTGTTGGAGGTGGATGAGACGTTAAACTGAGGCCCTGACTGCCCTCTCAGGTGGACGATTTGAAGAAGAGCAGGGGAGATACCCCCGGTCTCCTGGCCAATATTTACCCCTTAATCAACATCACTAAAAAAAAACACAGATTATCTGGTCATTATCGCATTGCTGTTTGTGGGAGCTTGCTGTGTGCAAATTGGCTGCTGTGTTTCCTACATTGCAGCAACTGTGTCTTCCATTACGTTTTGGGGTTTTTATGCTGGGTATCTTCACAGGTCATTTCTGTAAGCAGACCGCACCATCGCTTATGATTCAAAGTGCACCCTTTCCTGCCCAATGTCTAAAAAGAAAAAAGACTTGCATTTATATAGTGCCTTTTATGACCATTGGACGTCTCAAAGCGCTTTTACAGCCAATGAAGTACTTTTGGAGTGCAGTCACTGTTGTAATGTGGGAAATGCGGCAGCCAATTTGCGCACAGCAAGCTCCCACAAACAGCAATGTGATAATGGCCAGATAATCTGTTTTTGTTATTTTGATTTAGGGATAAATATTGGCCCAGGGACACCGGGGAGAACTCCCCTGCTATTTCTCAAAAGAGTGCCGTGGGATCTTTTACATCCACTTGAGCGAGCAGACAGGGTCTCGGTTCAACGTCTCATCTGAAAGACGGCACCTCCGACAGTGTAGTACTCCCTCAGCACCGCACTGGAGTGTCAGCCTAGATTTATGCACTACAAGTCCCTGGAGTGGGACTTGAAACCACAACTTTCTGACTCAGAGGCGAGTGTGCTACCCACTGAATCACAGCCGACATTAGAATAATACAACCTTACAGAAGGAGGCCATTCGGCCCATCGTGCCTGTGCCGGCCCTTTGTAAGAGCTTTCCAATTAGTCCCACTCCCTGCTCTTTCCTCAAAGCCCTGAAAATTTAAGCTCTTCAAGTAGAATTCCCTTTTGAAAGTTACTATTGAATCTGTTTCCCCAACCCTTTCAGGCAGCGCATTCCAGATCATAGCAATTCACTTTGGAAAAAAATTCTCCTCTTCCCCCTCTGGCTCTTTTGCCAATGATCTTCGATCGGTGTCCTCTGGTTACCGACCCTCCTGCCAGCAGAAACAGTTTTACCTTATCTACTCCAGCAAAGCCCCATATATTTTGAACACCTCTATTAAATCTCCCCTTAACCTTCTCTAGGAAAGTGATAGCGAGACCCAGGGGACCCCGTGGCTCAGTGGCAGCACTCCCACCTCTGACTCAGAAGGTTGTGGGTTCAAGTGGTTGATTGTGGACAGGGTGGCAGTTAAAATGGACCAGGTTACTTACCTGCTGAAAAGCCACCTGGATACAGCCATTACAAATTTCAACCTTCTACACTGTAGAGCTCCCACTCTATAGATCTCAGCAGAACCATCTCCCCTACAGCTTTCCGTGGCTCAGTCGTTAGCACTCCCGCCTCCGAGTCCGAAAGTTGTGGGTGCAAGTCCCACTCCAAAGACTTGAGCACATAATCCAGACTGGCACTCCAATGCAGTACTGAGGGAGTGCTGTACTGTCAGAGGTGCCGTCTTTTGGATGAGATGTTAAACTGAGGTGCCGACTGCCCTCGCTGGTAAAATATCCCATGGCACCATTTCGAAGAAGAGCTGGGCTGGTGTTCTGGCCAACAATAATCCCTCAACTAACACCAAATGATCTGGTCATTATCTCATTGCTGTTTGTGGGTGCTTGCTATGCGCAAATTGGCTGCCCCGTTTCCTACATTACAACAGTGACTACACTTCAAAAAGTACTGCATTGGCTGTAAAGTTCTTTGGGATGTCTTGAGGTCATGAAAGCCACTATATAAATGCAAGTTCCTTCTTTCTTTCTTACTCTGTAAACGGACTACTGAAATATGCTACACACGACCACACAAATTCTCTCTGGCAGCAGGCTAGATATACAGTCTTGCCAAATCTAAGGTGCCGGCTTTTGGGCCAACAAGTGATTTATGTACTTAAGATAGATGAACGAATGACTGTTTGGCTGTGAGATTCACTCACTGGCTGATGACGGAAGCCTGCCTGGAGTCTGCCAGTCTAAGAGAAAGTCTGTGACCATCAGCTGTCCATCGCAGCGGGCACCAGCCAATTAATGAGCCTTCCCTTCTCCTCCAATGTTCTCAGGAAACAAGTGTCAATCAAAGTCCCTGCACCACTAGGGGCTGATCCTTTCAATCTGTAACTCAGGCTGGTGAACCGCCCTGCAGATGTCCTTCCCCAAAGCAGCAAGACGACTGCATCTCTCATTACAAAAAGAAAATACTGCAGATGCTGGAAATCTGAAATAAAAACAGAAAATGCTGGAGATACTCAGCAGGTCAGGCAGCATCTGTGAAGAGAGAAACAGAGTTAACGTTTCAGGTCGATGACCTTTCGTCAGAACTGGGAAAAAGAGGAAATGGAACAGATTTTTAAGCGAGTTTAGGGGCTGGGAAAGGGGGGAGGGGATGAAAGAACAAAAGGGAAGGTCTGTGATATGGTAGAATTGTTCTTCTTTGAACAGAGGCCCAACCAGTCCCCATCCACCACCACCCTCCTCCGCCTGGCTGAACTTGTTCTCACATTGACTGCACTCACTTCCTCCAAATCAAAGGTGTTACTATGGGAACCCGCATGGGTCCTAGCTATGCCTGCCATTTCGTGGGATATGTGGAACACTTTGTTCCAGTTCTACTCAGGTCCCCTCCCTCACCTCTTTTTCCGGTACATTGATGACTGTATCGGTGCCGTTTCTTGCTCTCGCCCTGAACTAGATAATTTCATTCACTTTGCTTCCAATTTCCACCCTTCCCTCATCTTCACATGGCCCATCTCCGACTCTTCCCTTCCCTTCCCTTCCTTGACTTCTCCGTCTCCATCTCTGGGGATAGGTTATTGACAAACATTCACTACAAGCCCACCGACTCCCACAGCTACCTGGACTACACTTCCTCCCACCCCGCCTCCTGAAAGGACTCTATTCCATTCTCCCAGTTCTCTGTCTCCGCCGCGGCTGTTCTGACGATGCCACTTTCTATACTAGTGCTTCTGACATCTCTTCCTTTTTCCTCAACTGAGAATTCCCCTCTACTGTGGTTGACACGCCCCTTGACCGTGTCCGTTCTATCTCCCGCACTTCTGCCCTCACCCCTGCCCCTCCCTCCCGGAACCACAATAGAGATCCCCATGTCCTCACCTTTCACCCCACCAGCCTCCACATTCAACAGATCATCCTCCGCCATTTCCGCCACCTCCAGCATGATCCCACCACCAAACACATCTTCCCCTCACCTCCTCTTTCAGCATTCCAAAGGGACCGCTCCCTCCGCGACACCCTGGTCCACTCCTCTATCACCCCCAACACCCCTTCCCCTTCACCCAGCACCTTCCCGTGCAAGCGCAGGAGATGCAACATATGCCGTTATACCTCCCCGCTTCCCACTGTCCAGGGCCCCAAACACCCCTTCCAGGTGAAACAGCGATTTACTTGTACTTCTTGCAATTTAGTATACTGTATTCGCTGCTCACGATGTGGTCTCCTCTACATTGGGGAGACCAAACGCAGATTGGGTGACCGCTTTGCGGAACACCTCCGTTCAGTCCGTAAGGGGGACCCTGAGCTTCCGGTCGCCTGTCACTTTAATTCTCCGCTCCATTCCCACTCAGACCTCACCGCCCTCGGCCTCTTGCATTGTTCCACGGAAGCTCAGCGTAAACTCGAGGAACAGCACCTCATCTTTCGATTAGGCACTTTACAGTCTTCTGGACTCAACATAGAGTTCAACAATTTCAGATCATAACCTCAGCCCCTATCCTATATATATTTTTTATCCACACCTTTTGTTTGTGTCTGTTCTTCTCTCCCACATGGCAGCTGTCCTTCATTCTGCCAGCGCAATTTACACTTCATCTAGAGCCACCCTTTGTTTCTTAACCTGTCCCATTACCATCTCCTTTTACCTTGAATATCTCTTAATGTCTCTGAACCTCTCCTGCCTTCTACCCTATCACAGACCTTCCCTTTTGTTCTTTCATCCCCTCCCCCATTTCCCAGCCCCTACCCTTGCTTAAAAATCTGTTCCAATTCCTCTTTTTTTGCCAGTTCTGACAAAAGGTCATCGACCTGAAACGTTAACTCTGTTTCTCTCTTCACAGATGCTGCCTGACCTGCTGAGTATCTCCAGCATTTTCTGTTTTTATTTCATCTGGAACAAATAGCCCATTCATGAATATTGAATGAAAGCCAATCTTTGATAATGGGAAAAGATACTGGTCATTGAATACAATAGCTCCAGCCAATTGACTCCTTGGATTTACCTGCCAGTACACTTTACACCTAATCACAGCCTATTACCATCTCGTCTAGCTTCTAATCTCTTTTACTTCTTTTGGTTCTTTTATTCTTTTGTCCGATCGCAGCCCTGCCTTCGATCTAGTTCCTTTTCTCTCCAGTTTTGAAGAAGGGTCAAACCCGAAACGTCAACTCAAATTTCTCTCCACGGATGTTGCCTGACTTGCTGAGTTTTTCCAGCATTTTCTGTTGTTATCCTTGGATTTACTGCTGTCCTCAATCTTATCAATCAGCCAGGTTGGCCAGAATTTAACTGACGCGTTTCATTTCCTTTAGAGGGATTACCCTCTGTTTTAACCCCTTCTGTGTTGATTCTAGTAGTACAAAACAGAAGTTCAAAAACTCAACACAGGCAAAAAGAGTCGATTTTTGTCACAGCCTGTAACTTTAGATTCTGCAAATTAAAATTGCCTCTGTGATCATTTTCCATCTCATTCAATCAATTTTTTTCTTGGTAAACTATATATTTTTCTCCTCCACCTGCACCACCTCCCCACCCCCCCCCCCCCCGCCATCATCCAACCGTCTCCCATGCCCTTGTGTCCATTGTTCTTGTGCCATAGACATTAGCCCAAGTGATGTGTGACGTAAGAAAACTACTCGGCACTTGGTCTAAGCGTTAAACAAAGCTTTAATCAACTGTTTTACAACATGGAGGTCTAGTTGTGTCCTTCACTAGTTCCTGTTAAGAATGTCCTGCATAAGGGCATATGGGAGTATTTATACTCTCCCCGGACAGCGCCACCCGCAGGCCGCTCAGTACTATTTCATAAGTCTTTCTTTCATGAATGGCTGATTCATGTCAATGTGCATGATCGCAAGGAAAGATGTCCCTGTGTTGTAGTCCCATTCCTTGTCTCTCTTCCCAAACACTTGCTCACATTAAATTGCATTTGCCACCTTCCTTCCCACCCGCTAGCCTAGCCAAATGGTCCTGAAGACTTTTACAGTCCTCGTTGCTGTTTGCCAAGCCCAGTAGTTTTGTTGCCCCATCCAATTTTGATATCCTACTTCCTCTATCCAATAACAATATGTACCAAGAACTAAAGTATGCGCAGCACCGACCCCTGGAGAACACCAGTTCCAACCCTTCTCCGATCCAAGCAACACCCATTTGTTTCCTATCCGTCAGCCAACTTCCTCTGCTCGTTGCTATATTTTCTTTTATATCATACGCCTGAACTTTCCCAACAAGACTCTTGTGAGACACCTTATCGAACGCCATACACGTCACATCTACTGCATTCTCTTTACGTATCCACTTCTTCAAAAAAAAAACCTCTATTCAATTTGTCAATTGTCCCTCCAGTAACTCCCCGCCCATTTTTGCAATGCTCGCTGATGTTAGCCAAGGTCACGACCCCATCAAGAGCGAATGCCCTCAGGAGAGAGGGCAGAAGGGGGAGCCACACAGCTCAAGTGACCCCCCCCTAACAATTTCCGAGGGCCACTTTTAACTATGATGGCTCACAAGGGCACCAGGTGCAATCCTCCCGTTTCAAAAGTGGATTAAACATACGCCACGTGATGATAGTATGCTACCCCTAACTTTCAGAGTTATTGGCCACAACGTTTGACGCTTGCTTGGCTGCCATTTTGGGGCCCCCGCCCTGCGATTGTGAATGCGATCTGATTGTGTTCAGGGCATCATTAGAGGAGAAATAAATAGGATTTGTAGCCAAATAGAAAAATGGGCCTGTGACACAACATTAGGGATTCAGATAATGAATTTCTGACAGTTTGTTATGCTAATCTAACACAATCTGGTTTGCTAATATTAAATGTAATGGTATGCTGGATACAACTGAGGCAATTAGGTGGTTAGAATTTTATTCACAATCCCATAAATTCATTACCGGCTGCAGTTAGATTGCATATATAAAAAAGATGCATAATTAACCTTCCAGCTATATCTTTGATGGGAGTAAAAGTGCTGGGAGATAAAATGGGACAGATCGTGATTTGGTCTCAAAGCTGGGTTCCACCGTCGCCCCCCCCCCCCACCAACCTTCTCTTTGAAGATTGACAGAAGCGAAACTCCTTGCTAATTTCTCCTGAGGGTCAGTAGAAGACAAGTCTAGCATTGAAAAAAAAAACAGGCAAGGTAAAGCACTTCATCACTCACATTCAAGAGCCAGGAGCCTTGCGTTCAACACGTGGCCTGCGGCTCTTTAAGATGCATGAATTCCCGTCACAGAGGCCCGGCCATTAAAAGCCAATGCCAGACCAATACACGCTCACTTTCCTCAGTCTTAATCTTAGAGAAGATGTTGCTTTGGCTTTCCCTCTGATCTTGTGTTCTCTCTCTCTCTCTCTCTGTACTGGAATGTGCAGGAATCAGACCCAGGGCTTGTCCTGTTGCATGCTGGACAAGAGTTCAATATGAAAGTGCGTGATGGGCTTCACCAGCCAAACTGAAGCGACTCCCGCTCCCCCCACTCCTCCTCCCCAGGCACCCGCAGGAATCCATAGCGCAATTAAAGTCTTGCATTTATATAGCGCCTTTCATGACCTCAGCTCGTCCCAAAGCGCGTTACGGCCAATGAATGTACTTTTGAAGTGTTGTCACTTTTGTAATTAGTGCCCGCCCAAAGCTGGCACAGGAAGAGATGCTGGATAGAGATATAAGTCTTTGTGACAAAGATGGTCGAGGAGTTTTTTTTTCTTTAACCAAAGCAGTCATCTCTCCCAGGCCTGGACATGTCTGAGTGATGGGGGCATGAGGAAATGGGGGATGGGGTGGGCGGGGTAGGTGCGGATGGAGGCCAGGAAGTACCTAACAGAAAGAGAAACAGTACGTGGAACAGCCACTCTGGGCGACTGTCCTGTATCCCCTAGTGGCCTATTACGGAGTAGTATAGGCAGAGACCAGCAATAAGGTCACCAGATCTTCAGCACCAAAAGCAAGGGAAAGAAATAATTTTTTAATGGGAAGGACGAAGGAACAACCTGATCTTCACGGATCACGCTGTAGAACCTTCTCCCTAAGATCCCGTCTTTGATTGTTCTCCTTTGACCCTAATCCATTGCTATGTTGAGAGCATAGTCTAAGTGGTCTCAATAATTATACTATCTCTACATATACGTACCATAGCGTGCACACCTCACATTAGAAAGAAAGAAAGACCTGCATTTATATAGCACCTTTCATGATAAATTGCAATGTGATAATGACCAGAAAATTTGCTTTAGTGATGTTGATTGAGGGATAAATATTGGCCCAGGACACCAGAGATTACTCCCTTGCTCTTCTTCGAAATAGTGCCATGGGATCTTTTACATCCACCTGAGAGAGCAGACGGGGCCTCGGTTTAATGTCCCATCTGAAAGACAGCACCTGAGACAGTGCAGCACTCCCTCAGCACTGTGCAGGGAGTATCCGCCTAGATTTTTCTGCCCAAGTCTCTGGAGTGGGACTTAACTTCACAACCTTCTGACTCAGAGGTGTGAGTGCTACCCACTGAGATCACCAGGGATGAGATGTGTACCCATCACTGCTAGAATTCCAGGGGCCGGGGGGGTGGTGGCCACTCTACTTGACCACCCAAGGACCAGCGGGAGTTCCAGTAGGAGCCATTATCCCGCCAGCACCGCCTCTATTTGTGACATTAGGCTGCAAGGTGGTAAAGGCAGCAACTGCTAGCCCCACCTCCACAGGAAACCCCAGAGTAAGGTAGAAAGGAGTGGAGAGCTGACGTAAGCAGGGGGCCGGGGTGTGGAGAGATGGGTCCTGCCCCTAATCCCACAGGAAGAACTCTGAGACATACACCGAGAATTTCGCCGGGGGTGCCGGAGTGGGGGAAGCGGTGTTCCCAGCTTCCTGCTGTAACTTTGCTGGAAGATTGGCAGGGTGTTTGCGCTGCATCTCCCGAGTACTGCACCAATCTTACGCTGAGGCCACGGTGGAAGAACGGGAGAAACCTGCGGATACTCTACCCTGTGTTGTTTAGAGTACGAAAAAACTGACACTAAGATTGCTTATGAGAAAACATTCAGCATCTGAAAGAAAGACTTGCACTTATATAGTGCCTTTAATGGCCTCTAGATGAGGGAACTAGAGGTAATATGAGAGAGCTAGATGTAATATGAGGGAACTAGATGTAACATCTCAAAGTTTGCAGACGACACAAAGCTGGGTGGGCGTGTGTGCTGCGAGGAGGATGCAGAGAAACTGGTCAGGTTGGGTGATTGGGCAGATGCATGGCAGATGCAGTATAATGTGGCTAAATGCGAGGTTCTCCACTTTGGTGGCAAAAACAGGAAGACAGGTTATTAGCTGAACGGCAATAGAGTAGGAAAAGGGGAAGTGCAACGAGACCTGGGTGTCCTTGTGCACCAGTCGCTAAAGGTAAGCATGCAGGTGCAGCAGGCGGTTAAGAAGGCAAATGGTATGTTGGCCTTCATAGCGAGAGGGTTCGAGTACAGGAGCAAGGATGTCTTGCTGCAGTTGTACAGGGCCTTGGTGAGACCACATCTTGAGTATTGTGTGCAGTTTTGGTCGCCTTATCTGAGGAAGGACGTTTTTGCCATGGAGGGAGTGCAGCGAAGATTCACCAGACTGATACCTGGGATGGCAGGAATGACGTATGAAGAGTGATTGAGTCGATTAGGCTTATATTCGCCAGAGTTTAGAAGAATGAGAGGGGCTCTCATTGAAACTTATAAAACTCTAACAGGACTAGACAGACTAGATGCAGGAAGGATGTTCCTGATGGCGGGGGAGCCCAGAACTCGGGGTCACAGTCTAAGGATAAGGGGTAAGCCATTTAGGACTGAGATGAGAAGGAATTTCTTCACCCAGAGAGTGGTGAACCTGTGGAATTCTCTACCACAGAAGGCAGTTGAGGCCAACTTATTAAATATATTCAAGAAGGAGTTAGATATATTTAATAAGGCTAAAGGGATCAAGGGATATGGGGAGAAAGCAGGGACAGGGTACTGAATTTGGAGGATCAGCCATGATCTCATTAAATGGCGGAACAGGCTCGAGGGCCGAATTGCCTACTCCTGCTCCTATCTTCTATGTTTCTATGTTTCTCAGGATGTCCCAAAGTGCTTTACAGCCAATGAAATACTTTTTGAAGTGTAGTCACTGTTGTAATGTAGGAAAAGCAGCAGCCAATTTGCGCACAGCAAGCTCCCACAAACAGCAATGTGATAAGTGACCAGATAATCTGATTCAGTGATGTTGGTTGGGAGATAATTATTGGCCAGGACACTGAGGAGAACTGCCCTCCTTTTTTTATTCAAAGTAGTGCCTCGCTCAGTACTCCTCTGAGAGTATCAGTCTAGATTTGGTGCTCCAGTCTAACTGGAGTGGGTACTTGATTCAAGAAGAAACAAGAGAGCTACCCACTGAGCCGCAGCTGGTGCCCTGAGCAATGTCCCCGACTGTGACCGAGAAAAAAAAGCCATCGCAACAACCGCGTTAAACTTTCCTATCAAGCACTGGGGGTCCCAACGCGTGAGTACGGACGGAGTACTCACGCGTGGACCTGATGGAAGTGCCGGTTTCTTGCATGCACTACGCATGCGCGGGAAACCGGCATTTCCGATCCTCTGAACCAAGGGGTTCAGAGGTCGAACGCGTGCGCGCAGGAGTCTGCGTGTGCGCGTTGAACTTCCTTTTTTTTTTACAGGCTTGCCCGTGCGTGAAGGCCTCGACTTTTTGCACATCTAAAAACCAGACGTAAGGACTTCATTTTAAAAGGTAAGTGGTCAATTAATTAAAATTAGAACATTTTTTCCACAGGTTTATTATTTTTAAATACTTTACAGTAAGGTAAGTGTATTTTTAGCCCTGATTTTTTATAAAATTATTTTTTTCAAAAATTTAAATTATTGTTTAAAATAGTTATTTAAAGTTATTTATAGTTCATTTAAATAGTGTGATTTTTTTCCAAATTTATTTTAAGGTTAAGTACTGTTTTGGGCGCCCGGAGTTTTCATGAGTTTGACAGGTCTTATGTCAAACTCATGAATGGGCTTTTCCCTCCTCCGGTTGGTTGCCCAGTGCTCACGTGATCCCAGCGGACGCATCGCACTAAGTACGCCGCTGGATCACGCAAGCACAGCGCGCCGGGAGCTGGACCGGGCCACAGACAGGAAATCCACGCAGGCCCAGGCCTCAACTGCCGGCGCGCTAGGTAAGTGTAGGTCGGGGGCTTGCACCCACGGGAAGCCCCCGACACCAATTTCTGGGCCATTATCACTGGGTGTGGAGAGATGAACTGCTGTGTTACCCAGCTGGTGAGCAAATTATTTAAATACATCAGCGTTTTTTCTTCTGATAGGATAGAGAATTCCCCTTAAATCTTTTTAGCCGACCAAAGCTCCAAGAGACTTGCATCAATTTCTATCTCTACCCCAGTGCTGTGAAATGAGACAATTAGAAATATCCGAGCTGATTCGGAAGGATTAATTAACTTCAAAGCCTGTGAACAACGACTTGACATCAAATATTAGTGATAGTTAAACAAACTTTGTTCTTCTGAGAATTTGATATTGTAATTATCTGTCATGGTTCTGTAAAGATGCTCACAATTATGGCAAAAGAGTGGAATGTAGTATTGATTTATGGACTAGCGTCAAGACCAACTCACGACTGTGCCAACCTAATTTGCTGCATAACGCACCCGAACCACTTGTCACTGATTGTGATGTGTTAGTTTGAACTTAGAGTCAGAAGAGTCATTATGGCACCGAAGGAGGCCATTTGGCCCATCGTGTCCATGCTGGCTCTCTGTAGAGCAATCCAGTCAGTCCCGTTCCCCTGCTCTATTCCTGTAGCCCTGCAAGTTTATTTCCCTCAAGGGCCTATCCAATTTCCTCTTGAAATTATTGATCGTCTCCGCTTCCACCACCCTCGTCGGCAGCGAGTTGCAGGTCCTCACCACTTGCTGCGTAAAAAAGTTCTTCCTCACTTCCCCCCCCTGTATCTCTTGCCCAAAACCTTGAATCTGTGTCTCCTAGTCCTTGTACCATCAGCTAATGGGAACAGCCTTTCTCTGTCTACCTTATCTAAACACGTCATAACCTTGTACACCTCTATCAAATCTCCCCTCAACTTCCTTTGCTCCAAGGAGAACAACCCCAGCTTCTCCAACCTGTCCTTGTAGCTAAGATCCCCCATCCCCGGAACCATTCTGGTAAATCTCCTCTGCACCCTCTCAAGGGCCTTCACATCCTTCCTAAAGTGTGGTGACCAGAACTGGATGCAATACTCCAGTTGTGGCCTAACCAGAGCTTTATAAAGGTTCAGCATAACTTCCCTGCTTTTGTACTCAATACCTCTATTTATGAAGCCCAAGATCCCGTATGTTTTGTTAACCACTCTCTCAATATGTCCTGCCACCTTCAGGGACCTATGAACAGGAACCCCAAGGTCCCTCTGTCCCTGCACACTCTTTAAAACTGTGCCATTAAGTGTATATTGCCACTCCCTTTCCCTTCTGCCAAAATGTATCATCTCACACTTCTCTGTATTAAATTCTATCTGCCACTTGTCTGCCCATTCTGCTAGCCTTTCTATGTCCTGTTGCAGTCGATTAGTATCATCCTCACTGTTTGCCACACCCCCAAGTTTGGTATCATCGGCAATTTTTTAAATTTTACTCTGTATTCCAATATCCAGGTCATTTATATATCAAAAAAAGCAGTGGCCCCAGCACTGACCCTTGGGGAACACCACTGTCTACCATCCTCCAGTCTGAAAAACAACCATTTATCACAACTCGCTGTTTTCTGTCCTTAAGCCAATTCCTTATCCAAGCTGCCACTGACCCACCTATTCCGTGAGCCTCGATTTTGTTAACCAGCCTTCTATGTGGTACTTTGTCAAACGCTTTCTAAAAATCCATGTAGACAACATCCATTGCATTCCCTTCATCAACCTTCTCTGTTACTTCATCAAAACATTCAATTAGATTAGTCAAACATGATCTGCCTTTTACAAATCCGTGCTGGCTCTCCTTAATTAACTTAAACCTCTCCAAGTGCCTGTTAATTTTTTCCCCGATTATTGTTTCTAAAACTTTACCCACCACTGATGTTAAACTGACCGGCCTCTAGTTACTAGGATTGTCCTTACACCCTTTCTTGAACAAAGGTGTCACATTTGCCACTTTCCAATCCTCTGGCACCTCCCCCGCATCTAGGGAAGATTGGAAAATTATGGCAAGCCCTTCCGCTATCTCCACCCCCATTTCCCTTAGCAACCTGGGATGCAGGCCATCTGGACCAGGCGACTTACCACCTCATTCCCCAGCACCAGATCCAGCAATGCCTCCTTCCTAGCTGGGCCGAGAACATACTGGTCAGGGAAGTTCTCCTGAACACATTTCAAAAATTCCTCCCCCTCCTTCCCTTTGCTCTAACATTATCCTAATCGATATTTGGGTTATTAAAGTCCCCCAATATTACCACTCTATAGTTCTTGCACATCTCTGTGATTTCCCTGCAGATTTGCTCCTCTCTCTCTCTCTCACTATTTGGAGGCCTATTGAATACCCCCAATAGGGTGATAGAAACATAGAAACATAGAAGATAGAGCAGGAATAGGCCTGTGATCATACCCTTTTTGCTTCTCAACTCTAACCAAATAGATTCTGTCCTTGCCCCCTCAAGGACATCCTCTCTTTCCAACACTACAATGTCTTCCCTAATCAGTACTGGTGGCTTGCATCCCAAGTTGCCACCCCACCTCCCTTTTTTCCTTCCCTTTCTTTTCTGCACACCTTGTATCCGTGAATATTAAGTCCTTACTGTTTTTAAGCCACGTTTCTGATATTGCCATTATATCATATTCCCACATGGCTAATTGTGCTTGTAGCTCACCAACCTTATTCACCACACTTTGTGCGTTTACATACATGCATTCCAAACCTGTCTTTGTATTCCTCATAGTCCTTCTTAGTCTGCTCCTATCTAATATGGTACTACAGGTTGAACACCGGTAATCCGGCAACTGACGGTCCGGCACCTTCAGTGGTCCGGCACAAGGAAGGTCCTGCTGTCACATTCCCTCCCTGGGATGGGTCCGGCTCGGGTCCCGGGACCGCCGCCGGGTCAGGATCAGCGCCTGGACCGCGCAGCATCACCGACGGCTCGGCAGAGCGATGGAGCCCGAGCCCGAGCAGCCCGTGGGCGGCGGGGTCGGCGGCGGCACAGGGAGGGCAGCAGCAGGAAGAGGAGGAGTAGGTGGTGGCGGTGTTTGTGGTGACTTTCGACACCTTCAGTGGTTCGGAATTTTCAATGGTCCGGCACCGGCCTGGTCCCGAGGGTGCCGGATTACCAGGGTTGTACCTGTACTTCCTTCTCTAGTACTATCCAACACTCTCCCTCCTTTATGCACCTTATTCCTCTTTTCTACTTCTATATGCTGGTGCCCACCCCCCTGCCAATTTCATTTAAACCCTCCCCAACCAATGCCATTACAGATGCTCAGTGTAATTCCCAGGGTTAAAGCTGGATAAACTTGCTTTGATGACATGGTACAGTAATCAGTAATCCTTCAGAGTGTGTTGTCCATGGCACCCACCGTTCACAAAATATCTGATAAAAGAGTCAGACTCCAATATATATAGACCTATCTCGCACAGATTCATGAGGATGATTGCTAGGCAGCAATGCTCAGTCATTGAGTATATTCAAAGCAGCGATCGATAGATTTTTGGACACTAAGGGAATCAAGGGATATGGAGATCGGGCGGGAAAGTGGAGTTGAGGTAGAAGATCAGCCGTGATCTTATTGAATGGCGGAGCAGGCTCGAGAGGCCGAGTGGCCTACTCCTGCTCCTTTTTCTTATGTTCTTCTGTAACTTCGACAAGTGATGACTGAAAACCAAGGGAGTGATTATCAGAAACCCCTTAATGAGGCTCCAGTCTATAATCAGTCTCCGGTATCGATTATTCTCTGCATAATATTTACAAGAATTAGCTAACTGGTAACGCCGAGTGTGTTTTACACAATACAAGCAGGTGTCTCCCACCTCCAACACAAGGGAACTGACATTTCTCTGAGCCCTATTTTTAAAGAGTTGGTTAATACATACAGATGATGAAGTTCCTTGGTTCACTATTTCAGGAGGGGATGGTGTTTAAAATAAACTGGTTGACAACCTTTAAAATACCCAACATAAGAATTATGCCTGAACACACATTACCACAAAACACATTCCAATCATCCGCTGTTAATGTCCATCATAACAACTACCATTGTGCTGCCAAATCTGGTTGGACATATTCCTGCAGGATTCATCACATGACCTCCTGCCTCCAACCGCCATGTACGGTCAAGCAGTTTTCTAACTAATAAAGAAAAAAGAAAGACTTGCATTTCGACAGCGCCTTTCATGACCACTGGATGTCCCAAAGCGCTTTGCAGCCAATGAAGTACTTTTAGAAGCGTAGTCACTGTTGTAATGACAGTGTTAGTGTCAGCTGTGGCTCAGTGGGTAGCGCTCTCGCCTCGGAGTCAGAAGGTCGTGGGTTCAAGCCCCACTCCAGGGACGGGAGCACATAAAGTCTAGGCTGACACTCCCAGTGCAGTGCTGAGGGAGTGCTGCACTGTCGAAGGTGCCGTCTTTCGGATGAGACGTTAAACCGAGGCCCTGTCTGCTCTCTCAGGTGGACGTAAAAGATCCCTCGGCACTATTTCGAAGAAGAGCAGGGGGGAGTTCTCCCTGGTGTCCTGGCCAATATTCATCCCGCAATCAACATCACTAAAGCAGATTATCTGGTCATTATCACACATTGCTGTTTGTGGAGCTTGCTGTGTGCAAATTGGCTGCCGTGGTTCCCACATTACAACAGTGAACCCACTTCAAAAGTACTTAATTGGCTGTAAAGCGCTTTGAGACGTCTGGTGGTCATGAAAGGCGCTATAGAAATGCAAGTCTTTCTTTCTTTTAATGTAGGAAACGCGCCAGCCAATTTGCACGCAGCAAGCTCCCACAACTCACAATGAGATAATGACCAAACAATCTGTTTTTGTGATGTTGATTGAGGGATACATATCGGCCAGGACACCCAAGTAGAACTCAATGGGACAGTTGGGTTAGTTCAGAGTTCTTTCCCCTCCAGGACCTGAATTTGAAGTTCAGCACAGGCTGATGGGATGAATGTATCTTCTCTGTCTGTCTGTCCTTGTCGGCTGTACGGATTCGACGTGAATGGAGTTTGTCAGCCTCAGCCCAGTTTCGAGTTGGCTGGGCCGGCAGCACACTAACTTGCCCACAATTTGCCACTAAATTGAATATCTTACTCGGAGGAACCTTTTTTCAGTTATTCATTCCTGGGATACAGGCATCGCTGACAAGGCCGGTATTTATCGCCCATCCCTAGTTGCCCTTGAGAAGGTGGTGGTGAGCTGCCTTCTTGAACCGCTGTGGTGAAGGTTCTCCCACAGTGCTGTTAGTTAGGGAGTTCCAAATTTATGTCCCAGGGACGTTGAAGGAACGGCCAATATATGTGACATGAATCAGTCATTCATGAAAGAAAGACTTATGAAATAATACTGAGCGGCCTACAGGTGGCGCTGTCCAGGGAGAGTATAAATACTCGGGCACGGGCCCAGCTTGCGCAGGACATTCTTAACAAGAACTAGTGAAGGACACAACTAGACCTCCATGTTGTAAAACAGTTGATTAAAGCTTTGTTTAACGCTTAGACCAAGTGCCTAGTAGTTTTCTTACGTCAATATGTACAAGTCATTGCCAATGTTTAGGTTGCAGCCGAGTGGTCCGTCTGGTTTTAAGAAAATGTAGAAATGGAAGCACTCACACCATTGCAATAGGGGGGTGCTCTTCCGAGTTTACGGTTAAGGCACATTGTTGAGGCAGAGAGAGCTTTACTTTGCATGCAGCCCGTGTTATATCTGATCTGGGAACTGAATGCCAAAAATGGATTTGCCTTCATTCCCCAGCATCAATGTTTGTCAAGATGAAATGCCATTTGAACATAGGGAATTATCAGTGATGATATCTGCATTAGTGATCTCATCTGCTGCTCCTGGCTAGATTCCAGGAACTGTGCCTGTCAATTCTCACATGAGGGTCATCAGGTGTGTTGCTGGTGCACCAAGTGGTTCCTGGGTACAGCAGCTTTATTAAGAATTCATTCTTGGGATATGAGCGTCGCTGGCAAGGCCGGCATTTATCGCCCATCCCGAGTTGCCCTTTGAGAAGGTGACGGTGGGCCGCCTTCTTGAACCGCTGCAGTCCGTGTGGTGAAGGTGCTCCCACAGAGCTGCACACACCTCCCCTCTGGTTCTTTTGCCAATTACCTCAAATCAAACATTGCAGGGGCAAGGCCAATGGTGCACGGGGATAGGGGAAAGGGGAAGGGGGGATGGGTGACTACCACTTCTTAACAAAAGCCACTGATTGCGAGCAAGTCTCCTGGCCAATTTGTTCAGCCCGAGGACTGCGCCCGTCAGAAGATCCCAGCTGATCAGTTACTGCCCTGAGTGACACATTCCTCAGAAGGCTCTGTGCTGCCGTCCCTGTGTGCCGCTTGCTGCCCACTAACCTCAGCAGCGTTCTCATGTAGATGCACAAGCCCATTTTAATTGGTTCATTCATTATGCTCCTGTTCACTTTTCCGAGGAAAATCCATAAATCAAAAATGCATGTCATAATGGAAATCCATCACAATATCCAGGTAGGACTATCCCCAGGAGGTTCAGTATTAATGCTGGGCCCGTGTAACATAGTGCAGAGCATCCTCCTTACTTCCTTCTTCCATTTTGTGAGATATTTTAAACTTATATAGAACCTCGGTTAGACCACACTTGGAGCACTGTGCCCAGTTCTGGTCTCCATATTATAAGAAGGATATTGAGGCACTGGAGAAGGTGCAAAATTTTTTTACAAGGATGATACCAGAACTGAGAGGTTATACCTATCGGCAAAGATTGAACACACTGGGGCTCTTTTCTCTTGAAAAGAGAAGGCTGAGTGGTGACCTGATAGAGGTCTTTAAAATTATGAAGGTAGTTCAATAGGGCAGACGTAGAGAAGATGTTTCCATTTGTGGGAAGTTCAAAACTATGGGCCATAAATATAAAATAGTCACTCATAAATTCAATAAGGAACTCAGGAGAAACTTCTTTACCCAGAGAGTGGTGAGAATGTGGAACTTGCTACCACAGGGAGTGGTTGAGGTGAATAGTACAGATACATTTAAGCGGAAGCTAGATAAGCATGAGGGAGAAAGGAATAGAAGGATATTCTGATGGGGTTAGATGAAGAAGGGTGGGAGGAGGCTCGTGTGGAGCATAAACACCAGCATTGACCAGTTGGGCCGAATGGCCTGTTTCTGTGCTGCAAATTCCATGTAATGCTTCCCCACGCATCTGTACACCACAGGCCCAGTACGTACCTAGCAGGGTTTCAAGCTCTCTGGTCGCAGAAGTCTGTGGGTTCAGTTTTTTGAACTGGCTGTGAGGGTACTATATAAGTGAGCATAATGTGGGTCAACTCACTCTCCCACTTCCCTCCCCCTCCTTTCTTCCCTCCCTCTGCAGCAGCAACTCGTCTCACTGAATTCCTCCCCTACATGTCCTGGGCCAATATTTATCCCTCAACCAACATGACAAAAACAAATGATCTGGCCAATATCACACATTGCTGTTTGTGGGAGCTTGCTGTGCGCAAATTGGCTGCCGTGTTTCCCCACATTGCAACAGTAGTGACTCCACTTCAAATAGTACTTCATTGGCATTAAAGCGCTTTGAGATGTCCGGCGGTCGTGAAAGGCGCTATATAAATGCAAGTCTTTCCTTTACATGGGCCCTGTGAGAGCCGAAACTTCCAGTGAAGTGTGGGGGGAGCGGGGGTGGGGGGGAATCACCATGTAGACCAGTCCATCTTTCTGCACAGCAGCGCACTAACTCAGCGTGACCCTGGATCTCCCACTGCTGCAGTTTTTTTGCCTTCAGAAACGCTGTGTGGATTGTCAACACGACAGTAGTTGAGTTTGACTTTGTTTCTGGATGTCCCATCAACCGTGAGGACAGTCAGTGCAACAGACGTCAAATACGATGAAGCCAATGGATGAGATGATTCCACTTGGCATTCTCGGTGTTAAAACATTCTGATCTTACCGCAACCATATAGAATTTGAGCTTTCCCTTGGCTTATGTTACATAGATACATAGATACATAGAAGATAGGAGCAGGAGTAGGCCATTCGGCCCTTCGTGCCTGCTCCGCCATTCGATGAGATCATGGCTGATCCTTTAATTCAGTATCCCGTCCCCGCCTTCTCTCCGTAACCCTTAACCCCTTTTGCCCGTAGAAATATATCTAATTCCCTCTTAAATATATTTAATGAGCTGGCGTACACTGCCCTCTGTGGCAATGAGTTCCACAGGTTCACCACTCTCTGAGTGAAGAAATTCCCCCTCATCTCTGTCCTAAATGGTTTAGCCCTTATCCTTAAATTATGTCCTCTAGTTCTGTTCTCACCCGCCAAGGGAAACATTCCTTCTGCATCCAGTCTGTCTAGACCTGTCAGAATTTTATACACTTCTATGAGGTCCCCTCTCAATCTTCTAAACTCCAGTGTGTACATCCCTAAACTACATAGTCTCTCCTCATAGGTCATTCCCGCCATTCCTGGTATCAGCCTGGTGAATCGCCGCTGCACCCCCTCCATGGCAAGAACATCCTTCCTCAGATGAGGCGACCAAAACTGTACACAGTACTCGAGGTGTGGTCTCACCAGTGCCCTGTACAGCTGCAGCAAGGTATCCCTGTTCCTGTATTCTAACCCTTTTGCTATGAAGGCCAGCATACCGTTTGCCTTCTTGACCGCCTGTTGCACCTGCATGCTCGCCTTCAGTGACTGGTGTACAAGAACACCCAGGTCTCTCTGTACTTCCCCCTCTCCCAATCTATTGCCATTTAAATAATAATTTGCCCTCCCGTTCCTGCACCCAAGGTGGATAACTTCGCACTTGTCCACATTATAGTGCATCTGCCATTTATCCGCCCAATCGCCCAGTCTGTCCAAATCGCTCTGGAGCTTCCTGGTCTCTTCCTCTGAGCCCACCCCCCCTCCTAGTTTAGTGTCGTCTGCAAATTTGGAAATGCTGCATCCGACTCCCTGATCCAGGTCATTAATGTAAATTGTGAACAGCTGGGGGCCCAGGACAGATCCCTGTGGTACCCCACTTGTTACTGCCTGCCATTCAGAAAATGAGCCGTTTATTCCAACTCTCTGTTTTCTATCTGACAGCCAGTTCCCTATCCACGCCAAAACTTTCCCCTTTATCCCATGTTGTGAAGGAATAGCCATGATTCAGAGAAATACACGATGCCATGACCAGAATTCTGATATTATTAATACAGAATATACTGGGTTTAAAAGACACAAGTCTCAGCAGGCAAGGCTGAGAACAGAAATACAGGCTTCTGAGATAAGATCAGTTGATAACAAAGTTGTAAACAGGCTTTGAAATGGGAAAGGGATATTGACCAAGAAACTAAGATCTTATTGAAAAGCAAAGACTTGCTTCCGAAGAGTCTAGGGTTTGGAACAAACACAATGAGAAGGCCCAGTTTAAAGTGTTAAGAGCGAACACGTAAAACAGAAATACAAACATTAAAAGAGCCATGTGCCTTTGTAAAAGAAAGCCAATATTAGGAATTGAATGAAGAATCTTCGATAAGAATGACATCAAACAGAAACCATAGCTGTCGTTGTTTTTATGATGGTTTTTGGAACACCTAAAGGTAGAGAAATAATTATGCATGCAATAGTTGAATTGATAGTAAAATAGAAAGCATTCGAAAGAGGTATCAACAAAGACAATTAACTAACATCAGCAGAGAACATCAAAGAAGAAACCACTGCCAAAAGGGTATAAAAATAAGACATTTTTAACAGAAAGTCAGAACACGCTGAATGGGCAGGGCGTTTCTCAACTTTCCAGAGGCATCTCTGTAAGTCTTTAACTATGAGTCTCGGGGAGTCAGATTGATTTTGATGGATGTTCTGGATTTAGAAATAAGTAAGAAATAAGAAATGTAATGAAGTAAAGATTTGAGAATAAGGATCTCTGAGAAATAAGAAATGTAAGCTAATTGCATTTTGAATTGTTAATGTTGCGACTGATTCAACAGATGTTAACTGAATGTTGGCTCTTAAATAAAACTATATATTTTTAGAATTGTCTCAAAGAGTAATTCTGTATAGACTCGCGGACCCACAAATTCTGTACACTCTTTTGTAAGGAGTTGCAGAATTCTGGGGGGTATTCCGGACCCTTATAATATCCGGAAGGTTACAGTCTAGTTCAACTTATTAAAAGTACTATCCGGAGGATGGTAACATCTTTAGTCGTTCCTTTCCTTTAGGGAGAGATAGCCTGAACCTTTAGACCCATTTAAGCGTCTTATGGAATTCGGCTATCTCTAACCTAAGTTGAGGGTGAACGTCTGGGGAATATGCCTGATCTGGAATAGCCCAAAAGGGCTCGGACTTGTAATTATCCCTTCAATGTTAACGACGTCTTGCCTCGCGTACAATGGAGCTGTGGAAATCAGCTCAGCCTCAATCCCCATTTTACATAGAATTACATAGAATTTACAGCACAGAAACCCGCCATTCGGCCCAACTGGTCCATGCGGTGTTTATGCTCCACACGAGCCTCCTCCCACCCCTCTTCATCTAACCTATCAGCATATCCTTCTATTCCTTTCTCCCTCATGTGTTTATCTAGCTTCCCCTTAAATGCATCTATGCTATTTGCCTCAACCCTGTGGTAGTGAGTTCCACTTTCTAACCACTCTCTGGGTAAAGAAGTTTCCCCTGAATTCCTTATTGGATTTATTAGTGATTATCTTACATTCATGGCCCCTAGTTTTGGACTGCTCCCCCCACAAGTGGGATCATCTTCTCTACTTCTACTCTATCGAACCTCTTCACAATTTTAGGTCACCCCTCAGCCTTCTCTTTTCTAGAGAAAAGAGCCCCCAGCCTGTTCAGTCTTTCCTGGTAGTTATACCCTGTGAGTTCCGGCATCATCAGAGTTGTCCTGAGTTAGTTGATTGCAATTGGCTTTGGTGCAGAGAGGAAAAGAATGAGATTGGATTCCTGCTTCTCGTCACTGTCTAGTTAATCCTGTTGGAAATTCAGCAAATGCAGATACCCTGGGAGAGGGGGAACATTTCCTCTGTCTGCTAGATGGAGTGAACTCATAAACCTGTACATTGTAAACAACAACTTGCATTTATACAGCACCCTTAACATAGTAAAACATCCCAAGGCACTTCACAGGAGCGTTATCAAACAAAATTTGACAGCGAGCCACAATTGGAAATATTAGGGCAGATGACCAAAAGCTTGTTCAAACATGTAGGTTTTAAGGAGCGTCTTAAAGGAAGGAAGAGAGGTAGAGAGACAGAGACATTTAGGGAGGGAATTCCAGAACTTGGGGCCTCGGCAGCGGAAGGAACAGTCACCAATGGTGGAGCGATTAAAATCGGGGATGTGCAAGAGGCCAGAATTGGAGCAGCGCAGATATTTGATGAGGCAACAGAGGATGGATGAGGGCAGTGCAGTTGATGTTGTGTATATGGACGTTTGATAAAGTACCACTTGTTAGGCTTGTTAGCAAAATTGAAGCCCCTGAGATAAAAGGAGCAGTAGCAGCATGGATACAAAATTGGCTAAGGGATAGAAAACAGAGAAGTTGTGGTGAATGGCTATTTTTTGGACTGGAGGGAAATCTACAGTGGAACTCCCCAAGGTTCAGTACTAGGACCACTGCTGCTTCTGATATTCATTAATGACTTGGACTTGGGGGGTACAGGACACAATTTCAAAATTTGCAGATGACACAAATCCTGGAAGTGTAGTAAACAGTGAGGAAGATAGAAATAGGCTACAAGGAGACATAGACAGGCTGGTGGAATGAGCAGACACATGGCCAATGAAATTCAATGCAGAGACGTGAGAGGTAATACATTTTGGTAGGAAGAATGAGGAGAGACAATACAAGCTAAATGGTACAATGTTAAAGGGGGTGAAAGAACAGAGAGACCCGGGGGTGTTTGTGACAAATCTTTGAAGGTGGCAGGACAGGTTAACAAAGCAGTTAATAAAGCATATGGGACCCTGGGCTTTACAAATAGAGGCAGAGTACAACAGTCAGGAAGTTATGCTAAACCTTTATAAAACACTAGTTTGGCCCCAGCTGGGGTATTGTGTCCAATTCTGGGCACCGCACTTTAGGAAGGAAGTGAAGGCTTTGGAGAGGGAGCAGAAGAGATTTACTAGAATGGTTCCAGGGATGAGGGATTACGGTTACGTAGATAGACTGGAGAAGCTGGGGTTGTTCTCCTTGGAGTAGAGGAGGCTAAGGGGAGATATGATAGAATCACGAAAGATTTAGGTAGAGTAAATAAAGAGAAACTGTTTCCAATGGCTGAAGGGTCGATAGCCAGAGGGCGCAGATTTAAGGTGATTGGCAAAAAGAACCAGAGGCGACATGAGGAGAAAATTTTCTAAGCAATGAGTGGTGAGGATTTGGAATGCGCTGCCTGATAGGGTGGTGGATACAGATTCAATAATAGCCTTCAAAAGGGAATTGGATAAATACTTGAAGGAGAAAAAAAATTGCAGGGATATGGGGAAAGAGCGAGGGAGTGGGACTAACTGGATTGCTCTTCGAAAGAGCCGGCACAGATTCGATAGGCCGAATGGCCTCCTCCTGTGTTGTACCATTCTATGATTATATCTCAGAAGGTTGTAGACAACGTTCCCTGTAAGCTGCGCTTTGTTCTGAGCGGCCTGTTTCTTTAATGCGTGGTCCCTTTAAATTTCTGCGCAAGAGCAGTATTTACAGTGGAAAAGCCGGTGAGTGGCCCACGCGGGACCTTTTCCGCTACTGCACGGCCACGCAGCTTAGAGGGTGTAGTGCTCGGAGGAGGTTACAGAGATAGGGAGGGGTTTGAAAACAGGGATGCGAGTTTTAAAATCGAGGCGTTGGTTAACCGGGAGCCAATGTAGGTCAGCGAGCACAGGGGGCGATGGGCGGACGGGACTTGGAGCGAGTTAGGACACGGGGAGCCGAGTTTTGGATGAGGGTTTAAGTTTATGGAGGGTGGAAGATGGGAGGTCGGCCAGGAGAGGGTTAGAGTAGGCAAGTTTAGAGTTAACAAAGGCACGGATTTGTGTTTCATTAGCGGATGAGCTGAGGCAGGGGCGGAGTCCGGTGGAAATAGGCCGTCTTTCGTGATGGCGGTCGGAAGCTCATCTCATCTTAAAACCCACCATGCACTGACTTAAGCACAGCAGTAGACCCTCCACTACCACCACCCCAGAGACAGTCTCTAGATTCATCTGCCAGCCACGCACTAACGCATTGTACCATGCACAATGCACATTATATGCTGCATTGTATGAATGCACTGGGTGACAATGTTTTCTCAGCAACAAACAGCTGAAATTAGAAAATAGAAAAACACAAATCCATTAAAAATCAAAGGAGACTGAAGTGAAATCTATTTCAAAGACCATTTATCTACAATCACTCCTCTAACCTCAATCAACAATAGATCAATCCTTTCAACTTGAACCTTTGCTGGAGGATCGCTTTGCCAAGCCCAAAGTTTGTTATTATCAGGGGGTTTTATTTTTTATGCTTGTGATCTTGACAACAATCCAGCACTACCCTTCCACACAGAGAGCTTTGTGTTTATCCCTGTCAAATGTCACCCTACAGGGAGGCTGTGGATTTAGCCCTGCAGAGAGGAGGAGGAATTAAGTTCAGTGCTGGCTATAGTCAGCGGGACTCAAACGCACTCAATTTGGGGTACGGTAGAATAGTGGGATATGTTACCGGACTAGTAATCCGGAGATAATAGCAAAATACTGCGGATGCTGGAAATCTGAAATAACAACAAAAAACGCTGGAAAAACTCAGCAGGCCAGGCAGCATCCGTGGAGAGAGAGTAATCCGGAGACCCGGACTAATGATCCAGAGACGTGAGTTCCAATCCCACCAGGGCAGCTGGGGAAATTTCAATTCAGTTAATTAAATAAATCTGGAATAAAAAGCTAGTATCAGTAATAGTGACCATGAAACTGCCGGATTGACGTAAAAACCCATCTGGTTCACTAATGTCCTTTAGGGAAGGAAATCTGCCGTCCTTACCCGGTCTGACCGATATGTGACTCCAGACCCACAGCAATGTGGTTGACTCTTAACTGCCCTCTGAAGTGGCCTAGCAAGCCACTCAGTTGTAACAAACCGCTACAAAAAACAATAATAAGGATAAAACCGGACGGACCACCCGGCATCGGCCTCGGCACCAACTTCGTACATGACAACGGCACTCCCAGCCCAGTCGACGCTGCAAAGTCCTCCTCACCAACATTTGGAGACTTGTGCCAAAATTGGGAGAGCTGTCCCACAAACTAGTCAAGCAACAGCCTGACATAGTCATACTCACAGAATCATACCTCTCAGCCAATGTCCCGAACTCCTCCATCACCATCCCTGGGTACGTCCTGTCCCACCGGCAGGACAGACCCACCAGAGGTGGCGGCACAGTGATATACAGTCGGAAAGGAGTGGCCCTGGGAGTCCTCAACATTGACTCCAGACCTCAGAGGTCTGGACTAATGATCCGGAGACATGCGTGCAAATCCCACCACAGCAACTGGGGAATTAATTCAATTAATTAAATAAATCTTGAATAAAAAGCAGGTGACCATGAAACTACCGGATTGTTGTAAAAACCCAATTGGTTCACTAATGTCCTTTAGGGAAAGAAATCTGCCGCCCTTACCTGGTCTGGCCCACATGTGACTCCAGACCCACAGCAATGTGGTTGACTCTTAAATGGCCTCTTACATAGCAAAATAGGAGCAGGAGTAGGCCATTCGGCCCTTCGAGCCTGCTCCGCCATTCAATATGATCATGGCTGATCCTCTATCTCAATACCATATTCCTGCTCTCTCCCCATACCCCTTGAAGCCTTTTGTGTCTAGTAATCTATCTATCTCCTTCTGAAATATATTCAGTGACTTGGCCTCCACAGCCTTCTGTGGTGGAGAATTCCACAGGTTCACCACCCTCTGAGTGAAGAAATTTCTCCTCATCTCAGTCTTAAATGTCCTACCCCGCATCCTAGTGGCTTTGTAAGCTACTCAGTTGTACTCAGGAAGGCAGCTCACCACCACCTTCTCAAGGGCAATAAATGCTGGCCCTGCCAGCGATGCCCACATCCTGTGAATGAATAAAAAAAAATTGTGGCAGATTCTCTGTTTCGTGAAGTTTTTCCCTCAGTTTTCCCCTCCGTATCAGTGTAGGATTCGCAAAAATCCATGAAATACAGTATACGGGTAGGGCCCCTGAAGTGGCCACATTGTGAGAACACAGAATGAAGTTGGCAGTTCTCATGGCCCAGTTCAAAAGGACACACACACAGTACCTAACAGCAGTCTGAGTCATCATCGATTAGAAGAATCCAGAACCTTACTGTTTTTGATATTGTAATGTGGTTACAGCAGTAAACAAAACTATTAGCACCTGGAGGTGCGCTAATCGCTGGCAGAGCGGTAACCGATCTCAGAAACTGCTGAGCACACACAAACGGAGGGACACTAAACGGATTCCCATTATGGCAAAGCGGTAACCGATCTCAGAAACTGCTGAGCACACACAAACAAAGGGACACTAATCGGATTCCCATTAGTTCGATTTGCGAGCAGTTAAAATTAATGTGCTTGCTTTTGTTAAAGCAACTTTAACAAAGGAAAACGGTTGATTTGGCGCCAAGATTAGGGCCAGAAAAGAGTATAACCATTCAGGTAAATCGTCAGCAAGTCAGTCTAAGATTCGACCAGAGTAAGGAAGACTCCTCCGGAGACGGTTCACACCGTGAAGTCCAAGTCCAGTTACCATCAGGAGTTCGAGGACCGTGCGGAACAGAAAACGGCTCGAGGATTTCGGAGGACTTCCAAAGTTTGTACAGGAGAGCGAGTCCAGGAGCCGGTCCCATAAGGAAGGTCGGAGGTCCCGGACGACACCAAGTAACAGGGTCCAGGAGCCGGTCCCATAAGGAAGATCGGAAATTCCAGACATAACAAGAAGTACCAAGGTCCAGAAGGGTTTTGAAATTCTGGTGAGCATAAAGGCCCAACTCTACCTAACTGACATAACTGAGGTATATTCAGTAACGGGAGGGTTTGTAACGTTAGGGTATTTGTAAGTCAGGAGTGTGATTTATCCCTCGATGTGTCCGTGCGCTTCCCTCACCCCCGCTTTTAGCTTATCGCTATTTTAGAACTGTTTATATGCTTTAAAGTTATTTTTCTCAGTGTATAATTTAGTCCTCTGTGAGAAACGTTATTTTTCGTCTGCATTTATTCTTGCCATTTTTCTCTGTGTACATTCTCTTTCAAAAATAAAGATCGTTTTGATTTAAAACTCAATCTGTCTCATCTGACCATTTGTCTTCCGAGTCACGAGTTGGGCCAACACACAAAGGTTGTCTGGCAATAAGCCCAGTGTCTAGAACCGTGAGGGGGGAGCGCTTCGAAACCGCTCACGAGTAGTGCGAAAATCAAAACCGATTTAGCACACCATAAGCTCGTTAAAACGACCCCTTACAGAATGGAAAACGACCCCTTACATCAGGGGCCCCCCCGAAAGTGAGGATTAAGAAGCTGCATGCCTGGGGCATCCTACCACCAACCCCCCACCCCACCCTCCAGCCAGGAACCTCCCATGTTGCTGGCCTCAATCGGTGGAGACACAGGAACGGGAGGAGGACATTCAGCCCCTCGAGCCTGTTCCGCCATTCAATTAGATCATGGTTTATCTGTATCTTAACTCCATTTACCCACCTTGGTTCCATATCCCTTAATACCCTTGCCTAACAAAAATCTACCAATCTCAGTTTTGAAATTTTCAATTGACCCCCCAGCCTCAACAGCTTTTTGGGGGAGAGAGTTCCAGATTTCCACTACCCTTTGTGTGAAGAAGTGCTTCCTGACATCGTCCCTGAATGGCCCGGCTCTAATTTTAAGTTCTGACCTCATGTTCTGGACTCCCCCAACCCCACCCCCCCGCCACCAGAGAAAATAGCTTTTCTCTTACCTACCCTAGCGACTCCTTTAATCATCCTAAACACCTCAATCCGATCACCCCTTAATCTGCTGTAGGTTCTGCCCCTTCCACGGGCGCTACGGAAACTGTCGGTAAAGACCAGGGTCCATCAACTAGGCCGAGGCCTAGTTGATGGTTCTGCTGCCGCAGCTTTGCCGGAGAGTTCCCAGCGGGAGTACGCTGGGAACAGCAGTAGATGTTCAGCCCCTGTTGTTGGGCCAGAGCAGAGGGAGCTTTAACCGTGATATTCCTGATCTGGGAATGCTCGATGCCGACACCGGGAGCCTGATATGATGAAATGTTCCGTTGCTCATCCCTTGGTTTGATGAGCGCATTTTTTGTCCTCTGAAAGGGCCATAAATTAGATTTTTACTTTCAGCACGGTGGAAAACGCGTGAGATCGGCTGCCCACTGCATATCCGAAAAGGAGAATCGAATGTTGTTTGTGGGAGCTTGCTGTGCGCACCGTGGCTGCAGTGTGTACCATCTACAAGATGCACTGCAGCAACTCGCCAAGGCTTCTTCGGCAGCACCTCTCAAACCCGTGACCTCTACCACCTAGAAGGACAAGGGCAGCAGGCGCACGGGAACACCACCACCTCCAAGTTCCCCTCCAAGTCACACACCATCCTGACTTGGAAGTATATCGGCCGATCCTTCATCGTCGCTGGGTCAAAATCCTGGAACTCCCTCCCTAACAGCACTGTGGGAGTACCTTCACCACACGGACTGCAGCGGTTCAAGAAGGCGGCTCACCACCACCTTCTCAAGGGCAATTAGGGATGGGCAATAAATGCTGGCCTTGCCAGCGACGCTATGATCCCATAAATGAATAAAAAAATTAAAAAATTGGCTGACTGTGTTTCCGTACATTGCAACAGTGATTACACTTCAAAAAGTACTTCATTGGCTGTAAAGCGCTTTGGGACATTCCGAGTTCGTGAAAAGTGCTGTAGCAATGTAAGCCTGTTCTATTTTTTGGCTTCCCGTTGACAATATAAAGTTCTTCACCTGACAACCCAAGCTGCACCCGAGAACCGACCAGGCGGGAAAGCGCCAACACGGACCAAGGTGCTGCTGCGGCTTAGCGCAGAAGGTCAACGCGGAGACGCAGACCCGTCCAGTTCCTGGAGAAGTGCCGACACGGATCTACGTGGCAACTTACTCTGCTGGGCGTTCTGGCAAAATGGTCGCTCCCCCTCGCACCACCCACCCTACCACATCCACCCCTCCCCCACCACCCCAACTCCACCACCCCACCCGCACCACATCCACCCCTCCCCCACCACATCCACCCCTCCCCACCACCCCACCCCACCAGATCCACCCCTCCCCCACCACATTCACCCCACCCCCACCCCACCACATCTTAGATACTAAGGGAATCAAGGGATATGGGGCTAGTGCGGGAAGGTGGAGTTGAGGTAGAAGATCAGCCATGACCTTATTGAATGGCGGAGCAGGCTCGAGGGGCCAAATGGCCTACTCCTGCTCCTATTTCCTATGTCCTTATGTTCTCCATGGCAACCCCGGGAAACGGTGCTGGGTCACTGAATTGGGTGGCGGGAAGTGTTGAGAGGCGGCTGGGAGATTTCCCCCAGCGTTAGGGAAGGCGATATCAGAGACTGGCTTCTTCTCAGCGCATTGAAGGGCAGGACAGGGTGAGATCAACGCTCTCGGGTTGGTTGGGGGGGGTGGTGCGGTTGGGGGGGTGGCGGGGGTTGGGGCGGGTGGGGAGGCCAGAGACCGGAGAAGCAAAGAGAGAAATTAAACCAATTTGGCTGACGAACAGATGTAAAGGCAACACATTTGGCTTTGAGCTGTCCCACAGGCCGTGCGTGCAGAGATGGGGCCGACAGGCAGACAATTACATCAGAATCGTGGAACTGTGAAAAACAAATCACAATTTAGAGTCCAGCTGAGAACAAGGATTGCTACATGGAGCAGTTTCCTTGATAAAGTCGCCGTTTCCAGCTAGCAGGGAAATAGTTTCGCTCCTGCTGTGTTCTGCAGATTATCCACGGGTGGGAGATGTACAAGGGGGTGTACAAGTTCCTACCTACTTTCTAACCCTCATCCATGTTCCTGTTTACCTCCAGGCTCGACTACTCCTGGCCGGCTTCCCACCTTCCACCCTCCATAAACTTCAGCTCATCCAAAGCTCTGCTGCCCGAGTCCTAGCTCGCACCAAGTCCCGGTCACCCATCACCCCCCTGTGCTCGTTGACCCTACTTTGGCTCCTGGTTCCAGCAACGCCTCAGTTTTAAAAAAAATTCTCATTCCTGATTTCAACTCCCCATCCACGGCCTCGCCTCCCCCCCCCCGATCTCTGTAACCTTCTCCAGCCCCGCAAACCCTGGGAGATCGCTGCGCTCCTCCAACTCTGGCCTCCCGCGCGTACCCGATTTTAATCAGCCCACCATTGGCGGCCGTGCCTTCAGCTGCCTGGGCCCCATAAGCCCCGGAAATTCCCTCCCTGAACCTCTCGACCTCTCTCTGTCCTCCTCCTTGTAGGCGCTCCTTAAAACCTACCTCGTCAACCAAGCTTTTTGGTCAGTTGCCCTAATATCTCCTTATGAGGCTTGGTGACAAATCTTGTTTGTTAACGCGACTGCGAAGCACCTTGGCACGTTAAAGGTGCTATATAAATGCAAGTTGTTGTAATGGCATAGTACCATACAGTGTATCTGAAACACTGGAAGAAGCCTGACACCTCCAGTGCACTCAAAAGAAATGAACAATTCACATTGACTTGACTGATGATGCGTGATAAATTAAACATTGATTTTTTACTTCACAAGAGAGTTATTTAGGACTTTGTCAAGAATGAAGTAATATCTATTGGTTTGTTTAGTCTGTTTTTTTTTTAAATCTCTGGGATAAAACAGAACAAAAAGTCTCAAAGTTTCTGAAACAAAGTACAGGAGTTTTTTGCCTCAAGTTTTTTCATCGAATTTTCGCTCATTCCAACTATTTTTCTGGGAAGGCCTGTGACCTTCCGACATCTCACCCAAGTGTCTACTCTTCTTGTGTTAACCTAGACAGTGAGTGTCATCGGGGCTGTGGCACCATGGGGGGCGGGACAGGGTTGGGGGGGGGTGCTGGCATCACAGCCAAGTTCAGTCCTGTTCTCACCTGATGTCACAAGATCAGAATTACTCACGAGGAAGGCCTTTCGTCCATCTTATTTCATGCTTACAACAACTTGCATTTACATGGCGCCTTTAACGTAGTAAAATACCCCACAGGAGTGATTATGAAACAAAATTTGACAGTCACCCCATTGTTGCTTCTGGTTGTTTCTGAAATTGTTCCGGGTTTTTGCCTTCACTACTCTATCTGGAAGCTCATTCCATGTGCTGATCGCTCTTTGTCTGAAGCAGAGTCTTCCTGATGGATGTCTTAAATTTTCCTTCAACTCGATTGACCTTGTGTCTTACTCTTGCAATTTAATTTGAAGTAATATTCTGGATTTACGTTTCCCATCTCCACGATCCCACATATCTTGATACCCTCACCTCTCCGACACCCTGTTTTCCAGACTGAAAGGTCGATGTTTCCCCAAACTTTCCTTATTAAGTTCAACAGGAGGAATCAGCCTCATGTCTCTTCTCAGCACTGTCCCCAGCACTTGAATGTCTCCGCTCTTGTCACGGTACTCAAGGTGTGGTCTGATCACAGCACGGGCCACACGCACACACACAGCGGGGATTGGACCAACCGAGGACTATCAAAGCACAGACCCAGGGTCAACCTTGGGCCCTTTCCCATCTACTGGCTCAGTACCGCATCGTGCACGGCACTTATCACACGCCTGCCATCAAATGCACATTACAACAAGGACAGTTTGCATTTATATAGCGCCTTTAACATAGTAAAATGAGATCTGACACCAAGTCACATAAGGAGATATTAGGACAGGTGACCAAAAGCTTGGTCAAAGAGGTGGGTTTTAAGGAGCGCCTTAAAGGAGGAGAGAAAGTCAAAGAGGATTAGTGAGGGAATTCCAATACTGAGGGGGCCTAGGCAGCTGAAGACGCGGCCACCAATGGTGGAGTGATGGAAATCAGAGATGCGCAAGAGGCCAGAATTGGAGGAGCGCAGAGATCTCGGAGGGTTGTGGGGCTGGTGGAGGTCACAGAGACAGGGAGGGGCGAGGCCATGGAGGGGTTTGAAAACAAGGATGAGAATTTTAAAATCGAGGTGTTGCTGGACCAGGAGCCAGTCAGCGAGCACAGGGGGTGATGGGTGAGCATTATGGGCATAGATGTACTTTAAAGATGAATGGACAAGATCGAACACTGTGGCTGCTGAAGATCCACAATCCCGCCCCACCACCATAAGCCACGATGGAGTGAGAATTCCCTTTGCTGGCTCCAAATGCTTCTGACGCCATCCGAGTTCCGTGGTCAGCGGCAGTTGAACATAAGAACATAAGAAATAGGAGCAGGAGTCGGCCATTTGGCCCTTCGAGCCTGCTCCGCCATTCAATGAGATCATGGCTGATCTTCTACCTCATCTCCACTTTCCCGCATTATCTCCATATCCCTTGATTCCCTTAATATTCCAAAATCTATCGATCTCTGACGTAAGAAAACTCACTAAGCACTTGGTTGAGTATAAAACAAGACTTTAATCAACTGTTTCACAACCATGGGATTCTAGTTACATCACTAGTTCCTGGTTACAAAAACGTCCTGAGCAAGCTGGGCCCACGCCCGAGTATTTATACTCCTTGGACGGCGCCACCAGCTGGCCGAGCAGTGTTATTTCATGAGTCATTTCTTCATGAATGGTAAGATTCATGACAATCTCTATCTTGAATATACTCAACGACTGAGCCTCCACGGCCCTCTGGGGTAGAGAATTCCAAAGGTTCACCACCCTCTGAGTGAAGAAATTTCTCCTCATCTCAGTCCTAAATGGCCGACCCCTTATTCTGAGACTGTGACCCCTGGTTCTAGACTCCCCAGCCAGGGGAAACATCCTCCCTGCATCTACCCTGTCAAACTCTGTAAGAATTTTGTTTGCTTCAATGGGATCACCTCTCATTCTTCTAAACTCTAGAGAATATAGGCCTCGTCTACTCAATCTCTCCTCATAGGACAATCCCCTCACCCCAGGAGCCAGTCTGATGAACTGTCGTTGCACTCCCTCTATGGCAAGTATATCCTCCTTAGGTAAGGAGACCAAAACTGTACACAATACACAATGAAGAAAGACTTGCATTTCTATAGCGCCTTTCACAAACTCAGGACATCCCAAAACGCTTTACAGCCAATGAAGTACTTTTTTTGACATGTAGTCACTGTTGTAATGTAGGAAACGCGGCTGCCAATTTGCACACAGCAAGCTCCCACAAACAGCAGTGAGATACATGACCAGATCAGCTGTTTTTTTAGGTGTTGGTTGAGGGATAAATATTTGCCAGGACATCGTGAAGAACTCCCCCTGCTCTTCTTCGAAATAGAGCCAGGGGATATTTTACGTCACCCTGAGTGGGCAGGTGGAGCCTCATCTCATCCAAAAGACAGCACCTCCGACAGTGCAGCGCTCCCTCTGTACTGCCCCTCCGACAGTGCAGCGCTCCCTCTGTACTGCCCCTCCGACAGTGCAGCGCTCCCTCTGTACTGCCCCTCCGACAGTGCAGCGCTCCATCAGTACTGCCCCTCCGACAGTGTGGCACTCCCTCAGTACTGCACCTCCGACAGTGCGGCACTCCCTCAGTACCGCCCCTCCGACAGTGCAGCGCTCCATCAGTACTGCCCCTCCGACAGTGCAGCGCTCCCTCAGTACTGCCCCTCCGACAGTGCAGCACTCCCTCAGTACCGCCCCTCCGACAGTGCAGCACTCCCTCAGTACAGCACCTCCGACAGTGCAGCGCTCCCTCAGTACAGCACCTCCGACAGTGCAGCGCTCCCTCTGTACTGCCCCTCCGACAGTGCAACGCTCCCTCTGTACTGCCCCTCCGACAGTGCAGCGCTCCCTCAGTACTGCCCCTCCGACAGTGCGGCGCTCCCTCAGTACTGCACCTCTGACAGTGCAGCACTCCCTCAGTACTGCCCCTCCGACAGTGCAGCGCTCCCTCAGTACAGCACCTCCGACAGTGCAGCGCTCCCTCAGTACTGCCCCTCCGACAGTGCAGCGCTCTCTCAGTACAGCACCTCCGACAGTGCAGCACTCCCTCAGTACCGCCCCTCCAACAGTGCAGCGCTCCCTCAGTACAGCACCTCCGACAGTGCAGCGCTCCCTCAGTACAGCACCTCCGACAGTGCAGCGCTCCCTCAGTACTGCCCCTCCGACAGTGCGGCACTCCCTCAGTACTGCACCTCCGACAGTGCAGCACTCCCTCAGTACAGCACCTCCGACAGTGCAGCGCTCCCTCAGTACTGCCCCTCCGACAGTACAGGACTCCTTCAGTACTGCCCCTCCGTCAGTGCAGCGCTCCCTCAGTACAGCACCTCCGACAGTGCAGCACTCCCTCAGTACAGCACCTCCGACAGTGCAGCACTCCCTCAGTACTGCCTCTCCGACGGTGCAGCTCTCCCTCAGTACAGCACCTCCGACAGTGCAGCGCTCCCTCAGTACTGCCCCTCCGACAGTGCAGCTCTCCCTCAGTACTGCCTCTCCGATGGTGCAGCTCTCCCTCAGTACAGCACCTCCGACAGTGCAGCGCTCCCTCAGTACTGCCCCTCCGACAGTGCAGCGCTCTCTCAGTACAGCACCTCCGACAGTGCAGCACTCCCTCAGTACAGCACCTCCGACAGTGCAGCGCTCCCTCAGTACTGCCCCTCCGACAGTGCAGCACTCCCTCAGTACTGCCTCTCCGACGGTGCAGCTCTCCCTCAGTACAGCACCTCCGACAGTGCAGCGCTCCCTCAGTACTGCCCCTCCGACAGTGCAGCGCTCCCTCAGTACAGCACCTCCGACAGTGCAGCACTCCCTCAGTACAGCACCTCCGACAGTGCAGCACTCCCTCAGTACTGCCCCTCCGACAGTGCAGCGCTCCCTCAGTACTGTATTGGAGTCTCTGGAGTGGGACTTGAACCCACCACCGTCTGACTCAGAGGCGAGAGCGCTACCCACTGAGCCATGGCTGACACCTGTAGACAAGGAATATTGCCTTCCAGACGAGACATCAATCACCAGAGAAAGTGATCCCCAATCACCTTGGCGCACCTCAATGCATAATGCCGCTTTGACATTTCTGCCCGAGGGTTTGCACCATGGGAAGAAAAGCAGCCTAATCTTATTCAAGATAACACGAATTGAGGCCTTTTAAGCGCACGTCTGGTTTTAGATTCGAGCCCCTCAGAGACGCAGTCATCTGATGAACAGAGAAGTGCAACTTGACTGACTAACAGGCCTGACTAAATACTTAGAAGCACTGCTCGCTGTCCTTATCACAGAAATGGCAGCATTGCGGCGATTAATGAGTTCCTCTGTGCTGGCGATAAGCAATTTCTCCAGCCGCTGTTTATGAATATTGTCAGGTAAGATTACCTAATGTACTCTTTCAGATGGTATCAGAGTAACAGCTGATCAAATGGCTCCATCGTGATTTTTCCAGATAGGACTCTAATAGTAATTCTTTTCTAAGCTGAGGCCCTTAAATACAAAAGCTATTTGCTTGGTAATCTGGTTTGTTTTGCCTTTTTTCTCTGCCCGCTGACAGATGGCCCACGGTGTCACCTGGGGCCATCTGGGGTCTGGTTGTAGGCTTTGAGCTGCGATGATGGGGCTGTGTTTAATCTGGCTCTTTCAGACTTCTGCTCCAAGTACCACCTGTGGGGAAGTGGTCATAGAATCATCATAGAAATTTACGGCACAGAAGGAGGCCATTCGGCCCATCATGTCCATGCCGACCGATAAAGAGCTATCCAACCTAATCCCACTTTCCAGCTGTTGGTCCATAGCCTTGTAGGTTACGGCACTTCAAGTGCATATCCAAGTCCTTTTTTTAAATGTGGTGAGGATTTCTGCCTCTACCACCCTTTCAGGCAGTGAGTTCCAGACCCCCACCACCCTCTGGGTGAAAAAAGTTCTCCTCAACTCCCCTCTAATCCTTCCACCAATTACTTTAAATCTATGCCCTCTGGTTATTGACCCCTCTGATAAGGGAAATAGGTCCTTCCTATCCACTCTATCTAGGCCCCTCATAATTTTATACACCTCAATTAAATCTCCCCTCAGCCTCCTCTGTTCCAAGGAAAACAACCCCAGCCTATCCAATCTTTCCTCAAACCTAAAATTCTCCAGTCCTGGTCCGAGTAGGTACATCCAGGCAGTTGGGAGAAGATTTGGAAACAGCCAAAGTTAAGTGTAAAATTATGGCTTCCTGACCTTGGAGTTATCAAGGTCAAAAAATACACAGCAGGACCTGAAGTGTAAATCACAGAGGCTTTTTATATCGATATTAATCAAACTCTTGTGTATGTGTGCAGTTCCTGTCATCGCGGTATCTAGTCATGCTTTATGTCAACATTTAACATTGAAAATGCTGATGTAAAGGTTTAGAATGGAACCCTATATGTAAACATGGTCCGTGACAATGCAATTACAGACTGTTGCCAGTTAGTGGTGCTGTGGAGTGAGTTTTGGTCCCAACACTGGCACCATTTTGTTTATAAATAAGCTTTAATTGACATCGATCTATCTATCTATCTATCTATCTTTCTATCTATATAGCTATCTATCTATCTATCAGATAGATTATCTATCTTTTTTTTCTATATTAATGTCTATATATATCTATATATATAGCTCTCTATCTGTCTATATATTACTCTATCTATCTAGATCTACCCAGGAGGATGCTGTGATATGGCATGACAGAGGGATGGCATGATGGGCATGTGGTGAGCAAAAGGAATCTGGGGTTTAAGTCTTCCTGGTGTGTGGCTGGAAGTCTGTTTGGAGGAGGTGGCAGAGTTCTGTGACCACCACCTTGGTGATACAGAGCCCTCTAATACACTGCTCCTCGCTTCATTGGAGGTAGGAGAAATGCTGTGGGAATACACTCGGAGGATAAAGCCTCCTGTTGAGAGCCCCGATGGCCCTCCTCCTCCCTCTGGCCATATGTTGCAGTCTTGCTCGCTGCCTCCGCTCCCTCCGCCGTAGATCCTGGAGGGCGAGGCCGACTGCCAGTACAGCCCACATTAATGTAACCAAGTGTAGCAGTTTGATATGTTGTCAGAATAAATGTAACTAATTGTTAGTAGCCACAACACTCCTGAAACTAAAGAACCTTTAAGTGACTGAATTAAACTATTGCACTATCTCAAACTGACAAGGAAGCAGTGAAATGACACTAACCTGACAGCTGCGACTCATTACTTGTGATCCCTTTAAATATCGCCCCTGGAGCCGGGCATCGGCCTGCTTGACGCTGCCTCTCCCTGTCGCTGTCGGGGCGAGGCGCTAAGGCAGGGGGCAACAATGAATTTGGCAGATCGGGCGCCCAGTGAGTGTTGCATGCTCACTGATGTCACGATCTGCCTGGCGTTGAACTCCCCGGCGGTAACTCCTAGCGGTGGCGCTATGGGGGGACCGGATTTGGCGCGTGGCGCTGGATTCGCCTCACCCCGGCGCTACTGCATCAGCGCCCTGTTAGCGCCCCCGCCAGGCGCTAACGGGAGGCGCTAACCAACTGAATTTCTCCTCCCACCCCCATTATGTATTTATCACCAAACCATCAAGGCAACTGGGATCTGAGAATGTTTATACTAGAGAACTGTATTCTGTAATTACTGGGTTGTAATATTCCTGTTCACATTAAACGGAAAATAATGAACAACCACAAGCACGACATGAGGCACGAAAACATTTGAGGGTGTTCGGAGAATGTCATCAATTATTTAGGCGCTTGTACAGTCAAGTTATTTGAACCCTGAGATTGCGCTGCTCTCTTGATCTCCCTCCTGGCTATCTATCATTTTAAGAAAAAATAATATGCAGTACAGAATTTTAATTAACATTAACTATTAATGCTGTAGTGCTCTAATCGTCAACGCTGATGTTTGAGTAATACTTCAGATGGTTCCTGCTCCCGAGCACGATCACGCTAGGATTCTGCGTCTTGCTGAGTAATCTGACTCGAGTTACGCTGCCACTCTCGCACCGCCGCGTATTCACCGCCTGCACCCATCAAGATGAAAGTGGCGCTCCAACTGCAGCCTTAACATAAGGCCCTGTGACAGAAGATGTCCGTAGTTTAACAGAAAGACTTGCATTTATATAGCGCCTTTCACGACCACCGGACGTCTCAAAGCGCTTTACAGCCAATGAAGTTCTTTTTTGCAGTGTAGTCACTGTTGCAATGTGGGAAATGCGGCAGCCAATTTCCGCACAGCAAGCTCCCACAAACAGCAATGAAATAACGACCAGATGATCTGTTTTTGTTATGTCGATTGAGGGTTAAATGTTGGCCCAGGACACCGGGGATAACTCCCCCTGATCTGCTTCAAAATTGTGCCATGGGATCTTTTACGTCCACCTGAGAGGACAGACGGGGCCTCGGTTTAACGTCTCATCCGAAAGACTGCACTGGGAGTGCCAGCCTAGGTTTATGTGCTCAAGTCCCTGGGGTGGGACTTTGAAACCACAACCTTCTGACTGAGAGGTAAGGGTGCTACCCACTGAGACAAGGCTGACAGCTGACATGACACTGTCACATCATTCAGCTGTTTCTACCTTATTTGTTCAAGCTGCCAGACCTCTGATTAACAAAGCCGAAGGGATTCAGCGGCCCAGAGCTTTGGGCGCTAACCGGCCTAGCAGCTCCCACCTTCTTATGGAGGAATGATGTAACCACAGACAGAAGGGCGGAACAGCTCCAGCAGGCCTATCCTACACAAGGACATAAGAACATAAGAAATCGGAGCAGGAGTCGGCCATTAGGCCCCTCGAGCCTGCTCCGCCATTCAAAGAGATCGTGGTTGATCTGATCTTGGCCTCAACTCCACTTCCCTGCCCGCTCCCCATAACCCTTGAATCCCTTACCGTTGAAAAATCTGTCTATCTCCAGCTTAAATATATTCAATGACCCAGCCTCCACAGCTCTCTGGGGTAGAGAATCCCAAAGATTCACGACCCTCTGAGAGAAGAAATTCCTCCTCATTTCAGTTTTAAAAGGGTGCCCCCTTATTCTGAAACTATGCCCCCTAGTTCTAGATTCCCCCACAAGGGGAAACATCCTCTCAGCATCTACCCTGTCGAGCCCCCTCAGATTCTTATATGTTTCAATAAGATCACCTCTCATTCTTCTAAACTCCAATGAGTATAGGCCCAACCTGCTCAGCCGTTTCTCCTAAGACAACCCCTACAACTCAGGAATCAACCTCGTGAACCTTCTCTGAACTGCCTCCAGCTATATCCTGCTATAAGCTCAGCTTCAAGGGTCAGTAAACAAGAGACTTTGGCTAAATGGTACGACCATGCTTCATTTGGCGTCTGAATGTATAGAAAGAATTTTTCTGGTTTGAGATTAATTTTGACCTCAGCGACGTGAGGAACCTAGGAGCACGGGGAGGCCATTCAGCCCCTCTAGCCTGTTCTGCAAACTCCTCCAGCTCTAAAACCCTCCGAGGTCTCTGCGCTCCTCCAATTCTGGCTTCTTGTGTAACGCTGATTTTCATCGCTCCACCACTGGCGGCCGTGCCTTCAGCTGCCTGGGCTCTAAGCTCTGGAATTCCCTCCTTAAACCTTTCTGCCTCTCCACCTCTCTCTCCTCCTTTAAGTTGTGACATAAGAAAACTACTGGGCACTTGGTCTAAGCGTTAAACAAAACTTTAATCAACTGTTTTTCAACATGGAGATCTAGTTGTGTCCTTCACTAGTTCCTGTTAAAGAATGTCCTGAGCAAGCTGGGCCCATGCCCGAGTATTTATACTCTCCCTGGGACAGCGCCACCAGCAGGCCACCCAGTATTATTTCATAAGTCATTTCCACATGAATGACAAGGTTCATGTCAAGTTGCTCCTAAAACCTACCTCTTTGATCAAGTGTTTGGTCACCTGTCCTTATGTGGCTCGTTGTTAAATTTTGTTTGATAGCGCTCCTGTGGAGCGCCTTGGGATGTTTTACTACATTAAAGGCGCTGTATAAATGCGCTTTGCTGTTTTCTACTGTCTGATATAACTCTGTAAAGCCTTTTCTCAGTCGCCCCGTTTCATGTCAGGATGGTTCAAGTTTCTCTGGTCTCTTCCTAGTCACTGGGGTCAGTAGAGTGGCTCTCCGACATACCCTACCCTGAAGGCTTGGTTGTCTCCGTTCCGTCTCGCTGACCAAAACTGGTTACGTCATCAAGTTGCGGTTCGACCAGAGCACTGACGATTTTAGCACAACTGAGATTGATGGATTTTTGTTAGGCAAGGGTGTTAAGGGTTACGGAACCAAGGCGGGTAAATGGAGTTAAGGTACAGATCAGCCCTGATCTAACTGAATGGCGGAACAGGCTCGAGGGGCTCGGCCTCCTATTCCTATGTCCTGACACACTCTGCTCTTCCAGCTATACAATGCAGCTTTCGATTTGCTTTGTTGACTGTTGCTCCTTAGTTCCTGGGCATGTTAAGTGCCGAGTCAACTAACGCGTCAAGATCTTTTTCACTTGCATTGTTCCAGCCACTTACAGATTTATCCGGCTCATTTTGCAGGTCCTTGGCTGTGACATTACCATATTGCAGCACATCGCTTACAAACTCCTTCAAAGTTCAGCCTGCCAACTGAACTTGTGCTTTATGTAACAGATCTACCAATCTAATTCGATATCTCCGAGAGGGGCGTTTGATCGGGCTCATTCATCCGGAGCTGGGGGGGGAGGTTGACCTGGATCTTACAGGGTTGTTTTTTTTTATCCTTAGCAGCAGGAACACAAGCTCCGAGAGATCAATAGAGCGACTGCATCCTGCAATTACTTGCTCCGTTATTCTGCAGGTTGGAAGTAAAGTAGGCCTTCTTTAAAGGGACCAGATTATCAGCTTCGAGAGCCATTCATCAGCCGGCATCAGTTAATGGTCCCGTCAAAGGAGATTCATGCTTTTTGTTAACCCCCATCGATAAGTTGCTTATCAGTGCCAATGGCCCAGATATTCCGATCGCAGGCTTCCCGTGGGCAGAGGCCTGCGATCTGGAAAAATCTACGCCCTTACCTGAGGGCTCCCGGGACGTACACACTTCCGATGCTGGGCCTCTCCAAACTCCAAGTGCGCAGAGGCGCAGGTAGTTCGCAGCGACCCTGGGATCACGTGGGCCATGGGGAGCCAATCACAGAAGGGAATCTCCCTTCATACACTTGACAGGAAGACCTGTCAAATATATGAATGGAGATCACCCCCAAAACATAGTAAAACTTTAAATAATTTTTTTTTTAAATCACATTTTTAAAATGACTTGAAATGACAATAAATTAACTATTTTAAACAAAAATTTAAATTTTTGAAACAAATAATTAAAGTTTTTTACGGGGCTAAAAATAAATGTACCTTTTTTAAAAAGTATTTTTAAATGTTAAATCAATGAAAAAATTTTTTTTTTTAGAAACTTTTTTCAACTCTTACCCCAGGCGTAAGAATTGTAAGGGTTTTCTGCGGGCGGAGGGTCTCCAAAAAGCGGAACCATCCGCCCGCAGAGGCCCTTCTCCAGGGCAGCCGGAGGATCTGTCAAGAGCTTTCTTGACAGATCGGAAATGCCGGTTTCCAGCGCACGCGCAGTGCATGCCTGAAACCGGCATTTCCGATGTCCCTGCGGGTGAGTCCACAGCGCGTACCCACACCTGTAGGGATCGGAATTTCTGGGCCAATATATTTGCCTTGTTTCCTTTCGCACTTCATTCTGCCCTAGCCCTATTGTAATACGCACGACACACAGTTTAAGAAGATACTTCCTTCACTCTTTGATTTCGTAAGATTATTCACTCGCAGGATGTGGCCGTCACTGGCAAGGCCAGTATTTATTGCCCATCCCTCGTTACCCTGAGAAGGTTCGATACAACTGAGTGGCTTCCTAGGCCACTTTAGAGGGCAGTTAAGAATCATAGGGGGAAAAATTCAGTATCGCCCCGTTTGGGGCGCCATTATCAGCCGTGCGCAAAGTTCAGCGCCTGGCGCTAATTATCGCCTCCGACAGCAAACTTGGCTTTTATCGCCCCTGGAGGTGATTGGAGCGCTAAATCAGGCGCTTCACACCTGTCTTAAGGCGCAAAGGCCGAGGAGCGAGGCGCTACCTCAGAGCGCTGGCGAAGCAAGGAAGGGCAAATCAAAATAAACCTGCAAAGTGCTGCTCAGTACCCAAAACTCCTTCACACAGCGTTGAATCTCTCCAGAAGTCTCTCTCTCTCTCTCACTCAGAATGCGTGGTGCAAAAATGTCACCGACAAAAAAAGGCAGGAAGCGGTCGCCTTTAAATAGCGCTCCCCTCGTCCATTCCTGACTGCAAAACGCTCCCCTCAGCCTGTCGTTGCTAGTGGCAGGTGGTAAGGCAGGGGGCGCCACTCAATATCCGGTCCAGGGCACTAACGGGGCGTTGCACACTCGACTGACGTCACAATCTGCCGGCGCAGGAGATCGTGGCGGTAGTGTTTAGCGCCGCCGCAAAATGTCTAGTTAATTTCGCAAGCGGTGCAAACATCACCGCGCCCGGGCGCTAGTTGCTTTGCGCCCCTTTAGCGCCCTCTTAAGGTGCTAACGGGAGGCGCAAACAACTGAATTTTTCCCCCATAGAATCATACAGTGCAGACTGAGGCCATTCAGCCCATCGTGTCTGTGCCGGCTCTTTGAAAGAACGATCCAATTCGTCCCACTCCCCCCTGCTCTTTCCCCATAGCCCTGACAATCTTTCCCCTTCAAGCATTTATCCAAATCCCGTTTGAAAGTCACTATTGAATCGGCCTGCTTTCAGGCAGTTCATTCCAGATCGTAATAACTCCTCCCCTTCGCCTCACCCTATTAGCATATCCTTCTATTCCTTTCTCCCTCATGTGCTTATCTAGCTTCCAAATTACTGACCAACACTTGTTGTCTAGGCCGGCACGTGAGGAACAGTCAAATGGGCACAGGGAGCGGAGAGCTACAGGGGACCACGGGATCGCAACCTGCAAGAGTCCACAACTTCAGCAGAGGAGGGCAGCAAACTGGGGTCAAAAGAAATAAGGTTGCAATTGTCGGTGAGGCACCCCCTCAAATTATAGGTATTTAGAGAGTCAATTACTTTACAGGTGAGCACCAAGACCAGATTGAAACAGCGTTACATCTACTTTGTGCAATGTTAATGGCACCCCTTTGCAGTGTCAGCCAGTGGCTCGGTGGGTAGGGTAACGATCAATAACATGTCATTCTATAGTGGACACTAGGTGGAGCCGTATATAGCTGTATGTATAAGACTACACTACCCAGCTGTATGATATTAAGGCTACATTACGCATGAGGCACTAGGCTACCCACAAGGCAGCAGTCAAGATGGAAGCCTCTACAAGATGCTGTACAAGTCCACATGTGCTCAATAAAGTAACTAGCAAAAGCTAGCTGTGTTCATAATAAGAATGTCTATTTATTAATGAACATAACAGGTAGTTCTCTCGCCTCTGTGTCAGAAGGTTGTGGGTTCAAGTCCCACACCAGAGGCTTGAGCACAAAAATCTAGTGCGGTGCTGAGGGAAGTGCTGCACTGTCGGACGTGCTGCCTTTCAGGTGAGACTTTAAACCGAGACCCCGTCTGCCCTCTCAGGTGGACATAAAAGATCCTGCAGCACTATTTTGAAGAGTTAGATATATTTCTTAAGGCTAAAGGGATCAAGGGATATGGGGAGAAAGCAGGGACAGGGCACTGAATTTGGATGATCAGCCATGATCTCATTAAATGGCAGAGCAGGTTCGAGGGGCCGAATGGCCTATTCTATCTTCTGTGTTTCTATGTAAGAGCAGGGGAGTTCTCCCCGGTGTCCTGGGGCCAATATCTATTTCTCAATCCACATCTAAAACAGATTATCCGGTCATTATCTCATTGCTGTATGTGGGACCTTGCTGTGCGCAAATTGCTGTCCGCAAATTCCTACGTTACAACAGTGACTACATTTCAAAAAGTACTTCATTGGCTGTGAAGCGCTTCGAGATGTCCGGTGGACGTGAAAGGCGCGATAGAAATGCAAGTCTTTCTTTACAGCTTTAACACAATGGGAAATGATCACTGTTAGTTGTCATCAATTTAGCCAACGATTGCAGAACAGATTCAATTAAGTCCACTAACTGCATCCCGGGATATTTGAAAGCCCTTACACTACTAACGATGCAGGTCATAGTTCAATCAGATTTTATTTCCATCAACAGACTGCAGCCAAGACAGTTCAATACCTGACAGAATTTCCAATTCAAAACGAGTGCATCATTGATACCGTGTGATACAATGCGAAGCAATGCCATTGAATTTCCGAGGTGCTGCACAGTCCTTTTAGCATCGCATTGGACCATTAGGAACAGGAGGAGGGCATTTAGTCCCTCGAGCCTGCTCTGCCATTCAGTTAGATCATGGCTGATCTGTACCTCAACTCCATTTACCCGCCTTAACTCCATATCCCTTGATACTCTTACCTAACAAAAATTCTATTGCTCTCAATCTTGAAAGCTCCAATTGACCCCAAGCATCCACAGCCTTTTGAGGGAGGGAATGCCAGATTTCTGCTACCCTTTGTGCGAAGAAGTGCTTCCTGATTGCCCTCCTGAATGGCCTGGCTCTAATTTTAAGATTATGTCGCCTCGTTCTTGATTTTCCCCCACCAGAGATAAGAGTTTCTCTCTATCCAATCCTTTTAACAGTTTAAACACCGCAATCACAGCACCTCTCAATCTTCTACACTTAAAGGAATACAAGCCAAGTTTATGCAACCTGTCCTCCTAATTTAACCCTTTTGGCCCCGGTATCATTCTGGTGAATCTGCGCTGCACCCCCACCAAGGCCGATATATCCTTCCTGAGAGGCGGATGCCGAACTACAGCAAGTGCATTTATATAGTGCTTTTCATCCAGTAAAACGTCCCAAGTTGCTTCACAGGAGCGATTATCAAAAAAAATTTAACACCGAGCCACATAATGAGGTATTAGGATAGATGACCAAAAGCTTAGTCAAAGAGATTTAAGGAGCATCTTAAAGGAGGAGCGAGAGGTGGAGAGGCGGAGAGGTTTAGGGAGGGAATTCCAGAGCTTAGGGTATAGACAGCTGAAGGCACGGCCGCCAATGGTGGAGCGATAGAAATTGGGGAAGCGCAATATGCCAGAATTGGAGGAGCGCAGAGATCTCGGGGGCGGGGGGGGGGGGCGTTGTAGGACTGTCGGAGGTTACAGAGATAGGGAGGGGGCGAGGCCATGGAGGGATTTTAAAACAAGGATGAAAATTTTAAAATCGAGGTGTTGCCGGACCGGGAGCCAATGTAGGTCAGCGAGCACAGGGGGTGATGGGTGAACGGGACTTGGTGCGAGTTAGGACACGGGCAGCCGAGTTTTGGATGACCTCAATTTTATGTCGGGTGGAATGTGGGAGACTGGCCAGGAGAGCGTTGGAATAGTCAAGTGAAGATTTAACAATGGCGCGGAAGAGGGTTTCAGCAGCGGATGAGCTGAGGGAAGGGCGGAGACAGGCGATGTTACGGAGGTGTCCGAAACATAAGAATTTGTAGGAAAATGCCATTGAGCTCGACAAACTTATCTCTTTCTGATAGGTCAGTCTCACTTGTTTACCTTCTCACCATATCCTTTAGTCCCTTCCTTCTCCAGAAACACAATAAATTTTCTGATGAACCTATTTATACTGGCCTTCCGCCGGAGCTTATTCCGCACGTCCATCGCCCTTTGGATAAACAAGTTCTGCTTCAACCTTTTCGAAGAGAACAGCTCAAATTCCTTAGCCTTTTTCATAATTTATCTGGAATCATCTTGGCTGTTCTCCTCTGGATTTGTTCAGGGGCAATAATATCTTTCTCCTCATGAGGTGTAGATGGGTTCCAACTAATACCTTATACTCAAAATGAGAGGTAATGAGTGGACAGGGAGCCAGTAGAAGACTGAGAGGACAGAGTGCCAGTGGAGTTCGGAGAGGACAGGAAGACGTTGGGGTTCGGAGAGGACAGGAATCCAGTGGAGCTCAGAGTGGACAGGGAGCCAGTGTAGTTCGGAGAGGACAGAGTGCCAGTGGAGTTCGGAGAGAACAGCGAGCCAGTGGAGTTCAGGGAGGACAGGGAGCCAGTGGAGTTCGGGGAGGACAGGGAGCCACTGGAGTTCAGAGAGGACAGGGAGCCAGTAGAGTTCGGAGAGGACAGGGAGCCAGTGGAGTTCGGCGACGACAGTGTGCCAGTGGAGCCCGGAGAGGACAGAGTGCCAGTGGAGTTCAGAGAGGACAGAGTGCCAGTGGAGTTCAGAGAGGACAGGGAGCCAGTGGAGTTCAGAGAGGACAGGGAGCCAGTGAAGTTCAGAGAGGACAGGGAGCCAGTGGAGTTCAGAGAGGACAGAGTGCCAGTGGAGTTTGGAGAGGAGAGGGAGCCAGTGGAGTTCGGAGAGGACAGGGAGCCAGTGGCGTTTGGAGAGGTCAGGGAGCCAGTGGAGTTCAGAGAGCACAGGGAGCCAGTGGAGTTCGAAGAGGACAGAGTGCCAGTGGAGTTCGGAGAGGGCAGAGAGCCAGTTGAGTTCGGAGAGGACAGGGAGCCAGTGGAGTTCAGAGAGGACAGGGAGCCAGTGGAGTTCGGAGAGGACAGAGAGCCAGTGGAGTTCGGAGAGGACAGCGAGCCAGTGGAGTTCGGAGAGGACAGGGAGCCAGTGGAGTTCGGAGAGGACAGGGAGCCAGTGGAGTTCGGAGAGGACAGAGAGCCAGTGGAGTTCGGAGAGGACAGCGAGCCAGTGGAGTTCAGAGAGGACAGGGAGCCAGTGGAGTTCAGAGAGGACAGGGAGCCAGTGGAGTTCGGAGAGGACAGAGAGCCAGTGGAGTTCGGAGAGTACAGCGAGCCAGTGGAGTTCGGAGAGGACAGGGAGCCAGTGGAGTTCGGAGAGGACAGGGAGCCAGTGGAGTTCGGAGAGGACAGGGAGCCAGTGGAGTTCGGAGAGGACAGGGAGCCAGTGGAGTTTGGAGTGGACAGGGAGCCAGTGAAGTTTGGAGAGGACAGGGTGCCAGTGGAGTTCGGAGAGGACAGAGTGCCAGTGGAGTTCGGAGAGGACAGAGTGCCAGTGGAGTTCAGAGAGGACAGGGAGCCAGTGGAGTTCAGAGAGGACAGGGAGCCAGTGGAGTTCAGAGAGGACAGGGAGCCAGTGGAGTTCAGAGAGGACAGTGTGCCACTGGATTTCGGAGAGGACAGGGAGCCAGTAGAGCTCGGAGAGGACAGGGAGCCAGTGGAGTTCAGAGAGGACAGAGAGCCAGTGGAGTCCGGAGAGGACAGGGAGCCAGTGGAGTTCGGGGAGGACAGGCAGCCAGTGGAGTTCAGAGTGCACAGGGAGCCAGTGGAGTTCGAAGAGGACAGAGTGCCAGTGGAGTTCGGAGAGGACAGAGAGCCAGTGGAGTTCGGAGAGGACAGGGAGCCAGTGGAGTTCAGAGAGGACAGGGAGCCAGTGGAGTTCGGAGAGGACAGAGAGCCAGTGGAGTTCGGAGAGGACAGCGAGCCAGTGGAGTTCAGAGAGGACAGGGAGCCAGTGGAGTTCGGAGAGGACAGGGAGCGAGTGGAGTTCGGAGAAGACAGCGAGCCAGTGGAGTTCAGAGGGGGCAGGGAGCCAGTGGAGTTCAGGGAGGACAGGGAGCCAGTGGAGTTCGGAGAGGACAGGGAGCCAGTGGAGTTCAGAGAGGACAGGGAGCCAGTGGAGTTCAGAGAGGACAGGGAGCCAGTGGAGTTCAGAGAGGACAGAGTGCCAGTGCAGTTCGGAGAGGACAGATTTCCAGTGGAGTTTGGAGTGGACAGGGAGCCAGTGAAGTTTGGAGAGGACAGGGTGCCAGTGGAGTTCGGAGAGGACAGAGTACCAGTGGAGTTTGGAGAGGACAGAGTGCCAGTGGAGTTCAGAGAGGACAGGGAGCCAGTGGAGTTCAGAGTGCCACTGGAGTTCGGAGAGGACAGGGAGCCAGTGGATTTCGGAGAGGACAGGGAGCCAGTGGAGTTCAGAGAGGACAGAGAGCCAATGGAGTCCGGAGAGGACAGGGAGCCAGTGGAATTCGGAGAGGACAGGGAGCCAGTGGAGTTCAGAGAGGACAGGGAGCCAGTGGAATTCGGGGAGGACAGGGAGCCGGTGGAGTTCGGAGAGTCATAGAGTCATAGTCATAGAGTTTTACAGCACAGAAAGAGGCCCTTCGGCCCATCGTGTCTGCGCCGCCCATCCATCCCTGTCCAGTCTAATCCCATTTTCCAGCATTTGGTCCATAGCCTTGTATGCATTGGCATTCCAAGTGCTCATCCAAATGCTTCTTGAATGTTGTGAGGGTTCCTGCCTCTACCACCCTTTTGGGCATTGAGTTCCACATTCCAACCACCCTCTGGGTGAAAAAGTTCCTCCTCAAATCCCCTCTAAATCTCCTGCCCCTTACCCTGAATCTATGCCCCCTTGTTATTGACCCCCCTACTAAGGGGAAAAGTTCCTCTTTGTCTACCCTATCTATGCCCCTCATCATTTTGTATACCTCAATCAGGTCCCCCCTCAGCCTTCTTTGCTCCAAGGAAAACAACCCCAGCCTGTTTAGTCTTTCTTCATAGCTGAGGCGCTCCATCCCAGGTAACATCCTGGTGAATCTTCTCTGCACCCTCTCCAAAGCAATCACATCCTTCCTATAGTGAGGCGACCAGAACTGCACACAGTACTCCAGCTGTGGCCTCACCAGCGTTTTGTACAGCTCCATCATAACCTCCCTGCTCTTATATTCTATGCCGCGGCTAATGAAGGCAAGTATCCCATATGCCTTTTTAACCACCTTATCTACCTGTTCCGCTGCCTTCAGGGATCTATGTACATGTACACCAAGGTCCCTCTGACCCTCTGTACTTCCTAGGGTCCTACCACTCATTGTGTATTCCCTTGCCTTATTTGTCCGTCCAAAATGCATCACCTCGCACTTTTCAGGGTTAAATTCCATTTGCCACTTTTCTGCCCATCTGACCAACCCGTTTATATCGTCCTGTAGCCTGAGGCTTTCCTCCTCGCAATTGACCACCCCACCAATTTTCGTGTCATCTGCGAACTTGCTGATCATACCTTTTACATTCTCATCCAAATCATTTATGTAGATCACAAACAACAAGGGACCCAGCACCGATCCCTGAGGTACCCCACTGGACACAGGCTTCCAGTCACAAAAGCAACCTTCGACCATCACCCTCTGCCTCCTGCCACTCAGCCAGTTTAGGATCCAACGCGCCAAGGCACCCTGGATCCCATGGGCTCTTACCTTCTTGACCAGTCTCCTATGCGGGACTTTGTCAAAGGCTTTACTGAAGTCCATGCAAACCACATCCACAGCATTTCCCTCATCCACCCCCCTAGTCACCCCCTCGAAAAATTCAATCAGATTTGTCAGACATGATTTACCCTTGACAAAGCCATGCTGACTATCCCCGATTAATCCTTGCCTCTCCAAGTGGAGACTAATTTTGTCCCTCAGAATTTTTTCCAATAATTTCCCTACCACAGATGTTAGGCTCACTGGCCTGTAATTCCCTGGTTTATCCCTGCTACCCTTCTTGTATAATGGTACTACGTTAGCTGTTCTCCAGTCCTCTGGTACATCCCCTGTGGCCAGAGAGGTTCTGAAAATTTGTGTCAGAGCCCCTGCAATCTCCTCCTTTGCCTCCCACAGCAGCCTGGGATACATCTCGTCCGGGCCTGGGGATTTATCCACTTTTTGGCCTGCTAAAACCGCTAGCACCTCCTCCCTCTCGATGCTAATATGTTCAAGTATGTCACAGTCCCCTTGCCCGATTTCTATGTCTGCGTCGTCTTTCTCCATAGTGAACACAGATGCAAAAAATTCATTTAAAACCCCGCCTACATCATCTGGCTCTACACACAGATTGCCACTTTGGTCCCTAATGGGCCCTACCCTTTCCCTGGTTATCCTCTTGCCCTTAATATACTTATAACACATCTTAGGATTTTCCTTTATTTTGCTCGCCAGTGTTATTTCATGGCCCCTCCTCGCCCTCCTAATTTCTTTTTTAAGTATGCCCCTGCACTTTTTATACTCCTCTAGGGCTTCTTCCGTCTTTAGTCTTTTGTAACTGCCAAAAGCCCCCCTTTTATTTCTAATGCATTTTTGTATATCCCTTGTCATCCAAGGTTCCCTTTGCTTGTTGGTCCCACCCTTGACCTTTACAGGAACATGTTGGCGCTGTACTCTCTCTATTTCCCTTCTGAAAGTCTCCCACTGTTTTGATGTGGATTTTCCTATAAGTAGCTGCTCCCAGTCCACTTTGGCCAGATCCTGCCTTATCATATTAAAATCGGCCTTCCCCCAATTTAGAACCCTTATTTCCGGGCCGTCTTTGTCTTTTTCCGTGACCACCTTAAATCTCACCGAATTATGGTCACTGTCGCCAAAATGCTCTCCTACTGACACTTCCACCACTTGCCCGGCTACATTCCCCAGAATTAGGTCCAGTACCGCCCCCTCTCTTGTAGGACTTTCTACATGTTGGCTCAAAAAGCTCTCCTGGATGCACTTTAAGAATTCTGCACCCTCTAAGCCTTTCACACTCTGACTATCCCAATTTATATTGGGGAAGTTGAAATCCCCCACTATTATTACCCTATTATTTTCGCACTTCTCTGAGATTTGCCTACATATCTGTTCCTCTATCTCCCCCTGACTGTTTGGGGGCCTATAGTACACTCCCAGCAAAGTGCTTGCCCCCTTTTTGTTTTTAAGTTCTACCCATATGGCCTCATTAGAGGAACCCGCTAATATATCGTCCCTCCTTACAGCAGTAATTGACTCCTTAATTAATATTGCAACACCCCCTCCCCTTTTACACCCCCCTCTGTCTCGCCTGAAGATTCTATACCCCGGAATATTGAGCTGCCAGTCCTGACCCTCCCTCAACCATGTCTCCGTGATAGCAACAATATCGTACTCCCATGTGTTCAACAACAACTTCAGTTCATCCACCTTATTTGCAAGACTCCTTGCATTAAAATAAATGCCTTCCAGCCCTGCCATATTCCCTTTTGCCTTCACATATTTGCTCTGCCTTCCCAGCTGACTTGTTTTTTCCTCTGTATTTGGCTGTAAATCACCCCCTACTATAGCTCCACTCTGTACCCCATCCCCCTGCCAAGTTAGTTTAAACCCCCCCCAGCAGTGCTAGCAAACCTCCACGCAAGGATATTGGTTCCCCTCTGGTTCAGGTGTAAACCGTCCGACTTGTACAAGTCCCACCTTTCCCAGAAGCAGACCCAGTGATCCAGGAAACTAAAGCCCTCCCCCCTGCACCATCCCTTTAGCCACGCATTCATCTGTTCTATCTTCCTATTCCTATACCCACTAGCACGTGGTACGGGGAGTAATCCAGAGATTACAACCTTTGAGGTCCTGCTCTTTAATCCTTCACCTAGCTCCTTAAATTCTTGCTGCAGGACCTCATCCCTCTTTTTACCTATGTCATTGGTACCAATGTGGACCACGACCTCTGGCTGTTCACCCTCCCCCTCCAGAATGCCCTGCAGCCGCTCAGTGATATCCTTGACCCTGGCACCAGGGAGGCAACAAACCATCCTGGATTCACATCTACGGCCACAGAAACGCCTATCTGTTCCCCTTACTATAGAATCCCCTACCACTATTGCTCTCCCACTCTTTTTCCCCCCTTCCTGGGCAGCAGGAGCACCCCCAGTGCCAGCAAGTTGGCTGCTGCTGCCTTCCCCTGGTGAGTCATCCCCCCCAACAGTATCCAAAGCGGTATACTTGTTTGAGAGGGGAATGGTCACAGGGGTCTCCTGCACTACCTGCCTGCTTCTATTGCTCCGCCTGGTGGTCACCCATTTCCTGTCTTCCTGTGCAGCCCTTCCCTGCGGTGTGACCAACTCACTAAACGTGCTATCCACGACCCTCTCAGCATCGTGAATGCTCAGTGGGACAAGTCCCAGTGAGATCAGGGAGGACAGAGTGCCAGTGGAGTTCGGAGAGGACAGAGTGCCAGTGGAGTTCGGAGAGGACAGGGAGCCAGTGGAGTTTGGAGAGGACAGAGTGCCAGTGGAGTTCGGAGAAGACAGAGTGCCAGTGGAGTTCAGAGAGGACAGAGTGCCAGTGGGGTTGGGGAGGACAGAGTGCCAGTGGAGTTCGGAGAAGACCGGGAGCCAGTGGAATTTGGAGAGGACAGAGTGCCAATGGAGTTCGGAGAGGACAGGAAGCCAGTGGCATTTGGAGAGGACAGGGAGCCAGTGGAGTGCAGGGAGGACAGGGAGCCAGTGGAGTTCAGAGAGGACAGAGTGCCAGTGGAGTTCAGAGAGGACAGGGAGCCAGTGGAGTTCGGAGAGGACAGGGAGCCAGTGGAGTTTGGAGAGGACAGGGAGCCAGTGGAGTTTGGAGAGGACAGGGAGCCAGTGGAGTTCAGGGAGGACAGGGAGCCAGTGGAGTTCGAAGAGGACAGGGAGCCAGTGGATATCGGGGAAGATAGGGAGCCAGTGGAGTTCGGAGAGGACAGAGTGCCAGTGGGCTCCGGGAGGACAGAGTGCCAGTGGAGTTCGGAGAGGACAGCGAGCCAGTGGGGTCGGGGAGAACAGAGTGCCAGTGGAGTTCGGAGAGGACAGCGAGCCAGTGGAGTTCGGAGAAGACAGAGTGCCAGTGGAGTTCAGAGAGGACGGGGAGCCAGTGAGGCTGGGGAGGGCAGCGTGCCAGTGGAGTTCGGAGAGGACAGGGAGCCAGTGCAGTTCAGAGAGGGTGGGGGTGATGTGATTTTGTGCTGAAGCATGTATCAGAAAATGAAGGAGTATTTCAGAGGTTTCCAGAAACTAAAAAACAACAAGGAGGGTGAGTAGAAAAGAAGGCCAGTGTTTGTTCGTCTGTAGATTTGAAATGGAAATGACGAACTTACATGTTAGAGAAAAAACACCACTTTAAATTGGTAATTATAAAGAACTGCTACCAAGTAATAATCCGAAATGACGTTGAAATACAAAATGTACAGACATAAAAATGTAGTTAGCCTCAGTAAACTGCTTATTCAAATAAATATAAAACATTAATAACATATAATTTATTTACAATGTGTGCAATTAAGAAGTAGTTTCGCTTTCCTACTTTAAAAAATCCTGAAATTAATGAGCCAATAAATAAACGAACGACAATTAAAGAATGTAATGAATTTTGTTCTAAAGTTATTTGTTCTATTTACAGAATGTAGACATGACTGGCTGCTGAGCTCCACAAGGACCAGAAGGGTTCATTGCAGGGTCACCCAATAGATTAGAAGGCACTTCATTGACGGCACTGTTAGATATTGGCTCCCACAATGCACAGAGACCTGGGAGCTCAATGTACCCAAATAAGCAGATGGTGTACTTTTAATAAGATGGTGCACATTTATTTTTGTTGGGTAATCGTATTGAAGGATATGGATTCTGAAGGGGATTGACAGGGTAGATGCTGAGAGGTTGTTTCCCCCTGGCTGGAGAGTCTAGGACTAGGGGTGGGCACAGTCTCAGGATAAGGGGTCGGCCATTTAAGACCGAGATGAGGAGGAATTTCTTCATTTGGAGGGTGGTGAATCTTTGGAATTCTCTGTCCCAGAGGGCTGTGAATGCTGAGCCTTTGAGTATATTCAAGGCTGAGATCGATTGACTTCTGGACTCTAGGGGGAATCAAGGGTTATGGAGATCGGGCGGGAAAGTGGAGTTGAGGTCGAAGATCAGCCATGATCTTATTGAATGGCGGAGCAGGCTCGAGGGGCCGTATGGCCGACTCCTGCTCCTATTTCTTATGTTTTTACGGAACACATGCGGGTAAATAGAGTTGAGGTACAGATCAACCATGCCATGGTCTAAAGACTTGCATTTCTATAGCGCCTTTCACGATCTCAGGACGTCCCAAAGCGCTTTACAGCCAATGAAATACTTCTGAAGTGCAGTCACTGTTGTAATGTAGAGAAACGCGGCAGCCAAATATGCGCACAGCAAGCTCCCACAGACAGCAATGTGATGATGACCAGATCATCTGTTTTAGGTTGTTGGTTGAGGGCTAAGTGTTGGCCCCAGGATAGCGTGGAGAACTCCCCCTGCTCTTCTTCGAAACAGTGCCGTGGGGCCATTTATATCTACCTGAGAGGACCGACGGGGCCTCGGTCTAACGTCTCAACCAAAAAGGCAGCACCTCCGCCAGCGCACCGCTCCATCAGCGCTGCACGGGGCGTGTCGGCCTAGATTACAGGCCCAAGTCGCTGGAGGGGGATGCGGACCCACAAACTCCTGGCTCAGCGGCGCGAGTGCTAATTGAATAACGGAGCAAGCTCGAGGGGATAAATGGCCTCCTCCTGTTCCTAATGTTCCGATAAGAGATGTCATCCATCTCCCTGTCCTATACAACCCAGCCTACGTGCCTTTAATAATATGTTTTAGAAGGCGTAATGTCTGATTCCGGCGCCGTTACCGAAAGCTGAAAGAGGTCTCTTTCGGAAGAAGCTAATTTGCAACAGAAGAAAAACGACAAGGACGAACAAACAGGTGACTGCTCAGCAATTCTGCAACAACATTAAAGCACTCAGTATCTTGTTATTTTCCTTTGGTCCTATGCTTTGATCCTTCACAGAATGTAATGCTCATCACAGAGCGGCGCGCACACACACACACCGGGTACTTCAAATCACCAAACCCAACATATCATCAGGCATCGAGCGGTGGCTTTGCAGAGAGTGGAAAAAAAAACTACATTTGGAAATTGACTTCTGCTTGGATTATTGACAAGAAAGGCGTGATGAATTGGACGCGCTGAAGTGATAAAATGAACATTAGAAATAAATCTAGCGGAAAAATCTATTTGTGCTCGCTCTGCCAACAGAAAGGCAATCGGCTGGTGGAATTTATCCCCTTAATTTAGGATCAGCCCATCCACACGCTAGCCGTATTTTCTCAGGGTGTGGCGTGTGGTTACGGGGGAGCTGATGGGGCAGCTGAGGGTTCAAACCCCACTCTTGATAATGGGCCATGCTACCACGCTTGAAGAAAATGCCTCCATCCGCTATTTCCGCTGGCTTACATCGGCTGCTGGTCTGGCAGTGCCTCGATTTTAAAATTCTCATCCTTGTTTTCAAATCCCTCCATGGTCTCGCGCACCCCCCGCCCCCGCCGCCCCCCCTCTGTAACCTCCTCCAGCCATACAACCCTCCGAGATCTCTGTGCTCCTCCAATTCTGGCCTCTTGCATATCCACAATTTCCTTCGCCCCCGTCATTGGCGGGGTGGAGATCACCTCGTACATTAATCAGGGGCAGAGTGATCTCCTCGACTAGTTTTGATCGCCTAAGGGGGTCGGAGAGGAATTTCTCAGGTTTGTTTTTCCCAAAAGTGGCCTAGGTGTTGGCCTATCCCAGGTTTTGGGTGGGGTGTGGAGTCCATATATTGTGATGCACAAGGCATGGCAATTGAGTGGGATGGACTGGATGGACCAGAGGGACTTCCCCTGGCATTGTTCTAAGATCTTACTACAGTTGTACAGGACCTTGGTGAGACCACACCTGGAGTACTGTGTGCAGTTTTGGTCTCCTTACCTAAGAAAGGATATACTTGCCATAGAGGGAGTGCAGCAAAGGTTCACCAGACTGATTCCTGGGATGGCAGGGCTGTCGTATGAGGGGAGATTGTGTCAACTAGGCCCGTATTCACTAGAGTTTAGAAGAATGAGAGGGGATCTCATTGAAACGTATAAAATTCTGACAGGGCTAGACAGACTGGATGCAGGGAGGATGTTTCCTCTGGCTGGGGGGTCTAGAACGAGGGGTCGCAGTCTCAGGATACGGGGTAGGACATTTAGGACTGAGATGAGGAGAAATTTCTTCACTCAGAGGGTGGTGAATCTGTGGAATTCTCTACCACAGAAGGCTGTGGAGGCCAAGTCACTGAATATATTTAAGAAGGAGATAGACAGATTTCTAGACACAAAAGGCATCAAGGGGTATGGGGAGAGAGCGGGAATATGGTATTGAGATAGAGGATCAGCCATGATCATTGACATGAATCAGTCATTCATGAAAGAAAGACTAATGAAATAATACTGAGCGGCCTACGGGTGGCGCTGTCCAGGGACAGTATAAATACTCGGGCACAGGCCCAACTTGCACAGGAATTCTTAACAGGAACTAGTGAAGGACACAACTAGACCTCCATGTTGTAAAACAGTTGATTAAAGCTTTGGTTAACGCTTAGACCAAGTGCCTAGTAGTTTTCTTACGTCAATCATATTGAATGGCGGAGCAGGCTCAAAGGGCCAAATGGGCCTACTCCTGCTCCTATTTTTCTATGTTTCTATCCACTCTCCCATCTCTACTGCAGAAGCGCAGCCTCAAACATTTAGTCTTTGGTGCGCGTGCTCCAATTCACAATCATGGGCGCACCACAATATTTCATTCCTGCGCCAATTTCATTCGTGCTTGAAGTTCAGGGGAATTTATAATGGGGAACAAAGAAATGGCAGACCAATTAAATACATACTTTGGTTCTGTCTTCACAAAGGAGGACACAAATAACCTCCCAGAGATGTCGGGGAACATAGGGTCTAATGAGAGGGAGGAACTGAAAGAAATCAGTATTTGTAGGGAAATGGTGTTAGGGAAATTGACGGGATTGAAGGCCGATAAATCCCCAGGGCCTGGTCATCTACATCCTAGGGTACTTAAGGAAGTGGCCCCAGAAATAGTAGATGCATTGCTGGCCATCTTCCAAAATTCTATAGACTCTGGAACAGTACCCATGGATTGGAGGGTAGCTAATGTTACCCCACTATTCAAAAAAAGTGGTAGAGAGAAAACGGGGAATTATAGACCGGTAAGCCTGACATTGGTAGTGGGGAAAATGCTAGAGTCCATTATAAAAGATGTAATAGCAGAGCACTTGGAAAGCAGTGACAGGATCAGACAAAGTCAACATGGATTTACTAATCTACTGGAATTTTTTGAGGATGTAACTGGTAAAATAGATAAGGGAGAACCAGTGGATGTGGTGTATTTGGACTTTCAGAAGGCTTTTGATAAGGTCCCGCATAAGAGATTAGCGTGTAAAGTTAAGGCACATGGGATTGGGGGCAAGGTATTGACTTGGATAGAGAACTGGTTGGCAGACGTAAAGCAAAGAGTTGGGTTTTTTCCGAGTGGCAGGCAGTGACTAGTGGGGTACTGCAGGGATCAGTCCTTGGACCCCAGCTATTCACAATATATATTAATGATCTAGACGAGGGAACTAGATGTAATATCTCCAAGTTTGCAGACGACACAAAGCTGGGTGGGTGTGTGTGCTGTGAGGAGGATGCCGAGAAACTCCAGTATGATTTGGACAAGTTGGGTGATTGGGCAGAAGCATGGCAGATGCAATATAACGTGGATAAATGCGAGGTTATCCACTTTGGTGTCAAAAACAGGAAGGCAGATTATTATCTGAATGGCAATAGATTGGGAGAAGGGGAAGTGCAACGAGACCTGGGTGTCCTTGTGCACTAGTCGCTGAAGGTAAGCATGCAGGTGCAGCAGGCGGTTAAGAAGGCAAATGGTATGTTGGCCTTCATAGCGAGAGGGTTCGAGTACAGGAACAAGGATGTCTTGCTGCAGTTGTACAGGGCCTTGGTGAGACCACATCTTGAGTATTGTGTGCAGTTTTGGTCGCCTTATCTGAGGAAGGATGTTCTTGCCATGGAGGGAGTGCAGCGAAGATTCACCAGACTGATACCTGGGATGGCAGGAATGACGTATGAAGAGAGATTGGGTCGATTGGGCTTATACTCACTGGAGTTTAGAAGAATGAGAGGGGATCTCATTGAAACGAATAAAATTCTAACAGGACGAGACAGACTAGATGCAGGAACGATGTTCCTGATGGCCGGGGAGTCCAGAACCAGGGGTCACAGTCTAAAGATAAGGGGTAGGCGATTTAGGACTGAGATGAGGAGGAATTTCTTCACCCAGAGAGTGGTGAACCTGTGGAATTCTCTACCACAGAAGGCAGTTGAGGCCAATTCATTAAATATATTCAAGAAGGAGTTAGATATATTTCTTAAGGCTAAAGGGATCAAGGGATATGGGGAGAAGGCAGGGACAGGGTACTGAATTTGGATGATCAGCCATGATCTCGTTGAATGGCGGAGCAGGCTCGAGGGGCCGAATGGCCTACTCCTGCTCCTATCTTCTATGTTTCTATGTTAAGTTTCCCCCCCACCCCGCCGCCAGCCTTACGAAGAAGCTACCTTTCCCCAAGACCTGCGCCATATCGAGCTTTCTTAAAACCTGCTGCAGCGGAAGAACAGGTGGCCGTGCCAGAAGCAGTGTGCCTAGTAACCTGACACACCTCTGCGACAGTTCAGCCAAGAGTGGCTGGCTGGAAGCCGTCCCAATCGAGCACCAAGGGCACCGGCTGCACCTGTTCAATTTGACTGGTGCAGGGGAAGCCAACGAACGCACATTCTGTGCTGCAGTTCTCAGTGCAAGGTACAAGGCTTATTTAGTGTCACGTGATAATTAATGGCCTGAATACTTTTGACTCTCTGCAAATTATCAAAATATCAGCAAGGCAAATTAGAGCAATAAAAAGAAACAGGGGTTTCAGTGGCGGCTTTTCATGGCGATCTGAATTGGAGACATAATCAGAATGTGTTCGGCACAGGTGAAGGAACGCAAGTGTGAGCTCATTCATTACCCGGGAATAGCCTCAGGGACTGTTTTCTTCAACCGATCTCACTGTTTTACTTAGAGGGGCGACAATATTTTACACCAGTAACTCAGCAGTGGGAACAATATATATCCCATTCTACCGCTTAAGGAGGCATTATCGGCTCCAGAGGCCAAAGCTACGACCCAATGACCCACCAGCACAGATCCCAGCGGCAGTCCCGAATTGGGTGGCAGCACTGCACTGCACTCCTGCCTCACTGACCACACAAGAAAGAAAGACTTGCATTTATATAGCGCCTTTCACAACCTCAGGAGGTCCCAAAGGGCTTTACAGCCCAGGAAATGCTGTTTTAAAAAAAAAATGTAGTCACTCTTGTAATGCAGGAAACGCGGCGGCCAATTTGCGCACAGCACGCTCTCACAAACAGCAACGTGATAAATGACCAGATTAACTGTTTTTTTTAGTGATGTTGGTTTGAGGGATAAATATTGGCCAGGACACTGAGGAGCACTCCCCTGCTCTTCTTCGAAATAGTGCAGTGGAATCTTTTACGTCCACCTGAGAGGGCAGGCGGGGGCCTCGGTCTCATCCGAAAGATGGCACCTCTGACAGTGCGGCACTCCCTCGGTGCTTCAGCTGAGATTTCGTGCTCCAGTCTCTGGAGTGGGGCTTAAAGCCACAGCCTTCTGACTCAGAGGCGAGAGTGCCCCCCCACTGAGCCACGGCTGTTGTCGAAGCCAGAGCCAGCATGGGGGAGGGCGGGGAGGGGGTCAGTGCTGCGTAAAGTGAGGGAGGCATCAATATAATCCATCCCAATATAAAGCCATGCCACACTGAGATTCAATCAGCGGTACCACAGCTCATTCATAAAACTGCTGATGCTTTCAAAATCAGTAGAACATTGAAAACAAGCTGCTAATTAAGTCTGAATCAGGTGGAAATTCTCTTCCACTCAGCGGTTGCCACGGGCAGCTCCATTAAAGAGACATTCGCTGATGGAATTTATTTAAAGGCACAGCGCTGTCATGAAAGAGAGAGGCCCTAAAATCCATAGCTCCACCAGCGTCATTGTGCAAGAGGTGGGACTCTCATCTCCCAGTCTGCCCTGGTCCTTCTAAGTGAAGTAGTGCATTCCCTTGAGTATAGAAGATTGGGGGTGATCTAATTGAGATGCTTAAATGGATTTAATAGAGTGGATCGAGAGAATCTGATGGCGGGGGGAGTGCAGAACAAGGGGGTACAACCTTAGAGCGAGGCCATTCAGGGGTGATGTCAGGGAGTACTTCTTGACACAGAGGGGTAGTGGGAAATCTGGAACTCTCTCCCCAGAAAAGCTGTTGCGGCTGGAGGTCAATTGAAAATTTCAAAACTGAGATTGATAGGCTTTTGTTAGGCCAGGGTATCAAGGGATATAGAACCAATGCGGGTGGATGGAGTTAAGATACAGATCAGCCATGATCCAATTGAATGGCGGAGTAGGCTCGAGGGACTGACTGGCCTACCACTGTTGCTATGTTCCAGTTTCCCACATTACAACAGTGACTACACTCCAAAAGTACTTCATTGGTGGTAAATCGCTTTGAGACGTCCGGTGGTCGTGAAAGGCGCTATTGAAATGCAAGTCTTTCTTCTTTCTTTTCTTTCAGTGCTGATCAAGTCTCAAACCCTGGGCATGGGGTAAATAACAAAGTGGAAGGGTGCCCATACCATTGATGGCATCCATAGGCATCTACCCCATAATGGCTTGCAGGGGGTGGGGGGGGTGAGGGGTGGTGAGGGCGGGGGTGGGATCTTATCCAACCAGTTCCTCCTCCTCTTCTGAAGTCAGTGGAGGAAATTTCTCGTTGGGTTAAGAAAAAAGCAAGGAGCTAGAGACTTGGAACGCTGCATCCCACTCCAAAAACCCGGGAATTTCACACACATATCAGGCAACAAGGCAAATCATAAGACTTGTTCTCGCTCAATGATGTCATCGCCAACCACCATGATGATCGTGGCCAACCGATGCAACGGTGCCCATGAATTTCCCGAAATTTTTATGGCGTAACTATGGCGCAGGAGTGGCGAGAAAATTTCCGTCTTACTGCTTTTCGCCTAACTTACGCCGAGACGTCAGTACGTGCAAATTTCCTTGATCATTTGCATCGCTTCTGCGATACGTCCCCCACAACCCCTTGCTCCACCCTCGTGAAAAAAGAACTGTGCAGGCGAGTTTCTTGCAATTACGCCAATGATGCACTGGCACAGATTTACACCGAGATATTTAGGAACTGCAAATAACGGTCTCCTGATATCAGCATATCTGGGCTTTCTGAAGCTAGATTGGTGATTTTTCCTCACAATTTGTTTTCTTACTGAGACCTTGCACTGTACTGAAGCAAAGCGCGGTCAGTCTCAGTAAACCCCGAAATTATTCAGACTCTCATCTCCGCGAGGCGTTCAGAACGACCAAACAGCCTGTTGTGTCCGTGTATAATAAGACACAGACTGCAGGAGAAACGGTATAACAGGTGTTTACTAAACGTGGCTCACAGTAGAACTGACTGTACAGATTATTACTCAGTGCTATATACAGGTGTGGTCACTGCCGGTACTACAGTATACATGAGCTGTAAAAAGTAGTTCCCCCCTTAAAGGTATATACATTACAATTCCTCCCCTTTTAGATTAACAGTACCATAACACTCATTTAACAATTAAATATCAACTAATTACAATTAACACTTTTAACATGCAACATTAGCTGAAAATAGTCCATTTAAATATTCAGTCTTTGGGGAGGCTTCCTGATCCTTTCTGGATAGCGCCTTTCCCGAGTGTCTTGCTCTTGGTGAGGAGGCGATTCTGGCCCCCTGTCGTCGGTTGGTTCATCAGCTTCCGATGCTACTGTTTCTGGGGTAGATGCGACCTGTACGTCAGGTTCATCACCAGGTACGTATGGGCGAGGCATGGGGTTGACTTGTTCCTGTGACTCTAGGATCTGGTCAGCATGGCGTCTCACGATGCTCTCCCCAACGTCCACTGTGTACATTAGTGGGCCCTGCCGTGTGCATATCGTTCCTGGCTGCCATTTTTCTGTTCGGTAGTCGCGGGCCAAGACTGGTTGCCCTACATTGAAGCTCCTTGTTGGCTTCTCATGGATGTGCTGGAATTGCTTACTCTCAACATCTCTTCGTACGTTTGGTCTGAGCAAATCCAGGCGAGATCTTAACCTTCGGTTAAAGAACATCATGGCTGGGGCCTGGTTGGTGACTGCATGTGTTGCATTCCGGTAGGCGAACAGGAAATTGTCCACCTTGTGCTGCAGCGGAATGTTGTCATTGTACATAGCCTTTATTGCCTTCTTAAAGGTTTGTACGAACCTCTCAGCCAATCCATTTGTGGCTGGATGATACGGGGCGGATGTGTAATGCCTTACCCCATTCTTTTTCAAGAACCTCCGGAACTCTTCGGACACAAACTGTGGTCCGTTGTCAGAGCAAATCTGTTCTGGCAAGCCATTCCTGGCAAAAATGGTCCGTAGGACTGCAATAATTTTCTCCGTGGTGGTGGAGGACATTTTGATGACCTCAGGCCATTTCGAGTGCGCATCCACGGCTATTAAAAACATTGAGTCCATGAATGGACCAGCAAAATCAATATGCACCCGTTGCCATGGAGATGAGGGCCACTCCCATGGGTGTAGAGGGGCCTGTGGTGGTGCATTTTGGACTTTCTGGCATCCTGAGCAGCTCTTGGTCAAGTCCTCGATTTGTTTATCGATTCCCGGCCACCACACATAAGCCCTGGCTAGGCTTTTCATTTTTACCCCTCCCAGATGACCCTCATGAAGCTCATTGAGCACTCTATCCCTTAACTTGGGTGGAATTACCACTCGGGATCCACACATCAAGGTCCCCCGGCACACTGACAGCTGTTCTCTCCTTGTCGAGAATGCTGGCAACAGTGAGTCGCCATGTGCTGGCCATCCCTTCACCGTCAAATCATATACCCGAGACAGTGTCGGGTCATTTCGGGTTTCCTTTTCGATACAAGTGTTAGTTACCGGTAGGTATTCAACTATAGTCGAATGGAATATTTCGACAGGATCCACTGCTGGTGCTTCCTCCGCAGTAGGCAGTGGCAGGCGTGATAGCCCATCAGCATTTCCATGCTGTTTCGTGCCCTTATATTCAATCTCATAGTGGTGCGCTCCTAGAAAAAGTGACCATCTTTGTAGTCGTTGCGCAGTCATCACCGGAACGCCCTTCTTCGGATTAAAAGTGGAGACAAGAGGCTGGTGATCTGTCAGAAAGGTGAATTTCTGCCCGTGCAGATAGTGATTGATCTTTTTCACTCCCCACACTAGGCTGAGGGCCTCCCTGTCAATCTGGGCGTAGTTACGCTCGGCTGAGGTTAGTGATCGTGACGCAAAGGCTATTGGCCTCTCTGAGCTGTCCGAGAATTTGTGCGACAGCACCGCTCCAATGCCGTAGGGTGACGCATCACATGCCAACCGAATTGGTAATGCTGGGTTGTAATGGGCCAATACCTCTTTCGATGTGATTAGTGTTTTGCTCTTCTGGAAAGCTCGTCTACATTCGTCACTCCACTTCCATGGCACCCCAGTTTGCAGTAGGGTGTTCAGTGGGTGTAGTATTTGATATACCTATCAATTCATCCAATGAAAAGCGACGAGTTAAGATAGTAACTATAGGTTTTTATTGGCTAAATAACAGAGCCCACCCTCGTGGGTGATCGGGTCCAACAAGGAGGAATACCAGCCAGTCGACCACCTTTATACCTGGGCAAGCAGGCGGAGTCATGGGCGGAGTCAGCTGTGGTCAGCCCAGGTATAACAGCGTGACAAGAGGTGACCTTGCGTAGTGATACAACAGTGTAAACAGTGATAACCATAGTGTAACGATATAAACAGTGATAACGATAGTGAACGATAAAAGTGGTTTACCACATTCACCCCTTGTTTAGATTTGAGTCCGGCGGGGTGAAGTGTGCAACCAGTTCGGGTATGTCAGTCTGTCCGGAGGCCTCGTAAGTCTCTCTGATCGGCGCAGCAGCGGCGGCGGTGATGCAGTATCCGATGTTAATGCTGGTGTCTGCGTGGTCGGCGAAGGCTCGTGGGGTTCCGGCATGCCGTCTACCTGGGCTGGATTTGGGGGGGTGGGGGGTAACGGTGGTGTCTCAGGGGTGCCCGAGGGTGCAAGGTCTCGTAAGGAGACTGTGTCCTCCCGCCCGTCTGGGTATGCCACATAGGCGTACTGGGGGTTGGCGTGCAGGAGGTCCACCCTCTCGACCAGGGGGTCCGTTTTATGGGCCCTCACGTGCTTTCGCAGCAAGACGGGCCCCGGAGAAGTCAGCCATGTTGGTAGTGAGGTTCCCGTAGTCGACTTCCTGGGGAAAACAAACATTCGTTCATGGGGGGTGGCGTTAATGGCCGTGCAAAGCAGTGACCGGATGGAATGCAGCGCTGCCGGGAGGACTTCCTGCCAGCAAGAGGTTGGCAGGCCCTTAGACTTTAAGGCTAAGAGAACGGCCTTCCAGACAGTCGCGTTCTCTCTTTCCACCTGGCCGTTCCCTCGGGGGTTGTAGCTGGTGGTCCTGCTTGCAGCAATGCCTCTCGCTAGTAGGAACTGGCGAAGTTCCTCGCTCATGAAGGATGAGCCCCGGTCGCTATGTATATAGTTCGGGAACCCGAACAAGGCGAAGAGGTCGTTCAGGCATTTGATGACCGTGGTACTGGTCATGTCTGGGCAGGGGAAGGCAAAGGGGAAACGGGAGTACTCATCAATGATGTTGAGGAAGTACACATTACGGTCAGAGGACGGGAGGGGCCCCTTAAAATCGATGCTCAAGCGCTCGAAGGGGCGGGTGCCTTGATCAGGCTTGCTCTGTCCGGCCTAAAGAAATGCGGTTTGCATTCGGCACAGGTTTGGCAGTTCCTGGTCATGGTCCTGACCTCCTCGATGGAGTAGGGCAGGTTGCGGGCCTTAATGAAGTGGTAAAGTCTGGTGACCCCGGGGTGGCAGAGGTCTTTGTGGAGGGTCTGCAGTCTATCAATTTGCGCGTTGGCGCATGTACTTCGTGATAGAGCATCTGGGGGTTCGTTCAGTTTACCAGGTCGGTACAAGATATCATAATCATAGGTGGAGAGCTCGATTCTCCACCTCAAGATCTTGTCGTTCTTGATTTTGCCCCTCAGCTTGTTATTAAACATAAAAGCGACTGAACGCTGGTCGGTGAGGAGGGTAAATCGTTTGCCTGCCAGGTAATGCCTCCAGCGTCGTACTGCCTCCATGATCGCCTGGGCCTCCTTCTCGACCGAAGAGTGTCGGATCTCAGGGCCCTGGAGGGTCCTCGAGAAGAAGGCCACAGGTCTCCCCGCCTGGTTAAGGGTTGCTGCTAGGGCGAAGTCGGATGCATCGCTCTCCACTTGGAAAGGGATAGACTCATCCACCGCGTGCATTGTGGCCTTAGCAATGTCTCCCTTTATGAGGGAGAAGGCTGTGCACGCTTCTGCCGTCAGGGGGAAGGAGGTGGACTTCATGAGGGGTCTGGCTTTGTCCTCATAATTCGGCACCCATTGGGCATAGTAGGCGAAGAGCCCCAGGGTTCTCTTCAGCGCCTTTGGACAGTGGGGGAGGGGTAGCTCCATGAGGGGGCGCATTCTTTCGGGGTCGGGGCCGATAACCCCGTTCTCTACTACGCAGCCGAGGATGGCGAGACGCGAGGTGTTAAACACACATTTCTCCTTATTGTAAGTGAGGTTCAGCCGTTCGGCCGTACGGAGGAATTTCTCCAGATTTACATCGTGGTCCTGCCGGTCGCGGCCGCAGATGGTGACGTTATCTAGATAAGGGAACGTGGCCTGCAGCCCGTTCTGGTCAACCATCCGGTCCATCTCCCTTTGGAAGACCGAAACCCCGTTGGTGACGCCGAAGGGAACCCTAAGGAAGTGGTAGAGGCGGCCATTCGCCTCGAAGGCGGTATACTGGCGGTCCTCAGGGCGGATAGGGAGTTGGTGATAGGCCGACTTAAGGTCGATGGTGGAGAATACCCGGTACTGTGCAATCTGATTGACCATATCAGATATGCGGGGAAGGGGGTATGCGTCCAGCTGGGTGTACCGGTTTATGGTTTGGCTGTAGTCGATGACCAGGCGGTTTTTATTGCCGGTCTTAACGACTACGACCTGGGCACGCCAGGGGCTGTTGCTCCTCTCGATGATGCCCTCCTTCAGGAGACGCTGCACCTCAGAGCTAATAAAAGCTCTGTCCCCGGCGCTGTACCGCCTGCTCTTGGTGGTGACGGGTTTACAGTCGCGGGTGAGGTTAGCGAACAGGGAGGGGGGCGGGACCTTGAGGGTGGATAGGCCGCAGGTGGTATGCGGTGGGCGGTTTAAAGGCTGCTGGTTGTCGACTGTGAGTGGGGGGAGGGGTCCACCGTATGCCAAAGTGACACTTTGAAGGTGGGATTGGAAGTCCAGCCCTAGTAGGACGGCAGCGCAGAGCTGGGGCAGGACGAGAAGTTTAAAATGTTTATACTCCGTGCCCCTAACCGACAGGGTCACAACACAGTAGCCGCTGATGTCTGTAGAATGGGACCTCGACGCCATCGAGATCCGGTTGCGCGTTGGCCGGACAGTGAGGGAGTAGTGGCTCACCGTGTCTGGATGGATGAAACTCTCCGTGCTTCCGCTGTCGAACAGGCAGGTCGTGGCGTGGCCGTTTACTTTGATGTCCATCATGGACTTGGACAGGTGATGCGGGCGAGCTTGGTCCAGTGTGACGGAGGCTAGTGTATGGCTGAGCGAGCTGCTGTAGTCTGCGGGTGAGGCGGTGGTCGGGTCTGGAGGCAAGGTGGCGGTCGAGTGTGGTGGACAAAATGGCGGTGCCCACGACGTTGAATAAAATGGCGGAGAAGATGGCCGCCCCCACAACTCACATGAGGCACTGCTGGTGTCGGTGGCCTTGATCAAAGATGGCCGCCCCCACGACTCACACGAGGGGATACTGGCATCTGTGGCCTTGATGAAAGATGGCCACCCCCACAACTCGCATGAGGCACTGCTGGCGTCTGTGGCTCTCCCCCTGCAGGCCTTAGCGAAGTGGCCTTTCTTGTGGCAATCGGAGCAAGTCGCGTTTCTTGCAGGGCAGCGCGTCCTCGGGTGTTTCGCCTGGCCACAGAAGAAGCAGCCGGCGGCCCGATCGCGGGGCTCCGATGTTGCAGCCGGTACCGGGGGTGGCGGTCCCGATCGGTTCTGGGACGCCGACGCTGAGGTAGGTCCCAGAGGCGGCGGTGCGAGGGGTATTGCGGCCAGGGTCGGGCCGGAGTCCCAGGGTCGCGCAGCACAGTACCTGGAATACGCCTCGAGGTCCTGATGGGCCACTTCCAGAGAGCGAGCGAGGGCTGCAGTTGTATTCAGGTCGAGGTCCTTTGATTCGAGCAGTCTTTGCCGTGAGTAGTCGGACCGAAGGCCTTTCATGAAGGCATCGCGGATATTCCCTTCAGTATTTTCTGCAGCCGTTACAGCTTTAAAGTCACAGTCCCTGCCGAGTGTTTGTAGCGCCCGTAAAAATTCATCTACAGACTCTCCTGGCTGTTGCGAGCGGGATCTTAGGAGATGTCTGGCATACATAGAGTTTACCGGGCTGCGGTACTGCTCTTTCAGCAGGTTGAGGGCGTCCTCGTATGTAGTAAGGTCCTGGATGATTGCAAATACTTTAGGGCTCACTTGGGCGGTCAGAACTCTTAGTTTGGATCCCGGAGGCACGCCGGATTCTCCCAGGTAGGATTCGAAACAGCTCAGCCAGTGTTTGAAGTCGAGGGCTGAGTTCGCTGCCTGTGGGTTTAGATCCAGGTACAGCGGTCGGAGGGCTCGCAGCCAGGCCGGCTGCTGTGGCTGTTGTAGCTGGCCGTTTGGCTGGTCGTTTGGCTGCTCCGATCCACTCATTTCAAAATTTAGCCAATAAAATTGATATACCTATCAATTCATCCAATGAAAAGCGACGAGTTAAGATAGTAACTATAGGTTTTTATTGGCTAAATAACAGAGCCCACCCTCGTGGGTGATCGGGTCCAACAAGGAGGAATACCAGCCAGTCGACCACCTTTATACCTGGGCAAGCAGGCGGAGTCATGGGCGGAGTCAGCTGTGGTCAGCCCAGGTATAACAGCGTGACAAGAGGTGACCTTGCGTAGTGATACAACAGTGTAAACAGTGATAACCATAGTGTAACGATATAAACAGTGATAACCATAGTGTAACGATAGTGAACGATAAAAGTGGTTTACCACAGTATTGTAGACAAATTTGGCAAGAACTTATGGTAGTAGTTTACCAGCCCGAGGAACGACCTCAGTTGTGACACATTTTCCGGTGCTGGAGCCTTGACTACTGCCTCAATCTTCTCTGGGGACTTATGTAACCCCTCTTTATCGATAACGTGGCCACAATATAAGATCTGTGTTCTAAAAAACTCGCATTTAGGGCGGTTAGCTTGGAGCCCATATTCCTGCAATCTAGTGAGCACCTGCTCCAGGTTGGCAAGGTGATCGCTGTCATTTTTGCCTGTGACCAGGATGTCATCCAAATAACACTGAGTCCCTGGGATGCCTTGCAGGACTTGTTCCATTGCCCTCTGCCAAATAGCCGGAGCTGATGCTACCCCGAATACCAGCCGGTTGTATTGGTAGAGACCTTTATGGGTGTTGATTGTGAGGTATTTTTTTGATGCTTCTTCTACCTCCATTTGCAGATACGCCTGGGCCAGATCAATCTTAGTGAAGCGTTTCCCTCCAGATAGCGAGGCGAAAATATCTTCAATCCGCGGGAGTGGATATTGTACAGTGTGAAGGACCGGGTTCACTGTTACCTTAAAGTCCCCACAGATGCGAACCTTCCTTGGTTCCCCAGGCGTGCTGCTCAACAACTTTTTCATCACAGGGTCGATGGGTGTAGCCCACTCGCTCCAGTCTACCTTGGACAGTACACCTGAACGTTCCAGACTCTCCAGCTCTGCTTCAACGGTTGGGCGGATTGCATAAGGTACCGGTCTGGCCTTAAAAAATTTTGGGCTTGCGTTTTCTTCAATTTTAATCGTCGCTTTCATGCCTTTTAGTGTTCCAAGTCCTTGCTGGAACACTTCTTTCGCGTCAGTTAGGATCTTTGACAGTCGCCCAGGTGTGACGCCGTCATCCTTTTTGTCAGCCACAGTCAGTGCCTGTATGGCATGCCAATCCAGTTGTATTTTCCGGATCCATTCACATCCCAGTAATGGTGGTCCTCCATCTTGCAATACATACAGGTCTAGTTTTGGTGTTTCCTTACCGTTATATATAACGGTCACCCTTACTTTTCCTTTGGGGTAGACTTTTTGCCCCGTGTACGTCTTCAAAATAATTTTTGTGTCTCTCAAGGGTATGTGTGAGAATAGCTGCTCGTAGTCTCATCGGTTTATGACTGTTAGGGCTGATCCTGTGTCCAATTCCATCTTTACCTGGACTCCTGCTATCTTGAGAGTGACCCAAATGGTTTGGTGATCCTCCGTTGTGATCACATTATGTAGTTTCAGACAACTCAGTTCCCTGCTTTCGGAGTCGTTATCACTCTTTTGTTCGTCTGAACTATTCTCCGTCATCTTATGTACCTTCTTGTACTTTCCTTTGGTAGGTTTCTTATTGCTGGTTTTCTTTCCCGACCTGCAGACTCGTGCTATGTGTCCTACTTTTCCACACTGTCTGCACACTTTGTCTTTGAACCAGCAATCATTCTGGTCGTGTGTTGTTCTGCCGCAGCGATAGCACTTCCCTGTTCCATATGACATTTTGTTTGTGCCATATTCTTGCAGTCTCTGTTGTATCTCTGCAGCGCCCCGTGCTGCTGCTTCATATGATACCGCAATGCTGAAAGCCTTTTCCAGCGTAAGGTCCTTTTCAGATAAAAGCCGTTTCTGGGTTCCTTCACTTTGAAGCCCACACACAAACTTGTCCCTTAAGGTATCTGCCAGTCCCACTCCAAACTGGCAGTGTTTTGATAGTTTGCGCAGTTCTGTTAAATAATCAGCATTGCTTTCATCCTTATGCTGGTTCCGTTTGTGAAACTTGAATCTTTCTGCTATCAGCAGCGGTGTGGGGTTTAAATGTTCCTGTAGTATCGTTACTATGTCTTCAAAACTCTTTTCCATTGACTTCGTTGGGGTTACTAGATTTCGTAATAAACCATACGTCTTTGCACCCATTAAATTTAACAATAACAGTCCAAAGATGTGCGGGTTAGGTTGATTGGCTATGATAAATTGACCCTTAGTGTTAGGGGGATTAAATACGTGGGGTTACGGGGATCGGGTGGAATATGTGTCGGTGCAGGCTCGATGGGCCGAAATGGCCTCTATCTGCACTGTGGGGTTTCTGTGATTCTGTGAATACCGACGCTTTCTTGACATCTGACACCTCATTTGCCTTGCAGTAGACCTCTATTCGTTCGACATATGTAGTCCAATCTTCGACTTCATTCTCAATTGCAGTGATACTGCCACTCTTCGGCATTTTGGGTGTGGTTTAAAATGGCGTCTCCCAATGGCATAAAATGGCGTCTCCCGCGCTTTCCTTCCTCCCCCGCTGCTGCCAACGCCGCTCCCGGCGGTTCTCGTGGCAATGGCGGCGCCCTGTAGGTTTCGCGCGCTTCTCCTGCGCTGCTGCCAACGCCGCTCTCGGCAGTCCTCGTGGCAATGGCGGCACCCTGTAGGTTTCGCGCACTTCTCCTGCGCTGCTGCCAACGCCGCTCTCAGCGGTCCTCGTGGCAATGGCGGCGCCTCACGGGTTTCTGCGCGTCTCTCTCTCCCTCTCTTCGACGCTGCTCGGCCCCTGAACACCGGCTGCGCCCTGTGCGCTCTGCCCTCTCTCTCTCTCTCCCCCGTCGACGCTGCTCGGCCCTTTGCTGTGCCGCTCGGTCGGGCTCTAGCCCGCCGCTGTCCGGGAAGGGTCTGCGCACTACCTGTTGCCAGCCCGTTTCGCTGGACCACCTCGACTGGAAAGCCAAGCCTGGCTCTCGACAGCCTCCCCCGCAATTCTCGAGTCTCTGCTGGATGACTGGGCGATTGCCCGTGGTCGACGCCCGAGTCTCTGGCCTTGACCTCCAATCCACTGATCTCCAGGAACGAATCCCCGGGAGGTGATGCAGAGTTGCAGGTAGGTTCGAACTTGCCTCGTCGCCAATGTTGTGTCTGTGTATAATAAGACACAGACTGCAGGAGAACGGTATAACAGGTGTTTACTAAACGTGGCTCACAGTGGAACTGACTGTACAGATTACTACTCAGTGCTATATACAGGTGTGGTCACTGCCGGTACTACAGTATACATGAGCTGTAAAAAGTAGTTCCCCCCTTAAAGGTATATACATTACACAGCCGGAATGGCCTCCTCAATGGAAACACTCCTGTTCTGCGTAATAATGGAAGAGGAGGAGGCTCAGCGAGTGAGGCGACATGCCGGGAAACAGCAGGCCCACTCGCCATTACCCCGATTGGGGGGGGGCGCTGCACTCGCTGCTCGCTTCTCACCAGTTTTTTTTTATGTTCCAGCGTCGGCGAACGAGTTCCGCAGGAAATTCGGGAGAGTTCACCGTAAATTTCAGTGTCATTTCGGTGTAAACGGGAACAGAGGAAATTACCGGGGCTGGCGCTTGTTGCCCACTGGCAAACAACGCCGGCGCGGGCAAACGAGTTGCGCAGGAAATTTGGGCCGCAAGTTTGGCCTAAATTTCGGGGACATTTTTGGCGTAAATGGGAACGCCAGGAAATTCCAGTCTGTGCTGCAATTGCGCGCCAGCAAACAAATGGAGAAAGGTTCCGCCTGGCATTTTTTTCCACGTAGACAGCCTCTCTTTATATTAACAAGGCCATTACTTGGGAGTCACGTCCCCTCTCAGTCTTGCTTTCTCCAATTAAACAGAATGCCTCTGTTCTCTCCAGTGTCTCTTCATAACGTGTAGCCCCGAGTTCTCAAATCATCCTTACTGCTCATATATGTCCCTTACCAATGCATCAATGTCTTCCCGATGGCGGGGTGGCTAAGACTGCACACGGTATTCCAACTCTGGTCTCCTCAATGAGTTATGCGGGTCACACAGAGGTAGCACGCTGCTGGTTACTGGCGCCTTATGCAGAACCTTCACACAGTTTCTCCTGTCGCCTAATTAGCTGAAAAATTGCTGAGGGGCTTCAGCCTAGAGAGGCCGTTCGTTGTTCTTATTAATAAAAAAAAATGTAAGGAGCAAGCAGCGTTTCAATCTCAACCATTTCATTGTTTCTTGTTGGGGAAACCCTAATGGCCTGTTTTTTTTTAATGAAGCGATACATTAGTGTCACAGTGGAAGGGAGAACACTGTCGCTGCTGCCATTGCAAGCAGAGGAAGAGAGAGAGAGAGAGAGAGAGGAAAAAACACAAGCCCCTGAGGTGCAGCTGTCACTGAATTAAAGGAGCTGTTTGCATCTCAACTGTGCCGCCGGCAAGCACTGAAGCTGCTGCACGCAGACGATGTTCGAGTCTTGACTAGGGTAAAAATACTGTCACTATCTCATTGGCTTTGCTGTGGAGTTGCTGCTGAAACCCTGATCCATGCCTTTGTTACCTCCAGACTTGACTGTTCCAAGGCTCTCCTGGCCGGCCTCACATAGAAACATAGAAGATAGGAGCAGGAGTAGGCCATTCGGCCCCTCGAGCCTGTTCCGCCATTTAACGAGATCATGGCTGATCATCCAAATTCAGTACCCTGTCCCTGCCTTCTCTCCATGTACCTTGATCCCTTTAGCCTTAAGAAATATATCTAACTCCCTCTTGAATATATTTAATGAATTGGCCTCTACTGCCTTGTGTGGTAGAGAATTCCACAGGTTCACCACTCTCTGGGTGAAGAAATTCCTCCTCATCTCTGTCCTAAATGGCCTACCCCTTATCTTTAGACTGTGACCCCTGGTTCTGGACTCCCCCAGCATCGGGAACATCCTTCCTGCATCTAGTCTGTCTAGTCCTGTTAGAATTTTATAAGTTTCAATGAGCTCCCCTCTCATTCTTCTAAACTCTAGCGAATATCTTCTACCCTCCAGTGTCAGCTGTGGCTCAGTGGGTGGCACACTTGACTCTGAGTCGGAAGGCTGTGGGTTCAAGTCACACTCCAGAGACTTGAGCACAAGAATTTAGGCTGACACTCCAGTCCAGTCCAGTGCAGTGCTGAGGGAGCGCTGCGCTGTCAGAGGTGCCGTCTTTTGGATGAGACGTTAAACTGACGTTAAACTGTTCTCTCAGGTGGACGTAAAAGATCCCATGGCCACTATTTCGAAGAAGAGCAGTGGGAGTTATCCCCGGTGTCCTGGCCAATATTTATCCCTCAACCAACATCACAAAAACAGATTATCTGGTCATTATCACGTTGCTGTTTGTGGGAGCTTGCTGTGCGCAAATTGGCTGCCGCGTTTCCCATATTACAACAGTGACTGCACTTCAAAAGTACTTCATTGGCTGTAAAGCGCTTTGAGATGTCCGGTGGTCGTGAAAGGCGCTATATAAATGCAAGACTTTCTTTTCTTCTTCCATAACTTTGTTCTCGTCCAAAAATGTGCTGCCCGTATCTGAACTCGCACCAAGTCCCGCTCACCCATCAGCCCTGTGCTCGCTGACCGCCGTTGGCTCCAGTGTTCCCTCTAATTTGTTGTGGGTGCGCGGCTCCTTTAACGGGCAGCCTGGCCCATTCAAACTTCCGCGCAGGCACGGTTTCTCCATTTAAACGCCGGTGAGCCGGCTGCACAGGACCTCCAGTCCACTGCCCTAGAAGTATCCGAGATCTCTGCGCTCCTCCAATTCTGGCCTCTTGCGCCTCCCTGATTTTAATCGCTCCACCATTGGCGGCCGTGCTTTCTGCTGCCTGGGCTCTAAGCTCTGGAGTTCTCTTCCTAAACCTCTCCGCCTCTCCACCCTCTCTCTCCTCCTTAAAACCTACCTCTTTGACCAAGCTTTTCGTCACCTGTCCTGATGTCTCCTTGTGTGGCTTGGTGTTAAATGTTGTCTGATTACGCTCCTGTGCAGCGCCTCGGGACATTTTACTACATTAAAATCGCCATATAAATGCACGTTGTTGTTGTTGAGCGGAGGCGAAAAGCCCCCCACACAATGAGGAGGGGGAAAAATTGCTTGCCACCGGCCCTATCCAGGTGTCAGCCGTGGCTCAGTGGGTAGCACTCCGAGTCAGAAGGTTGTGGGTTCAAGTCCCACTCCAGAGACTGGAGCACAAAAATCTAGGCTGACACTCCCAGCACAGTACTGAGGGAGTGCTGCACTGTCGGAGGTGCCGTCTTTCGAATGAGCTGTTAAACTGAGACCCCGTCTGTTCTCTCAGGAGGTATAAAAAGATACGAAGGCACTATTTCGAAGAAAAGCAGGGGAGCTCTCCCTGGTGTCCAGACCAATATTTATCCCTCAACCAATATCACTTAAAAAAAAACCAGATTATCTGGTCATTATCATATTGCTGTTTGTGGGAGCTTGCTGTGCGCTAATTAGCGGCTGTGTTTCCTACATTACAACATTGACTACACGTCAAAAAAAAGTACTTCATTGGCTGCAAAGCGCTTTGGGATGTCCTGAGTACGTGAAAGGCGCTATATAAATGCAAGTTCTTTCTTTCTTTGTCCATCTCACACACCTCCGAGTGGGTGCCCAGGAATAGTGTTGCCCAGGCAGGCACGTTAGTCAGCCTTTCCACGAAGGTTTGCAGGAGGTACATGATTCCGAGTGACAATGGGGCCCCCATATTCCTCAATCTCTTGTAACCTCTGGAAAACCCTCGATGTCTCTGCTATCGATCTATGCTGCCCACGTCAGGGATGATTCCTGGCAGTTTAGTCTGCAACTCTATTGCGCCTTGTGTTCACGTTCCACATGACTTCACTTCTTACTTCTAACTACCTAATGTCTCTTTAATTGTGCCTCCCAGTCTTTGAACCTTTTTGTCACGGTGAACAATTTGTCAGTCGCCTTCATAATCTCAAAAAACTGCAACTGGGTCACCTCGAAGCTTTGTGGCTTTTGGGAGGAGGCCAAGAGTATTCACTGCAGACAGAGGGACTATTTTACTTTGCCTTTCATCTCTTTTGCTGGCGAACTTTGAAACAACCGGCAGATCCCGAGTGGAGTTGCTCAAGGTCAGTTGGACGACACACTCTTGCATAATGACTGGAGAATTATACCAGATAACACACCATGTATTATTCTGCTGCTAAGGGTAGAGCTGTGTCTGAGCGGGGGAACTACAGACCAGTTAGCCTGACATCAGTAGTAGGGGAAATGCTAGAATCTATTATTAAGGATGTGGTAACAGGGCATTTAGAAAATAATAATAGGATTAGAAACATAGAAACTAGGAGCAGGAGTAGGCCATTCGGCCCTTCAAGCCTGCTCCGCCATTCAACGAGATCATGGCTGATCACCCAAACCCTAGCACCCGGTCCCTACACCGACAGCCATCCCACCCAAGCCCTATCCCCGTAACCCCACGTATTTAATCCCCCCCTAACACAAAGGGCCAATTTTTTATCATGGCCAATCAACCTAACCCGCACATCTTTGGACTGTGGGAGGAAACCGGAGCACCCGGAGGAAACCCACGCAAACACGGGGAGAATGTGCAAACTCCACACAGACAGTCACCCGAGGCCGGATTTGAACCCGGGTCCCTGGCGCTGTGAGGCAACAGTGCTGACCACTATGCCACCGTGCTGCCACCGTGATTGGGCAGAGTCAACATGGATTTATGAAAGGGAAATCGTGTTTGATGAATCTGTTAAGAGTTTTTTGAGGTTGGAACTAGCAGAATGGATAAGGGGGAACCAGTGGATGTGGTGTATTTGGATTTTCAGAAGGCATTCGATAAGGTGCCACACAAGAGGTTGTTAAACAAAATTAGGGCTCCATAGGATTTGGGGCCATGGATTGAGGATTGGTTAACGGACAGAAAAGAGAGAGTAGGAATAAACGGGTAATTTTCGGGTTGGCAGGCTGTAACTAGTGGGGTACTGCAAGGATCAGTGCTTGGGCCTTAGCTATTCACAATCTACATCAATGATTTGGATGAGGGGACCAAATCTAATATATCCAAGTTTGCTGATGATAAAAAGTTGGGTGGGAATGTAAGTTGTGAGGAGGATGCAAGGAGACTTCAAGGGGATATAGACAGGCTAAGTGAGTGAGCAAGAACATGGCAAATGGAATATAATGTGGAGGAATCTAGGAAAAATAGAAAAGCAGAGTATTTTTTAAATGGTGAGAGATTGGGAAATGTTGGTGTTCAGAGGGACCTGGCTGTCCTTGTACACGAATCACTGAAAGTTAACATGCAGGTACAGCAAGCAATTAGGAAAGCAAATGGTATGTTGGCCTTTATTACAAGAGGATTTGAGTATAAGAGTAAAGACGTCTTACTGCAATTATATAGGCCCTGGTGAGACCACACCTGGAGTATTGTGTATAGTTTTGGTCTCCTTACCTAAGGACGGATATACTTGCCATAGAGGGAGTGCAACGAAGGTTCACCAGACTGGTTCCTGGGATGGGGGGATTGTCCTATGAGGAGAGATTGAGTAGACTAGGCCTATATTCTCTAGAGTTTAGAAGAATGAGAGGTGATCTCATTGAAACATACAAAATTCTTACAGGGCTTGACAGGGTAGATGCAGGGAGGATGTTTCCCCTGGCTGGGGAGTCTAGAACCAGGGGTCACAGTCTCAGAATAAGGGGTCGAAAAACTTTTTTACGCAGCGAGTGGTTAGGATCTGGAATGCACTGCCCGAGAGGGTGGTGGAAGCAGACTCAATCGTGGCTTTCAAAAAGGGAATTGGATAAATACTTGAAGGAAAAATATTTGCAGGGCTACGGGAAAAGGGCGGGGGAGTGGGACTAGCAGAAGTGCTCTTGCAGAGAGCTGGCACGGGCTCGACGGGCCAAATGGCCTCCTTCTGTGCTGTAACCATTCTATGATTCTAGCAGGCCGTGCCTTGCAGAACCCCCGTGCCTGTCCAGAACGCCTCCTATAAGGGCAACAATACCTCTATAGCACTGCACCGATAATGTCTGACAGTTCTACCACGTGTGAGGAAAGAGGGCTCCCTTCCTTCTCCAATGGATACCAAGAAATTATATAAGTATGCTGCGATTTTACTGGTATCTGCCCTGTAGGCTAGTCATGACATAGTCTTATAACGACACTCCGTGATCAGGTCTTATGCGAAACCCTACAGGGCATTTTGCAACATCTTAGTGAACATAACAATTTTTTTACTGTTCATTATGCTCAAATGAAAATCTCCAGTTTAGAGGCTACAGGAGGAGCATTTTCAATCCAATATCTGCAAAGAATACTGCAGAATATCCGTCTACTATTGATGTCGTTCAACTGATTTTATCTCTTACGAGGTTGGTAAATAGAGAGAGAGAAACACAATGTGAGACAAAGAGAAAGAGGAGAAAAAGAATGACGTGCTTGTCTTCGTGCAGTACCTAGTCACATTGTCCAAAAGTCTCAGATCATTTTACACAATGGAAAGAAAGCAAAGTCTTACATTTATATAGCATCTGCCACTTCCTCAAGCTGTTTCAACGTGTTTTCGCAGCCAATTTGCAGATAGCAAGGGCCACAAACAGCCACAAGATGAAGAACCGGTTAATCTGTTTTTAGTTGTGGTAATTGTGAGACAAATGTGGGCCGGGGACATTGAGAGAACTCTTCCTTTGAACAGTGCTGTGGGATCTTCTGCTTCCACTCAATATAGGCAGGCGAGACCTCTAAAAGACAGCAGCCCTGAGAGTGCAGATTATGTAGTCAAGTCCTAGCATAGGGCTTGAACCCACAACCTTCTGACTCAGAAGCCAGAATGCGACCACTGAGCCAAACTGGCACACTAAACTTTGTTTAAAATTCGTTCACGGGATGTGGGCATCGCTGGCAAGGGCAGCATTTATTGCCCATCCCTAATAGCCCTCGAGACAACTGAGTGGCTCTCTAGGCCATTTCAGAGGGGCAGTTAAGAGTCAACCACATTGCTGTGGGTCTGGAGTCACATATCGGCCAGACCGGGTAAGGGCGGCAGATTTCCTTCCCTAAAGGACATTAGTGAACCAGATGCGTTTTTACGACAATCCGGTAGTTTCATGGTCACCATTACTGATACTAGCTTTTTATTCCAGATTTATTTAATTTATTCCAGATTTATTTAATTAACTGAATTTAAATTTCCCAAGTGCCGTGGTGGTTGTGGGTTCAAGTCCCTACTTCCAGAGACTTGAGCACAAAAATCCAGTCTGACACTCCCAGTGCAGTACTGAGGGAGCGCCGCACTGTCGGAGGTGCCGTCTTTCAGATGAGACGTTAAACCGAGGCCCCGTCTGCTCTCTTAAGTGGACGTAAAATAAAAATCCCGCGGCACAATTTTGAAGAGGCGCAGGGGAGTTATCCCCGGTGTCCTGGCCAATATTTATCCCTCAACCAACATCACTAAAACAGATTATCTGGTCATTATCACATTGCTGTTTGAGGGAGCTAGCTGTGCGCAAATTGGCTGCCGCGTTTCCTACATTACAACAGTGACTACACTTCAAAAGTACTTCATTGGCTGTAAAGCGCTTTGGGACGTCCGGTGGTCGTGAAAGGTGTGTAGAAATGCAAGTTCTTTCTTTTTATGCTGCCGTACCCCGCTTTATTTGGAGAGCAGTGATTACGTACGGAAAGAGAGAGAGAGAGAGATGAAGTGATTGGAGAACAAATGAACGAACAGAATGTTGTTTGAAATATGTTGGAAAAAACTACCTTGACTGTCAAGGTTTGTTGCAATTATTTTGCGATCATATTTTACACCGATTTTGAATATGTCACCATTGTAAATAAGCTTTCACGCTTAAGTGGGATAACAATCTATGCAAATACCTTCCATGACTGACTTAAATTGCCTGTTCCATGGAAATAGATTTTTGCAAAGAAATGGACAAAAAGGGTTTGTCAAACACACAATGTGGTGATGTAAATTCTGTCGCGTCGCAGTGACACATCACTTGTCTATGACGTTATCAGGATGAATAATGTGCGTGCCTCTACTCTTCTCCCCAAATAAAAAGTTTGCAAACACTTTCCGATAAGGATAGTGCCCCTTTTAATGACAGAACCTCTCTGTGACAATTTGCGATCCTGTTTTACAAATGGTCGAACTGCCTAACAACTCCGCAATTGCCACGGTCTCAGAGAATAACCTGCATAATCTCAAGGGTTTGAACGCATTCACCAGCAGCGCTTAACAGATACGCACGTAGTGATGCGAGCTTATTATTTTAAATGATGTAACGCCACAATGATCAGTGTCCCAATTTTAATATTTGGTGCTCAATGCTCAATGGGAAGAATGGCTGGCCACGGTGCAGGTGCAGGTGATGTGATAATTCAGACCGTGTGATGGAATTTTGTCAGCCGTGGCTCAGTTGGGCAGCACTCTCGCCTCTGAGTCAGAAGGTTGTGGGTTCAAGTCCCACTCCAGAGACTTGAGCACAAAATCTAGGCTGACACTCTCAGTGCAGTGCTGAGGGAGTGCTGCACTGTCGGAGGTGCCGTCTTTCAGATGAGACGTTAAATTGAGGCCCCGTCTGATCCCACGGCACTAGTTGGAAGAAGAGCAGGGTGTTCCCCGGTGTTCTGGCCAATATTTATCCCTTGATCAACATAACAAAAATAGATGATCTGGTCAATATCACGTTGCTGTTTGTGGGAGCTTGCTGTGCGCAATTTGGCTGCTGCGTTTCCTACATTACAACCGCGACTGCACTTCAAAAAATGTGCTTCCTTGGCTGTAAAGCACTTTGGGATGTCCTGAGGATGTGAAAGGCGCTATAGAAATGCAAGTTCATTCTTTCTTGGTCAATCTCACATAACTTGTTGGGGATGCCTAGAAACAGCGTTGCCCAGACAGGCAACCAACCAGCACCTCTAAAAACAGATGATCTTGTCATTATCACCTTGCTGTTTGTGGGAGCTTGCTGTGCGCAAATTGGCTGCTGCGGTTCCAATATTACAACGGTGACTGCACTTCGAAAAGTACTTCAATTGGCTGTAAAGCGCTTTGGGACGTCCTGAGGTCGTGAAAGGCCGCTGTATAAATGCACGTTCTTTTTAAGCTGGTCATCAGTAGAATCTGCCTCACTCGCTTGGAAATGTATGAGTGCGCTGTCTGGAAGCCAGCTTAACAGGGGTATACTTGAACAATCAAAGCACATCTAGCCTTTTGGTCGATGTAACTCCCTCCTAAATTTACAATGCCTTCAGGGTAATTCCATTCCACGAGCTGGCTGCAGTGTTCGTGCTGCAGATGAGCTGCATTATAGTTTATTGGGTAATATTCCCCAGTGATGAACACGAGCTACAAACTCTCGCTACAATCGCTGCGATTTATCAAAATGTGAACGACACTGCTGAATACTCGGGACGTTCTTCGCTTTCTGGAGCTATTCAATCAGTCACAGAATCATGGAAACTAACAGCACAGAAGGAGGCCATTCGGCCCGCCCTGCCTCTTTGAAAGAGCTGTCCAATTTAGTCCCACACCCCAATAACCTTGGCAAATGAGTCCTCTTCAAGTACATGCCCCAATTGCCTTTTGAGAGTTACTGTGGACTCAGATTCCACCAACTTTTCAGGTAGTGTGTTCCAGATCTTAACATCCCTCTGTGTACAAAAAAAAAGTCTCCTCATTTCCACTCTAGTTCTTTTTATTTTATTCGTTTCTGGGATGTGGACGCCGCTGGCAATGCCAGCATTTATTGCCCATCCCTAATTGCCCTTGAGAAGGTGGTGGTGAGCCGCCTTCTTGAACCGCTGCAGTCCGTGTGGTGAAGGTACTCCCACAGTGCTGTTAAGGAGGGAGTTCCAGGATTTTCACCCAGCGATGATGAAGGAACGGCGATATACTTCCAAGTCAGGGTGGTGTGTGACTTGGAGGGGAACTTGGAGGTGGTGGTGTTCCCATGGGCCTGCTGCCCTTGTCCTTCTAGGTGGTAGAGGTCACGGGTTTGGGAGGTGCAGCCGAAGAAGACTTGGCGAGTTGCTGCAGTGCATCTTGTAGATGGTACACACTGCAGCCACGGTACGCTGATGGTGGAGGGAGTGAATGTTTAAGGTGGTGGAGGGGGTGCCAATCAAGCGGGCTGCTTTGTCCTGGATGGTGTCGAGCTTCTTGAGTGATGTTGGAGCTGCACTCATCCAGGCAAGTGGAGAGTATTCCATCACACTCGTAACTTGTGCCTTGTAGATGGTGGAAAGGCTTTGGGGAGTCAGGAGGTGAGACACTCACCGCAGAATACCTAGCCTCTGACCTGCTTTTGTTGCTACAGTATTTATGTGGCTGGTCCAGTTAAGTTTCTGGTTAATGGTGACCCCCAGGATGTTGATGTTGCCAATTGTTTTAAATCCATGAGCTCTGGTTCCGAAATAACAACAGAAAACGTTGGAAAAACTCAGCAGGCCAGGCAACATCCGTGGAGAGAGAAACAGAGTTAACGTTTCAGGTCAAAGACCCTTCGTCAGAACTGAGAAAAAAGCAGGAAATGAAACAGATTAAAAAGCAAGCGGTCCCTACGGAATGCTGAAAGGGGAGGGGAGGGGAAGATGCGTTTGGTGGTGGGATCACGTTGGAGGTGGCAGAAATGGCGGAGATTACCGACCTGTTTGCCGACAGGAAACGGTTTGAAGTGCTGGGCTCTTCATGAAAGAACCGGTCACTAACGGCAGGTTACAGTGCAGAATTTTGACACCTGGAGAGTTCCTGATCTCGCCCAAGATATTGGTGGTGGGTTGGGGTGGGGGGTGGGGGGGCCGGAGACAGGACAGTATAAGGTCCATTCATCCAGGTGGCATTAGTGTAGCCTCCGCTTGCTAGTTACAGACTACGGCTGGCAGCGGATTGGCTGCAGATCACCTGCTCACCCTCGGGAATGGTACCTGGGGAGCAAAAAGGCTCACATGCCTGTCTCCTTACAGGGTGACATGAATCTTGTCATTCATGTGGAAATGACTTATGAAGTAATACTGGGCGGCCTGCTGGTGGCGCTGTCCAGGGAGAATATAAATACTCGGGCATGGGCCCAGCTTGCTCAGGACATTCTTTAACAGGAACTAGTGAAGGACACAGCTAGATTTCCATGTTGTAAAACAGTTGATTAAAGCCTTGTTTAATACTCAGACCAAGTGCCTAGTAGTTTCCTTACGTCACAGGGTGTTGGTGAGACCACACCTGGAGTACTGCGTACAGTTTTGGTCTCCTTATTTAAGGAAGGATATACTTGCATTGGAGGCAGTTCAGAGAAGGTTCACGAGGTTGATTCCTGAGATGAAGGGGTTATCTTATGAGGAAAGGTTGAGCAGGTTGGGCCTGTACTCATTGGAGTTTAGAAGAGTGAGAGGTGATCTTATTGAAACATATAAGATTCTGAGGGGGCTTGCTTGACAGGGTAGTTGCAGGGAGGATTTTCCCTTCGTGGGGGAATCTATGTAAGAAGTCACACAACACCAGGTTATAGTCCAACAGCTTTATTTGAAATCACAAGCTTTCGGAGCGCTGCTCCTTCGTCAGGTGAAGTGGAGAGATGCATAAAAACACAGCTTATATAGTCAGAGAATAATGTCAGATGTTTACAGGTAATCTTTCTAACTGCCATTTATCACACCTCGGCAGAGAGATAATCACAGCAATCAACACCTTTGATTGCTGTGATTATCTCTCTGCCGAGGTGTGATAAATGGCAGTTAGAAAGATTACCTGTAAACATGACATTATTCTCTGACTATATAAGCTGTGTTTTTATGCATCTCTCCACTTCACCTGATGAAGGAGCAGCGCTCCAAAAGCTTGTGATTTCAAATAAAGCTATTGGACTATAACCTGGTGTTGTGTGACTTCTTACATTTGTCCACCCCAGTCCAACTCCGGCATCTCCACACCATGGGGGAATCTAGAACTTGGGGGCATAGTTTCAGAATAAAGGGGTCACCCATTTAAGACGGAGATGAGGAGGAACTTCTTCTCTCAGAGGGTCGTGAATCTGTGGAATTCTCTACCCCAGAGAGCTGTGGAGGCTGGGTCACTGAATATATTTAAGTTGGAGATAGACAGATTTTTGAAAAACATGGGAGTTAAGGGTTATGGGGAGCGGGCAGGGAAGTGGAGTTAAGTCCACGGTCAGATCAGCCATGATCTCATTGAATGGTGGAGCAGGCTCAAGGGGCCAAATGGCCGACTCCTGCTCCTATTTCTTATGTTCTTATGTTCCTTTGTAAAGGAAGGTGGTGTGGCAGGGAAATCTAAAATAATAACAAATGAAGGACTTAATATTTTACATACACCAGATACGATTATTATATATATGTATGTGTTATATACAATTCATACATAGTTCCATTGAAATCTATGAGTGATGTGGGGCCCCAATGTGTGTTTAGCCGTGGCTCAGTGGGTAGCGCTCTCGTCAGAAGGTTGTGGGTTCAAGTCCCACTCCAGAGACTTGAGCACAAAAATCTAGGCTGACACTCCAGTGCAGTGCCGAGGGAGTGCGGCACTGCCTTTCGGATGAGACGTTAAACCGAGGCCCCGTCTACACTGGCAGGTGGACGTAATAGATCCCATGGCACTATTTCGAAGAAGGGCAGGGGTGTCCTGGCCAACATTTATCCCTCAACCAACATTTAAAACATTAGATGATGGGGCCTATTTCTTCATGCATTTTACTACATGTTTTGCTTTTTAACGGATTGGTGTGGGGGGTGGATTGGGGGGATTGCTTGGGGGTTGAATTGGGGGCGGGTTGTGTGGGTAGGGGATTGGAAAAGCGGGGGGATGGATTGGAGAGGCGGGGAATGGATTGGAGAGGCAGGGGGTGGATTGGAGAGGCAGCGGATGGATTGGAGAGATGGGGAATGGATTGGAGAGGCGGGGAATGGATTGGAGAGGTGGGGGATGGATTGGAGAGACGGGGGATGGATTGGAGAGGCAGGGGGTGGATTGGAGAGACGGGGAATGGATTGGAGAGACGGGGAATGGATTGGAGAGGTGGGGGATGGATTGGAGAGGCGGGGAATGGATTGGAGAGGCGGGGGATGGATTGGAGAGGCGGGGAATGGATTGGAGAGGCAGCGGATGGATTGGAGAGACGGGGAATGATTGGAGAGGCGGGGAATGGATTGGAGAGGCGGGGGATGGATTGGAGAGGCGGGGAATGGATTGGAGAGGCAGCGGATGGATTGGAGAGACGGGGAATGATTGGAGAGGCGGGGAATGGATTGGAGAGGTGGGGGATGGATTGGAGAGACGGGGGGTGGATTGGAGAGACGGGGGGTGGATTGGAGAGGCGGGGAATGGATTGGAGAGGCGGGGAATGGATTGGAGAGGCGGGGAATGGATTGGAGAGACGGGGAATGGATTGGAGAGGCGGGGAATGGATTGGAGAGGCGGGGAATGGATTGGAGAGGTGGGGGATGGATTGGAGAGGCGGGGGATGGATTGGAGAGACGGGGATGGATTGGAGAGGCGGGGGATGGATTGGAGAGGTGGGGGATGGATTGGAGAGACGGGGGATGGATTGGAGAGATGGGGAATGGATTGGAGAGGCGGGGAATGGATTGGAGAGGCGGGGAATGGATTGGAGAGGTGGGGGATGGATTGGAGAGGCGGGGAATGGATTGGAGAGGCGGGGGATGGATTGGAGAGGCGGGGAATGGATTGGAGAGGCTGGGGGATGGATTGAGGGGCGGGGGGTGGATTGGAGAGACGGGGGGTGGATTGGAGGGGCGGGGGATGGATTGGAGAGACGGGGGGTGGATTGGAGGGGCGGGGATGGATTGGAGAAGCGGGGATTGGATTGGAGGGGCGGGGATGGATTGGAGGGTCGGGGATGGATTGGAGAGGCGGGGGATGGATTGAGGGGCGGAGGAGATGGATTGGACAGGCGGGGATGAACTGAGGGGGTTGTGTGGAGGATGTGTGTTGGGGGGGGGCGGGTCGTGCTGTGTGAGGTCGCGGAAAGGCTCCAAATGTGCCCAGGGCCCCAAGAATTCTTAATCTGGCTCTGGTGACCAATGTTCCACCTCATTTTTTTTTCCACGTACAGGGTCCCTTTAACGGACGATGCGGCCCATTTAAAATTTTGTGCGTGGGCAAAATGTCCGATTGAAAAGCCGGTGGTTGGCCTGTGCGAGTGCTCCAGACAGCTGCATGGCGGTGTTACCGCGCAGCCTAACGGGAACACTGCTGGTGACCCACCTCTACTGCACCGTGAACTGTTGCAAGTGCGCCTGCTCTCAGTCACACACTCAACAGCGTTTGAACTTTTTGTACCTTCTCTGGAAAACAATGTGCCTTCATTAAAAATGTGCTTGTTTTTTTTTTGCGGAGCGGTGTAATGAGCAAATTTTAAAAAATCTGCTTTCATAAACTAGCAACAGCAGGTAGATACTTTGCAGATCTCCCCTCGCTGAGTGAATTATCAGGAGAAATACAACAGGCATGTGCTGGCCTCTACACGGTGTTTGATGGAATGCACATTCTACACTAAAATATTAATTAGCCCCAAGGGCACCGAGTCCCTTGTTGACCCCACACAGATCAGTGATTACTACCATTTGTAATGCAAATATCACTAAGGATTGTGGATTTCTGATACAAACAAGCATAAGTTTGAATTATTCATTCTACTTAGCGCCGTCATTTGCATAGACATAAAAGCTCCCCGTGTCCAAGGCAAACGTGAATTCACAAATCATTCACACTCAGTGAAGACTTGGGTTTCAATAGTTGAACTGAAAAGCTCCCGCTCACAGCTATGCACAGCATCGTTCCGCAGTGTCCATGGAGTCACTCTCTCTCGAGTAAGTTGTTTTTTTTATTCGTTCGCGGGATGTCGCTGGCAAGGCCGGCATTTATTGCCCATCCCTAGTTGCCCTTGAGAAGGTGGTGGTGAGCCGCCTTCTTGAACCGCCGCAGTCCCGTGTGGTGAAGGTGCTCCCACAGTGCTGTTGGGGAGGGAGTTCCAGGATTTTGACCCAGCGACGATAAAGGATCGGCGATATACTTCCAAGTCAGGATGGTGTGCGACTTGAAGGGGAACCTGGAGGTGGTGATGTTCCCATGCGCCAGCTGCCCTTGTCCTACTAAGTGGAAGAGGTCGCGGGTTTGGGAGGTGCTGCTGAAGTTACTCAGATCTCTGGTCGTGTCAGAGCTTAATAAAATGGTCAACCATGGAGTTAGTAAACTCAAACTCACTGTTGGAGAATCATACCTCCCATTGCCCATCAGGTGGTCTACACTATCAGACATTAGCATTCAGCCCATTGAGCCTGGTCTGTCTGTGTTAAAAACACTATTATTGAGTTAAACCTAGCTCGCAGGAGATTGGGAGTAAGATTCAGACGGGGGTGTCTGAACAACGTGCGGGGGACAGTGAAAGATAGTTTAACATTCTAGCTACCTTTCACACATTGCCACTGTGACAATCCTTTTCTTTCAAACTCAGTGAGGTCGTGCCGAATTAGGCTGATGGATTCTGATCTCGGGACAGGGTTATCGTTAGTTTGGCAAAAGCTGACACTGGAGCCAGGCTGACTTGAGAGAGAAAAAAAACAGATAGGGAAGTTGCGCCCAGGGCCAGAGGCCAAAGGACAAGGTTTCAATTTCTTATAGCCAGGATAGACTCACCCAGGCGGCATTAGTGTAGCCCCTGCCCGCTGGTTACAGAGTGGGATTGGCAGCGGATTGACTGCAGATCACCTGCTCACCCTTGACCCTGGGAATGGTACATGGGGAGCAAAAAAAGGGGAGGGGGTCGCATGACTGTCTCTTGATAAAGGAAGTGAGTGTGGCAGGGAATCTCAAATAATAACCAACAAAAAGACTTTATAAAACACTGGTTAGGCCTCAGCTGGAGTATTGTGTTCAGTTCCGGGCACCGCACTTTAGGAAGGGTGCCAGGGCCTTGGAGAAAGTCCAGGGGAGATTTAACAGCATGGTGCCAGGGATGAGAGACTTCAATTATGTGGAGGGTCTGGAGAAGCTGGGTGTAATGATCAATAACATGTCATTCTATAGTGGACACTAGGTGGAGCCGTAGAGCTGTGTAGAGCTGTATGTATAAGACTACACTACCCAGCTGTATGTATATTAAGACTACATTACCCATGAGGCACTAGGCTACCCACAAGGCAGCAGTCAAGATGGAAGCCTCTACAGATACTGTACCTAGTCCACATGTGCTCAATAAAAGTGTCTAGCAAAAGCTAGCTGTGTTCATAATAAGAATGTCTATTTATTAATGAACATAAGACTGGGGTTGTTCTCCTCAGAGCCGAGAAGGTTAAGAGGAGATTTGATAGAATCTCACAGCACAGCACAGAAGGAGGCCATTCTCCTGCAGTTTCCCCACCGCCCTGCAAATGTTTATCCAACTCCCTTTTGAAAGTTACTATTGAATCTGCTTCCACCACCCTTTCAGGCAGCGCACTCCAGATCACAACAACTCGCTGCGTGAAAAAGAAAATCTCCTCACCCCCACCACCGCCTCCGGTTCTTTTACCAATTGCCTTTAAGGAGTTGTGCAGAAAGTCAGGTCATTCTGAAAATAGGAGCAAGGCAGTCCACCAAAGTGGAGCACAGTCGTGAGATCATTCTCGTCTTTCATGTACAGGAAGCAAAGTGAAGCTGAGTGGAATAAGTGAGCTCTGATTACAGTCGGTGCTCTGTATGTTCATCTTGGTGTGAATCTTAGTGATTCACAACTGCCCCCGCCGTCTCACTACGTTTGCTCGGTCTGCATTCAGAGAGATTGAAAAAGTACACGTGCACAAGACATGAATATCCAGTCCAGGTCACAAGGTCACTGTTACATCCACTCCCGGGTCACACCATTGTGCAAGTAGGTATAGGGCCGTGTGAGTCAACGTTGCTTATGGAGCCCTAGAAGGTAGCTTCAGCAGGCCCGAATTTGTAATAGTGCTGCGACTCTTCATAGGTCTTGTTATATGTGTCAGCCGTGGCTCAGTGGATAGCGCTCTCGCCTCTGCGTCAGAAGGTCGTGGGTTCATAGTCCCACTCCAGAGACCAGAGCGGACATTCCAATGCAGTGCTGAGGGAGCGCTGCACTGTCAAAGGTGCCGTCTTTTGGACGAGATCTTACACCGTCTGCTCTCTCAGGTGGACGTAAAAGATCCCGTGGCACTATTCCGAAGAAGGGCAGGGGGATTATCCCCGGTGTCCTAGTCGATATTCATCCCTTAATCAACATCACTACGACCTATTATCTGGTCATTATGTCATTGCTGTTTGTGGGAGCTTGCTGTGCGCAAGTTGGCTGCCGCGTTTCCCACCTTACAACAGTGACTACACTTCAAAAAGTACTCCATTGGCTGTAAAGCGCTTTGGCGCGTCCTGAGGTTGTGAAAGGCGCGATAGAAATGCAAGTCTTTCTTTTCATTTTTCAGTCTATGGCTTATCATTAAATACATACAGTAATTAGCTTTTTCACAGCTACAGGCTTAACTGCGATTGAAAATTCCTCCGACCCTTCCGATACCACGCGCGACCCGTTACAGCTTGGAGCTGAGTTCATGCATCGGATTTAATGGCACGTGCTTGACTAGCATCGCTTGGCACTGCCACCTAACTCTGGACATTGTGGGAATGGGGTGCCCAATCCAGCAATACTATCAAATGCCCCCTGGATTCACAACCAGGTGGAAACGGATCGGGTCACCGACACGCCATGTTGACTGACAAGTTTCAATTGAGAAATCTTCGGGCCCACAGCAGCGTGGGACGCCAGCAAGTTTTGGAGAGGAGGTGCGATATATTAAGGAACACTGGTTAGGTAATGCCACGCTTAGCTTTTAAAAGCCTGCAGGTCGTACGAGGTAGGGAAAAACCGAGGGTGCTCGTGCGTTTAGAGACGCTTAAAGAAAAGAACGAGTTAGAGTTGGAGGCAGTGTGAGGAGTCTCGCTTTCAGCACAACATCCCAAGGGAATCTCCTGTCATACAATTTCACAGATATGGAAAAAAACAAGTGATTCAGATTCGAGGCGTAATTGGACATCGCAACCTAGCAGCTCCGTACAATGCTGGGTATTTATTGCAGGCTGGGAAATTAATTAATATCGACTCCATTCTGTTTCCACATAATGTGGCAATTAAACGTTACACAGCTTGTAATAAGTGGCCAGGATCCTATGAAGCTCTCTCCATTTTAAGCCACGGCAGAGATAATAAACACCACTTTTCAATAAAATAATTTTTAAATTTCTAATGCACGGGTTCGTTAACCCTGCCATCGCCCCATAATTTGTTTCTCTTAAACCAACAAATTATCGTCAACCAAACAAAGAATGGAAACGTTGGCACTGGTTCCCAGCCATAGCTGGCTGTGCCCAGTCAATGCCACTGTGAGGTCGTGGAGGGCATCCTCCGGGCGATGCTCCTGTCTGGATCTCTCGCTCCTTCCCTGTGCTGAAGGTGGCTTTCGCTGAAGAGCTTCCTCTTAAACTGCCAGACCTAAAGCATGAAAACTGGGCAAGCCAGGAATTGCGGGTGAACTTGTGCCCTTCAATCGACCAAATGGCACATCACAGCAGCAACACCCCAACCTGTGACTTCCTTCTTTAAAAAGAGATATTGCCAGGAGGACTCTCGCGTGAAGTGCAAAAAAGGGTTGGGTTGCCCCATTCGGTCAGCGCTGAATTCAGAAGAGATTAGACTCAGCACGTATTACTCCCACGTTATCCCACGTCATTCCCAAGTGCTGTAGCAATCCTGGGAAGCGGGATAACTGTTTGTGCCTTAAAAGGTAAACCGTCAGGGTCCTGATTCCTCAGCCCAGAGTGATGGGCTGGAAGTTTCTTCCGTCTGCAGCCTGTAAGAGTCTAATGTGAAACGGGTTTGGGCTTTTCAACTTATTTCCTAGTGAGCGTGCGCCCATCGAGTACGCCCCAGTGGGAGTACTGAGGGAGCGCCGCACTGTCGGAGGTGCCGTATTTTGGATGAGATGTTAAACCCCATCTGCCCTCTCAGCTGTATGTATAAGATCCCGTGGCACTATTCAAAGAAGAGCAGGGGAGCTCTCCCTGGTGTCCTGGTCAATATTTATCCCGCAAACACTGGGGGTGATTTTGCCAATGGGGGGCGTGGTGAAGGCGGGACTGCTGTTTGTCGGGTTATAGTCCCGCCTCCATCGACTTGTGTCCAACCCACGCTATTTTCCCTTGATTGACCTTGTTAAGCCCGCCCAGCGGGCTCAGCAGGCCAATTAAGGGGAAGCCGGTTACAGAGAACGTCAGCGTATGACGTTTCATCTGTCAAAAACTTTTGACAGATGAATTGTTATCGTTTGACAGCTTTGAGAAGCTGTCAAACACTGACATTCTCTGTTGTTTGGTGAGTTCTTGTACTCAAGACTCACCAAACCTCTTTCCTAAGCAGAAAGCAGGTGGCTGTTGCATCGGAGAATGCAGCAACCATTCTGTCACTTCTGCCGTGGAGGTGCCGGAGCCTCCGGATCCCCAACGATTGAAGCCTGCAGGAAGAAACAAAGGTAAGGAAACTTTTTCTATCACTTTTCACTCACCTCACATACTTACCCTTCCACACTTGCACCCACCACTCACCTCCGCACTTTTGCACCGCTCCGACCCCCGCAGACCCATTGTTCGCCTCGGTGACCCTGGTGGGGTTTCCTGACGTCGGGAAGCCCGCACTTCTAATGGAAAAATGGGGATAATCCTCTTAACTGCCTGTTAACTATCTGTTCACAGGCAGTTAAGTGGCTGTAATCGCCTTCCCGCTTCCAGGACACGGGACCCGGCGCGGGTCGGGTACCCGCCTCCTGGGAAGATGGCACGGAGGCGGGTTGGGGGCGGGATGGGTACCCGCCCCGAGATTCTGCCATTTTCCCGGCAGTCCTGCCTCCAAACCCGCCTCCCCAGGGCTGGCAAAATCGCCCCCACTATCACTGAAACAGACTATCTGGTCATTATCACATTGCTGTTTTTGGGAGCTTGCTGTGCGCAAATTGGCTGCCGCGTTTCCCCACATTACAAGTGCAGAAAAAAGTACTTCATTGGCTGTAAAGCGCTTCGGGTTTTCCTGTGGTTGCTATATAAATGCAAGTCTTTCTTTCTTCATGGCACAAAACTGCTCTCTCCTATTGGCACTAAATGTGCAACCTCATTCAGAGCTGGCTGACCTGGGAAGTGGCAAAAAATGCTGCGCTTGTGCAGCAGGAAGTGCTCTTCCGAGGTTAGGGCTCAGGCACACGTTGGGGTAGAGGGGGTTCGCCTCTGTTTCTAACTGTGCCCTAACTGGCCTGGGACGGCTTGATGCTGACACTGGGGGAGGAGGCTGCCTCGAACAGTACTCCATTCCCCAGCACTAAAATCCCTAACCTTTATCAGCATGGAACTTACTCTGTCAGCATTCCTTGCAGTATACTTTGAAGATGTGCTCCCCTTTAGCTAAACAAGCAGTACATAGGTGGGACACTCATGGGCTCCCTCTTTCGAGGAAACTAATATTTTTTTCTCCCTCCCACCTCCCCATTAATTTTCCCAGAAATTTCCCCCCCGCCCCCGCGCAATCCCGGGCCAATTCCCTGATCTAAGGAATTGCTCCTCTCTGAACAGAGCATCCTCTGATTATTGCCTTCTACTTCCTCCACCAGGTACGTAGTTTAGATTAAGATTTAGAGTAAAAGGGCCTGTTATAGTTACTCTGATCACGACTAAAGAATTAGGGCTCGAAATTCGGTTACGCCCCGTTTGGAAGTGGAGTACAACGTCTGGCGCTCCACTTCCTGTTGGGCCGGTAACTGAGGCGTTGTCGGGGCGCTGTCGCGTTTCATGGCCCCTCCCCTTCAGTTAAAGGGGAATGCCGCTGCGAGCTCTGCGGGGCCTCCGATGGCCCACACTCGGCCACCAGGGTGGCATGGTGCTATGGCTGTGGGGTGGCGGCCAGGACCACGCCACGGCCCACCACGGAGGGCCAACCTGGAGGTCGGCCAAAAAAAAGAAAACGTCGGCTCGGGTCATGGCCACACCTCCCCTTTAAATACTGCCCCGCGAGCGGAGGTTGGCCCTGTTCGCGACCCGCGAGGCTGCCGCTGACATCGCCCGTGGCAGCCTCGCTGGGCGCAGCCGAACTTCTACCGCGGGGCGCTAAGGGGTCACGGCGCACGCCGATGATGACATCGCCAGCGGTGCGGCGGCTCGGGACGCTTCCGGCGGGGGCACGGTGCTATCGAGCAACGCCTCAGCAACGCTCTGCCGAATTTCTCGGGAGGCGCTTTTCTCGCACCCCCCGGAGGCGCTAACAGCGGGCGCAAAGGAGCGGAATTTCTAGCCCTAATTATTTTCCGAATGTATGACTAGGGCAGAAAAATTAGATTGTTGGCAATTTCAGTGGTATTAAAAATAAAACATTACAATCTATATTTCTCTCTCTTTACAAACTATTGGCCCTCGGGTTACTTTCTCAATAGCTTTTGCGTACTGAGTGAAAGTTGTTTTCTGTGCAACCCAAAACCTAGTGTCAGTTAAATGTACGCATGAGCTGTTCTTCACTGAGATAGATAGAGTTTTGGACTCTAGGGAGAATCAAGGGATAGGGGGATAGTGCGGGAAAGTGGAATTGAGGTCGAAGATCAGCCATGATCTTATTGAAAGGCGGAGCAGGCTCGAGGGGCCGTATGGCCGACTCCTGCTCCTATTTCTTATGTTCTAATTCAACATCAACAACAACAACTTGTATTTAAATAGCGCCTTTAACATAGTAAAACGTCCCAAGGCGCCGCACCAGGAGTATTTTAAGACAAAAAATTTGACACCGAGCCACATAAGGATAAATTAGGGGAGGTGACCAAAAGCTTGGTCAAAGAGGTAGGTTTTAAGGAGCGTCTTAAAGGAGGAAAGAGAGGAATTGCTCCTCTCTGAACAGAACATCCTCTGATTATTGCCTTCTACTTCCTCCACCAGGTACGTAGTTTAGATTAAGATTTAGGGAAAAGGGCCTGTTATAGTTACTCTGATCACGACTAAAGAATTAGGGCTCGAAATTCGGCTACGCCCCGTTTGGAAGTGGAGTGCAGCGTTGGGCGCTCCACTTCCTGGTGGGGCGGTAACCGAGGCATTGTTGGGGCGCTATCGCATTTCATGGCCCTTCCCCAGAGGTGGAGAGGTTTAGGCAGGGAGTTCCAGAGCTTAGGGCCTAGGCAACAGAAGGCACGGCCACTGAGCGATTAAACTAAGGGGTGCTCAAAAGGGTAGAATTAGAGGAGCGCAGATATCTCGGGGGGGGGGGAGATTACAGAGATAGGGAGGCGCGAGGCCATGGAGGGATTTGAAAACAAGGATGAGAATTTTGAAATCGAGACGCCGCTTAACCGGGAACCAATGTAGGTCAGTGAGCACAGGGGTGATGGGTGAACGGGACTTGATGCGCCTGAAAGCAACAAAAAAAAAGGGCCTGTACCTCATTGAATGTTGCTGGATTAAGTGGCAAATACAGTTGGGAATATCATTCAGCATTCTTCAAGCCAACTTGGGAGAAAGGATAATTTCAGTAAATCCTACACCTAACGTGCACAAATGTTTGTCTAATTCCGCCCCTGGGATGTAGCTAGTAAGTTCCCACATAGATTCCAATGATACCACAGAGACAAGACTATCATTTAGAAGTATTTTATGAAGGTACACGAGGCACCACGTACTAAAACTGCTGTTTGATTTTCTGACAAGGTTACAAGAATTAATTTACTGGAACGATATAACAGAAGAATTCTGCTCGCACTTGAGCTGACATTTTAATGCATAATCTCAGGTCGGCCTCAGGAGAGTGGGAGCTAATCGGAGTCCATTAGAAGCTTTCAAACATCAATATTCAGTCCTGGTTTGTGTTTCTGTTCCAGCACGGGCCCGCTACCAAAATTCACCAGTTTTCAACTCTTCACTCCATTGAATAGTAGATTTTAATTTCAGGCCCCACAGTTAAGGCCCACCCTTTCGGATTCATTGTTATTTTAAATCCCCACGTCACTCACAGATGCATTTCTTAATTTCACAGCAAGCCAACTGGCATTGAAAATGCATCATCGAGCTTTGAAAAAAAGCATTCCATCTGTATTCGCTGCTCACGATGCGGTCTCCTCTACATTGGGGAGACCAAACGCCGATTGGGTGACCGCTTTGCGGAACACCTCCGTTCAGTCCGTAAGGGTGACCCCGAGCTTCCGGTCGCCTGTCATTTTAATTCACCGCTCCATTCCCACTCGGACCTCACCGTCCTTGGCCTCTTGCATTGTTCCACGGAAGCTCAACGTAAACTCGAGGAACAGCACCTCATCTTCCGATTAGGCACTTTACAGCCTTCCGGACTCAATATCGAGTTCAACAATTTCAGACCATAACCTCGGCCCCTATTACATTTTTACTTATATTTTTTATCCACCCCTTTGTTTTGGTTTTTCCCTTCCCCCCCATTTCCTTTTTTCTCTCTCCCACATGGCAGCTGTCTCCCATTCTGCCAGAACATTTCACACCTAATCTGAGCCGTCTTTTGTCTCCACTGTCCTATCACCATCTCGTCTGGTTTTGAATACCTCTTAATGTCTCTTCACTTCTTTTGTTCTCTCCCAGCCCTGCCTTTCGATCTGTTTCATTTCCTTTCCAGTTTTGAAAAAGGGTTTCGACCCGAAACATCGACTCTAATTTCTCTCCACGGTTGTTGCCCAGCCTGCTGAGTTTTTCCAGCATTTTCTGTTGTTATTTCCATCCAGAGAAATGGATTGTAAACCATTGGTGGCCGTGCCTTCAGCTGCCTGGGACTTAATCTCTGGAATTCCCTCCCTAAACCTCTCCGCCTCTCTCTCCTCCTTTAAGACGCTCCTTAAATCCTAGCTCTTTGACCAAGCTTTTGGTCGCCTGTTCTAATATGTGGCTCCAGGATTATAGCATACACAATCTATTGGCTGACATTTCAGTGCTCCATTGTCATGGGTGCTGATGTTGCACCAGCCTGCCTTTTCAGGGGGATCTGCAAGAACCCATGGCAATGTTCAAGAAGATCTGGGAGCTTTCCCGGTGTCCCGGTCAACCTTACTCTCTCTTGACCAACACCACCGGAGCTGACCACTTGTACTGGTTTTGATGGTGTTGGCATAGAGAGGAATGTTGGCCAGGACTACTTGGACTCTCACTTCATTTACTATATATGGGATCTTGTTGTGCACCCATTGGCTGCCATGCCCGACGATGTAAGGCGCTATAGGGTAAGTTGCCTGTCAATGGTGACCCCCATCATTAACATCCTGGGGGTCACCATTGACCAGAAACTTAACTGGACCAGCCACATAAATACTGTGGCAACAAGAGCAGGTCAGAGGCTGGGTGTTCTGCGGCGAGTGTCTCACCTCCCGACTCCCCAAAGCCTTTCTACCATCTACAAGGCACAAGTCAGGAGTGTGATGGAAAACACTCCATTTGCCTGGATGAGTGCAGCTCCAACAACACTCAAGAAGCTCGATACCATCCAGGACAAAGCAGCCCTGCTGGATTGGCACCCCAACCACCACCTTAAACATTCACTCCCTCCACCAGCGGCGCACCGTGGCTGCAATGTGTACCATCTACAAGATGCACTGCAGCAACTCGTCAAGGCTTCTTCAACAGCACCTCCCAAACCCGTGACCTCTTCCACCTAGAAGGACAAGGGTAGCAGGCGCATGGGAACACCACCACCTCCAAGTCACACACCATCCTGACTCAGAAGTATATTACCGTTCCTTCATCGTCACTGGGTCAAAATCCTGGAACTCCCTCCCTAACAGCGCTGTGGAAGCACCTTCACCACACGGGACTGCAGCGGTTCAAGAAGGCGGCCCACCACCACCTTCTCAAGGGCAACTAGGGATGGGCAATAAATTCCGGCCTTGCCATCGACGCCCACATCCCAGGAACGAATTTTTTTTTAAATCCCATGTTCCCAATGGGAAGGGAATGCTGGTCAGAGAATCAGTGCCACATAGCGTCATAGCGGCACAGAAGGAGGCCATTCGGCCCATCATGTCCATGCCAGCTCTCTGTAGAGCAATCCAGTCAGCCCCATTCCCCGCTCTATCCCCGTAGCCCTGCAAGTTTATTTCCAACATGTTGTCATCCCATCACTGATCTGCACTCCCTTTGAAAACAGCTTCCTGCTGGAAGCGTGAGATCGATGAGTTTACCCTTAATCTAACTGCGAGCTCTTTCTCCCTTTGGAAAAGAAAAGGCCATCGTGATTCGACTGTCTCAATGGCTCAGTGGGCAATTGCACTGGACTGTGCAGCACTGAGCCATACACAGCAGGAAGAGCACAGCCCTCTTCTACGTGCAGTTATCTCAACTCAACAGAGGGCAGCAGTGGGGGCTGGGGGGGTGGGGGGGGGAGGTTGGGGGAGGAGGGCAGTAGGTCCCTTACAGTCAGAATCAGGGGAATTTATAATGGGAAACAAGGAAATGGCAGACCAACTAAATACATACTTTAGAAACATAGAAACATAGAAGATAGGAGCAGGAGTAGGCCATTCGGCCCTTCGAGCCTGCTCCGCCATTCAACGAGATCATGGCTGATCATCCAAACCCTAGCACCCGGTCCCTACACCGACAGCCATCCCACCCAAGCCCTATCCCCATAACCCCACGTATTTAATCCCCCCTAACACTAAGGGCCAATTTTTATCATGGCCAATCAACCTAACCCGCACATCTTTGGACTTTGGTTCTGTCTTCACAAAGGAGGACACAAATAACCTCCCAGAGATGCCGGGGAACATAGGGTCTGATGAAAGAGAGGAACTGAAAGAAATCAGTATTTGTAGGAAAATGGTGTTAGGAAAATTGATGGGACTGAAGGCCGATAAATCCCCAGGGCCTGATGGTCTACATCCCAGGGTACTTAAGGAAGTGGCCCTAGAGATAGTAGATGCATTACTGGTCATCTTCCAGAACTCGATAGACTCTGGAACGGTACCCATGGATTGGAGGGTAGCTAATGTTACCCCACTATTCAAAAAAGGTGGTAGAGAATAAGCGGGGAATTATAGACCGGTAAGCCTGACATCGGTAGTGGGGAAAATGCTAGAGTCTATTATAAAAGATGTAATAGCAGAGCACTTGGAAAGCAGTGACAGGATCGGACAAAGTCAACATGGATTTACAAAAGGTAAATCATGCTTGACGAATCTACTGGAATTTTTTGAGGATGTAACTGGTAAAATAGATAAGGGAGAACCAGTGGATGTGGTGTATTTGGACTTTCAGAAGGCTTTCGATAAGGTTCCACACAAGAGATTAGCGTGCAAAATTAAGGCACATGGGATTGGGGGCAAGGTATTGACGTGGATAGATAACTGGTTGGCGGACAGAAAGCAAAGAGTTGGAATAAACGGGTCGTTTTCCGAGTGGCAGGCAGTGACTAGTGGGGTACCGCAAGGATCGGTCCTAGGACCCCAGCTGTTCACAATATATACTAATGATCTGGACGAGGGAATTGGATGTAATATCTCCAAATTTGCAGACAACACAAAGCTGGGCAGGAGGGTAAGCTGCAAGGAGGATGTCGGGAAACTCCATTACGATTTGGACAGGTTGGGTGATTGGGCAGAAACATGGCAAATGCACTATAATGTGGATAAATGTGAGGTTATCCACTTTGGTGGCAAAAACAGGAAGGCAGATTATTATTTGAATGGCAATAGATTGGGAGAAGGGGAAGTGCAAAGAGACCTGGGTGTCCTTGTGCACCACTTGCTGAAGGTAAGCATTCAGGTGCAGCAGGCGGTTAAGAAGGCAAATGGTATGTTGGCCTTCGTAGCAAGAGTGTTCGAGTACAGGAACAAGGATGTCTTGCTACAGTTGTACAGGGCCTTGGTGAGACCGCACCTTGAGTATTGTGTGCAGTTTTGGTCACCTTACCTGAGGAAGGACGTTCTTGCCATGGAGGGAGTGCAGCGAAGATTCACCAGGCTGATACCTGGGATGGCAGGAATGACGTATGAGGAGAGATTGTGTCGATTGGGCTTATACTCACTGGAGTTTAGAAGATTGAGAGGGGATCTCATCGAAACCTATAAAATTCTGTCAGGTCTGGACAGACTAGATGCAGGAAGGATGTTTCTGATGGCCGGGGAGTCCAGAACCAGGGGTCATAATCTAAGGATAAGGGGTAAGCCATTTAGGACTGAAATGAGGAGGAATTTCTTCACCCAGAGAGTGGTGAACCTGTGGAATTCTCTGCCACAGAGGGCGGTGGAGGCTAGTTCATTAAATATATTCAAGAGTTGGATATATTTCTTGAGGCTAAAGGGATCAAGGGATATGGGGAGAAAGCAGGGACAGGGTACTGAATTTGGATGATCAGCCATGATCGCATTGAATGGTGGAGCAGGCTCGAGGGGCCGAATGGCCTACTCCTGTTCCTATCTTCCAAGTTTCTATGTTTCTATTATTTAAATGGAGAGAGATTACAAAATGCTACAGTTCAGAGGGACCTGGGGGTCCTTGTGCATGAAACACAAAAAGTTAGCATGCAGGTACAGCAATAATTAAAAAGGCAAATGGAATGTTGGCCTTTATTTCAAGGGGGTTGGAGTATAAAAGCAGGGAAGTCCTGCTACAACTGTACAGGGTATTGGTGAGACCACACCTTGAGTACTGCGTACAGTTTTGGTCTCCTTATTTAAGGAAGGATATACTTGCATTGGAGGCAGTTCAGAGACGATTCACTAGGTTAATTCCAGAAATGAGGGGGTTGACTTATGAGGAAAGGTTGAGCAGGTTGGGCCTATACTCATTGGAATTTAGGAGAATGAGAAACATATAAGATACTGAGGGGGCACGACAAGGTAGATGCAGAGAGGATGTTTCCCCTCGTGGGGAAATCTAGAACGCGGGGGCATAGTTTCAGAATAAAGGGTCGCCCTTTTAGAACTGAGATGAGGAGGAATTTCTTCTCTCAAGAGTGTTGTAAATCTGTGGAATTCTCTGCCCCAGAGAGCCGTGGAGGCTGGGTCATTGAATACATTTAAGGTGGAGATAGACAGATTTTTGCAAGATAAGGGAGTGAAGGGTTATGGGGAGTGGGCAGGGAAGTGGCTCTGAGCCCAAGATCAGCCATGATCTTATTGAATGGCAGAGCAGGCTCGAGGGGCCAAATGGCCTATTCCTGCTCCTATTTCTTATGTTCTTATGTTCTTATAGAAAGTACGGCGGAAGAGCGAAGAGGTGACTCCTTTCCCTGCCAAATATGATTCATTCTTAATAGGAATCGTCTGTAAGTGCACTCGGTAAATGTTTATGTCCCTGATCTAATCAGTATTCAGTGAAAGACGGATAAACTAGTTTTATGTAATAGCTGGATGATGAAATGAAATTAGCATAACTGTTCCTTCTGATAATCTGCTGGGATCGGGCATGGGAAATGAAAATTGACAAGTGGTTAGATGTAACTCAGACTGTCAATTGGCTTCCTACCTTTCTTTTGGCTTCTTCTCACAAAACAGATTTTAGTCAAGATATTTGAAGACATGAGAACAAGACATTCGGATAAATTATTCTTCCCACCCCCTCCCCCGTTCATTATGAGCAAGATGTTAGACTAAGCAAGCTGCAGTATTGACCAATCAACAATTACCAGACAATCTCCACACAAATTAGTGTGGAACATTGATGTCAATGACACAGACTGACAAGAAGCCTTTGACACAAATCCTTTAAATAGTAGTAATTACAGGAAACCTGAACATTTATAGGGTGAGAGTTGAAATAAGGAGCGTTAGATTACCCACGAGGGGTTTTATAATTCTTGTGAATAGAAGGCAATATTGCAGACATGCATGGGCACGCACAGGCACAAAGGGCTAGAAATTCGGTGCTAATTTCAACTCACACATCTGGATAGGATACGAGGGAAAGCTTAGAAGATTGTGGGTTCAAGTCCCACTCCAGAGATTTGAGCACAAAAATCTAGGCTGACACTCCAGTGCAGTGCTGAGGGAGTGCTGCACTGTCGGAGATACCGTCTTTCGGATGAGACGTTAAACCGAGGCCCCGCCTGCTCTCTCAGGTGGACGTAAAAGATCCCATGGCCACTATTTTGAAGAAGAGCAGGGGAGTTATCCCCGGTGTCCTGGGGCCACTCAATCCCTCAATCAACATCACTAAAACAGATTATCTGGTCATTATCACAGTGCTGTTTGTGGGAGCTTGCTGTGCGCAATTTGACTACCGCATTTCCTACATTACAACAGTGACTACACTTCAAAAGTACCTCATTGCCTGTAAAGTGCTTTGGGACATTCAGTGGCCGTGAAAGGCACTATATAAATGCAAGTCTTTCTTTTTTATTTTTCATCCATCATTAGGCATCCCTTCTCTCACCTCCAGTCTCCAAACTCTTTGTCCTAATCACAATCTTTCTTGTGCTTCACTATCTTGTCGATCATTGTTCCTTTAAAAATTCCTCTCTCGCTCCTAAGCTCCAAATACAGCATCCTATCTGCTCTTTCTCTTCCTTGTATTCTGACAGTGTTGAAATCCAGTCTCATTTTACCATCTCCTAGTCTAACTCATTCTTTCTTAGAATCCTAAAACTGCAACACCTCACCTGTCTCATTCTTTTCCTCTCCCTGCAATCTACAGACTGTTGAGACGTGTGCTTGGCCATACCTAATCGTTACTTTTTTACCACATCTTCTCTCCTAATCTTTCAACCTTGGTGGTGTTCTGCACTATGGTTCGATTAGGTATAGCGTAGGTATTTAAAAAAAAAATAATTCACAGGATGTGGACATCACTGGCAAGGCCAGCATTTATTGCCCATCCCTAGTTGCCTTGAGAAGGTGGTGGTGAGCCATCGCCTTGACAACTGAGTGGCTTGCTAGGCCATTTCAGACAGCCAGTTAAGAGTCAACCTCATTGCTGTGGGTCTGGAGTCACATATAGGCCAGACCGGGTAAGGACGGCAGATTTCCTTCCCTAAAGGACATTAGTGAACCAGATGGGTTTTTAGGACAATCCAGTACTGTAGTTTCATCATCACCATTACTGATATAGCAGCTTTTATTCCAGATTTATTTAATTAACTGTATTTAAATTCCCCAGCTACCGTGGTGGGATTTAGAACTCACGTCTTTGGATCAGGCCTCTGGATTACTAGTCCAGTAACGGAACAACTATGCTACCGTTCCCACTGCGTATTTGGGGAAGACTTTTGATTGCCCCAGGCTCTTTAGAAGATAGATTATTCAGCAAATCTGACTGGATCATACAGGACAGCTTAAATCCCAGGGGATTTTGGTTGTGCCATGCACCATAGGGTGATGCTGTATCATGAGGACAAAATGGCTTTCCCAGCTGTATCCTACAAAGGGAGAAGGACTCGCAGCTAAGGCTGATCCTGTCCTGACCTGACATCCGCTGATGTGAGCTCCCCAGCAAGGGTCACTCTATAGCGATGAGGAACAGGAACCCTGGTGATTTTCCAGCTCCTCCGCCTGGAGTACTGATACCAGTTGCAGTACTGCCTTCACCATTCCAACTGAGAGCTAAGTCAGCACTGCTGAAATTAAACATGGGGCTTCCTTCGTCTCTCTCTCTTAGGCAGTCCCTCGGAACCGAGGATGACTTGCTTCCACATTAAAAATGGGTTCTCAGGTGACTGATGAGTCCAATGCTGGACCTACAGTCTCTGTCACAGGTGGGGCAGACGGTGGTTGAAGGGGCGGGTGGGTGGGGTGCTTGGGTTGACGTGCGCTCCTTGCGCTTGGCTTCCGCTTGCTCCCGGCGAAGAGACTCGAGGTGTTCGGCGCCTTCCCGGATGCTTCTCCTCCACTTTGTGCGGTCTTGGGCCAGGGATTCCCAGGTGTCGATGAGGATGTTACACTTTTTCAAGGAGACTTTCAGGGTGTCCTTGAAGCGTTTCCTCTGCCCACCTGGGGGTTCTCTTGCCGTGCCGGAGCTGCGAGTAGAGCGCTTGTTTTGGGAGTTTCGTATCGGGCATGCGGACAATGTGACCCGTCCATCGGAGCTAATTGAGCTGATTGAGCTATGCATAACTCAGTGCCACATCCATCACAAGGCGCATTTACCCACAGTCCCCATTCTGATTGCTAAGCCTTTTTGTTCAGACCTACTCGCTCGCACAATTCGCACCTTTGGGGAAGGGATTTGCTCTCGGGCCTCTGCCAGTAACACCAAACATGCAGCTACTTGTGTCAGAAGCGAGGTTGTGGGTTCAAACCTCACTTCAGGATTTGAGTGCACAATCTGCATTTACACTCCAGTACAGTACTAAGGAGTGCCGCATTGCTGGAGGTGAAATCGTTTGGATGCGATGCTAAACCAAGGCCCCTATTACCTGTACTGGTGGCTCAGGTAGCTTTTTCTGAACTCATAGCACAACATGAAGAATATTTCAGCTGCCTAGGCCTGAAACTCTGGAATTCCCTCCCTAAACCTCTCCGCCTCTCCGTCCTCCTTTAAAGACGCTCCTTTAAAAACTACCTCTTTGACCAATCTTTTGGTCGCCTCTCCTAATATCTCCTTATGTGGCTCGGTGTCTATTTTGTTTGATAATCGCTCCTGTGAAGTGCCTTGGGATGTTTAACGACGTTAAAGGCGCTATGTGAATGGGAGTTGTTGTTGTATGCTCTGGTCAGCATTCCTGCCTCAAACACCACCAGAAACAACCTACTCATTGTTATCCGTGGGATCTTCCTGTGTGCAAAGATGGTTGCTCATTCGCCGACATAAATGGTGCTTGTATTCAGAAGCATATGTTTCTGAAAGATATGAAACGGTGCTTTAGAAATAGAAGTCTTTCTTTTCTTTCTACCACAGGACTGCGTGGGGATGGAGTTACTGACTGCTCAATTTTCCTTCCTTCCTTTGAGGCCCTCACCTCATATCGCCCATCTCCGCCCCTGCCTCAGCTCATCTGCTGCTGAAACCCTCATCGACATCTTTGTTACATCCAGACGTGACTATTCCAACGCTCTCCGGGCCGGCCTCCCATCATCCACCCTCCAGAAACTTGAGCTCATCCAAAACTCTGCTGCCCGTGTCCTAACTCGCACCGAGTCCCGTCCACTCATCACCCACTGTGCTCGCTGACCTACATTGGCTCCCGGCCTCGATTTCAAAATTCTCATCCTGGTTTTCAAATCCCTCCATGGCCTCTCCTCTCCCGATCTCTGTAACCTCCTCCAGCCGCCCGCCCCCCGAGATCTCTGCGCTCCTCCAATTCTGGCCTCTTGCGCATCCCCTGCTTTCATCACTCCACCATTGGCGGCCGTGCCTTCAGCTGCCTGGGCCCTAAGCTCTGGAATTCCCTCCCTAAGCCTCTCCAGTTCTCTACCTCTCTCTTTCCTCCTTTAAGATGCTCCTTAAAACCTAGGTCCTAATATCTGCTTATGTGGCTCAGTGTCAAATTGTGTTTGATCACACTCCTGTGAAGCACCTTGGGATGTTTAATGATGTTAAAGGCGCTATATAAATACAAGTTGTTGTAGTTGTCTTATGGGGAAAACGTTATACAGGGTAAGCTACTTCCTAACCACTACAGTGTCACTGTGGCGCTGTGTCACTCTTCCGAGAAGAATTCTTGATACAAGGTAAAAGTTAACCAAGGAGACTTCAACCTTGACCTCCGCTGACTTCTCCCCAACTCTGCCAGCTGATATCAGCTTCCATTCTCCTCAAAAGGAGCTGCCAAGTTAGATGGTTTCTGAGCTGTGGACTCCTGTCAATTGAGAGTCTGGGGACCAGAGCAAAACCACCAACACTTTTCATCTCTTGTGACCCTGAGACAGGTTTAGGTCACGTAAATGAATTGTTAATGGTCCCTCGGCCTGTGTTGGTAGAATTGTCATTCGGTCTGTTATTTTTGTGGACTTAAAAAAAACAACCACGACTTTACTGTTGGGTACAATTTTACCACGACGAACCTTATAAGAAAGAAAGACTTGCATTTCTATAGCGCCTTTCACGACCACCGGACACCTCAAAGCACTTTGCAGCCAATTAATTATTTTTGAAATGGAGTCACTGTTGTAATGTGGGAAACGTGGCAGCCAATTTGCGCACAGAAAGCTCCCACAAACAGCCATGTGATAATGACCAGATAATCAGTTTTAGTGATGTTGATTGAGGGATTAATACTGGCCAGGATACCAGGGATAACTCCCCTACTCCTCTTCGAAATAGTGCCACGGGATCTTTTACGTCCACCTGAGAGGGCAGATGGGGTCTCGGTTTAACATCTCATCCGAAAGACGGCACCTCTGACAGTGCAGCGCTCCCTCAGCTCTGCACTGGGAGTTTCAACCTAGATTTTTGTGCTCAAGTCCTGGAGTGGGACTTGAACCCACGACCTTCTGACTCAGAGGCGAGCTGACACTGCATATTCCATCAATGGCACGTTCCACATTAAATGAATTGGTTCTTACTACCAATCGGCCACTGACGCTAACTACATAAGGTGGGGCTGAAACACACTGGCGAGGTGTTAGTAATTGTGTCAGGTCAACACACTGTGGCAGCTCACAAGCCTGGACTTCCTGTTCACCTCAATGTCATTGGGGACACAAACTGCTACAGGCATCAAACTATGGGGTACATTTTCATCTTCACTACTTGGGTGGTAATCTGGAGAAGCAGATTGTCCATCCATCAAAGCATCTGTCATTCCATTGAAATCACAGAATCACAGAAATCACAGAAACCCCACAGTGCAGATAGAGGCCATTTCGGCCCATCGAGCCTGCACCGACACATATCCCACCCAATCCCCGTAACCCCTACACCAACACATATCCCACCCTATCCCCGTAACCCCACGTATTTAATCCCCCTAACACTAAGGGTCAATTTATCATGGCCAATCAACCTAACCCGCACATCTTTGGACTGTGGGAGGAAACCGGAGCACCCGGAGAAAACCCACGCAAACACGGGGAGAATGTGCAAACTCCACACAGACAGTCGCCCGAGGCCGGATTCGAACCCGGGTCCCTGGCGCTGTGAGGCAACAGTGCTAACCACTATGCCACCGTGCTGCCCATGAAATCCATGAGGTGAACACGAAAATTTACCCCCAATATCTTTTTAAAAAATCTAATCTTTTCTCTCCATTCTACATCAGATGTTAGTCAATAGTGAGGTCTTCTGTGGACCAGAAAACTTAGTGCTCAAGTCGGAGAATTACGTAGTATTACGTGGAACTTGCAGCACAGAAACAGGCCATTAGGCCCAACTGATCCCTGCTGGTGTCAAGGTTTGACAGACTGGATGCAGGGAGGATGTTTCCCCTGACTGGGGGGTCTAGAACGAGGGGTCACAGTCTCAGGATACGGGGTAGGACATTTAGGACTGGGATGAGGAGAAATTTCTTCACTCAGAGGGTGGTGAACCTGTGGAATTCTCTACCACAGAAGGCTGTGGAGGCCAAGTCACTGAATATATTTAAGAAGGAGATAGATAGATTTCTAAACACAAAAGGCATCAAGGGGTATGGGGAGAGAGCAGGAATATGGTAGTGAGATAGAGGATCAGCCATGATCATATTGAATGGCGGAGCAGGCTCAAAGGGCCGAATGGCTGACTCCAGCTCCTATTTTCCTATGTTTCTATGCTCCATACGAGCCTCCTCCCACTCTACTTCATCTAACTCCATCAACATATCCTTCTATTCCTTTTTCCCTCATGCATTTATCCAGTTTCCCCATAAATGCATCTGTGCTATTCGCCTCAACTACTCCCTGTGGCAGTGAGCTCCACATTCTCACCACTCTCTGAGTAAAGAGGTTTCTCCTGAATTCCTTACTGGATTTGATGGTGACTATCTTATACTTACGGCCCCTAGTTTTAGACTCCCCCACAAATCACATTTTTGTTTTGGTCTATCACGTTTGGAAACCCAGCCCCACATTTCAGAGTCTCCAAACCAAATTACCGAGCAAGTAGAGTATCCCTTTCTCTCATAAGCAGCGCACTCACTCTCCCTGTAGGGACTCACCGCACTTACCGATCCGTCGGTAGGGGCAGCACAGGGTCATTGCTGGAGTTCACCAGCTAACAACAACAACTTGTATTTATATAGCACCTTTAACATAGTAAAATGTCCCAAGGTGCTGCACAGGAGCCTTGGCGAACAAAATTTGACACCGAGCCACAAAAGGAGAAATTTGGGCAGGTGACCTAAAGCTTGGTCAAAGAGGTAGGTTTAAGGAGCGTCTTAAAGGAGGAAAGAGAGGTAGAGAGACGGAGAGGTTTAGGGAGGGAATTCCAGAGCTTTGGCCCTTGGCAGACGAAGGCACGGCCATCAATGGTGGAGCGATTAAAATCAGGGCTGACACTCCAGCGCAGTACTGAGGAAGCGCTGCGCTGTCTGAGGTGCCATCTTTTGGATGAGATGTTAAACCGAGGCCCCGTCTGTTCTCTCAGGTGGATGTAAAAGATCCCATGGCACTACAGGTAGACTATCCTTTATCCGAACTTCCGAAAACCGAAACCCTCTAAAAACCGAAAGTTTTTTCGTTCAGCGTAAGTCGTGCGCACGACATGACCAGAGTGGCGCACGACTTACGCTGAGCAGGGCAGAGGGTCACTGAGTTCCCTCCTGGGTAAGAGATTGCAGGCCGAGCCGGGCAGTGTGAAGGAGGTATACCAGGAGAGTGAACCCAACAATACAGCGGCCCGTCCGATAGCTGCAGCGGCCTGTCCGATATTCTTTTCTCCCCCCCTGACCCCCGACCCCCCGCCGACCCCCACCCTTTCGGATAAGGGATAGTGTACCAGCCTTTATCCGCACTTCCGAAAACAGAAAACCTCTGAAAACCGAAAGTGGTGGCTTACGGGGTGCTGCCCCGTAATACCTTCTGAAATCCGAAATTTTCCGAAAACCGAAACACAGCTGGTCCCAAGGTTTTCGGATAAAGGATAGTCTACCTGTATTTTGAAGAAGAGCAGAGGAGTTATCCCCGGTGTCCTGATCAATATTTATCCCTTAATCAACATCACTAAAACAGATTCTCTGGTCATTATCACATTGTTGTTTTTGGGAGCTTGCTGTGCACAAATTGGTTGCCTCGTTTCCTGCATTACAACAGTGACTACACTTCAAAAGTACTTCATTGGCTGTAAAGCGCTTTGGGACATCCTGAGGTCGGGTAAAGTATGATAGAAATGCAAGTCTTTCTTTTATTAAAACCTCCCTAGAGTACTACAGACTTCCCTGGATTCAGCTATTAGATTCTGGCACAGACAACAGACTTGGTCCACGTGTCCCATCGTGAAGCATTTCACCTTGAAGCAATCCAACCCTAAAAGAACGCACTTACCATCACATCCCCCGCCAAGCAGGAAGCTTGGATCCCACAGCAGAGGTAGTGGGGTAGAACTGGAGCACTCTCCATCACAACAGCAGCTTGCATTTCAATAGCGCCTTTAATATAATAATGTCCCAAGGCGCTTCACAGGAGCGATTATCGGACAGAATTTGACACTGAGCCATGTAAGGAGATATGAGGACATCTGACCAAATGCTTGGTCAAAGAGGTAGGTTTTAAGGAGCGTCTTAAAGGAGGAGAGAGAGGTAGAGAGACGGAGAGGTTTAGGGAGGGAATTCCAGATATGAGGGCCTAGGCAGCTGAAGTTCTTAAGCTGAAATTTTGAAAGCCTGTCCTGATGGATGATAGATATCCCAACTCTAAAAAGAAGGGACATATGCTCTGGTATGTCTAACCGTTATTCTTACAGTTGGTAGCACTCTTACCTCAGCTCTCGACTGATACTGGAGTACAGTGCTGAGGGAGTGCTGCACTGTCAGTGATGCCGTCTTTCAGATGAGATATTAAACTGAGGTCCCATCTACCAAGAGGTTGCAAAAGTAGGGGAATTCTCCTAGTGTCCTGGCCAACAGTTGTGCCTCAACCAATACCACAAAAAACAGATTACTGTAACTGGAAATTTATCTCACTGCTGTTTGTTGGACTCACTGGGTGCAAATTACCGACCATATTTGCTATCAAAACAACACTGATTACACTTCAAAAGTAATTCATTAGCTGTGAAGCACTTTGGGAGATCCCAAGGATGTGGAAGTGCTATTTAAATGCAATTAATTTCCTTTGTGATGTGGGAACTCGGGCCTCAGTCCCAATCCCTTGGGGCTATTTACAATCAGTAGAGATAGGAAATGCTCATCTCACCTAGCGGGCTGCAATAAAACCTGTACCAAGCGGAAGAGGTAGCTTTTCTGATGTACTCCCCCTTCTGGTTGCATATGTGTCAGGTTTCGGGTCTGCCTTAGATGTGTAGGTATATATACACCCTTAATTCTTAATTTTAGTATACCTGTATATTAAAACACTTTCACGATAGCAAAATACTGCAGATGTTGGAAATCCGAAATAACAACAGAAAATGCTGGAAAAACTCAGCAGGTCAGGCAACATCCGTGGAGAGAAATTTGAGTTGACGTTTCGGGTCGAACCATTCTTCAAAACTGGAAAGAAAAGAAAATAGATCGAAGGCAGGGCTGCGATCGGACACAAGAAGTAAAAGAAACAAAAGGAGTAAAAGAGACAATAAAAGGTATTCGAAGCCAGACGAGATGGTAATAGGCTGAGATTAGGTGTGAAGTGTACTGGCAGGGCAAGAGATAGCTGCCAGGTGTGAGAGAGAAACAAAAGGAAAGGGGGGGGGAAAAGGAGTGGAAAAATTACAAGTAAAAATGTAATAGGGGCCGAGGTTATGATCTGAAATTGTTAAACTCGATATTGAGTCCGGAAGGCTGCAGAGTGCCTAATCGGAAGATGAGGTGCTGTTCCTCGAGTTTACGTTGAGCTTCCGTGGAACAATACAAGAGGCCAAGGACGGTGAGGCCAAAAGGATTTTCGAAGTGAACTAAAGTTGGTGAATGTAACAGACGGTCTTCACTGCTAAGAAGAATGTGCTTTACTAAAAGGCAGCAAACATTTGTTGAGCAAATGTGCTTTCAAAAGAAACTGTTGAATTTGCAAACTGCTTTGTGATGACGATATTTCAAGAGCTGGGTGTCGGATAGCAGATACTGGATAGGACAAACAGTTGTGACTGCAGGGGGTTAGTCATCGACAACAACAGAGATAAACAAACCCCCCTTAGATTTGCAGACTCTGGGCTGGATTTTCATTGAGGAGGCGGGACTACAACTTTCGGGGTTGTAGTCCCGCCTCCATCGAGTTGTAGCCAACCCATGCGATTTTCCCTTGATTGACCTTGTTGAGCCCGCCCAGCAGGCTCAGCAGGCCAATTAAGGGCCACCCAGCAACAGGTGACGTCACAGATTGATATTTCATCTGTCAAGAGCTTTTGACAGATGAAATATCAGCGTTTTACAGCTGTTTGAAGCTGTCAAACACTGACAATCTGTACTCCAAGTTAATTCCTTCCTCTCAGGATGATTTAGATTTCTCTCCGGAACAGAAAGCTGAATGCTGCAACTTTTGACAGCTCGCGGCCATTCTGCTTTCTGTGCCGGTGAGATGAGGACTCCCGAGACCTGAAGGAAGGAAGGCTGTAAAGGTAAGTAAAACTTCTTTAAACACTTTAAGCACACCAGCACACTTACCTCTGCACTCATGCACCCATCACTCACCTGAACACCGGACATCTCGACCCCTCCAAGCCCTTCAGCCCAACGGCCCGCCTCGCTAACTTGGCATTGGTTTGGAGCCGTCGGGAATCCCACACTTCAGGGATAAAAATAGGGATTAGGTTAAAAACTGCCTATTAGCTACCTGTTAACAGGCAGATAATTGGCACTAATCCCCTTCCCGCCTCGGGGAGGCGGGTCCCAGTGCGGGTCTGGTACCCGCCTCCTGGGAAACAGGCACGGAGACGGGATGGGTTCGTGCCCCCCGATTTCAAGATTTTAACCCCCCACATGCCTCCAATCCTGCCTCCACGGCTCAATGAAAATCCTGCCCTTCATGTCGACAATACACAGGCCGCAGGGTTGTGGAACGACTTTTAGTGGCTAATGGGGAGGAGCCAAGCCTTGGGAGTTCTGAAATACAGGATGCAACATAATGCGTGGAATGTGACCGAGTGGTTTACTGCCACTTCTGTAAACTTTTATGAGTGAATGAACAATTTGGGCATTGATAAAGGGTAACCACACAGGGTGTGTGGGTGTAAACGTTTGACAGCTCAAACAACTCAGGCCGAACATTAAAGGGACACCTCTCACACTCTCTGAATGATTGATTTACTGAGGAAAGGCAAGGAAAACTGTATGAAAGACAGTGACTAAAAGATAACTGTATGAAAGACAGTGACTAAAAGATATCGGCACTGCAGTCGAAAGGAGGGGCCTGGACGATCATCTCAAAGAGCTGCTGCAGTCGAAAGGACGTGGCCTACAATCAACACTGGACTGATCATCGGCGGGTGGGTGTATGTATGATTTCCTGTAACATTATTGGTGAACTGCTCGAACAGTGATTGGGGTTTTGAATCTGTCTTAGGAACAATAAAAGGTTAAAGATAGAATTCGGTGAGTCTGGTGTAATTTCTCATAAGTCTCAAGTCCGAACTCTATAACCTGTTGGACAGAGCGTGGGGTAATTCCGCACGTCCTACAGATGTTCTCTCAGGTACAGTGGCAGTGGTCACTCTCAGAGGCGGACTGGGCATCTTACGTTCAGCAGCGCACCTGCACTGCCCAGACATCCAATTGGTTGAGGGACCACTGTTGGCCAGGAGGACTCCCTGCTGTTCCTCCAGGATGTGCTACGGGATCTTTGACATCCACCTGGACCACTGGAGACAGGCAGGCAGGCAGGCAGGTACAGTGATTGGACAACTGATGCTAAGAATGGCACCTCCAACAAATGCAGCCCTTCCCCATCACGGCACTGGAACGTCAGCTTAAATTGCGTGCTCAAGAGCTGGAGTCGGGTTTTGAACTCGCAGCCTTCTGGGCGAGGGAACTACCAACTGAGCTGGGGGGCCATCTTATGTCAGGAGTCAGGCGTCTTACAGCCCCCCCACCCCACTGGACTACTGAGGTTTACCCTGATGCACGTAAACTAATTCTGTTTAAAAGGTTGGGTGGCTGATCGTCCATCATTACCACAATAATGCCCTGCACAGGTCAAGAACCTGGTTATGCTTTAATCACTCCGCTTGCCAAGGGTCTGACGCTCTTCTTTTTTTTTTCCTTCCTGGCTCGCAAAAGCATAACCTGAATTAGCAAGAACACAGCGATAGCTGGATGATTAGCTCCATTAAAGACTCATCGGGGGTCACTTGACAACATTCTGACAGTAAATAAAGCCGAGGCGATTACTGGAATCATTTTGGCTGTGCTTTCAGTAAACTTCATATAACTACTTGAATGCAGCTGGTCAGCAGGTTTATTACGGACCCACTGGACCAGGTAATCAGAAGAAATGACAGATGGAATTTACGCTGTAAAATGCTGCCATGGTAATCTCTTGGAAAATGAATCGCTGCAGCTTGAACACATTATTCTTATTAAATTGATTTTTTTTTAAATGAAGTTCTTATTCTTTTTATTTATAACCCTTCATTCCCCTCCTGTCCGCCGCCCCCCCCCCCCACCACCCCCACCCCATGACTTCCTATCTCCTGACAACCTCCTTCCCTTTATGTCACCTTGGAGTGTACCTACAGGGTATCTTGACCATCACACCGCAAAAACTATCTGGGTGTCCTCAATATCTCTTCCGCCTGAGGGTTTGCTGTTGTTTTTTTTTCCCGTGATGGGTTCTGCGTCTTGTATTTCGGCAGCACCTCCCAAACCCGCGACCCCTTCCACCGAGAAGGACAAGGGCGGCAGGCGCATGAGAACACCACCAACTCCAAGTTCCCCTCCAAGTCACACCACAATTATGACTCGGAAACATATCGGCCGTTCCTGCATCGTCGCTGGGTCAAAATCCTGGAACTCCCTCCCGAACAGCACTGTGGGAGCACCTTCGCCACACGGACTGCAGCGGTTCAAGAAGACGGCTCACCGCCACCTTCTCAAGGGCAACTAGGGACGGGCAATAAATGCCGGCCTTGCCAGTGACGCCCACATCTCATGAACGAATTAAAAAAAACATGGACTGGGTCATTGGATTTTTGTACTTGCCCTCCCCCGCCACCTCACCCAATTCTATCCCCTTTTAACTCCCCTTCCTCGGTTAAAGGTGGTGATTGACACTGGGGCACAGTTCCACGGCTTCAAGGTGCTGCCCTTTGTCTCCAGGCCCAGGCTATGGGTGCAGGGTAGGGTCGCCAACCCCCCCCAGGATTGTCCTGGAGTATCCAGGAATTAAAGGTTAATCTCCTGGGCACTGGCGCAAGCAAAGCCCAGGAGAAAAATCATAGGGGCATGAAAATATATATATTTTTTCCATTTTCTTTAAACACTTTTGTTCATTAGTTATAAAAATATTGGAGATGTTAAAAAGAACCTGTTTTGACTGGGCGGGGTGGTTGAAGGCAAGAGAATCATGTGATGTAACCTCCAGGAATACATCTAACCAACGTTGGCAACCCTAGTGTTGGGTCAATTGAAATTTTCAAGACTGAGATTGATAGATTTTTATTAGGTCAGGTTATCAGGGGGATAGGGAACAAAGACGGATAAATGTAGTTGAGCTACAGGATCAGCCATGATCTAATTGAATGGCTTAAGTGTTTGAATGGCCTACCCCTGTTTCTATGGCGATCAAATCAAGGTCCTTCTCGGCTTTATGGCTAAATGCTCACTGAGTTATCTGGGAAGCTGTTAGGGTTTTGTATATTAGTTTGAAGTGTCTTTTTTTTGGGAAGGTCACTACCTGTGATGCTCTTGACTTGACCACTGGAAGGTCCAGGGAAATGGCTGCAGATGACTTGCCTTCAATTCTCTCCCCCCCTAACTCCACTCCACTCAGAGCCTTGAGTACAGACGCTTAAGGGGTGATCCAATTGAGGTGTTTAAGATGATTAAAGGAGTTGATAGGGTAGAAATAGAGAAATTTATTTCCTCTGGTGGGGGGAGTCCAGAACAAAGGGGGCTTAACCTTAAAATTAGAGCTAAGCCGTTCAGGGGTGATGTCAGGAAACACTTCTTCACACAGAGGGTAGTGGAAATCTGGAACTCTCTCCTTCAAAAAGTTGCTGAGGCAAGGGGTCAATAGAAAATTTCAAAACTGAGATCGATAGATATCTGTCAGGCAAGGGTATTAAGTGTTCCGGAACCAAGGAGGGTAGATGGAGTTAGGGTACAGATCAGCCATGATCTAATTGAATGGCGGAACAGGTTCGAGGAGCTGAATGGCCTGCTTTAGCTCCTATATTCCTAGAACCTGCCTCCAGCACAGCAAAGAGTAGAAACTCACCCAGTAATGTATGGCCAACCCTTCAACGTGCAAGTCTTGTTACATACAACTTTTTCTTGCTAAACCTCACAAATACAATATAGCACTATTTTAGTCTTGCAATTTCCAAAATAAATGGAACCACTTACTTAGATACTGTCTTGTAAATTAATCTCTCTGTGATCACTCCTTGATATTAATTATTCGATGTAATCTCACCTAAGCATTCATTATGTTTATATCACCTTGAGCCATTCATTACTCTCATCACTCATTTATCACTCCACTTTCTGCTACCTAATCTCGCTTAATCTTTCATTGTTCTATATGTATCACTCCGAGGCATTAATTATTCATCATGTAATCACTCCTAGGCATCCTCTATTCGTTATCTTTCACTCCTAGACATTCATTATTTTCTGTGTCATAAGAACATAAGAAATAGGAGCAGGAGTCGGCCATTTGGCCCTTCGAGCCTGCTCCACCATTCATCAAGATCATGGCTAACCTTCCACCTCAACTCCACCTTCCCGCACTATCCCCATATCCCTTAATTCCCTTCGTTTCCAAAAATTTATCGACCTCTGTTTTGAATATACTCAGCGACTGAGCCTCCACAGCCCTCTGAGGTAGAGAATTCCAAAGATTCACCACCCTCTGAGTGAAGAAATCTCTCCTCATCTCAGTCCTAAATGGCCGACCCCTTATTCTGAGACTGTGACCCCTGGTTCTAGACTCCCCAGCCAGGGGAAACATTTTCCCAGCATGAGCCCTGTCAAGCCCCTTAAGAATTTTATATGTTTCAATGAGATCACCTCTCATTCTTCTAAACTCTAGAGAATATAGGCCTAGTCTACTCAATCTCTCCTCATAGGGCAATCCCCCCATCCCAGGAACCAGTCCAGTGAACCTTCGCTGCACTCCCTCTAAGGAAAGTATGTCTTTCCTTAGGTAAGCAGGCCACTCTTAAGCATTCATCAGTCTTTATATATCACTCCTACACATTCATTCTTCACTATGTTGTCTCCTTGAAGCATCCACTATTCTTGTATGTAATCTCTCTTAAGTTTGCATTATTCTTTATATATATCACTCCGAGACATTCACCATTCTCTATATGGTGCACACACTATATATAGTTATATTTTTCATTAGAATTTTGTTTAATTGGTTGGAAAATGATATTGGAATTATTTTCTATCTTGTAAAGCATGTGCAGTTTTGATAATGCCCTTCGGTTTTTGTGCAATTAACACTAATATAATCTTGTAAATTTGAACACTGAATTTTATTGATCTAAATGATGTAATTAAAATGTGATTTTCCACTAAATTTATCTTGAAATTGTGTAGGCCAGACTCAATGGTACATTGTATTGAGGTAGTGCATTAGGATTGGTATGGAATGTATGAGTGGCAATGAGATGCTTTTACACTTGTGTGCTTGATTTCCACAGAAAATAATGGTTAGCTGGGAATTATTATAAGGCAAGAGTTCATTCTCAGGGTCCAAATGGTTTTAATCCAGATCAATAGATAATTGGGAGTGGTTGAGAAGGTTGTATAACTTGGCTCATGGGTGGCGACACATTACTGCTTAACAAAGCTTCAGTGATTGGCTATACTTTCCACCACCTGACCCTTGTCACCAAATCACACCGTAGTCCCTTCTCCTACTCCTCTGACATCCTTCTCCTCATTTGAGCACCTCACCTTGTTCCACCCCTTTCAACACTCCTTTAGAATCCCCATTGTCTACCACCTCCCCAAATCCCCACCCCAAGTTTCTCACCAAGATGTCCACCCTCCTTTCCTTCCTCAGCCTCTGCACTGAACGACTCCTCATCCTCGGCAATTTCAATCTCCACCTTAGTTCCCCTTGCCCTCTCTCCTCTGGATTCACTGCCCTGTTGTCCTCCCTAAGCCTCTCCCGCCATATAAACTCTCCTACCTATATTCATGGCCTATGCCCTGACCATGCCATCTCTTGCGGCCTCTCTAGTCCCACGGTTACAATCGCTGACAAGTCCACTGCTGATCATTTCCTTGTATCCCTCATCACCCACATTCTCCTTCCGCCTTACAATCCTTCTGTGCATATCCTTGGAGAAAACTATCCCCCTAAGTCATTTACAACTGCACTTTCCAAATCCCAAATGCCGAGTCTCTGGCCTTCTATTCACCACAATACTTTTGCAGCTATTGATTTGTTCAACCACTCCCTCACCTTCACCTTTGATTATCATCCCTCTCAAAACCTTTACTCTCTCCCATCCCAGTCATTACCCAGGTATGGCCCCCATCTTTACTCCCTTCAAATTTAAAGGGTACAAACTTAAGCATATCTGGGGCCTAACTGGTTTAAGCATCCATCGCCAGCTCAGGTTGGACATCGAGTAGTACTGGGCCTTGCTCTCCTCTGCCAAAACCACTGTGGTAAACCACTGTTATTGTTGTTGTTGCACACTGTTGTACCTATGCATGCCTCAGCATGTCTCTGCTGGCTCCGCCCCTGGCTCCACCCACAGGCCCAGGTATAAAGGTGATTGCTCTGCAGCCCCCTGCCTTCTTGGAACCTAGTCAACCACGAGAGGCATGCTCTGTTCTTTGCTAATAAAAGCCTTTTAGTTACTCTCCTAACTCTCCGTCTTTTATGAGTAATTGATGGCGCATCAATTTTATTAGCAAAAACAAAATGTCGACAACAAACGCTGAGCAGCAGGCTGCTGCACCAAACGCTGAGCAGCAGGAGCTGCTGCGAGCCCTCAGACCAACATGCCTGGACCTAGACCCCCAAGAATCGGGTTCGGCTACCAAATTCGCGCATTGGCTGCGTTGCTTCGAGGCCTACCTGCAAGCCTCAACTGTGACCCTGGATGAAAACAAGCTGGAAATCCTGGCCTCAAAGGTAAGCCACCAAGTTTATACAATATTCCAGGACGCGACGACCTACGCGGCGGCTATCGATCTGCTAAAAGGGCAATACGCACGCCCGGTAAATACGGTCTATGCCAGGCACCTCTTAAGATCCCGCAGACAGCAGCCCGGGGAATCGGTGGAGGCCTTCCTACGGGCACTACGGATACTCGGCCGAGGCTGCGATTGCAAAGAAGTATCAGCCGCAGCACACACGGAGGGACTGATCCGAGATGCTTTCGTTGCAGGTCTAAGGTCCGACTACTCCCGGCAGAGACTGTTGGAAAAGGGAGAAATGGACCTGAGAAAGGCAGTGTCCCTCGCGCTCTCGCTCGATGCGGCCCACAGGAATATGGACGCCTTCTCCCCTAACCGCTCCGCAACGTGGACGCCACAACCTTGGGTCATGGGACCGCCACCTTCAACTGCTGCTGCGATGTCCAAGGCACAGAAATGTTATTTTTGTGGCCAGGCAAAACACCCCAGAGCACGCTGCCCGGCGAGAAACGCTATCTGCTCCGGCTGCGGGAAGAAAGGACACTATGTCAGCGCCTGCAAAGGTAAAACCGCTAACGCCAGCAGTGCCGCGTGTGAACCGTGGGGGCAGCCATCTTGTCCGCCATCTTGGGCTCCCCCAGCCGCGTGGGGATCGGGATCATGGGCGCCGCCATTTTGTCCGCCATCTTGGACGTCTCCAACTTCAACCACGGGGGACTCGGACTCAACCACCGCCTCACCTGATGGCCACATCGACTCGCTCGACCATACGCTGGCCTCCGTGACGCTGGACCAATCTCTCCCTCATCAACTGTCCAGGTCCATGATGGACATTACGGTAAACGGCCGCGCCACTACCTGCCTTTTTGATAGCGGGAGCACGGAGAGCTTTATCCACCCCGACACGGTGCGCAGTTACTCTCTCCCGGTACTGTCGACGCGCCATCGGATCTCTTTGGCTTCCAAAGCCCAGTCAGCGGGCGTCGGTGGCTACTGTGTAGTGACCCTTTCAGTAAGGGGCACAGAATACAAAAAGTTTAAACTCCTGGTCCTGCCCCATCTCTGCGCTGCCGTTCTACTGGGGTTGGATTTTCAGTGCCACCTTAAGAGTGTCACATTAGCGTACGATGGACCCCTCCCCCCACTCACAGTCTGCAGCCAGCAGCTTTTAAATCACCCGCCGCGCACCATTTGCAGCCTCTCCACCCTTAAAGTTCCCCCCCGCTCCTTGTTCGCTAACCTCACCCGCGACTGTAAGCCCATCGCTACCAAAAGCAGGTGTTGCAGTGCCGGGGATAGGAGCTTCATTAAATCCGAGGTAGCGAGACTCCTGAAGGAAGGGATTATTGAAAGTAGCACCAGCCCATGGCGAGCACAAGTGGTGGTAGTGAAGACTGGCGAAAAACAGCGCCTAGTTATTGACTACAGCCAGACGATCAATCGCTACACCCAGCTAGATGCATACCCACTCCCCTGCATATCTGACATGGTCAATCAGATAGCACAATACCGGGTGTTCTCGACGATTGATCTGAAGTCGGCATACCACCAGCTCCCCATCAGGGCTGAGGACCGCCAGTACACAGCTTTTGAAGCTGACGGTCGTCTCTACCACTTCCTCAGAGTTCCCTTCGACGTCACCAACGGGGTTTCAGTCTTCCAACGGGAGATGGACCGGATGGTTGACCAGAACGCGCTCCAGGCCACTTTCCCCTATCTAGACAACGTCACCATCTGCGGCCAAGACCAGCAGGACCATGATGTTAATCTAGAGAAATTCCTCCGTACGGCCCAGCGGCTGAACCTAACATACAACAAGGACAAATGTATGTTTCGTACCAAGCGCCTTGCCATTCTTGGCTGTGTAGTGGAGAACGGAGTCATTGGCCCCGACCCCGACAGGATGCGCCCCCTTATGGAGCTACCCCTCCCCCACTGCCAAAAAGCACTGAAGAGATGCCTAGGGTTTTTCTCGTACTATGCTCAGTGGGTGCCCAACTATGCGGACAAAGCCAGACCCCTCATCAAGTCCACCTCCTTCCCCCTGGCAGCAGAGGCCTGTGCAGCCTTCACTCTCATAAAAAGAGATATTGCGAGGGCCACGATGCACGCAGTGGATGAGTCCATCACTTTCCAAGTGGAGAGCGACGCATCCGACTTTGCCCTAGCTGCAACCCTTAACCAGGCGGGGAGACCCGTGGCCTTTTTCTCAAGGACCCTCCAGGGCCCCGAGATTCGACACTCCTCTGTCGAAAAGGAGGCCCAGGCCATTGTGGAAGCTGTGCGACATTGGAGGCATTACCTGGCCGGAAAACGATTTACCCTGTTCACTGACCAGCGTTCAGTAGCTTTTATGTTTAATAATAAGCAGAGGGGCAAAATCAAGAATGACAAGATCTTGAGGTGGAGAATCGAACTCTCCACCTACAATTACAATATCTTGTACCGGCCCGGGAAACTCAATGAGCCCCCAGATGCCCGATCACGTGGTACATGCGCCAACGCGCAGGTTGATAGACTGAAGACCCTCCACAATGACCTCTGCCACCCGAGGGTCACCAGGTTTTTTCACTTCATCAAATCCCGTAGCCTGCCCTACTCCATCGAGGAGGTCAGGACCATGACCAGGAACTGCCAAATCTGTGCCGAGTGCAAACCGCATTTTTATAGGCCAGACAGAGCAAGCCTGATCAAAGCCACGCGCCCCTTTGAACGGCTGAGCGTCGATTTTAAAGGGCCTGTCCCCTCCTCTGACCGCAATGTGTACTTCCTCAACATAATTGACGAGTACTCCCGTTTCCCGTTTGCCATCCCTTGCTCAGACATGACCAGTACCACGGTCATTAAATGTCTGAATGACCTCTTCGCCTTGTTCGGTTTCCCTAGCTATATTCATAGCGACAGGGGCTCATCCTTTATGTCAGTACCTGCTCGCGAGAAGTATTGCTACAAGCAGGACCACCAGCTACAACCCCCGGGGGAATGGCCAGGTGGAAAGGGAGAATGCGACGGTCTGGAAGGCAGTCCTTTTAAACTTGAAATCTAAGGGCCTTCCGACCTCTCGCTGGCAGGAGGTCCTCCCTGCGGCGCTCCATTCCATTTGGTCACTGCTCTGTACAGCCACCAATGCCACCCCTCATGAGAGAATGTTCTCCTTCCCCAGGAAGTCCACATCGGGGATCTCGTTACCAACACGGCTGACTTCTCCAGGACCCGTCCTACTGCGGAAGCACGTGAGGCCCCATAAGACGGACCCCCTGGTCGAGAGGGTGAGCCTACTCCATGCCAACCCTCAGTATGCTTACGTGGTGTACCCGGACGGGCGGGAGGACACAGTCTCCATACGAGACCTCGCACCTTCGGGTGCCCCCGAAACACCTCCTTCGCCACCCACCACTACCCACGCCTACCCCCAGTACGCTTACGTAGCGTACCCAGACGGGCGGGAGGACACAGCCTCCACACGAGATCTCGCACCTTCGGTGTCCCTGAAACACTACCATTGCCATCCACCACTACCCACAACCCAACCCCGCTAGACGGCATGCCGCAGCCCCAGGACCCGTCATTGACCACCCAACCACTCAATGAGACGCCTGATTCAACGTTGGATGCTGCACCATCACCGCCGCCACCACGACGATCAGGACGGCATACAAGGCCGCCTGATAGACTTACTTACACAAACTTTTAGTACACTTCACCCCGCCGGACTCAATTTTAAACAAGGGGTGAATGTGGTAAACCACTGTTATTGTTGTTGTTGTTGTTGAACACTGTTGTACCTATGCATGCCTCAGCATGTCTCTGCTGGCTCCGCCCCTGGCTCCACCCACAGGCCCAGGTATAAAGGTGATTGCTCTGCAGCCCCCTGCCTTCTTGGAACCCAGTCAACCACGAGAGGCATGCTCTGTTCTTTGCTAATAAAAGCCTTTTAGTTACTCTCCTAACTCTCCGTCTTTTATGAGTAATTGATGGCGCATCAACCACCCACTACTCCAGGGCCATTCTGGAGTGGAAAGATAAACCCTGGCTTTTCTTCTCCACTATCAACTATCCCCTCTTTCTTCCCCTTCCATCCTCATCTCTCACAACAAGTGTGAGGAGCTCATGGACTTTGTCACCATCTGTTCAGTTGCTTCTGCTGTAACTGTTGTTTCTCCCCTTCCACTTTCTCACCAACCCAAACCTCACTCGCCAGGCTCCGCCCCAGCCCTGAACCCATGTCTCCGCCTAGTTTCTCTCCCATTGCCCCTTATGCCTTGTTAGAGTTTATCTCTTCCATGAGAGCCACCTCAAGTTACCTCTATCCCATTCCCACTAAAGTGCTGATCACCCAACTTCCCTTCCTGGCCCCCACGCTAGCTGGCATCGTAAATGGTTCCTTCTTCTCAGGTACTGTGTTACTTCCTTCCAAAACCACCATCATCGCCCAGCTCCTCAAAACAAAACACCTTCGACCCCTCATGTCCCTTGCAAACTACCAACCCATCTCCAATCTCCCTTTCTCTCCAAAGTCCTGGAACTTGTTGTGGCCTCCCAAATCCATACTCACCTTTCCTGAAATTCCCTGCTTGAATCTCAACAATCAGGTCTTCCTGAAAACGTATCCCTTCGATCGAGCTTCTGATGCCCATCCCTGATAGCTCCTTCTTTAGCTCGCCAATCATTTTTTCATTACCTCTCTGTGAAGTGCCTTTAGCCGTTTGTTTTGTGTTAAAGACGCTAATAAGTGCAAATTGTTGTTATTATAATCTAATCAAAGGGCTTAGCTGGGTGGAACCGGTGTAGGCCGTTCAGCCCCTCGAGCCTGTTACGCCATTCAATTAGAACTGTATCTTAACTCCATCTACCCGCCATGGTTCCGTATATGGTTGATATATGAAATAATGTATACCCTGAACTGAGGTGCAAGCAAGAATCTAATCAAATTCAGATGGTTTGTAAAAGGAATAATTTATATACAGGATTGAGTTAGAGGTTGGAATCCAAAGTTTCAGATGGTTTATCCATCGAGTAATAGATATCTGGAAGTGAGTTACAGGCTGCAATTTGAACAAGGGGTGCATGTGGTGCTTATGCAGAATAATGGACACCTGGGAGTGAATTAAAGGAGGCGGGCTGTGAGATTCAGATGGTTTATGTATAGAGAACAATAGATAGCTGGGAATCAATTACGGCCTGGATCTAATATGAACATAAGAACATAAGAAATAGGAGCAGGAGTAGGCCAATCGGCCCCTCGAGCCTGCTCCACCGTTCAATAAGATCATGGCTGATCTGATCCTAACCTCAAATCTTCTATCACTCTCCATCCCACCCGAACCCATGTGATCTCCCGGGAGAGGCAAAAAGCCAGATAAAAAACCCAATGGCCAAATTGTGAGAAAAAATCTGGGAAATTCCTCTCCGACCCATCTAGGCGATCGAAACTCTTCCAGGAGATCACTCTGTCCCTATATTTTCTACAGTACTTACCTTCTGTAAAGGCGATCTCCACCCCAGCCAGGAACAGGAATAAAACCATCTCCTGAAATCTAACACAGAATTAGAACACAAGAAGTAGGAGCAGAACCAGGCTACATGGCCCCTGGGCCCGCTCCACTACCCACAGGGCCATGACCATTCCGAACCTAGACTCATGTCCAATTTCCTGCCCGCTCCCCGTAACCCTTAATTCCCTTTACTTCTAGGAAACTATCTATTTCTGTTTTAAATTTATTTAATGATGTAGCTTCCACAGCTTTCTGGGGCAGCAAATTCCACAAACCTACCATCCTCTGAGTGAAGAAGTTTCTCCTCATCTCAGTTTTGAAAGAGCAGCCCCTTATTCTAAGATTATGCCCCCTAGTTCTAGTTTCACCCATCATTGGGAACATCCTCACCGCATCCACCCGATCAAGCCCCTTCACAATCTTATATGTTTCAATAAGATCGCCTCTCATTCTTCTGAACTCCAATGAGTAGAATCCCAATCTACTCAACCTCTCCTCATATGACCACCCCCTCATCCCCGGGATTAACCGAGTGAACCTTCTTTGTACTGACTCAAGAGCAAGTATGTCTTTTCTTAAGTATGGACACCAAAACTGTACGCAGTATTCCAGGTGCGGTCTCACCAATACCTTGTATAACTGCAGCAATAACTCCCTGGAGAGGTTTATATGTAGCGATCAATGGATACCTGGGAATGAATTAAAGGCTGCAATCTAATCTGGCGGGGCGGGGCGGGGGGGTGGGGTGGGGATGCGGGGCGGGAGGGATATATATATATATAGAGAGGCGGTTAAGAAGGCACATGGTATGTTGGCCTTCGTAACGAGAGGATTTGAGTACAGGAACAAGGATGTCTTGCTGCAGTTGTACAGGGCCTTGGTGAGACCGCATCTTGAGTATTGTGTGCAGTTTTGGTCGCCTTATCTGAGGAAGGATGTTCTTGCCATGGAAGGAGTTCAGCGAAGATTCACCAGGCTGATACCTGGGATGGCAGGAATGACGTATGAGGAGAGATTGGGTCGATTGGGCTTATACTCGCTGGAGTTTAGAAGAATGAGGGGATCTCATTGAAACTTATGAAATTCTGACAGGACTGGACAGACTCGATGCAGGAAGAATGTTCCCAATGGTCGGGGAGTCCAGAACCGGGGGTCACAGTCTAAGGATAAGGGGTAGGCCATTTAGGACTGAGATGAGGAGCAATTTCTTCTCCCAGAGAGTGGTGAACCTGTGGAATTCTCTACCACAGAAGGCAGTAGAGGCCAATTCATTAAATATATTCAAGAAGGAGTTGGATATATTTCTCAAGGCTAAAGGGATCAAGGGGTATGGGGAGAAAGCAGGGACCGAGTACTGAATTTGGATGATCAGCCATGATCTCATTGAATGGCGGAGCAGGCTCGAGGGGCCGAATGGCCTACTCCTGCTCCTATCTTCTATGTTTCTATGTTTAACAATAGATACATGGGAATGTTAGCAGGACTGTACAGAACCCCTTATTGAAGCTGTCTGATTTTGATTCCATCGACTTGAACAGAATGAAAACTGGACGGGTTCTATAATAACTGAGCGATCCGTTCCGCCGGATTAGCGCCCGTGAGGTGAGGGTGGGAACTTACCTCAGGAGCATTATCAATGGTGACGCTACTGAAATCTTAAACTGATTTACTGCATTTTTTTTTTGCCTAATTTGTATCGGCTGAAGGAACTGCTGAAACGATTCGGGAGAAACAAAATGGAGGCACGGCCATAGATGGGCGAAATTGGTTACAGTGCCACTGATTGGCTGAGGGTGAATGACGTTATGGTCTCACGGATATCGCATGGAGTATTGAGGGGTATATAAAGAACTGCTTTAATTCAGGAAGGGCAGAGCAGGAGCAGAGAACAAAGGATCAGGCACCTTCAGCACACGGCTGCCTGTAGGATTGGGGTAATATCCGCCTTCTGAACTTATGCCTTGCAGCTGTGTGTAACTAGCTTTACTTGATCATTAAAACTGCTGATCGCCACCGTAGTGGTTGTCCTGTCAAACTGATCCACACTAGTAGTGCACAATTATTGAGAGGTTGCCTTTAGCTAATAATCGGGAGCATTTAAGTCCAGTGCAGAAACCATTACTACCATGAGGGCTGCATCAATAAGTAGACAAGAAAGTCAATTCCATCGATGTGGGTCCAATGTGCTAATGGTTACGGTGCTGGAGTACCAAACCTGGAGCTCGTGGCTTCAATCTCACCAGGACAAGTTGTGAAATGGGACTCAGGAAATCTGGTCATTTGTGAACTGGCACAGGGAATGACTGCCGGATTGTTGTACAAGGGAAACCGGTGGACTAGTGCCCTTCAGCGAGGAGAACCTGCTGAAATACCTGGTCTGATCTACATAGAATTACATAGAACGCGCAGCACAGAAACAGGCTATTCGGCCCAACAGGTCCATGCCAGGGTTTATGTCCCACTCGAGCTGCCTCCCGCCCCTCTTCATCTCACCCCATCAGCATATCCTTCTATTCCTTTCTCCCTCATGTGTTTATCTAGCTTCCCCTTGAATGTATCTCTGCTATTCACCTGAACCACTCCTTGCGGCAGCAAATTCCACATTCTCACCACTCGCTGGGTAAAGAGGTTTCCCCTGAATTCCCTATTGGATTTATTAGTGACTATCTTATATTTATGGCCCTTCGTTTTAGATTCCCCCACAAGTGGAAACATCTTCTCTACGTCTACCCTATCGAACCCTTCATATTCACCCCCCAACCTTCTCTTTTCTCGATAAAAGAGCCCCAGTTCAATCCTTCCTGACAATTCTGGTATCATCCTTGTAAATCTACATGCATCTCCAGTCCCGCACTATGTAGCTGATTCTTAATGCCTTTAGGACAACTAGAGACAGACAATAAATATAGTCAGTGTTGTCCTCATCTCAAGAACAAATTTTAAAAAATTACATTTCCTATTCACTTCATATCTTATTTATATGGAGACTGTTACTGATCAACGCATTCAACATAAAAACATTGTAATTTCTATTTCTGTTGCTGAGGAACATCAATTAATTATGGGGCTGAATTAATCTTGAAATAAATCTCTCAGATCAAAAGATTGAATAAACACATGTATCCTTCATATAAAGGATTCCCTTCTCTTGGTCTGGTCTGGTGTGTAATCCAGGAATTGAGATTTTCAACATTTGAATACATCAAACAAAGAGGGTAAGTGATGACCCCTCAGGTGACAGAACTCCACCAAGGGAAAGTGAAGTCCTGGTTCCCCATGTGCCCGGTCCCGCTATACGTAGCAACCACAGCCATGCTTCCACCTGATGTGTAAGAGCGAACCTTGGCCCCCTCAGGGTGAGAGTCCACAGCTGAAGGTCCCAGCTGCTCGCGACCTGCTTCTCTTCATATTGACGGCACGGCACAGTTGGCAGACATCCTGCCAACCGCAGGCTGCTGTAACAAAAAACAGGAGCCGAGTTCTTGGCCTCAGGTGGCGTGGCCGGAAGCTGACCTTTCATCATTCTCAAGAGTGACCTTTGGAGGTGAGCAAAGCCATTTTTTTCCCCCCACTGCCTCGTGCAGTAAAAAGGTGACAGTGAGACCTGAAGATTCCATCAAGCAGTCTCCCAGAGTCCCAGCACTAAAATAAAAACATCGAAACATAGAAAAATAGGAGCAGGAGTAGGCCATTCAACCCATCGAGCCTGCTCCGCCATTCAACACGAGCGTGGCTGATCCGCTATCTCAATACCATATTCCCGCTCTCTCCCCATACCCCTTGATGCCTGTGTTGTAGGTTTTTAAGAGCAACAAATCACCCTTTCTTTCCCCATATATCCGGCCTTCCGGGGTGATCTACTTGCATGAAACCCCTGACATTAACTCTCTAGGCCATCCACAATGAGCTATCCTGAGGAAATATGGAATGATAAAAGGCCATTTGATCCATCTAGTCTGCTCCTTCCACAGACCATGTACGTTCTATGCTACCATGGACTCTGTCCCACCCATTTAGCCTCCGAAGCAATAGTTCTGCATAAATATTCCCTGTTTCCCATGGACTATCAAGGCAAAACTCCAGGATGTTCACCCATCTCTGACCCTGAAAACATCTCCTTCCAGTCTTGCAGCACAACAACAACTGAATCCTGTGGAGTATTTGATCCTCTCCATCTATACCCATCCTTAGCAGCTGTCATTTTCTTGCCAACCACATATTTATCCTTTTTTCCTTCCTCTCCGATGTCAAGGATTGCAAGCTTCATCAACTCTTGAACACCAACGCCCCTCCGGAACCTTCTTCCCCTTCACTTTCCTCTGACCCCCCTTCTCCCAATCTCACCCCCTGCCGCGTTTTCACTTTCCCCTCTGACCTTCCCCTCTTTGACCCCGAACGATCAGTCCTCAGCAAAGGCCTGAGCTTCATCCCCTTACGCCCCCACCTCAATGAATTTCGAGCTCGGCACGATGTTGAGCTCTTTTTCCGCCGCCTTCGTCTCCGTGCCCACTTCTCTGGCCAGGAGTCTTCCCCCCGCACGGGTGACCCTTTCTCCCGCTTTCAGAATTCCCGTTCTACCTGGACCCCTCCTCCTGGCCTCTTATCCTCTCTAGATCTTTTCATTGCTAACTGCCGCCGTGACATCGGCCGTCTCCATTTCTCTGCTCCCCTCACTCACTCCAACCTACCTCCCTCTGAACTTGCAGCACTCCATTCTCTTAGATCCAACCCTGACATTGTCATTAAACCTGCTGACAAGGGTGGTGCTGTTGTTGTCTGGCGAACCGACCTCTACCTAGCGGAAGCTAAATGCCAACTCTCCGACACCTCCTCCTACCTCCGCCTGGACCATGACCCCACTACCGAACATCAAACCACCGTTTCCAAGACTGTCACTGACCTCATCTCCTCTGGAGATCTTCCCCCCGTGGCCACCAACCTCATAGTTCCCCAACCCCGCACAGCCCGCTTCTACCTCCTTCCCAAGATCCACAAACAGGACTGCCCTGGTAGACCCATCGTTTCAGCCTGTTCTTGCCCCACGGAACTTATCTCTTCCTATCTCGACTCTCTTTTCTCCCCTTGTCCAGTCTCTTCCCACCTACATCTGCGACTCTTCGGACGCCCTCCACCACTTTAATAGTTTTCAGTTTCCTGGCCCCAACCGCCTCCTTTTCACCAGGAAGGTACAATCCCTCTACACCTCCATCCCCCACCAGGATGACCTGAGGGCGCTCCACTTCTTCCTTGAACAGAGGCCCGAACAGTCCCCATCCACCACTACCCTCCTCCGCCTGGCTGAACTTGTTCTCACATTGAACAACTTCTCCTTTGACTCCACTCATTTCCTCCATATCAAAGGTGTTGCTATGGGTACCCGCATGGGTCCTAGCTATGCCTGCCTTTTCGTGGGATATGTGGAACACTCTTTGTTCCAGTCCTACTCGGGTCCCCTCCCTCACCTCTTTTTCCGATACATTGATGACTGTATCGGTGCCGTTTCCTGCTCTCGCCCTGAACTAGACAATTTCATTCACTTTGCCTCCAATTTCCACCCTTCCCTCACCTTCACATGGTCCATCTCCGATTCTTCCCTTCCCTTCCTCGACTTCTCCGTCTCCATCTCTGGGGATAGGTTATTGACCAACATTCACTACAAGCCCACTGACTCCCACAGCTACCTGGACTACACTTCCTCCCACCCCGCTTCCTGTAAGGACCCTATTCCATTCTCCCAGTTTCTCCGTCCCCGCCGCATCTGCTCCGACGATGCCACCTTCCACACCAGTGCTTCCGACATGACTTCCTTTTTCCTCAACCGAGGATTCCCCTCTACCGTGGTTAACACGGCCCTCGACCGGGTCCGTTCTATCTCCCGCACTTCTTCCCTCACCACTGCCCCTCCCTCCCAGAACCACGATAGGGTTCCCTTTGTCCACACCTTTCACCCCACCAGCCTCCACATTCAACGGATCATCCTCCGCCATTTCCGCCACCTCCAACGTGATCCCACCACCAAATGCATCTTCCCCTCCCCTTTCAGCATTCCGTAGGGACCGCTCCCTCCGAGACACCCTAGTCCACTCCTCTATCACCCCCAGCAACCCTTCCCCTTCGCCCGGCACCTTCCCGTGCAAGCGCAGGAGATGTAACACCTGCCCATATATCTTCCCCCCCTTCCCACTGTCCAGGACCCCAAACACCCCTTCCAGGTGAAACAGCGATTTAGTTGTGCTTCTTGCAATCTAGGATACTGTATTCGCTGCTCACGATGTAGTCTCCTCTACATTGGGGAGACCAAACGCAGATTGGACGACCGCTTTGCGGAACACCTCCGTTCAGTCAGTAAGGGTGACCCCGAGCTTCCGGTCGCCTGTCATTTCAATTCACTGTTCCATTCCCACTCAGACCTTACTTTGTTGCGAAGCCTCTGGTCTCAGCCTGTGTTTAGATCCCTCCATGGCTTCACCCCACCCTAACTCTGTAATCTCTCCCAGCTCGACAACTCCAACCCCCTCCCCATCCCTTGCGTTTACTCCAACCCTCTCCTCCCTTCACCCCACCATTGGCTGGCGCCAGTGCTGTTCAGCTGTCCAGGCCAACATCCAGGAATACCTCTCTCTAATCCCCTTCTACCTCTCCACCTCCTTCTCCTCCTAGAAGAAGCTCCTCAAATCCCCGCTCTTTGACCAAGCTTTTGGTCACCCCTTCCTAATCTTTCCTTCCTTGGCTCGCTGATCCTTTTTTTCCCCCCCTCTGTGAAGTGCCGCGAGTTGTTTTTCTACATCAGACTAGAGAAATGCAAGTTCTTGTTGCTTCCAGTTCACCTACAGTAGTGCAACTGAGGTTAGAACTCCGAGACACGGAGAAATTGAACCTGCAATTGCAGTCAATACACATTACACATGCACACTGGAGATTCTGTTAAGATCTAGTTACATTTCCCAAGGGGAAAAAAAAGGTTTGTTTCAAGAAATGACCTTCCCACTGTTATTAATTGATCTCATTGCCTGACAGATAGATGGGGCTAAGTTGCCTCTACAATCCAGATGATTTTATGTGGAAGTGCCCATAAAGCACAGCAGGCTTGCCTTTAAAGTCAGAGTAAAATATCTTAAGAGCGTATTCATATCGTGGAATTGTAAGTCCGGCAATACGATGTGGTTTGCGTGTGTTCTGATTGTGACTCAGTTGTCCGGCGAGGGGAGCGAGCCTTTGGCTTAGTGGCAGCATGCTTACCTCAGCGTCAGAAGGTGCAGGGTCTCAAGCCCCACTCCAGACAGCCCCGGCCAACAGCGACCAGAATATGGTCTCCATGTACTGGGTTGACATCCAGCGGGGTACTCACATCCAGGCGGACTGACCACGGGCTCTGTGGTAGTATTCCCGCCTCTGAGACAGAGATAACAACAACAACAACAACAGAAATCATAACCTCGGCCTCTATCATATTTATATATTTTTTATCCACACTTTTGGTTTGTGCCTTTTCTTCTTTTTTTTCTCTCCCACATGGCAGCTGTCTCTCACTCTGCCAGCGAATTTCACACTTCATCTAGAGCCATCCTTTGTCTCTTTACCTGCCCTATTACCATCTCGTCTCGCCTTGAATATCACTTAATGTCTCTTCACCTGCTGAGTTTTTCCAGCGTTTTCTGTTGTTATTTCAGATTTCCAGCATCCGCAGTATTTTGCTATCTGAGACAGAGATGTTGGGATTAGAAGCCTAGCAAGTGGAGACCGGAGCGTTGGCACTGAATACTGGATTGATGTCCAGCACAGGGGGTGGTGGGGGGAGGGCATACACTTCCTTCCGTTGGATGTAGTTCACATCCCCCCCCTCCCCCTTTGTAAAGGGTAGTGGGGGCTCTTCAGCCTCAGTTGCAGCCCACCTCGGAAAAGGTGCTCCAAAGATATAAACCGTGAGGAAGGCAACGGGAAACCAACCTCAGCCGCTCTTCCCTGGTGAGTAGCTCTAGAATCTCACCTAAGGTAGGACCTTCCCCAGGGCAGAACACAATGGACGGACGGATACTGCGAGATGGATTCGGAGACTGGCACAATTGCGATTTTACAATCCTGGCTCTGAGATCGGCGGAAGCTTCATAGAGTCCAGTAGAGTGAAAACTGCGTCCCATATGGACAGGCTGAGAGCTCAGACTAACTATGGCCCAGAGTGAAATGGTTGCCCCAATAGAAAGCACTGGCAGAGTCAATCACTTATTTGTGTCCTCTTGCATTTTCACAAGGTGATGTCCTGTGTCAGAGAGACATGTGTGCAGCCTTGTTTAGGCAATGCTATCTTCGGAGGCACAGGGACGTAGGCATGCAAAGGACCAGAAGAGACCATTGCACTCCATTTGGCCCCCACAGGGCTCAAAAAATACCTTACACTACTCTCTCTCAAACCCATCCAACATTTTCTCAGCCAAATATCTATCCAGTCCCCTCCTGAATTTGTCAATGGTGGCCTCTCTAGCCAGTCTACTCCGTATATTCATCGTAAAGTAGTTCAATGTAAATTATCTGTTCACTCTCCATTTTTTGAGGTTGAGTCCATGCCCCCGCCCTTGTAGCGTTTTCAAGTGCCAAAATATTAGAATTCAGTTTATCTAGACCTCGTAAAATCTTGAATGTCTCAACAGTATCTCAGTAAGAGCCTTAGGAGATCATTAACAGCTGGAGATCGTAGTCATGAAACCTCCACTTCCTGAGCACAGTCTGCTTGTCAGAACCAAGATAGGAGCTTGTTTTTTATATTCAAGACTTCTGTAAAATGGAAATGAGTAAGAGCAACATAATATGCAGCAAATTCAATCTAATCAGTGGATCATCATCTTAAGGTGCACATAAAGTTTCAAAGTTAGTCTTTGCTAACACTGAAACATAATCACTACTGGAGATTTTGGGTAGCAATCTTTGAGCTTGATCATTTGAACCTAATACGATAGTAAAATACTGCGGATGCTGGAAATCCGAAATAACAACAGAAAACGCTGGAAAAACTCAGCAGGCCAGGCAACATCCGTGGAGAGAGAAACAGAGTTAACGTTTCAGGTCAAAAACCCTTCGTCAGAACTGAGAAAAAAGCAGGAAATGAAACAGATTAAAAGGCCAGTTTGGGGGCTGGGAAATGGGGGAGGGGATGAAAGAACAAAAGGGAAGGTCTGAGAGGTGAAGAGACATTAAGAGATATTCAAGGTGAGACGAGATGGTAATAGGACAGGTAAAGAGACAAAGGATGGCTCTAGATGAAGTGTGAAATGCGCTGGCAGAGAGACAGCTGCCATGTGGGAGAGAAAAAAAGGAAAAGGCACAAACCAAAAGTGGATAAAAAATATATAAAAATATAATAGGGGCCGAGATTATGATCTGAAATTGTTGAACTCGATATTGAGTCCGGAAGGCTGTAAAGTGCCTAATCAGAAAATGAGTTGCTGTTCCTCAAGCTTACGCATTTGAACCTAAGTTCATTTAAGGTGTCAGCCCAGGCTGAGTGGGTCGCTCTCTCGCTCTCCGAGTCAGAAGGAAGTCCCACTCCAAAGACATGAGCACAAAAATCGAGGCTGACACTCCCAGTGCAGTGCTGTGGGAGTGCTGCACTGTCGGAGGTGCCGTCTTTCGGACGAGACTTTAAACGAAGACCCCGTCTGCCCTCTCAGGTGGACGTAGAGACTATGAGATCCCATGGCAGTATTCCGAAGACGAGCAGGGGAGTTTTCCTCACTGGCCTGGTCACCATTTATCCTTCAACCAACGTCACTGAAATAAATGATCTGGTCATTATCTCATTGCTGTTTGTGGGATCCTACTGTGCACGAATTGGCTGCCACGGCTACGCTTCAAAAGTACTTGATTGGCTGTAAAGTGCTTCTGGACATCTTGAGGTCATGGAACGTGCCATATAAAAGCAAGTCTTTCTTTTCTTTCTTTTTATGTCAAGTTGGAAATGTCATGTTTCTCAGCAATAAACGTCCCTGATGTGAGGCTGAATTAATCACTTGATTGATTGGTGGAGGTTTTAATGTTGGCTGACGGTTAATGTTCATCAAGGGGGAGTTTGATGCATCATCACACTGACAAGGCAAAGCCGTCAACAGGCAGACTAATATGTTTACCCGCCTATCAAGGGATCTCGAGCAGGACTAAAGGTTGCCACAAAAAAAAATGAGGGATTATTCCCAAACCGGATTCTGGAACTCTGTTTCAGCAGATGAAGGGCCAAGGCAAAGATATCCTGAGGTAATTCACACTTCAGCAATATAGAGGATAAAGGTGCAGTCCAAAATCTCACAATCCTTGGAATAACACAAATTAAGCATTTTTGCAACATGTAATGTAAAGGAGCCACTTAAATTCTCATTTCATCAGTAAAGTTTAACCAAAAATGTAAACTTTTCAGTTCTCACTTGAAATACGAAAATCTTTTTTTTCCCCTCAACATATTGCTCGCAGGCATTTCATTGTCACAGTCACTGCATCTGGTCATCCCAGCTCGCCGTTGACCGCACAATTATAGGAGAGGGGTAAATTGGACAGGGAATGGGGGGTAAATTGGACAGGGAGTGGGGGGTAAATTGGACAGGGAATGGGGGGTAAATTGGACGGGGAATGGGGGGTAAATTGGACGGGGAATGGGGGGTAAATTGGACGGGGAATGGGGGGTAAATTGGACGGGGAATGGGGGGTAAATTGGACGGGGAATGGGGGGTAAATTGGACAGGGAGTGGGGGGTAAATTGGACAGGGAGTGGGGGGTAAATTGGACGGGGAATGGGGGGTAAATTGGACGAGGAATGGGGGGTAAATTGGACGGGGAGTGGTGGGTAAATTGGACGGGGAGTGGGGGTAAATTGGATGGGAATGGGGGGTAAATTGGACGGGGAATGGGGGGTAAATTGGACGGGGAATGGGGGGTAAATTGGACGGGGAGTGGTGGGTAAATTGGACGGGGAGTGGGGGTAAATTGGACGGGGAATGGGGGTAAATTGGACGGGGGCTGGGGGGTAAATTGGACGGGAACTGGGGGGTAAATTGGACGGGGAGTGCGGGGTAAATTGGACGGGGAGTGGGGGGTAAATTGGACGGGGAGTAAATTGGACGAGGAGTGGGGGGGGTAAATTGGATGGGGAGTGGGGGTAAATTGGACGGGGAGTGGGGGTAAATTGGACGGGGAGTGGGGGGGTAAATTGGACGGGGAATGGGGGGGGTAAATTGGACGGGGAGTGGGGGGTAAATTGGACGGGGAGTGGGGGGTAAATTGGACGGGGAGTGGGGGATAAATTGGATGGGGAGTGGGGGGGTAAATTGGACGGAGACTGGGGGGTAAATTGGACGGGGAGTGGGGGTTAAATTAGACGGGGAGTGGGGGGGTAAATTGGACAGGGCGGGAGGTAAATTGGACGGGGAATGGGGGGTAAATTGGACAGGGAGCGGGGGGTAAATTGGACGGGGAATGGGGGGTAAATTGGACGGGGAATGGGGGTAAATTGGACGGGGAGTGGGGGTTAAATTGGACGGGGAATGGGGTAAATTGGACAGGGAGTGGGGGGTAAATTGGACGGGGAATGGGGGGTAAATTGGACGGGGAATGGGGGTAAATTGGACGGGGAATGGGGGGTAAATTGGATGGGGAGGGGGGGCAATTGGACGGGGAATGGGGGGGTAAATTGGATGGGGAGTGGGGGTAAATTGGATGGGGAATGGGGGGTAAATTGGACAGGGAGTGGGGGTAAATTGGATGGGGAATGGGGGGTAAATTGGATGGGGAATGGGGGGTAAATTGGACGGGGAGTGGGGGGTAAATTGGACGGGGAGTGCGGGGTAAATTGGACGCGGACTGGGGGTAAATTGGACGGGGAGCGGGGGGTAAATTGGACGGGGAGTGGGGGGGGTAAATTGGACGGGGAGCGGGGGGTAAATTGGACGGGGAGTGGGGGGGTAAATTGGATGGGGAATGCAGGGGGTAAATTGGATGGGGAGTGGGGGGTAAATTGGACGGGGAGTGGGGGGGTAAATTGAACGGGGAGTGGGGGGGTAAATTGGACGGGGAGTGGGGGTAAATTGGACGGGGCGGGGGTAAATTGGACGGGGAATGGGGGGTAAATTGGACGGGGAATGGGGGTAAATTGGACGGGGAGTGGGGGTAAATTGGACAGGGAATGGGGGGTAAATTGGACGGGGAATGGGGGGTAAATTGGACGGGGAATGGGGGGTAAATTGGACGGGGAGTGGGGGGTAAATTGGACGGGGAGGGGGGGGTAAATTGGACGGGGAGTGGGGGGTAAATTGGACGGGGAGTGGGGGGTAAATTGGACGGGGAGTGGGGGGTAAATTGGACGGGGAGTGGGGGTAAATTGGACGGGGAGTGGGGGGGTAAATTGGACGGGGAGTGGGGGTAAATTGGACGGGGAATGGGGGGTACATTGGACGGGGAATGGGGGGTAAATTGGACGGGGAGTGGGGGCAATTGGACGGGGAATGGGGGGTAAATTGGATGGGGAATGGGGGGGTAAATTGGACAGGGAGTGGGGGTAAATTGGGCGGGGAATGGGGGGTAAATTGGACGGGGAGTGGTGGGTAAATTGGACGGGGAGTGGGGGTAAATTGGATGGGGAATGGGGGGTAAATTGGACGGGGAGTGGGGGGTAACTTGGATGGGGAATGGGGGGAACATTGGACGGGGAATGGGGGTAAATTGGACGGGGAGTGGTGGGTAAATTGGACGGGGAGTGGGGGTAAATTGGACGGGGAGTGGGGGGTAAATTGGACGGGGAGTGGGGGGTAAATTGGACAGGGAGTGGGGGTGAATTGGACAGGGCGGGGGGTAAATTGGACGTGGAATGGGGGGTAAATTGGATGGGGAGTGGGGGGTAAATTGGGCGGGGAGTGGGGTAAATTAGATGGGGAGTGGGGGTAAATTGGACGGGGAGTGGGGGTAAATTGGACGGGGAGTGAGGGGTAAATTGGACGAGGAGTGGGGGTAAATTGGACGGAGACTGGGGGGTAAATTGGACTGGGCGGGGGGTAAATTGGACAGGGAATGGGGGTAAATTGGACAGGGAGTGGGGGGTAAATTGGACGGGGAATGGGGGGTAAATTGGACGGGGAGTGGGGGTTAAATTGGACAGGGAATGGGGGGTAAATTGGACAGGGAGTGGGGGGTAAATTGGACGGGGAATGGGGGGTAAATTGGACGGGGAATGGGGGATAAATTGGACGGGGAGTGGGGGTAAATTGGACAGGGAATGGGGGGGTAAATTGGACGGGGTGTGGGGGTAAATTGGACGGGGAGTGGGGGTAAATTGGACGGGGAGTGGGGGTAAATTGGACGGGGAGAGAGGGGTAAATTGGACGAGGAGTGGGGGGTAAATTGGACGGAGACTGGGGGGTAAATTGGACGGGGAGTGGGGGTTAAATTGGACGGGGAGTGGGGGGTAAATTGGACGGGGAGTGGGGGGGGTAAATTGGACGGGGAGTGGGGGGGTAAATTAGACGGGGACTGTGGGGTAAATTGGACAGGGAGTTGGGGGGGGTTAAATTGGACGGGGAGTGGGGGGGGTAAATTGGATGGGGACTGGAGGGTAAATTGGACGGGGACTGGGGGGTAAATTGGACGGGGACTGGGGGGTAAATTGGACGGGGAGTGGGGGGTAAATTGGACGATGAGTGATGGGTAAATTGGACGGGGAATGGGGGTAAATTGGACGGGGAGTGAGGGGTAAATTGGACGGGGAGTGAGGGGTAAATTGGATGGGGAGTGGGGGTAAATTGGACGGGGAGTGGGGGGGGTAAATTGGACGGGGAGTGGGGGGTAAATTGGACGGGGAGTGGTGGGTAAATTGGACGGGGAATGGGGGTAAATTGGATGGGGAGTGGGGGTAAATTGGACGGGGAGTGGTGGGGGTAAATTGGACGGGGAGTGGGGGGGGTAAATTGGACGGGGAGTGGGGGGTAAATTTGACCGGGACTAGGGGGTAAATTGGACGGGGAGTGGGGGGTAAATTGGATGAGGAGTGGGGGGTAAATTGGATGAGGAGTGGGGGGTAAATTGGACGGGGAATGGGGGTAAATTGAATGGGGAGTGAGGGGTAAATTGGACGGGGAGTGGGGGGTAAATTGGACGGGGAGTGGGGGTAAATTGGACGGGGAGTGGGGGGGTAAATTGGACGGGGAGTGGGGGTAAATTGGACGGGGAATGGGGGGTAAATTGGACGGGGAGTGGGGGGTAAATTGGACGGGGAATGGGGGGTAAATTGGACGAGGAGTGGGGGTAAATTGGACGGGGACTGGGGGGTAAATTGGACGGGGACTGGGGGGGTAAATTGGACGGGAACTGGGGGGTAAATTGGACGGGGACTGGGGGGTAAATTGGACGGAGAGTGGGGGGGGTAAATGGACGCTGATTCTAAACTGCTCGACAATTTATTTTTCGAAATGAAAATAAAGAATCTGATTGGCAGATGAGGCTTTTGTGAGATAGACAGATAATGAGATGGATAGTTAGACCAACCGATAGATAAACAGTGAGTTTGACAGCGATATAGTAAGACAAATAAATACTGAAGGAGACAGACAGCTCGATGCTAAGATGGTTCGATAGCAAGATTGATTGATGGTAAGGTGGACTGGCAGATACTGTGATATAGCGATGCAGATGTTGTGAGATAGCTGGTGAGGTAGATAGGTAGATACAGTGATATATGTAGACAAATATCGTGAGAGAGGTAGTTATATTGAGATAGATTGATGATGCGAAAGTGAGATAAAAAGGCAAATAGGTGTAGATGGCTAGTCGAGATAGATAGTCAAATATGGTGCGATAGATTGATGGTAGCCAGTAAGGCACTACAGACTCAAATTTCCAGCGCTTTCAAATTCTCTTTTTTATTTTAACTTTGAATGGGATACCTTTCTAATTTTTGCACCCAATAGTAGCATCAAGCAATGCCAGCATGGGTTAGATGCTTGATCAAGCTTCCTCCGCTCTGCTCCACAGTGTGACTTCAAATCAAACACAGAAGAGTCTCCTGCCCTTCCATTTTACTGAAGCAATGGAAATATTTCTGCATCCCCACAGTCAACCATTCCTGAGTGGGACGGCCAAGTTAACGACGAATTAGGAGCTCTGAACTCGTGCCGATTAGAAACAGTTGCAAGTTAATTTAGCGTTAAAGTTAGCAGAGAGCGGAGACTTTGTTCCACAGAATCATAGAATGGTTACAGCATGGAAGGAAGCCATTCGGCCCGTCGAGTCCGTGCCGGCTCTCTGCAAGAGCACTTCAGCTAGTCCCACTCCCCCGCCCTTTCCCCGTAGCCCTGCAAATTTTTTTCCTTCAGGTATTTATCCAATTCCCTTTTGAAAGCCATGATTGAATCTGCCTCCACCGCCCTTTCAGGCTGTGCATTCCAGATCCTAACCACTCGCTGCGTAAATTTTTTTTCCTCACGTCGCCTTTGGTTATTTTGCCAATCACCTTAAATCTGTGTCCTCTGATTCTCCACCCTTCCGCCAATGGGAACAGTTTCTCTCTGTCTAGACCCCTCATGATTTTGAACACCTCTATCAAATCTCCTCACATCCTTCTCTGCAACAAGGAGAACAACCCCAGCTTCTCCAGTCTAGCCACGTAACTGAAGTCCCTCATTCCTAGAACCATTCTTGTGAATAATACTTACTCTTTTCTTCCACCGTCCCCCCACCCCAACTCTGGCCACCTCCCACCCCTCTCTCCTAAAGCAGGTGAATCTTGCTGGGGTACAGTTTCAAAATTGCCAGAACTCATCCAGACACTTCCTAACGTAGCATTTTCTGCGCCTGAGCCTGGACAGTGAGTGTCAGCCAAGTTATTTGTCCGTAGCGGGAGTGGTCATCAAAGTCGAACCCAATTCCTGTCCATGTGTGATATCTACACAAACATACTGTTCAGCAGGGGTTAATGGGTAGCGATGAGCAAAGCCAAAGCAGTTAATTTTTCACCCCACTTAATCCACTGGCGCCGTTGACCATTGGAGTGCCCCCTTGCTGCCACCCTGGCAGACCAGTGAGTGGACATTTGGGACTTCCATGCTCTGCACAGCCCAGGTTCTGCACGTACCCATTGGGCCATTGTGGGGAGCTCTAGGAGGAGAATTTTCTGCTATTATAGAATAGTACAGCACAGAAGGAGGCCATTCGGCCCATCAAGTCTGCATGAGCTCGTTCAAAGAGTAATCCAGTTAGTCCCACTCACCCGATCTTTCTCCAGATCCCTGCAATTTTTTGCTCTCTCTGGTGGACGTAAAAGATCCCATGACACTATTCCGAAGAAGAGCAGGGGCGTTCTCCCCGGTGTCCTGGGGCCAATATTTATCCGTCAATCAACATCACTAAAACAGATTATCTGGTCACTATCACATTGCTGTTTGTGGGAGCTTGCAGTGTGCAAATTGGCTGCCGCGTTTCCTACATTACAACAGTGACTGAACTCCTAAAGTACTTCATTGGCTGTAAAGCGCTTTTGACGTCCGGTAAGTCTTTCTTTCTTTCTTTCAAGTATTTATCCAACTCCCTTTTTAAAGCTACTTTTGAATCTGCTTCCACCACCCTTTCAGGCAGCGCGTTCCAGATCACAGCAACTTGCTGCGTGAAAAACTTTTTCCGCATCTTGCCTCTGGTTCTTTTGCCAAACACCTTAAGTCTGTGTCCTCTCGTTATCAACCCTTCAGCCACTGGAAGCACTTTCTCCTTATGTACTTGATCTGAACCCTTCATGATTTGAAACACCGCTATTAAATCTTCTCTAAGCCTTCTCTGCTTCCAAAAGATCAACCCCAGCTTCTCCAGTCCATCCATGTAACTGTAATCCCTCACCCCTGGAATGGATTCAAACTGAAGTCCCAGAGATGGAACAACAAGGTTCGAAACCACCGTGTCTGTGTTGGGTTGCCAACCCTCCGGGGTTGCCAATCCTCCAGGATTGCCCCTGGAGTCTCCAGGAATTAAGGATTCATCTGCTGGACACCACCACGAGCAACTCTGGGAGAAAAATCACAGGGGCATTGAAAAAATGATGCCTATTTTTCATTTTCTTTCAACACCTTGGTTTATTAGTTGTAAAAATATTGGAAATGGGGAAAAAAGGCTGTTTGACCGGGCGGGACAGTTCGGCCATGTGATGAAACCTCCAGGTATGCTTCCAACAAGAGTTGGCAACCCTGTGTCCGTGGCACACGGCTCGTCCCTCCCCCTGCTTTGGTAATGTTACAATGGTCAGCTACAACACCTTAGATTTGAGGCAGGACCAAATTGACACTCCCCCCACTGAACTCTCCGAAGCTCTTTCCTTTCCAGTTACTATAAAAGACGTCTTGCTGGAATTATATCGGGGCCTGGTGAGACCACACCTGGAGTATTGTGCACAGTTTTGGTCTCCTTACCTAAGGAAGGATATACTTGCCACAAAGGTTCACTAGACTGATTCCTGGGATGCGGGGGGATTGTCCTATGAGAAGACATTGAGTAGACTAGGCCTATTGTGAGGGAATACGCCATATTTCAAAAAGTTACACCATAATATGAACAGAATACTGATATTGTGGCAAAACCACCAATGATCTTCTGTACAAATGCATAACTGTCTTTAACCCAATGCTACAGCATCTGTGTTTGTTGGCTGAGTGTAAATAAGCTTTCTGCAAAAGCCCTGAAACAACGTGATGACGTCATCACGTTGGTCACGTGATGCCCCGAACGACGGGAAATGTGATGACGTCATGACGTCAGAGAGTGGGAGGTTCTAAGCCCAGACCTCGTGTAACAAGCTACTGAAAAGACCTGTTTGCTGTTGCTCCTGCATGTTTTTGTTTTGTTCACTTGTTTGATTAAATTCAGTTGAATTATTGAACTGACTCGACTTCAGTGCTTCAGTTAGGGATAGATCGATTCCTACATTGGTGACCCCGAAGCTTCGCGGACGATTTTCGCGGAGGAAAGTTCGAGAACAAGATGGATGTGAATGCAGCGAGTTTGAAGCTCCCTCAATTTTGGGAACGACAGGCAGCCTCCTGGTTCATGCAAGCGGAGGCTCAGTTCCAACTTCGGAACATCGTGCTGGGTCAGACCCGTTACCTTTACGTGGTCTCCGCACTGGACAGCTCGACGGCTTCCCGAATCATCAGCCTGCTGGAGAACCCGCCCGTGGATGACAAGTATGAAATGCTTAAGGCGCGCCTTATGCAAATATTCGGTCTCACGAAAGCGGAGCGCGCACGACGTTTGCTCGCACTCCCCGGGTTAGGCGACGCTAAGCCTTCTGAGTTGATGAGCCAAATGCTCACACTCCTCGGGTCTGAGCCACAGTATTTTCTGTTTCGGGAACTGTTCCTGAGCCAGCTCCCTGAGCAGGTACAAGCAGCCCTCGCCAGGTCGGAGGCTATGGACAGCGTAGCGCTCGCAGCCGAAGCCGACACCATTCACGCGGTGATGCAACTGTGCCACTTCGAAGCATCCCGCCTCGAGGAACCCTGCCTCGGCGCCTCCACAGACCAGCCTCTGTTACTACCACGCCCGATTCGGTCCGAAAGCCAGATACTGCCGACCCCCATGTAGTTTCGTGCCACCGGCACCGAGAAAGCAGCAAAACCGTGCGCGAGAACGGAAGAACGACACCGAGGTCGGGTTCGCGTCCATAATGACGGTTGGTGATTCCGGGAAATTGTTGTATATCACCGACTCCATTTCGGGCCGGCGGTTCTTGTGCGACACGGGCTCCCAGTGCAGCATCCTCCCCGCTTCGCCCCTCGACGTCGGGTCCGGGAGGCGTGGTACTCCACTACAGGCCGCCAATGGCAGCGCTATCCGTACGTTTGGGATGCGGCGAATCCGGTTGTGTCTCGGCGGGCAACTCTTCCACTGGGAGTTTATAACCGCCAAAATACCACTAGCAATCCTCGGCGCTGACTTTTTCTCTACTAATAACCTACTGGTCAACGTACGTAATCGCCACCTGATTCACGCCGCCTCATGGGCCCCCATCCCCTGTTTTCGGGGCTCAGGCGCGGCCCCCGCGCTCGCCTGCGCTGAGTCGACACCCGACGACTTCACCCGCCTGCTCAAGGAATTTCCGGAGCTCACTCGACCCACCCTCTCGGCGACGACTGCCAAACATGGTGTTGAGCGCCACATCGCGACGACCAGCCCCCCGGTTTATGCCCGCGCTCGACGTTTGGAGGCCAGTAAACTCGAGGCCGCGAAGGCGGAATTCGCTACCATGGAGCGGTTGGGCATCGTTCGCCAGTCTGATAGTCCCTGGTCGTCTCCGCTGCATATCGTGCCAAAGCCAGGCGGTGGGTGGCGGCGATTATCAGCGCCTCAATGACTCCGGACCGGTACCCGATACCGTGCATCCAGGATTTTTCCGCTCATTTAGCAGGCAATTCGTTTTTTTCCAAGATCGACCTCGTCCGGGGGTACCACCAGGTGCCCGTCCACCCCCAGGACGTCCAGAAGACGGCGGTCATTACCCCGTTTGGACTTTTCGAATTCTTACGAATGCCTTTCGGTCTCAAAAATGCGGCGCAGGCGTTCCAACGCCTCATGGATTTGGTGCTACGGGACCTCAAATTACTTTTCGTGTACCTTGATGACATCCTCGTCGCCAGCGCTTCAAAGGAGGAGCATCTACGACACCTGCGCATCCTTTTCCGCCGCCTCCAGGAGCATGGCCTTATAATTAATCCACACAAGTGTCAATTCGGACTGAGGCAGATCGATTTTCTGGGCCACTGCATCACGGCAGAAGGGGCACTGCCACTCCGGGCGAAAGTGGCAGCCATCGCTGCGTTTCCACGGCCACAATCCGTCAAAGCGCTCCAAGAATTCCTCGGCATGGTAAATTTTTACCATCGATTTGTCCCCCGGGCCGCACAGCTCATGCGGCCGCTCTACGAGGCACTCCGAGGGAAGCCGGGGAAAGAACCTGTGTCTTGGACGCCGGAGATGGACTGCGCTTTTGGGGACACGAAGGAGGCCCTCGCCAACGCGACCATGTTGGCGCACCTGCTGCCTGGCGCCACCATCGCGCTCACGATGGATGCGTCGGATGACGCCGTCGGCGCCGTGCAAGAGCAATGGGTCGATGGGACATGGCAACCGCTGGCGTTTTTAGTCGCCGGCTGCGTAGTAACGAACGTAGCTACAGCACGTTCGACCGGGAGCTGTTGGCGTTGTTGCTGGCCATCCGCCACTTTCGCTTTTTATTAGAAGGACGCCAATTCACCGCGTTTGTAGATCACAAGCCCCTGACGTTTGCCATGGCCAAGACGACTGAGCCATGGTCAGCCCGGCAGCAACGACAACTCACCTTCATTTCTGAGTTTACCACCGACATCCGGCATGTGGCTGGGAAGGACAACGTGGTTGCCGACTGCCTCTCACGTGCGACCGTCCAGGCCGTCCAACTGGAGCTCGATTATTCGCTCATGGCAGCTGACCAAGCGACTGACCCGGAAACGCAAGCTTTCCGCTCTGATTCGTCCTGCCTGCAGCCAGCAGATGTGCCTTTCCATTCGGCCGGCACCTCCTTGCTCTGCGACGTCTCCCTGGGAGACCCACGCCCGATCGTTCCGTTGTCCTGGTGCAGGAAAGTATTCGATGTCATTCACGGACTTGCACACCCGGGCATGCGGGCTTCACAGAAATTGTTAACGTCCAAATTCGTCTGGAGGGGAATGAGAAAAGATGTACGCGACTGGGCCAAGACCTGCGTTGTGTGCCAGAGGGCGAAGGTACAGCGTCACGTCAAAGCTCTTGTCGCCATTTTCGAGGTACCGGAGCGGCGATTCGATCACGTTCATGTCGACCTCGTGGGCCCACTACCGCCATCACAAGGGTTTACGCATCTTCTGACAATCGTCGACCGTACCACCAGGTGGCCGGAGGCCATTCCTTTAACGTCCACCACCTCCGCGGATGTCGCCCGAGCTTTTCTTTCGTCCTGGGTTGCTCGTTTTGGCGTTCCATCGGACATTTCGTCGGACCGCAGGCCGCAGTTTTCGTCTGCTTTGTGGAACGCCGTGGCTTCAGGTTTGGGCACCAAGCTCCATCGGACCACGGCTTACCATCCGCAGGCCAATGGGTTATGCGAACGCTTTCACCGCTCTTTGAAGGAGTCGCTGCGAGCCACCCTCCAAGGGACCGCATGGGTGGATAAGCTGCCATGGGTGATGCTCAGGTTGCGCACAGCGCCTAAAGAGGACCTGCAGGCAACGGCCGCTGAACTAGTTTATGGCCAGCCGCTCAGGGTGCCCGGCGACTTTCTTCCGTCACCGACGCATCCGTGGTCAGCAGCTGAACAACTGGAGGCTCACCGGGCCGCAGCGCGCTCTTTCCGGCCCATTCCGACTTCACAGCACGGACTGCCTGCGTCACATGTTCCGCTGGAGCTTATGAGGGCTAAATTTGTTTTCGTCCGACAGGATGCCCACCGTAGTCCTCTCATGCCTCCATACACAGGCCCTTTCCGAGTACTGCAGGCGGGCGCCAAGAGTTTTCTAGTGGATGTCGGAGGTAAACCCGACCACATTTCCGTGGACCGCCTCAAGGCTGCACACCTGGATCTCGAGCAGCCAGTCGAGGCAGCACAGCTGCCACGTCGTGGCCGACCGCCCGCGAGCGCCGCGCCTGGCCCGTTGGCCCCGCAACCCAGCTCATCTCCTGCACCATCCACTCCTCTCCGGGAATATCAGAGTCGCTCCGACAGGATTGTCCGACCTCCTCTGCGATTGACCTTTGTGATTAAAGACACTTCTGGGGGGGCGCATGTGGCAGAACCACCAATGATCTTCTGTACAAATGCATAACTGTCTTTAACCCAATGCTACAGCATCTGTGTTTGTTGGCTGAGTGTAAATAAGCTTTCTGCAAAAGCCCTGAAACAACGTGATGACGTCATCACGTTGGTCACGTGATGCCCCGAACAGCGGGAAACGTGATGACGTCATGACGTCAGAGAGTGGGAGGTTCTAAGCCCAGACCTCGTGTAACAAGCTGCTGAAAAGACCTGTTTGCTGTTGCTCCTGCATGTTTTTGTTTTGTTCACTTGTTTGATTAAATTCAGTTGAATTATTGAACTGACTCGACTTCAGTGCTTCAGTTAGGGATAGATCGATTCCTACAATATTATTAATACATGATATACTGGGTATAAAAATCTAAAGCCGTGGAGACACAGGCTGCAAACAGAAATACAGGCTTCTGAGATAAAGATCAGTTGTTCAACAAAGTTGTAAAAACCAAACAAGCTTTGAAATGGGAATTAGTTAAATATACTAAAACAATTACCCTATTGAAATGGCAGTTTGCGCTTCCGAAAGGTCTAGAGTTTGGAAGGAACACAATGAAAATGCCCAGTTTAAGGTGTTACCAGTTAGCACATTGAACAGAAACACAAACATTAAAAGAGGCATGTGCCTTTGAAAAGATTACATCAAGTAAAAGAAACACTTGCTGGTCAAATAGTTTTTATGTTAAACTTGGAAGACAGGAAACACAATTAAATATGCAACCAATTGAGATAGCTAGAAATGCATGAACCACCCTAGTTGAAGTGCCTTTAATATATACATAGTAAATATGATACCAACAAGAACACTTTGAAGATATGACTTCAATAGATGCACCAAGCAATTACATTGTGTTTGTATTGAACTTGGAACACCACGGAGTCACAAGGTCTGCTAAAAACCAGCAAAGCCAATATTCAAAATTGAATGAAAGGATTTTGTAAGAATGGCATCAAACAGAAACCATAGCTGTCATATTGTTTTTATGATGGTTTTTGAAACACCTAAAGGTAGAGACATAATTATGCATGCAATAGTTGAATTGACAGCAAGATAGAAAGCATTCAACAGAGGTCTCAATAAAAATAATTAGCTGACATCAGCAGAGAACTTCAAAGAATAAACCACTGCAAAAAGGGTATAAAAATAAGAGCTTTTCAAACAGAAAGTCAGAACTCGCTGAACTGGCCAAGCGTTTCTCAACTTCACAGGCATGCTCTGTAAGTTTATAACTATGAGTCTCGGGTAATCAAAGTAATTGATTTTGGTGGATAATCTGGATTTAGAAATAAGTAAGAAATGTAGAAATGTAACGAAGTAAAGATTTGAAAATAAGGATCTCTGAGAAATAAGAAATGTAAGCTATCTGTATTTTGAATTGTTAATGTTGCAACTGATTCAACAGCTGTTAAATGAATGTCGGCTCTTAAATAAAACTATATATTTTTAGAAATTGTCTCAAAGAGTAATTCTGTATAAACTCGCGAACCCAATTTCTGTACACTCTTTTGTAAGGAGTTGCAGAATTCTGGGGGGTATTCCAGACCCTCATGATATCCGGAAGGTTACAGTCTAGTTAAACTTATTAAAAATGCTATCTGGAGGATGGTAACATCTTCAGTCGTTCCTTTCCTTTAGGGAGAGATAGCCTGAACCTTTAGACCCATTTAAGCATCTTATGCAATTCGGCTATCTCTAACTTAAGTTGAAGGTGAACATCTGGGGAATACGCCTGATCTGGGGTAGCCCGAAAGGGCTAGGACTTGTAATTATCCCTTCATATATTCTCTGAAGTTTAGAAGAATGAGAGGTGATCGCATTGAAACGTATAAAGTTCTTGGAGGGATTGACAGGGTAGATGCAGGGAGGATGTTTCCCCTGGCTGCAGAGTCTAGAACCAGGGGTCACAGTCTCAGAATAAGGGGTCGGCCATTTAGGACTGAGATGAGGAGAAATTTCTTCACTCAGAGGGTGGTGAATCTTTGGAATTCTCTACCCCAGAGGACTGTGGAGGCTCAGTCGTTGAGTATATTCAAGACAGAGATCGATAGATTTTTGGATATTAAGGGAATCAAGGGAGATAGGGCGGGAAAGTGGAGATGAGGCCATGACCTTATTGAATGGCGGAGCAGGCTCGAAGGGCCAAATGGCCTACTCCTGCTCCTATTTCTTATGTTCTTATGCACTATCGGAGCACAAGCTGGCTTTAGGATTATGGTATAACTGAGAGAAGCACTTTACTGGGACAAGACAGGCGCCTCACCATGTGACCTTGAAAACTGTACTGCACAAGAAATTTGTCGGAATTGGAGAACAGAAAAAAACTCGGGCAAAAAACCCCCCAAAGAGCACTGTTACTGACAGAGTTCACTGCGCAACAGGTAAGAAGGTAGAAAGATGTCAAACCTTCTAACATTGTGTATGAATGCTATACATCTCAGGAGGGTTATACATCAGATTTAATGAGTTGTTAGAGATACTACAATGTAACATTAGCCTCCCCATAGTGTACTGAATTGAACAAAAAGCTTATTTTACTATTTTCCTTCCACGCATGGTGAGCAACTAAAAGCTTTTAGGATCCATGAGGCAGGATCAGTAATTGAATATATACAGAAACGGGTTTGGCAGGTATTTATAGGCCAACATTCAATTAATTTCATTCCTTCCGACTGCCCACCAGGAATATGGTGAGGCTCTCTCACCGATTGGTGAAAGGGAGGCTTGCAAAGGGAGCTCCTTACCGAAAAGAAAAGAACTCGTGTTTGTGCTGCACCTTGTGACATCTTTGAAATGGTTCCCGGTTGTTTTGGAAAGACTGTTACATAATCAGTGCAAAAACACTTGGAGAAAGGGACATAGGAAGGTAGGTGTCGGCTATTCGGCCCCTCCAGCCTGTTCTGCCATTCAATGAGATCGCGGCTGATCTGTGTCCTAACTCCATCCACCCACCTTGGCTCCTCAATTCCCTCGGCTGGCAAAAATCTATTGATCTCAGATTTAAAATGATTAATTGAGCTAGCGTCTGCTGCTTTTAATGGGAGTGAGTTCCATACTTCTACCACCCTTTGTGTGAAGAAGTGTTTCCTAACTTCTCTCCTGAATGAACTGGCTCTGATTTTAAGGTTATGTCCCCTTGTCCGAGACTCCCTCCACCAGTGGAAAAAGCTTCTCTCTATGCACCCTATCAATTCCTTTCAAAATCCTAAAAACCTCAATCAAATCACCCTTTAACCTTCTATACTCCAGGGAATATAAGGGGGGAAAAATTGAGTCGCGCCGCCTTTCGGGCGCTAACTTCGCACTTTAGCACCCCGAAGAAATTAGCGCCCCCGCGGCCGAAATTCATAGGTAGCGCCCCAAGAGGGAAGCGGGGTGCTACTGGAAGCGCCCCGCTTCCCTCTTGGGACGCTGCGAGGGAATATCGCGAGGCTGCGACACGTCGCGCCGCGGTACTGCAGGCCTTCCTCCCCTTCTTAAAGGGGAGGAGCCTTGCGCAGCGCGACCCAGTGCCCAGCTGGGCCACCAGGGATCGGAGCACCGGCAAAAGAGCCCGGCACTCAAGAGAAGTGCCGGGCTCATGGAGTGCAGCCGGCACTCCGCGGGGGGAGTTGCTGAGGAGACCGGGGACGGCAACGGGGGCAGGTGCTGGCAGGCGGCCAGCTACAAAAATGGCCGCCCGGCACCTCGCCTTTAATTAGCACCGCCCTGGCCGCAGGTAGGCCCCCGTGACCCCATCGGACATAGCGTCTGGCGTTAAGTCAGGGGGCAATACCGAAGATCACGAGCGGGGGGCACTGCGCACAGCGATGACATCATTGGCGGCTGTGCAGTGTCGCGGGGCGCTAACGGTTACTGCCACCACAAACCTCCCGCTGAAAGGGCGCTAACGGAAGGCGCAAAGCAACCAAATTTTTCCCTCTTATTAATCTTGTTAGAGCACAACAAAAATACAGAACTAGTCCATTGCCAGGCTTGTATTAGTGTGCGCAACAGTCAGGCTGATGAGATGAGGCAAACCTTCCAACTTCCCTGCTCAGAATTCATGCTATCTTTTATCTAATGTTTCAGAATCAACTCCACCGCTGTATGGATTTTAATCAAGATTTTGTTAACATCTTTCTTCCCCAGACACACACACATGCACAAAAAGAAAAGCCGGTGATAGAAACTGTGCTGATATGATCTGTAACGCGATGGCATCCCCTCTCTCCCGCCTTCCCCCGACAGACAAGGTTCAGCTCATTGATAAGAGGTTTAAGTTGCGTTATCGCCAAGAACAGACTCGGCAGCCTGTCCTGCTGGGTGGTGGCTTGCAATAGTAGGTTTGCAAAGGTCGGGGGGGTGTGGGGAGGCGGTCTGTTCTTTCCTTTTTATGCACCAGCATTTTGTCCCCTTCCCAGCCCCAACACCCCCACCCCCCTCACCAGTTTTTCCTTACTCCAAAGCAGGCACTGGGTGCAAACCCCAGCACCAATACATCCAAAGCCATCTCTCACGGCCAGAGATGTGTTGCCAACCCTCCCGGGTTGCCCTGGAGTCTCCAGGAATTGAAGAACCCAACTCCGGGAGAAAAAAACCATAGGGGCATTAAACAATGTTTGTTTTCTTCATTTTCCTTCCAACACTTTTGCTCCTTAGTTATAAAAATATCAGAGGTGGGACAAAAAAAATTGCAGTTGAGCTGGGTGGCGGTGCGGGCTGAGGTAACGGGCCAACATTTGCGATCGGAGGCTTCCCGCGGGCGGACGCCTCCGACCTGTAAAAAATCTACGAATGTACCTGGTGGGCCGGGAGGTAAGGAGGCTTACGATCCTGGGCCTCTCCAGGTCCGCACGGGCAGAGCCCCACATACCCCAGGGGTGCAGGCGGTTCATAGGTGCCCCCTGAGATCACATGGGCCGGCCCAACCAATAAAGGAAGGGAATCCCCATTCATAATTATGGGAGTTCCGTACGTACAGAATCCCCATAATTATGAGTGGGGATCACTTAAAAAATACACCAACACAATAAAATAAATCAATAAAAAATTACATATTTAAACTTAATTAAAATGCCATTTAATTAAATAGTTTAAAGAAAAATGTAATTTTTGGAAAAAAAATGTTTATGCTTTATACGGAGCTAAAAAATAAACTTACTTTATTGAAAAGCATTTTCAATTTATAAATGAGTGACAACATTTGATTTTTCTATTTTTTTGAACTCTTATGCTGGTAATAGCCGGCCTTACTTCGAGTAAAGCAACAAGGATGTCTTGCTGCAGTTGTACAGGGCCTTGGTGAGACCACACCTTGAGTATTGTGTGCAGTTTTGGTCGCCTTATCTGAGGAAGGATGTTCTTGCCATGGAGGGAGTGCAGCGAAGATTCACCAGACTGACACCTGGGATGGCAGGAATGACGTATGAGGAGAGATTGGGTCGATTGGGCTTATACTCGCTGGAGTTTAGAAGAATGAGAGGGGATCTCATTGAAACTTATAAAATTCTAACAGGACTAGACAGACTAGATGCAGGAAGGATGTTCCCGATGGCGGGGGAGTCCAGAACCAGGGGTCACAGTCTAAGGATAAGGGGTAAGCCGTTTAGGACAGAGATGAGGAGGAATTTCTTCACCCAGAGAGTGGTGAACCTGTGGAATTCTCTACCACAGAAGGCAGTTGAGGCCAATTCATTAAATATATTCAAGAAGGAGTTGGATATATTTCTTAAGGCTAAGGGGATCAAGGGATATGGGGAGAAAGCAGGGACAGGGTGCTGAGTTTGGATGATCAGCCATGATCTCATTAAATGGCGGAGCAGGCTCGAGGGGCCGAATGGCCTACTCCTGCCCCTATCTTCTATGTTTCTATGTTACTCCTGCTTTTTACCAGGCGTAAGAATTTCACAGGCATTCAGTCGGCGGAAGTTGTACAAATAGCGCAACTCTCCCGCCCGCGGAGGCCCTTCTCCCCGGGGGGGGGGATGCAGAGGATCTGTCAAGAGAATCGCAAGTGTGCCGGGTTTTAGCGCATGCGCTTCGCGCGCCTAAACCCAGAACTTTTGCGCGGCCCCCCACGGGCCCTCGCGCACCTCGTACGCACCCATCCGGGTCGCAAAATCCGACCCAATGTGATGACACCTCCAGGAATACGACCAACCAGAGTTGGCAACCCTAAACACAGAGCTACAATTTTTCTCCACGGTGCAGGTGGCACAACTGAGAGAGATGTACCTGGTCACAGAAGTATTGCTTTGCCTCCCACTTGAGCTCCTGTTTTGTCTGGGCTATGGATCCATAGGTGCCAGCAACCCACTCCCGCCGCCCCCCCCAATCCCCGTGCCTCATGTGACCATTCTCGTGTCAGCCATGCCTCTGAGTCAGTAGGTTTCCATTGGTTAGTCAACCTAGATTGGCATGCTGGCAAGCGCTTGTTAGAAAGAGAGAACATGCATTTCTATAGCACCTTTCATGACCTCAGGACATCCCAAAGTGCTTTACAGCCAATGAAGTACTTTTTGAAGTGCACTCACTGTTGTAGTGTAGGAAACGCGGCAGCCAATTTGCGCACAGCAAGCTCCCACGAACAGCAATGTGATAATGACCAGATAATGTTTTTTTTTGTGATGTTGATTGAGGGATAAATATTGGCCAGGACACCGGGGATGACCCCCCTGCTCTTCTTTGAAATAGTGGCCATGGGATCTTTTACGTCCACCTGAGAGAGCAGACGGGGCCTCGGTTTAATGTCTCAGCCAAAAGACGGCACCTCCAACAGTGCAGCACTCCCTCAGCCGGGATTTTTGTGCTCCAGTCTCTGTAGTGGGACTATGAACCCACAACCTCCTGACTCCGAGGCGAGAGTGCTACCAACTGATCCATGGCTGACAACACTAGGTTGAATATACGAGGAGGCGGCATACTTTAGACAGGTACAGAGGATGCAAATAATGCTTTAAACGCACTAAACCTGCATTTGTCCTGGAAACTAGCCTTTGTTGCTCCCTTGAAGCATGAGCATTCATTGTGTAGCTGGAGATAAATCATACTGTGGACAGTAAATCTTTATAGGTGTTGTCAGTGCTGCCTTGATTGGGAGATGAATGCATTCCACAGTGTTCTGCTGAGCAACACAGACCGAGAAGGCCCCAAGGTTGCTCCCCGGCCCGTACTGGGTCCGCTGATCTCAGGCAGGGCAGCAATAAGGTTGCTGCGATTGGAGGGCAACTACCCTGGGCGAGGGAGGGAGTAATAATCAGCATCAGATCACTCTCCCTTACTGCTGGAGGAAGTGAGCAATGTTGACTCGGTTCAGCTCGGCTGTGATGCCCTTATAGTCAAATAGCTTGCCATCATTCAGGAAGGAAAGAATGAATTTGCATTTATATAGCACCTTTCACGACCTCAGAATGCCCCAAAGCCAATTAATTAATTTTTAGAAGTGTAGTCCCTGTTGCACTGTCAGAAACACGTCATAGAGTCATACAGCACAGAAAGAGGCCCTTCGGCCCATCGTGAAACAGCCAATTTACCCACAGGAGGTCCACACAAACAGCAATCAGATAACCCATTTGTGTTGGTTGAGGGATAAAGAGTGGCCGTGGGATCTTTTACACCCACATGAGAGGGCAGGAAGGTTTAACGTCTCATCCAAAAGACGGCACCTCCGACAGTGCAGCGATCCCACAGCACTGCGCTGGGAGCGTTAGCCTGGATCAAGTGCTCAAGTATCATGGTGTGGGGAGCTCGAACCCACGACCTACTGACTCAGAGGCGAGGGCGCCACCCACTGAGCCACGGCTGGCACTAGAACGGTCACATGAGGCACGGGGATGAGGGGGGAGTGGGTTGCTGGCACCTGTGGATCCATAGCCCAGTGTGCACCAGCAGCTTCAGGAGACCGTGCGAGGAAACATAGTAACATAGAAACATAGAAGATAGGAGCAGGAGTAGGCCATTCGGCCCTTCGAGCCTGCTCCGCCATTCAATGAGATCATGGCTGATCATCCAAATTCAGTACCCTGTCCCTGCCTTCTCCCCATATCCCTTGATCCCTTTAGCCTCAAGAAATATATCCAACTCTTTCTTGAATATATTTAATGAACTGGCCACCACCGCCCACTGTGGCAGAGAATTCCACAGGTTCACCACTCTCTGGGTGAAGAAATTCCTCCTCATTTCAGTCCTAAATGGCTTACCCCTTATCCTTAGACTATGACCCCTGGTTCTGAACTCCCCGGCCATCAGAAACATCCTTCCTGCATCTAGTCTGTCCAGGCCTGACAGAATTTTATAGGTTTCGATGAGATCCCCTCTCAATCTTCTAAACTCCAGTGAGTATAAGCCCAATCGACACAATCTCTCCTCATACGTCATTCCTGCCATCCCAGGTATCAGCCTGGGAAGAGAGGGAATATGTATCGTCACAATTGGGAATCTGGACGCGTTGGGTTTTTTTTGCAGGCAGGAAACTGGTCGGGTTGCAACAGGAGCAAACATTGGTGGTCAGCCTCACGCAGTGTGTTTTTTGCATTCTATAAATGTCAGCAATCCTAAAGCTGCGGGGATCCCTCTATCTTAAAAGGGGGCAATATACCTTATTTGGAAGCAAGAGAAAGGAAATAGCGAAGCCAATAAGCCAACAGGTCATTGGCATCCTGCTGTTTACTGTCTGAATCTATAATGGAGTCCTCATGTTTCCACAATCTAGCGTGGCGTTGTGTGTGCACTGATAACATCAAATTCAATAATGTAACATTGAATCTTGTACGTACAGGAGAAACACAACCAAAGAAACAAATAATCACCATAAAAATAGGGGGAAATACCACCCAGGCTGCTGGAAGAGGCAGATCGTGAGCTCCCAGCAGTGCTGCATATGCACTGGTTAAACCCTCTTTTTGAGGTACATTTTTTTGTACCAATCTATCTTGTACAGAATTCTGGGCAGGAATCGCTGCTGCTGTTGGTGGAATGTGTTAAGCACCAAGCCAGATGTCCCTTTCAACAACAACAACAACAATTTGCATTTATTTAGCCCCGTCAACATAATAGAATGTCCCAAGGCGCGTCACGGGAGCGTAATCAGACAATGTTTGACACCGAGCCACCTAAGGAGATGCTAGGGCAGGTGAGGTAGGTTTTAAGGAGCGACTCAAAGGAGGAGAGAAAGGCGGAGAGGTTTAGGGAGGGGATTCCAGTGCTTAGGGCCTCGGCAGCTGAAGGCACGGCCGCCAATGGTGGAGCGATGGAAATCGGGGAATGCACAAGAGGCCAGAATTGGAGGAGCGCAGAGATCTCGGAGGGTTGTCGGGCCGGAGGAGGTTACAGAGATAGGGAGGGCAAGGCCATGGGGGTGGGGGGGGGGGCGGGATTTGAACACGATGATGAGAATTTTTAAATCGAGGCGTTGATGGACCTGAAGCCAATGGGGGGAGAGAGGAGAGGGGATCGAAGAGGGGGGAGAGAGGAGAGGGAATTGAAGAGGGGAGAGAGGAGAGGGAATCGAAGAGGGGAGAGAGGAGAGGGAATCGAAGAGGGGAGAGAGGAGTGGGAATCGAAGAGGGGGAGAGAGGAGAGGGAATCGAAGAGAGGAGAGAGGAGAGGGAATCGAAGAGGGGAGAGAGGAGTGGGAATCGAAGAGGGGAGAGAGGAGAGGGAATCGAAGAGGGGAGAGAGGAGTGGGAATCGAAGAGGGGAGAGAGGAGAGGGATCGAAGAGGGGAGAGAGGAGAGGGATCGAAGAGGGGAGAGAGGAGAGGGATCGAAGAGGGGAGAGAGGAGAGGGATCGAAGAGGGGAGAGAGGAGAGGGAATCGAAGAGGGGGAGAGAGGAGAGGGAATCGTAGAGGGGAGAGAGGAGTGGGAATCGAAGAGGGGGAGAGAGGAGTGGGAATCGAAGAGGGGAGAGAGGAGAGGGAATCGAAGAGGGGAGAGAGGAGAGGGATCGAAGAGGGGAGAGAGGAGTGGGAATCGAAGAGGGGAGAGAGGAGTGGGAATCGTAGAGGGGAGAGAGGAGTGGGAATCGAAGAGGGGGAGAGAGGAGTGGGAATCGAAGAGGGGAGAGAGGAGAGGGAATCGAAGAGGGGAGAGAGGAGAGGGATCGAAGAGGGGAGAGAGGAGAGGGAATCGAAGAGGGGAGAGAGGAGAGGGATCGAAGAGGGGAGAGAGGAGTGGGAATCGAAGAGGGGAGAGAGGAGAGGGAATCGAAGAGGGGAGAGAGGAGTGGGAATCGAAGAGGGGAGAGAGGAGAGGGAATCGAAGAGGGGAGAGAGGAGTGGGAATCGAAGAGGGGGAGAGAGGAGTGGGAATCGAAGAGGGGAGAGAGGAGAGGGAATCGAAGAGGGGAGAGAGGAGAGGGATCGAAGAGGGGAGAGAGGAGAGGGATCGAAGAGGGGAGAGAGGAGTGGGAATCGTAGAGGGGAGAGAGGAGAGGGATCGAAGAGGGGAGAGAGGAGAGGGATCGAAGAGGGGAGAGAGGAGAGGGATCGAAGAGGGGAGAGAGGAGAGGGATCGAAGAGGGGAGAGAGGAGTGGCGATCGAATGGGGAGAGGAGAGGGAATCGAAGAGGGGTGAGAGGAGAGGGATCGAAGAGGGGAGAGAGGAGAGGGATCGAAGAGGGGAGAGAGGAGAGGGATCGAAGAGGGGAGAGAGGAGAGGGAATCGAAGAGGGGAGAGAGGAGAGGGAATCGAAGAGGGGAGAGAGGAGAGGGATCGAAGAGGGGAGAGAGGAGAGGGATCGAAGAGGGGAGAGAGGAGAGGGAATCGAAGAGGGGAGAGAGGAGAGGGATCGAAGAGGGGAGAGAGGAGAGGGATCGAAGAGGGGAGAGAGGAGAGGGATCGAAGAGGGGAGAGAGGAGAGGGATCGAAGAGGGGAGAGAGGAGAGGGATCGAAGAGGGGAGAGAGGAGAGGGATCGAAGAGGGGAGAGAGGAGAGGGATCGAAGAGGGGAGAGAGGAGAGGGATCGAAGAGGGGAGAGAGGAGTGGCGATCGAATGGGGAGAGGAGAGAGCTCGGGGGCGGGGGAGAGGTGGTCAGAAACTCGGGGGGGTGGGTGGGGGTAAAGAGCACAGAGAGCTCAGTGGGGATGGGGGAAGAACGTGATCCAGGTCGAAAGGGGGGGGGATGTGAGCGAGAACGTGACCCAGGTGGGAAGACGGATCACGTTCACCCCACTCTGTTAGACGTGGATCACGGTCTTCAAACCCCACCTCCACCCCGACCCCCTTTTACACCCACACCACGTTCTCCCTCTCCTCTCCCTAGATCTGGTTGATTTCTCAGAAAGCCCGGCGTGGGTGCGGCAAGTGACATCATTGGGCTGGACGAAATCCGGAAGTCATAACACTGCCACTATTTACTTCGTACCCAATAAACCTGTTAACAATCCGTGGCCCACTCGCAATGCCCCATCTAATGGTGGGGGCGGGGGGGAAGGTCAGGGACATGTTGGGGGTGGAGAAGGTCAGGCACAAGGTAGACACAAAAGGCATCAAGGGGTATGGGGAGAGAGCGGGAATATGGTATTGAGATAGAGGATCAGCCACGATCATATTGAATGGCGGAGCAGGCTCGAAGGGCTGAATGGCCTACTCCTGCTCCTATTTTTCTATGTTCTAGGAACTTGTTGGGGGAGAAGGTCAGGAACATGGGGGGGGGTGGGGGGGAGAAGGTCAGGAACTCAGGGGTTGGGGTGAACAAGGTCAGGAACTTGGGCAGAGGGAGAAAGTCAGGAACTCGACAGGGGGAAAGGTCAGGAACTTGTTGGGGGAGTCAGGAACTCGGGGGGGGTGGAGAGGAGAAGATCAGGAACCCAGGGGGGAAGGGAGAAGGTCAGGAACCTAGCGGGGGGGGGGGGGGGAGAAGGTCAGGAACTTGTTGGGGGAGGGAAAAGGTCAGGAACTTGTTGTGGTGGGCGGGGTGGGGGGGCGGGGGGAGGGACAGGAACTTGTTTGGCGGGGAAGAAGATCCTAACCCGCGAGGGTGAGCCCTTCCTGTTCTCTGAAAGCAGTACTGTGAGCTCTGTCTGAAGCTTGGCAGTCAGAATGAATGGATCAAATTACACATTGAGAAGTACTTGATTACTCAGGCAGGCAGGATCTAATTACACATTCCAGACAAACTGCTGGGTGTGTCTTGTCTTCCAAGAGGACCAATCAGAAATCTGGTCTTGTCATCCAAGGGGACCAATCAGAAATCTGGTCTTGTCATCCAAGGGGGCCAATCAGAAATCTGGTCTTGTCATCCAAGGGGGCCAATCAGAACTTTGGTGTTGCAAATATACACTGCCCGGAAAAATGCCAAGGTCCATCTAGTTCACCTTCCACCATCCTGGTAGTCCCATCATACAATGGTAATCGGAATTGTTGACCAATCATGCCAATCAATCTCTATCAATGAGTCTACAACAGACCCAGACATGAGGTGAGGAACCCCCACTGGTGGAGAGCTTTGCAAAGCATAGGTGCAATGTCACCTGTACCTCCCAAGCATTGCTACACTCACCACACATCATGTCTCAAATTCCTCACATACTGTGGCCTAGAAATTCAGTCGCGTTTGCGCCCACTTATTGGCTATAGAGTGGTTTGCGCCGGAAGTTTTTTAGCGCCCGAAATTCAGTTGGTCCCTAACATCGGCGTTAGCCGGTAGCGCTGCGCCGGCACCGATGACGTCATCGGTGTGCGCAGCGCCCCGGTTCCAATGCGATTCCGTGCCGACCGCCAAATTCAGTTGCGGCCGCCTCGCCCGCGCCGGCCGCAAACAGCATTTGAAAAACGGTGCCTTGCAGCTCCGAGAGGCCGGCGCATAAAGGTGGAGGGGCGGCCGGCCGCTTTCCCGGCGGCCGCCTGGCCGCACCTCCCTCCCCGGACTCTTGCACCACCCCCCCGCGGCATTGGTGTCTGACTCCCGCGAGCCCGGCACTTCTCCGTGGTGCCGGGCTCATTTGCCGGGGGAATCCAGCGGCGATCTCACGGCTGCAGGCAGCTCCTCCTTAAGAGAAGGAGGAGGCCTGCAGTACCCCAGCCTGCCGCACCGCATCGGGTGCCGCAGCGGCAGCTGGACGCCTGAAACTGACTTTCATCGCCCCAAGCGAGGCGGCCAAACCCTGCAATAGCGCCCGCCTCTGTCTTGGGCCGCCGCAACTGAATTTCAGGCGGGCGCTGCGGGAATCCGGGCGAGCGCTAAATTTCGGGCGCTGAAGACCTGGCGCGGCGATATCGAATTTTTAGCCCTGTATCCCAAAATGTTATTTTGTGAAAGAAATCTATCTAATTTGCATTTGAATGAATCAACAATATCTGCTTCCACCATCTCCCTCGGGAACCTGTTCCATAGATTGACCACCCCCTCACTGAAATAATTGAACTATATGGGCCAGGAAGATCCCAGATTTAACTCGATTTTAAAATTCTCGTCCTTGTTTTCAAATCCCTCCATGGCCTCACCCCGCTCCCTATTTCTGCAACCTCCTCCAGCACTACAACCCTCTGAGATCTCTGCGCTCCTCCAATTTTGACCTCTTGCGCATCCCTGATTTGAATCACTCCACCATTGGCGGCCGTGCCTTCAGCTGCCTAGGGTCTAAGCTCTGGAATTCCCTCCCTAAACCTCTCTTTCCTCCTTTAAGACGCTCCTTAAAACCTACTTCTTTGACCAAGCTTTTGGCCATCTGCTCTAATGGCCCAGTAATTCCGGGCACAACGCGTGAGTAAGGACGGGGTACTCATGCGTGTGCCCGGAGGAATTGCCGGTTTTCAGCATGCAGTGACAGGAAATGCAAGCAGGCCCGGGCTTCAGATGTCGGCGCGCAGGGTGAGTGCACATCGGGGGCTTGCACGCGCGGCAAGCCCCCGATCCTAATTTCAGGGCCATTATCTCCTTATGTGGCTCGGTGTCAAATTTGGTCTGATAACGTTCCTGTGAAGCGCCTTGGGACGGAAAGGCGCTGTATAAATGCAAGTTGATGTTGTTAACTGAATTTAGCCCGTTGGGTTGGTGGGGGATGGGTGGGGGATGGGGGGCGGGGCGAGAGTGGCCAAGAATGCTGCAAATAACCTAGGTGTACCTGGGTTAAGGAAAGGCAAAAGGAAAATCAGCCAGGGTTCCTGCTTCTGAACGTTATCCAGTGACCCCTGCTCAAAGTGTGCATTGCTTGAGGGCGCGAGGCGTTGGGGTTTGTTGCTGGCCAGGGTGGGATAGCTTACCAACAGTAGGGCCAAATGGCGGCGGCCCTCAGCACCTTCAGGAGACGAGGGGTTTCAGTGTCAGAAAGGTTAACGTGAGTGAAACACTAACAGATTTGAGCGAGACTATGAAGTGGATCCTCCCAACAACAACAACGTGCATTTATATAGTGCCTTTAACGTAGTGAAACATCCCAAGGCGCTTCACAGGAGCGTTATCAATCAAAAATTTGACACCGAGCCACATAAGGAGATATTTGGGCAGGGGTAGGTTTTAAAGAGCATCTTAAAGGAGGAGAGAGAGGCAGACAGGTTTAGGCAGGGAATTCCAGAGCTTTGGGGCCTAGGCAGCTGAAGGCGTGGCCGCCAATGGTGGAGTGATGAAAATCGGGGATGCTCACGAGGCCTGGAACTGGAGGAGTGCCGAGATCTCGGAGGGTTGCAGGACTGGAGGAGGCTACAGAGTACAGAGATTGGGGGGGCGGCGGGGGGGCGGCGAGGCCACGGAGGGATTTGAAAACAAGGATGAGAATTTTTAAATCCAAGCGTTGCTTCACCGGGCGCCGATGTAGGTCAGCGAGCACAGGGGGGTGATGGGTGAACAGGACTTGGTGCGAGTTAGGACACGGGCAGCCGAGTTTTGGATGACCTCAAGTTTACGGAGGGTGGCCAGGGGTGCGTTGGAATAGTCAAGTCTGGAGGTAAAATGAATAAGATGGAGCCCAGCCCCTCCCTTTGTGACCCTATTCAGTCAGCGAAATGGTTTTTGTAAAGACTCAAGATCTAATTTTGTTTTTTTTCATTCATGCAATCTCATGTAGCCCCATTACTGTTTTTCCCCCCTTTACAAATTTAAGGGACCACTAACATAATTGCAAAGCCGCTCATTTCAAAGTCCTGATTTTGTGAGCAGGGGCCGAGAGCTATAGAGACATTCTCCTTTTCATTTTTCATCAAAAGGGTGCCATCTCCCTGAGCAGAGCATGCCGGAACGCTTTGATTCCGGCAAAAGCCATTAATATTGCAATAGCGTCGGTCCCTCACTGATATCACTCTCTCAAGCACGCATGCTGTCTATAATAAAATGGCAGAGATTACTATTTGCATAGAAACGCAAGCGGCAACAGACTAACAGGAGCTGCAGTGCGGCGAGCTAATGACAGGCAACAGACATGGGCCTGATGCTTAGTAAATTACAGCCTGCAAGCAGGTAATTGAAAGCAAAGGCAGGAGAAAGGTTGCTCGTAGATTGTTTGGGTCAGTGGTAGACTGACAATCAACAGCGCACTTAATAGCTTTGTAGCTTGTCATTTTCATTGTCAACTATAACCTGCAGCAAAGAATAAACCTTTTGTTTCCAGCTGCGCTATTCTCCTGCTCTTGCTGAGCAGAACTATTCAAAACTGGGGAGATCGGAGGCTTGAGATTTTCAGCGGTGAGCCGTCGAAGTGAGAAATGGCCTTTTTTTTTTTTACATAGAATGTACAGCGCAGCAATAAGCCACACACCATCCTGACTTGGGAATATATCGGCCGTTCCTTCCTCGTCCCTTCAAATCCTGGACATCCCTCCCTAACAGCACTGCGGGAGCACCTTCACCGCACCGACTGCAGCGGTTCAAGAAAGCGGCTCACCGCCACCTTCTCAAGGGGCAACTAGGGATGGGTAATAAATGCTGGGCCTCGCCAGCGACGCCCACATCCCCGGAATTAATTTTTTTTTTAAAGAAGGCCATTCGGCCCAATTGATCCATGCTGGTGTTTATGCTCCTCATGATCCTCTTCGTTGAGGCGAATAGCAGAGATGTATTTAAGGGGACGCTAGATAAACACATGAGGGAGAGAGGAATAGAAGGATATGCTGATAGGGTGAGATGAAGAGGGGTGGGAGGAGGCTCGTGTGGAGCATAAACTCCGGCGTGGACCAGTTGGGCCGAATGGTCTGTTTCTGTGCCGTACATTCTGTGGAAAAAGTCATTTCAAATCTAGGGGAGAGGGAAAAAGATGTTTGTTTTGACATCAACTTGCCCCTGCCTTTTGCAATAAGTCGAGGCCATAATGTCCATGTTTGCAAAACTTGCGGAGCCGGCCTTTAACAATCTAACGTTTGTTTCCTGCTCGCGTTTTTCCCCCCTCCCCCCGTAAACTCCTTTTCTTTTGCAAAGGTTGTAACGATCGGAATGTCATGGGGACACCGAGTCCCGACAGTCGCTGCCATTCCTCGCAATGGGCACACACAGCAAGCACACAGGGCTTGCCTCTTGCTATTTGAGGACCGACGCCCGCCCCCCCCCCCCACCGTACGAGACAAGCCATATACCATGGGGGTAGATTTTCAAACTGCCGCACGGGTATAAACTGTGCATTGCGGACTGGCCGCCCGTTATAGAAACAATGTCCGCACCCCCCCCCCCCGACCCAAGGTTTTTATTTCCATTGATTTCAATTCCAGTTTCATGCCAAGCGGCAGTTCAGAAATCCTTCCCCATATCTGAACACATCTTACATCAAAAGAATAAAACTCCAATCCTTCTTTTGCTACAAGGCAAATGTTCACATCCATTTTCTCAACCCCAGGCTTTTAAAATGAAAATCTAGATTTCTTTCCAGATAATCTCTGGTTAAAATCTACAAACTGGACTGGATTGAGTCCAGCAACCAGGGCACCGCAGGCCAAGATCCCACAAGAAATCCAGCCAATGTTTTAACCCGGTGTGATCCGCTTCCCGAGAACCGGAATATTTTCCAGGATAAGTCCCGAAGACGGAGAAACTGCTGGTTTCCAATCGGACCTGAGCGATAAACCTCCGGGACCGCTGGTTAAGAACAAGTGAAGATGGCGAATCCGTTACAATGGGGACTCTCTGATTTTCACCTGTGTATTGGGGAAATCGTGTTGCATGATCCCCTTCAGTTTTTTCCTAATTAACTGAGAACAGGCTGGCTTTCCAACATTATACAAAGTGGCTGCTCTTCCACTTGATTAACATCAATAGTGACTGAATAAGCCAAATCTGCCTTTATTACACGGGATTCGAGGTCTTTCTTTTTTTAACCAGTGTTTAGGGATCACAATACATGATTCCTTTCCCATTTTTCCCAGGAGAACTAAGAATCAGTGGCCTAGCAAATCACTTGGGGCAATAAATCACTTGCTCTGATGATGAGGAGGTCATGAGACCTGATATCTCCAGACACCAGTGGCCCAACACCTGAGGATAGGAAACTGGTGCAATTAGATTTGCTGTCATTAAACAAGATTTGTTCCATTCATCACCGAGACATGTAAGAAGCAGGCGGAGAACACAAGAGTTAATTTCTCTGCAGTTTTGGACGTGGTCTCGCTCTCTCTCTGAGAGAGAGAGGGAGACCTTTCCAGTGGTGAACAAAGTTTTTCTGCTGACCATCCTACAGCCCTTATTCAGATCTCAAACCAGGTGGCCTTCAGGCTCATATTTTTTTTTTGAGGCCTTCGATAGATGGCGACTGAACGTTAGCAAATGGTATCAAGGTTACTCACTATATGAAGCTGAAGGAAGTCTCCCAGACCAGGGGCGCTGTCCACTCGCACCAAGATTGCATCTTTTACTGATGTGCTGAATCCAACGGCTAAGCGGTCGGTTCTCGTACTGGGTCTGTCGTTGGCCGGCCAAGTGTAGGTTATGAGCCCGCCTCCTCGGCCGAAGATGTACGTCGTACCAGCTGAAAGGCAACGGGAGACAACCGTCAGCACCGTGCTTGGCACAGTAATCACCCGGCATTTTAGAGTTATGTAATTATCTGGCCTCACCGCCGCTCAATCCCTTCGCGGCAGAACTAAAAAAAACTCTTCTCGCCGGCAATTTCCTCGGCCTTTCTCCCGATGGGCCGCCACACCTCCCTCTGAAGATTGGCGGAAACATCTTTTATGCATCCGTCGGTGGTGGGGGTGCGGAGTCGGAGGGAGGGGGGGTGGGTGTTTCCGACGATCGTGCGCCAAAGTTACGCCGGCCGATCGGGAGAACCGCCTGAAGAAATTCCCGGTCGATAATACATAAAAATTACAGCACAGCAACAGGCCATTCGGCCCAACTGGTCCATGCTGGTGTTTATGCGCCACACGAGCCTCCTCCCACCCCTACTTCACCTCACCCTATCAGCTTATCCTTCCAAAATTTCATGGGCCAACTTTGAATTTTTTGACATCAAGGAGTGTTGAGTGTTTGTAGCTCCCCCAAGAGGGTTTCCAACTCTGGTTGGACATACCACTGGACGTTTCATCACATGACCTCTCACCTCCAACCACCCAGCTCCCACACTCCCGCCATCGGTCATGTCTATCCTCGCAGTGCGCCGCCTAACATGCAGGTACAGCAAGCAATTGGGAAAGCAAATGGTATGTTGGCCTTTATTACAAGAGGATTTGAGTATAAGAGTAAAGAAGTCTTATTGCAATTATATAGGGCCCTGGTGAGACCACACCTGGAGTATTGTGGACAGTTTTGGTCTCCTTACCTAAGGAGGGATATACTTGCCATAGAGGGAATGCAACGAAGGTTCACCAGACTGGTTCCTGGGTTGTGGGGGGATTGTCCTATGAGGATAGATTAAGTAGACTAAGCCTATATTCTCTAGAGTTTAGAAGAATGAGAAGTGATCTCATTGAAACATACAAAATTCTTACAGGGTAGATGCAGGGAGGATGTTTCCCCTGGCTGTGGGCAGTCTAGAACCAGGGGCCACAGTCTCAGAATAAGGGGTCGGTCATTTAGGACTGAGATGAGGAGAAATTTCTTCACTCAGAGGGTGGTGAATCTTCGGAATTCTCTACCCCAGAGGGCCGTGGAGGCTCAGTCGTTGAGTATATTCAAGACAGAGATCGACAGATTTTTGAATATTAAGGGAATCAAGGGATATGGGGATAGTGCAGGAAAGTGGAGTTGAGGTCGAAGATCAGCCATGATCTCCTTGAATGGCGGAGCAGGCTTGAGGGGCCGAGTGGCCGACTCCTGCTCCTATTTCTTATGTTCTCATGTTCCCACTCCAACTGGAAAGCAAACTGACTCTTCGTTGCTCGACTGAATGACCCTTGACTTGCCAGAGAAACAGCGTTTTTACATCTCGAATATTTTTTGTAACCAACAAACGAAAGTTTTCAAAGAAAATCGGGAAAAAAAACCCTACACAATTTGATAAAAAACCCCAGAATCTCCCGGGTTGCTCGCAGCGGTGTCCTGAGGAATGATCTTTAAATTCTGGAGGCTCCAGGGACAATCCGGGAGGGTTGGCAACAACTTTCCCCCTAAGCCGCGCAGCCGCGTGGCCATCCACCGCACAGCACGGTCCCGCGCAGCCCGGGACAGCGTTCTCAATGTTGGGTTTCGCGCAAACCTTAAAGGGGCCGTGCACCCGAAAAAAATTTCGGGGGAACATTGGTTGGCAACCCCACCCATACTGTGGCTTAGGTAAGCTAACTCAACACTGATTGGAGGTACCAAAGCTGGGACCCTCGAGGTCTGTCTCGCTCCATTTCACACTCTTTTGTGTATAGCCTGTGCATTCACAACTGGGGCATTGGGGCAACTGCTGCAGCACTTCATTCAAAGCCCTGTCTGTGACTGTTTCCAGTTTCTGTGACAGTGATAATATTTGTTTAAAAAAAAAGACAGACATTTCTAATGAAGGGGGATGCAGCTACAAAGAAAGAAGTTGCATTTCTATAGCGCCTTTCACGACCTCAGGACGTCCCAAAGCGCTTTACAGCCAATGAGGTGCTTTTTGAAGAGTAGTCACTGTTGTAATGTAGGAAACGCGGCAGCCAATTTACGCGCACAGCAAGCTCCCACAAACAGCAAAAAAACGACCAGCTAATCTGGGTTATTTTTTGCTGGTTGAGGGATAAATATTGGCCCAGGATCCCTGCTCTTCTTCAAATATTGCCATGGGATCCTTTACATCCAGCTGAGAGGGCAGACGGTGGGGCCTTGGTTTAGCGCGCTCATCTGACAGTGCAGCACTCCATCAGTACTGCACTGGGGTGTCAGCCTGGATTATGCACTCAAGCCTCTGTCGTGGGACTTGAACCTTCTGAAGAAAGCACAGGACCAGTCAATTTGACCCACAATTGTGGACACTATCCAACCCATTTAATCTCCTGAGAAAAACATTGGTCACACTTCTGTCTGCCCACTCACCCAGTAGAAAAATCAAGCAGGACTCAAGAATGCCTAGCCTACCGCCTCCCGTATTGTCCTTTTTAGATCGGTTTCCCAACCACCCCAGCCCCACCTTGAAATAACAGTTCCAGGTCAGTGCCAGAGGTATTTCTGTTGGCACCTTTATACTGATAGTGTCCCATTGGCGGCCCATGCATGGTCCTCCCACCATAACACAAAAGAGCCACACTCCGTACTTCCAATGGCACCGGGGACTCGAATTTTCAAATTCTCTTGGCTTCTAAGAGAGAGTATCAGAGGCATGACAAGCAAGCACCTGTTGTGCATTGGCCCACTGATAGGGACCAGCCCCACTAGAAAAGAGAGAGAGAGAGAGAGTTGCACTCAGAGGTTAAGGGCCTCCCCTGGATCCCTGATATCAATGAAGAGGAGTTTTTATCTGCACTTGCCCTAATCACCTTGATTCTGGATTCTGGTACTGCACCCGCTCATTTTTAACGGCTTTAATTGACTCAATATTAACCTCCTAAAAACTAGGTTCTCATTACAGGATGCACTTTAGTCATTTGGTTTGAATCCCTGCTATTACATTAATTTTATTCAATGGAATGTCTTTAAAATCAATCTCTATAGCTCTTCAGCATCATTTCCTTTGTGTGTCATTTTCTCATCTATAAAATTATTTCCAATTTTCAGGCTTAATTCATTCTTCGAAAGGAAAAATCCTATCAAGATTTTGAGCGCAGACTTAACAATACACGAGAAATGATATCACCTGGACCGTCCTTCGCCAATGAGCTACTGATGATGGTGTGCGAACTTGAGCTCAAAGGGCTGTGATTACATGAGGAAAAGGATTAAGTGCATTTTTATTCTAGGTTAGTGATGATTAATATGTATAACGATAAAACAAGATGGACTACACTGGATCATAGTGAGATCTATTATTGCCCATCTCTTGTTCTTGCCTTCCCTCTCTCATACTACTGGACTCAACAACAACAACAACTTGTATTTATATAGCGCCTTTAACGTAGTAAAACGTCCCAAGGCGCTACACAGGAGTATTATAAAACAAAAAATTTGACACCGAGCCACATAAGGATAAATTAGGGCAGGTGACCAAAAGCTTGGTCAAAGAGATAGGTTTTAAGGAGCGTCTTAAAGGAGGAAAGAGAGGTAGAGAGGCGGACAGGTTTAGGCAGGGAATTCCAGAGCTTAGGGCCTAGGCAACAGAAGGCACGGCCACCAAAGGTTGAGCGATTATAATCAGGGATGCTCAAGAGGGCAGAATTAGAGGAGCGCAGATACCTCGGGGTGGGCGTTGTGGGGCTGAAGGAGATTACAGAGTTAGGGAGGGGCGAGGCCATGGAAGGATTTGAAAACAAGGATGAGAATTTTGAAATCGAGGTGCTGCTTAACCGGGAGCCAATGTAGGTCAGCGAGCACAGGGGTGATGGGTGAACAGGACTTGGTGCGAGTCAGGACGCGGGCAGCCGAGTTTTGGATGACCTCAAGTTTACATAGGGTGGAATGTGGGAGGCCAGCCAGGAGTGCGTTGGAATAGTCAAGTCTAGAGGTAACAAAGGCATGGATGAGGGTTTCAGTAGCAGATGAGCTGAGGCAAGGGCGGAGACGGGCGATGTTACAGAGATGGAAGTAGGCCATAAGACTCAATGACTAAGCCTCCACAGCCCTCTGGGGTAGAGAATTTCAAAGATTCACCACCCTCCGAGTGAAGAAGTATCTGCTCATCTCAGTCCTAAATGGACGACCCCTTATCCTAAGACTATGACCCCTAGTTCTAGACTCTCCACCAGGGGAAACATCGTCCCTGCATCTACCCTGTCAAGACCGGTAAGAATTTTGTATGATTCAATGAGATCACCTCTCATTCTTCTAAACGCTAGGTAATACAGGCCTAGTCTATTCAGTCTCTCCTCATTGGACAATCCCCCCATCCCAGGAATCAGTCTAGTGAACCTTCGTTGCACCCCATTACCTAATGAAATATATCCTTCATTAGGTAAAGAGACCAAAACTGTAATATATATAGTTGTAGACTTCAGGATGACATAGAAAGGATGGTGAAATGGGCAGAAGGCATGCCAGATGGATTTCAATGTGGAGAAGTGTAAAGTGTTGCACTTTGGGAGGACTAATATGGAAAGACAGTACGCTATAAATGGTGCAATTTTGGGAAGTGTCGATGAGAAGCGAGACCTTGGTGTCCATATACACAAATCCTTAAAGGTGGCAGGGCACGTTGATAAGGTGGTTAAAAAAGCATATGGGTCACCTGGGTTTATAAATAGAGGAATAGAATATAAAAGCAAAGAGATCACGCTAGAGCTTTAGAAATCACTGTTTCAGCCTCAGCTGGCATATTGTGGACAATTCTGGCCACCACATTTCAGGAAAGATGTAAAGGCCTTAGAAAGGGGACAGAGGAGGTTTACCAGGATGTTACCAGGGATGAGCAACTTCAGTTATGAGGAGAGGTTGGAAAAGTTAGGACTGTTCTCCTTGGGACAGAGAAGGTTAAGAGGTGATCTAATAGAGGTTTTCAAGATGATGAGGGGTTTTGAGAGAGTAGAGAGAGAAAAACTATTCCCTCTGGTGAGTAGGTCAATAACCAGAGGTCATAGATTTAAAATCATTGGAAAAAGATCTAGAGGGGAGATGAGAAGAAATGTTTTCACTCAGAGTTGTCGGGATCTGGAACGCTCGACCTGAAAAGGAGGTGGAAGCTGATTCCATCAATAATTTTAAAAGGGAGTTGGACGGGTTCTGGAGGATGAGGAACTTACAGGTTACGGACAATAAGCGGGGGTGTGGGACTAAGCACGACTGCTCTTTCAAAGAGCCGGCACAGGCACGACGGGCCGAATGGCCTCCTTCTGTCCTGTGATTTTCTATGATTCTGTATAAAACAAGTTGAATTAGCCCCAGCCCATTGTCAGGCTTCTCTCTACAGCTTTGTATATAAGTCTCTCTGGAATGGTAAAAGCTAAACCATTCTCATCAGTGCACGTTGAGGCCTGTCATGGTGGGCTCCATTTCAACACTTCAGATTTAATATTGGCTTGTGTGGCAGCTGTGGCTCAGTGGGAGGCAGTCTCAACATCTGATGAGAAGGTTGTGGGTTCAAGTCCCACTCCAGGGACTTCAGCACAAAATCTAGACTGACACTTCAGTGCTTCACTGTCGGAGGTGCTGTCTTTCGGATGAGACGTTAAAGTGAGGCCCTGTCTGCCCTCTCAAGTGGACGCAAAAAGATCCCGTGGCACTATTTTGAAAAAGAGCAGAGGAGTTCTCCCTGGTGTCCTGGCCAATATTTATCCCTCACCCACCACCTAAATAAAACAGATTATCTGGTCATTATCACATTGCTGTTGGTGGGAGCTTGCTGTGCGCAAATTGGCTGCCGTGTTTCCTACATTAGAATAGTGACTGCACTTCAGAAAGTTCTTAATTGGCTGTAAAGAGCTCTGGCTTGTCCTAAGGTGGTGAAAGGTGCTATATAAATGCAAGTTTTTTTTTTCCTATTGTCCAACTGCCTCAAACTAAACCATCCATTAAGCACACATTCAACGCACTGATATAGATCGATCCATTAACTGTAAAGGCATCAGAGGAATGGAAGCCACCACTGCCCCTGCACTAATTTACACAAGATTAATAACTTAACTGTTTTATTGCATTCTTACAATGAGATAAAATTTCAAGCGAGAGCTTCACTTCGTACATAACCTCATTGAATCTATTGCAGGCGCAATGACACATAGGTGCATAGGGTTATTAGAAAATCAAACAGCTTAATTCAGCTTTGCATCCCGTTATGAACCTAACATTGACACTGCGTGCAGTTCTGGTCACCACATTCCAGGAAGGATGTGATTGCACTAGAGAGGGTGCAGAGGAGATTTACGAGGATGTTGCCTGGGCTAGGGAATTTTAGCTATGAGGAGAGATTGGAAAGGGTGGGGTTGTTTTCTTTGGAACGGAGGAGGCTGAGGGGAGACCTAATTGAGGTGCATAAAATTATGAGGGGCCTAGATAGAGTGGGCAGGAAGGACCTATTTCCCTTATCAGAGAGGTCAATAACCAGGGGGCATAGATTTAAAGTAATTGGTCGGAGGTTTAGAGGGGAGTTGAGGAGAATTTTTTTCACCCAGAGGGTGGTGGGGGTCTGGAACTCACTGCCTGAAAGGGTGGTAGAGGCAGAAACCCTCATTGCATTTAAAAAGTACTTGGATGTACACTTGAAGTACCGTAACCGACAGGGCTACGGACCAAGAGCTGGAAAGTGGGATTAGGGTGGATAGCTCTTTGTCGGCCGGCACGGACAAGATGGGCCGAATGGCCTCCTTCCGTGCTGCAAATTTCTATGTTCTATGATTCTGAAGCACCACACACTCCTGGCATATTCATGGCCAAAGCCCCATATGTCATTGCAAACGCATCCTCAATATGGCAATTCACATTGACTTAGAGCAGGCAGTCTGAAGGGCAGATGCTATCTTTCACAGGGGAAGCAAAAGGCAATAGAGCCAGCTGTCCCTGCTACAATCTGCGTTAATAGAAGACAACAGAAAATAAACACAGGGCTTTTAGCCTCCAGCAGAATGGTGGACTCTTGTATGCCTAAAAATTAATTAACTTAATCTTAGCTGGATCAGCAGTCGGGGTGATACAACAACAGTAACAGCCTGCATTTCTATAGCGCCCTTAACGTAGTAAAACATCCCAAGGTGCTTCACAGGAGTGTTATCAGACCAAGAATTGACACCGAGCCACCGAAGGCAGATATTAGGACAGGTTGGTCAGAGCGAGGTTGTAAGGAGCGTCTTGAAGGAGGAGAGGTAGAGAGGCAATTCCATAGCTTATGGCCGAGACGGCTGAAGTCTGAAGTCTGCCAATGGTGGGGTGAAGGGAGTGAGGGGTGGACAAGAGGCAAGGGCTGTAGGGGCTGGAGAAGATTAGAGAGATAGCGAGGGGGCGAGGCCATGGAGGGATTTTAGCATGGCGGATGAGAATTTTAAAATTGATGGAACTGGCCCCAGTGCCCCTGGCTGAAACTGGGGGAAATGTCAGTCAGGGTTCCTGCTGCGGATCACCATACAATGACGTTTTAACAGTGACATATTGACACTTAAATTGATATCACACTTGAATTCATGTAATTTTAACATCCCAAAGCACTTCACACCAATGAATTACTTTTGAAGTGCACTGACTGTTGTTGCGTAAGCCATTCTGTGTCCGCAATGCCCGCAAGTAGCCATGAGATGATTGGCCAATTAGTCTATTTTTGGTGCTGTTGGTTGCGGCAGGAATGTTGGCCAGGACACGGGGAGAATTTCCACGCTGTGGGTGGACATCAGGCGAGGGCAAGACTGGGCTCGGGTATAGTGCCCCCTGTGCTTGACTATTGTTGGGAACGGCCACACGGAACATCGAAAACATTCAGTCCCCCTCCAGCCTGTTCCGCCGTTCAATGAGATCATGCCTGACCTGTATCTTAACTCCATCTGCCCGCCTTGGTTCCATAACCCTCAATACCCTTGCCTAACAGAAACCTATCACGTTAAGGTCGCGCTGCTGCAGAAGTGTGGGTCACCGTCGTTACGAGCAGTGGAGGGCAAATCAGGGTCAGGAGTGCGGCAAATAAAGCATTGACCTTTCATTCACCCCGTGAGGCATCGCGTGAAGATGACGGTATGGAGGCCCACCAGTGAGCTAGGGTGGAGATGGTAAACAACGGCAATGGCACAATAACAAGGGAGAAAATAATGAAGGGCCATAGAGCTTGTGCTAGAAATTCCTTAATTGGTGATGCCTTTGTAGTACGGGAGGCAGCTGGTTATATCTGCCTTGTGCCTCCCCTGTGAAACAGAGCATCTGGCCTCCAAACTACCCATTGGAGGTAGATGTGAATTTGTTCGTCATGGACCTATTCCTACACCCTGCGGCCTTTTCTCTCTCACTCGCTCTCTCTCTCTCTTCAGCCAGGCAGGCTGAAGAGACTTGCTGGGAGCACGAGTTGAGGCATTCTGCGGCTGAATTAGTTCCACAGAACCACACAGTGCATTCCTACCGGACACAAATTATTTCTAGGGGACAACTCAACTGTATCTGGAGTGAAGGCATTTTCATGTCTGTTTATTTAATCTCCTTTCACCCAATGAGACCTGCAGTACAATTTTCCCATTAATTTTCTTTTATCCCCTATCCCCTGTGCCTGCTCCGGCCTACACTATAGATAGATAGAGATATATTCTAAATATGCGCACTTTCTTTCAACTTTGTCCAGTAACTTGACATTTGCAAAACATCAACTTAAAACTATATATTTTTTCTTCCCTTTCATGGATTCAAACAGGCTTTCATGAGATTGACGCATGAATTTTCTTTTGACGTCTCTGTTTCTTCTCAACCTGGAGGTCCACGGTCATTGGCCGCTGCCCAGGACCTTACTCGAGTAGTCTTTCCTAATGCCCGAGCCTGGGCAATGAGTGTTGGCAGTTGAATAACCTGGTGAACTTTGATATTTCCGTTCTCTACTCCAAGGGCAATGAGGCCATTCGTGGCACTCCAACTGTTCCCCAAACTCGGCAAAGACGAAGGATTTCACCGCTGACCTTTCTGATCTATATGGCTCATTTCCACACTGGCAACACTCAGTGCCTCCTGAATCAAACTTTATTTCATTTATATTAAACTGAATCAGTTATGGTATCAGATAATTATGTAATTAGGACTGTATTGGCACACTCCCGAGCATAAGGCACTCAGACAGCTTATGGAGTGACCAGCGCCACTCTACCAAGAGAATATCTAAGGCAGGCCCAAAACTTATAACAACTTCTCTGATAAAGACAATGGCCCTGAATTTGCGGTCGGAGGCGTCTCGCGGGGAAATGCCTCCGATCCGCAAATAAAATGCCCGCGTACCTGGTGGTCCGGGCAGTACGGAGACTCGTGGTCCTGGGCCTCACCGGGTACCCGTGGGTAGAGGCCCTCATGCCCCAGGGGCGCAGGCGGTTCGCAAGCACTCCATGGATCACGTGGGCCGGCCCAACGAATGACAGAAGGGAATCCTCATTCATGCTTATGGGGATTCAGTATGTATAGAAACCCCATAAGTATGAATGGGAATACCCCCAAAAAATACATCTACACTTCAATTAAATAAATAAATAAATCACATATTTAAAATGAATTAAAATGGCATTTAATTAAATATTTAAAACAAAAATTTAACTTTTTGAAAAATAAATTTATATGTTTTAAAGGGGCTAACAATAAACTATAAACAATAAACAATAAACAATAAACTACTGTGGTTGACACTGCCCTCGACCGTGTCAGTTCTATCTCCCGCACTTCTGCCCTCACCCCTGCCCTCCCTCCCGGAACCACGATAGGGTTCCCCTTGTCCTCACCTTTCACCACACCAGCCTCCACATTCAACGGATCATCCTCCGGCATTTCCGCTACCTCCAAAGTGATCCCACCACCAAACGTATCTTCCCCTCCCCTCCCCTCCCCTTTCAGCATTCCGCAGGGACCGCTCCCTCCGAGACACCCTAGTCCACTCCTCTATCACCCCAAACAGCCCTTCCTCTTCGCCTGGCACCTTCCCGTGCAAGCGGAGGAGATGTAACACCTGCCCCTATACCTCCCCCCTTCCCACTGTCCAGGGCCCCAAACACCCCTTCCAGGTGAAACAGCGATTTACTTGTACTTCTCGCAATCTAGTATACTGTATTCGCTGCTCACGATGCGGTCTCCTCTACATTGGGGAGACCAAACGCAGATTGGGTGACCGCTTTGCGGAACACCTCCGTTCAGTCCGTAAGGGTGACCCCGAGCTTCCGGTCGCCTGTCATTTTAATTCACCGCTCCATTCCCACTCGGACCTCACCGTCCTTGGCCTCTTGTATTGTTCCACGGAAGCTCAACGTAAACTCGAGGAACAGCACCTCATCTTCCGTTTAGGCAGTCTGCAGCCTTCCGGACTCAATATCGAGTTCAACAATTTCAGATCATAAGCTCGGCCCCCATTTCATTTTCTCTTGTAATTGTTCCACTCCTTTCCCCCCCCCCTTTCCTTTTGTTTCTCTCTCACACCTGGCAGCTATCTTTTGCCCTGCCAGTACACTTTACACCTAATCCCAGCCTATTACTATCTCGTCTAGCTTCTAATCTCTTTTACTTCTTTTGTTTCTTTTATTCTTTTGTCCGATCGCAGCCCTGCCTCCGATCTAGTTTCTTTTCTTTCCAGTTTTGAAGAAGGGTCCAACCCGAAACGTCAACTCAAGTTTCTCTCCACGGATGTTGCCTGACCTGCTGAGTTTTTCCAGCATTTTCTGTTGTTATTACCTTATTTCACAGGTTTTTAATATATAAATTATTGATAAAATGCTATTTTTCTGATTTTTAAAACTCTTAGGCTGGTAAAAGCAGGCCTTACGCCTGCTCTTACCAGGCGTGAGAATTTTACGGGCATTCGCTGGGCAGAAGTTGAGCAAATAGCCCGACTCTCCTGCCCGCGGAGGCCCTTTTGCCGGGGGATGCGGAGGATCTGTCAAGAAAATTCTTGACTAATCGCAAGTTCTGGGTTTCGGCGCATGCGCAGCGCGTGCCTGAACCCGGAACTTGCGCGGCCCCCCCGGGCGCGTACACACCTCGCACGCACCCGTAGGAGCCGCAAATTACGGCCCACTGACCCAACAGAATTAAATGCTAGTGCAAGATGATAAGAGAGCAGAAAATGGGAAGTTCATCAGTCAAAAGAAAGACTTGCATTTATATAGCGCCTTTCACAACCACTGGACGTCCCAAAGTGCTTTACAGGCAATGAAGTACTTTTTGAAGTGCAGTCACTGTTGTAATGTGGGAAACGCGGCAGCCAAATCGCGCATAGCAAGCTCCCACAAACAGCAATGTGATAATGACCAGATCATCTGCTTTAGTGATGTTAATTGAGGGATAAGTATTGGGTAGGACACTGAGGATAAGTCCATTGCTTCCGCAGATCATGTACAACCCACTCTATCAAGGTGTCTACTTCATCTTCCTCTCCCAAAGGAAGGTTTTACAATCAAGTAAACCTCCAAAATATTCAACTATCTTCACCTCCCCATATTGCCCTGCTCTCCACGGAAAACAATCCTTCCTCTCTGTCCACTGCAGCAATAAATATACCATTCTGTTTCATGGATAACGAATAGAGGCATCGAGTACGAAAGCAAAGAGGTTACGCTACACCTTTATAAACCATTGGTTAGGCCTCAGTTGAAGTATTGTGTCCCATTCTGGGCACCACACCTTAGGAAGGATGTCAAGGTCTTGGAGAGGGTGCAGAGATTTCCTCGAATGGTTCCAGGGATGAAGGACTTCAGTTATGTGGAGAGACTAAAGAAGCTGGGGTTGTTCTTCTTAAAGCAGAGAAGGTTAAGGGGAGATTTAATAGAGACGTTCAAAATTACGAAGGGTTTTGATAGAATAGATAGGGAGAAACTGTCTCCACTGGCAGGAGGGTCGGTAACCAAAGGACACAGATTTAAGACAATTGGCAAAGGAACCAGAGGGGAGAGATGAGGAGACATTTTTTTACTTAGCCAATTTTATGTTTTTTTTTGTCTTTTAATACTCCTGTGAAGCACCTTGGGATGTTTTACTACGTTAAAGGTGCTATATAAATACAAGTTGTTGTTATGTTATGATGCGCTGCCTGAAAGGGGGGTGGAAGCAGATTCAATAATAACTTTCAAAAGGGAATTGGATAAATACTTGAAAGGGATAGGTTTACAGGACTATGGGGAAAGGGCAGGGGGGACGTGGGACTATTAGATAGCTCTTTCAAAGAGCCGGCACAGGCACGATGGGCTGATTGGCCTCCTTCTGTGCTGTGAGATTCTATGATCATCTCAGCCTTTACCTGCCCTTGAACCAGCAATCAGAGTCGCATCTTTATCCAGATCTTTTCCAAAGGACTTAATCGCTGAAAGTAAGCATGCAGGTGCAGCAGGCGGTTAAGAAGGCAAATGGTATGTTGGCCTTCGTAGCGAGAGGGTTTGAGTACAGGAACAAGGATGTCTTGCTGCAGTTGTACAGGGCCTTGGTGAGACCACATCTTGAGTATTGTGTGCAGTTTTGGTCACCTTATCTGAGGAAGGATGTTCATGCCATAGAGGGAGTGCAGCGAAGATTCACCAGGCTGATACCTGGGATGGCAGGAATGACGTATGAGGAGTGATTGGGTCGATTGGGCTTGTACTCGCTGGAGTTTAGAAGAATGAGAGGGGATCTCATCGAAACTTATAAAATTCTAACAGGACTAGACAGACTAGATGCTGGAAGGATGTTCCCGATGGTCGGGGAGTCCAGAACCAGGGGTCACAGTCTAAGGATAAGGGGTAAGCCATTTAGGACAGAGATGAGGAGGAATTTCTTCACCCAGAGAGTGGTGAACCTGTGGAATTCTCTACCACAGAAGGCAGTTGAGGCCAATTCATTAAATATATTCAAGAAGGAGTTGGATATATTTCTTAAGGCTAAAGGGATCAAGGGATATGGGGAGAAGGCAGGGACAGGGTACTGAATTTGGATGATCAGCCATGATCTCATTGAATGGCGGAGCAGGCTCGAGGGGCCGAATGGCCTACTCCTGCTCCTATCTTCTATGTCAGTTGCTTTAGTCATGAATTTGTTCCACATACTCTCTACTCTGGGAAGAAAGGTTTCTTTCCACCTCTAGTCCTGATTGTGCGTTGTTCATTTTAAACTTGGCGTCCTCTAGTTCTGTAGTGGAAGTCAAATGGCCTGTTTGAATCTACATTATCCGGGCCTCTTGATATTTCCCTTTTCTTCAGTGAAAGTGAGCTGAGCTCCGGGAGTCACTCCTACTAACGTGGAGCCCCAAGTTCGGGAATCGCTGTCGTGACTTTGCTTTCAACCCTTAAGGTCACATCATTGCCCTTTTTGTATAGCTCACTCGTGCGACCATATTTAGAATATTGTACACAATGTGCTAACCGTGGCTTACTAGTGATCCATACAAGGTTAGAATAACTGCTTCCAACTTGGTGTCAAATGCCCTCAAGGTCTAACTGATGATTTGATTAGGTTTGCTGAAAACAGTGTCACATTGACTGCAAACTTTCAGCACACAGCGAAAATTTAGACAAAAAAACACAAATCAAGCCTCAATACAGGTGTAGGATAGAGTTCAGCAAGTTAACAACTAATTGATAAATTGGCCCCGATTTTAACTCCTGGTGGATTTCCCGCTCAGGCCTGAGTTAAAATTACAGTCGGGTCTCAATGATGTCATTGGGTCGCAACTTGCATATGTAAAGAAGGACCCCCGTTGGCACCGGGCGCGTGTTCTTGCTGCCCGCTCAGGAGAGTAGGTTAAAATGGCAGATGTTGGGATCATGGCGGCTTTCGGACCGGTAAGATCCCAGGGTGATTTTAACTGCCTGCCCGCCAGGTTTGTGCTGAGCGAGTAGGGTTAAAATCGCCTATGTTTATACAAGACAGCAGGTCAGGTAGCATCTCTGGAGCGAGAAATCCGTGTTTCTCTCTTGCCGCAGAGGCTGCCTGACCTGCTGAGTGTTCCCAGTATTTTGTGTTTCGCTTTCTTAATAAGTCCAGTCTTCTGGTCTCAACCATCCTTCCTGGCAACCTGTCCCAGCTGCTGTTCCGCCTTCGTGTAAAGGAATAATTCCTGTTGCCCAAAATCAGGAGGTATTCTTCGTCTGGCACTGCATAGTATTCCATTCTCGTCAACCTACTGCACATACTTACATGAATAATGCAAATAATCTTCCTTTCACCCTGCTCAGATTTTCGTGAAAAAACCCCACAACTCTGCTTCATACTGCGAAACTGTGAATGAATATTTGCTTCTATAATATTATGAACTCTATTCTGACAAGCGGTGTGCTCTTATTCAATTGAAAAAAGAAGACAGCTAGGTTCCCTCTTGGCTCAATGCACCATTAAGGGCCCAGGTTTGATCCCATTTCTTCACTGATTTGGCTGTTCTCAGTTGGTGCAATGGTAGGGGTGATACAATTGTTCTCTCCGCCCCTGGGCGCTAGAAAGAAAGACTTGCATTTATAGAGCAGCCTTTCGCAACCACAACCGTCCCAAAGTGCTTTACAGCCAATGAAGTGGAGTCACTGTTGTAATGTAGGAAATCTGGCAGCCAAATTGTGCACAGCAAGCTCCCACAACCAGCAATGTGATAATGACCAGATAATATGTCGTTTTAATGATGTTGATTGAGGGATAAATATTGGCCCCAGGACACCGGGTATAACTCCCCCTGCTCTTCTTCGAAATAGTGCCGCGGGATCTTTTACATCCACCTGAGAGAGCAGACGTGGCCTCGGTTTAACGTCTCATCCGAAAGACAGCACCTCCGACAGTGCAGCGCTCCCTCAGCACTGCACTGGAGTGTCAGCCTAGATTTTTGTGTTCAAGTCTCTAAGAGTGGGGTTTGAGCCCACAGCCTTCTGACTCAGAAGCGAGTGTGCTACCCACTGAGCCACTGGCTGACACGTTGGGACATAAGAGAACGAATATTCTCTGACCTCCCTTAGGCGATCAAAACCAATCAGGAGATCACATGCACCAAGTGTTATCACACATGAAGGACGAGCACCTGTGAAATGTGCCAAAGGGTAGCTATGTCCTATGGGTAGTGGAAATCTGGGACTCTCTCCTCAAAAGGCCCATTGAAATTATTGAGAAGAAATTGAGGTTGTTAATTAAATTGAACCTCTTTTCTTCTTTACCCTTCATCTCCTGAAGGTAGCAGATAATTCTTGGGTATGGCCCCATAGCTAACAGTGACCTCCCTGGTGTCTGTAGGCCAGGAGAGCAGTTATTGGTAGACTATTAAAAGAAAAAAGAAAGAACTTGCATTTCTATAGCTGCTGTCAGAGCCTCAGAATGTCCCAAAGCACTTTACAGCCAATGAAGTACTTTTGAAGTGTAGTCACTGTTGTAAAGTAGGAAATGTGGCAGCCAATTAGTGCACAGCAAGGTCCCACAAACAGCAATGTGATAATGACCAGATCATCTGTTTTAGTGATGTTGGCTGAGAGATAAATGTTGGCCAGGACACCGGGGCGAACTCTCCTGCTCTTCTTCGAAATAATGGGACCTTTTACGTCCACCTGAGAAGGCAGAGGGGACCTCAGTTTAACAACTTACCGGACGACCATCACCTCCAACAGTGCAGCACTCCCTCAGTACTGCACTGCTGCGTGAGCCTAGATTTTGTGCTCAAGTCTCTGGAGCCATCCTGCTCGATATCCACACACACACTCTCACACTTTGTATCAGGGCCATTAGGCATTGAGTAATGATCAGCAGAGAGAAGCCTGATAATTTTCTACTTACTATTGCAGACACCAGTTGCAGCATCCTGACTACCACCCTTGGCGAGATCAGCTACCAGAACATAAGCCAAAGATTGAACATGGGACTTCCCTGGTCTTTGTGACTCAAGTTTACAAGACCTCAAATTTACCACCTGGACCATGATGGGGGCAGGAAGGGGTGGGAGGGGGAAGATGGATGAACATTCACATTTTTTTTTAAGAGGCAAGGCACTCAACTGCACAACTCAAGTTTGAAACAAAAGCTCATCACACTTTACTGGTCAATAATGTGCCCAGTTTCAGAAGAACACAGGAAAAGATGAAATGAGAGAATGCCATTCCGTCCACAGATCATGTGCATTCTGTCCTATCATGGAATCTAACTAACCAATTTCACTTCCTGAGGAAAGACATTGCAAGTCAAATTAAGCAAAACTCCAGGGTGCCTGTCCAACCCGACACGCTGCATTCCCCATCCTCGAGATGTTGAACAAACACTTCCATGGTGCTGGGAGCCCAAGATTGATCACGTTCCACACAGAATTCAAATCTCTACCTCTCCCTTACAACCTTCCGTCCAAATTCATGACTAGGTTTTTGCCCAGCTCTCTTTCCAAAGAGGCGTTAATCGACTCAGCATTAGCTGCTTTGGCAGGGAGTCACTCAAGTGTGTAGCTTTCTGAACTAATCAAGCGCTTTCACTCCCCGTAACGTTATGTCACAGTGCTGGAATGCCCATAAACCTGCCCTGAAAACTCATGACCCGTGAACAAGTCTTAAACTAATTCTCATCTGACACTAGCACCAAACCCTCAAAGCTCACAGCAAAGGTTATATGTAAGAGTCTGAAATCAGCGGCTGGAGTCTATTGGTCAAATTTGCAGGCAACTATCACCGTTTAGAACTAATGAGCCATCAGGTTAATCTGGACCACTAACACAGAATATGGATTGTTGAATTAGACTAATAGCCATCTTCAGTTATACTTGATGAAGCTTGACATACAGCTTAGCAGCTCCAGCAGAATATTACTTACATTGCATCACCATGAAACAGCATTCATTAGAAGTGAGAAGACTGAGGGGTGACCTGAGAGAGGTCTTTAAGATGATGAAAAGGTTTGATAGGGTAGATGTAGAGAAGATGTTTTCACTTGGGGTGGGGGGGGAGTCCAAAACTAGGGGCCATAAATATAAGATAGTCACTAATAAATCCAATACCAACTAGCAATGGGGTATGGTAGCATATTGGCTATGTTACTGGACTAGCTGGATTAATGATCTGGAGACATGACTTCAAAATCCCAACACAGCAAGGGGGGAATTTAAATTCAATTAAATAAATCGGGAATAAAAAGCTAGTATCACTAATGACTGCCATTTTGTTATAAAGAGGTTGACCTGCCACAATATTCAGCTGCTCCCCTGAACAGGCGACAATCACTCGCACTCAAAGTCAGCGGGCGTTTTTTTACATTGTTGTTTGGAGGTCCTTGCGGTGCACAAATTGGCTGCCTGCAACTTCTATAACAGTGACCGCACTTCATAAATACCTCATTGGCTGTAAAACACTTTGGGACGTCCCGAGGGAGGGAGAGAAAGAAGTGAAGAAAGAGAGAAAGAAAGAGAAAGAAAGAAAGATGGTGCAAGTCGTTCTTTTTTTTTCTTTCTTTGTTTCTTTCCCTGAGTGCCACTTGGGAAACACTTGTTTTGATAACCAACCATGGATATTCCCCAGGTATATAACACAGCAAAGGAGATCTTCAAAGTGCTCCTTCCAGCGGGCACTGACTGCCTCTCTGTCCTTGATGAGTACCTCTCCGTTCTTGGCCCGCAGTGGGGTAGGGCCTTGGGTGCTTGGGCCGTAGATGGTCTTGACTGCGCTAAAGAATCCACGCACGTCGTGGTTGTCGGCTAGCTGCTGGATCTCCTGCACTTTCTCCACCCACCATCTGTTCTTTAGGTCGCGAGTTTTTTGTTGGGCCTCGGCCTTCATGCTTCTATAGAGCTTCTCCTTAACCGTGACTCTGTCTTTGATGCGAGTGTCCTCAACTCCATCCCACAGCAGGATACCCACCACCATCTCAGCACAACCCCAGCCCGGCATGAGGTTGAAAAGGCCATCTGACAACTGAAGAACAACAAGGCCTCAGGAGCAGATGGAATCCCCGCCGAAGCACTAAAGCATGGCGGAGAAGCACTACTGGCGCGAATTCATGAACTAATTTCTCTTATCTGGAAGGAGGAGAGCATGCCAGGGGATCTCAGAGATGCCGTAATTGTGACCATCTTCAAGAAAGGTGACAAGTCCGATTGCGGTAATTACAGAGGAGCTTCCCTGCTGCCTGCCACAGGGAAAGTCATCGCAAGAATCCTCCTCAATCGCCTCTTCCCAGTGGCCGAAGAGCTCCTCCCAGAGTCGCAATGCGGATTCCGCCCACTAAGGGGCACAATGGACATGATCTTCACTGCACGTCAATTACAAGAGAAATGCAGGGAACAGCACCAACCGCTGTACATGGCCTTCTTTGATCTCAACCGTGAGGGATTATGGAGTGTCCTCCTCAAATTTGGCTGCCCTCAAAAGTTTGTCACCATCCTCCGCCTGCTTCACGATGACATGTAAGCCGTGATCCTGACCAACGGTTCCACCACAGACCCAATTCACGTACGAACCAGGGTCAAACAAGGCTGTGTAATTGCACCATGCTCTTCTCGATCTTCCTTGCTGCAATGCTCCATCTCACCCTCAGTAAGCTCCCCACTGGAGTGGAGCTAATTTACAGAACAAACAGGAAACTGTTCAACCTCCATCGCCTCCAGTCCAGATCAAAGGTCGTCCCATCCTCTGTCATCGAAGTACAGTATGCAGACGACGCTTGCGTCTGCGCTCACTCGGAGGTTGAACTCCAAACCATCGTCAACACCTTCACCGAAGCGTACGAGAGCATGGGCCTTACACTAAACATCCGTAAGACAAAGGTCCTCTACCAACCTGCCCCCGCCACACAGTGCTGCCCCCCGATTATCAAAATCCACAACAAGGCCTTGGACAACGTGGACCACTTTCCAGACCTCGGGAGCTTACTGTCAACAAGGGCAGACGTCGACGACGAAGTCCAACACCGTCTTCAGTGTGCCAGTGCAGCCTTCGGTCCCGAGGAAGAGAGTGTTTGAAGACCAGGACCTCAAACCCGGCACTAAGCTCATGGTCTACAGAGCTGCCCTGCTGTATGCCTCAGAGATATGGACCATGTACAGCAGGCACCTCAAAGCACTGGAGAGGTACCACCAACGCTGCCTCCGCAGGATCCTACAAATCCATTGGCAGGATAGGTGCACCAACGTCAGTGTTCTTGCTCAGGCCAACATCCCCAGCATCGAAGCTTTGACCACGCTCAATCAGCTCTGATGGACGGGTCACATTGTCCGCATGCCTGATACGAGACTCCCAAAACAAGCGCTCTACTCGGAGCTCCGGCACGGCAAGAGAGCCCCAGGTGGGCAGAGGAAACGCTTCAAGGACACCCTCAAAGCCTCCTTGAAAAAGTGTAACATCCCCATCGCCACCTGGGAATCCCTGGCCCAAGACCGCACAAAGTGGAGGAGAAGCATCCGGGAAGGCGCCGAACACCTCGAGTCTCTTCGCCGGGAGCAAGCGGAAGCCAAGCGCAAACAGCGGAAGGAGCGCACGTCAACCCAAGCACCCCACCCACCCGCCCCTTCAACCACCGTCTGCCCCACCTGTGACAGAGGCTGTAGGTCCCGCATTGGACTCATTTTTAATGTGGAAGCAAGTCATCCTCAGTTCCGAGGGACTGCCTAAGAAGAAGAACACAGCAAATTGGTAGGAAGGGCATGTAACTCATTGTGTGTGTGTGTGCGATTGCATTGAAATGACAGCAAGTACTAACAAACACATTGAGATGTCACACTGACCTACTTTCACTTAACTGCCGCTTTGGTGGCATACATGTTCCCCTCTGTTACCTGTCTGACACCTCACAAACTGTCCTGTAGGCTGCCAATAATTCCAGACTTCACTTCGGATTGTCAAAAAAAAAGGTGTTTGTGAAGAAAACTCCTTTGCAAGTACATTCGCCGAATTCACACAGCAGAATGTGACAAATGTAGGAAACTGGAACAGTAGAAGCCCACCAAAGGCTCCCGTCCATTCCCAAAAGGCTCCAAGTTCTCTGAAGTTACTTAGAGTTATTAAACGTTTTCTCAGCTGCGCTGGTAGTCTTTTAGGCATCAGCCTTGGCTCAGTGGATAGCACTCTCGCCTGTGAGTCAGAAGGTTGTGGGTCCATAGGCCCACTCCAGAAACTTGAGCACAAAATCCAGGCTGACACTCCCAGTGCAGTGCTGAGGGAGTGCTGCACTGTCGGAGGTGCCGCCTTTCAGATGAAACTTTAAACTGAGGCCCTGTCTGCCCTCTCAGGTGGGTGTAAAAGATCCCATGGCACTACTTTGAAGAACAGCAGGGGAATTCTTCCCGGTGTCCCAGCCAATATTTGTCCCTCAACCAACGTCACTAAAACAGATTATCTGGTCGATATCACATTGCTGTTTGTGGGAGCTTGCTGTGCACAATTCGGCTGCTTGCTTTACAACAGTGACTACACTTCAAAAAGTTCTTAATCTGCTGTAAAGCGCTTTGAGATGCCCTGAGGTCGTGAAGGGCGCTGTATAAATGCAAGTCTTTCTCTATTTTTTTGCTTCAAGTGATAGTTGCGCTTTCAATGGCTCTTTGAACCCAGTATTCAAACTGCGAAAAGTCTGCTGTCCAGGAGCAATGCAGAAACACTTCAATACTTGGTGAAAAAAAAGACATCGCAAATTTGGCCTTTTCCTTGCCTCATGAAGAGAGCAGCGGCAGATTTAGGTTGCAGGCTGTAATTCTACACTCCCGGCATCATGAGAAGGCCCTGCATATATATTTATAATAATAATCACTGATGCTCAATGTTCCACTCCTGGCTGGTGCACTTTAAAAGAAAAAGACTTGCATTTATATAACGCCTTTCATGACCACCGGACGTCTCAAAGCGCATTACAGCCAATGAAGTACTATTTGAAGTGTGGTCACTGTTGTAATGTGGGAAACGCAGCAGCCAATTTGCGCACAGCAAGCTCCCACAAACAGCAATGTGATAATGTCCAGATAATCTGTTTTTGTTATGTTGGTTGAGGGAGAAATATTGGCCCCAGGACACCGGGGATAACTCCCCCTGCTCTTCTTCGAAATAGTGCCCGTGGGATCTTTGACAATCCACCTGAGAGAGCAGACGGGGCCTCGGTTTAACGTCTCATCCGAAGAACGGCACCTCCGACAGTGCAGCGCTCCCTCAGAACCGCACTGAGAGCGTTAGCCTAGATTTTGTGCTCAAGTCTCTGGAGTGGGACTATGAACCCACAACCTTCTAACTCCGAGGCGAGGGTGCTGCCCACTGAGCCACAGGTGATACTTCAAAAGTTTTAAAAGTTTTGAGAGTGCGGGTGGGATTTTTTTGTTTGTTTTTAAAACTCTTCTTCAGTTTATAAAGTGCCGAGGAGTTCCAACAGACTGGCTGAGAAGTTTTTAAACCTGGGTGGGTGCCACACGGGAGTTATACTACAGGCTTCACAGGAACGTCATCAGACAAAAATAATTGACACCCAGCCAGAGGCGGAGACATCAGGGCAGGCGACCAAACCAAACACTTGCTCAAAAGAGGTAGGTTTTAAGGAGCCTACATCTCACTGAAATGTATAAAATTCTGACAGGGCTAGACAGACTGGAGGCAGGGAGGATGTTTCCCCTGGCTGGGGGGGGGTCGAGAACGAGGGGTCACAGTCTCAGGATAAGGGGTAGGACATTTAGGAGTGAGATGAGGAGAAATGTCTTCACTCAGAGGGTGGTGAACCTGTGGAATTCTCTACCACAGAAGGCTGTGGAGGCCAAGTCAGTGAATATATTTAAGAAGGAGATAGATAGATTTCTTGACACAAAAGGCATCAAGGGGTATGGGGAGAGAACGGGAATATGGTATTGAGATAGAGGACCAGCAATGATTGTACTGAATGGCGGAGCAGGCTCGAAGGGCCGAATGGCCGACTCCTGCTCCTATTTTTCTCTGTTTCTTTCTCTGTTTGTATGAGCGTCTGAAAGGAGGAGAAGCGGAAAGGTTTGGGGAGGGAAATCCACAGGAAGGGAACTCAGCACACAAGGATAAAACCTGGGAGCTACGTGACTGACGACCGTAATCTGTGGTGTATCTATTCACGGAGCCTTTGGTGGTGGGGAGGGGGGCCTTGAGCAGAGGTTCTATTAGAAAATTAAAGTGCACGGCCAATCCCACACCGTGGGAAAAGATTTGATAATTTCAAAGAAAAAGTGCCGTTCCAACGCAAACGAATAGCTTTCCCTTTCAAACAGGACCAGTTGCACAATGAAGAAATCCGCACAGCATTTGTATACAGATGAAGAACCTTGGCCTGAATCTACACACACATCCCTTTCCCCACCCCCAACCCCAGGCCTTTTTTCCCGTCCTGCAAAGGCTTCATAGAATCGTCCAGCACAGAAGGAGGCCATTCGGCCCATTGTGCCTGTGCCGGCTCTTTGAAAGAGCTGTCTCGTTAGTCCCACTCCCTCCCGCTGCTCTTTCCCCATAGCCCTGCAATTTTCTCTTTTCAAGTATATATCCAATTCCGTTTTGAAAGCTACTATTGAATCTGCTTCCACCGCCCCTTTTCAGGCAGCGCATTCCAGAGCGTAACAACTCGTCGCGTAAAAAAATAAATCTCCTCATCATCACCCCTCTGGGTCTTTAGCCAATTATCTTGGATAATTGGTATAAGATTGACATGTCTTATTCTGCTGTTCCCATCAGTGGCGAATGAACAAAAACGGCTTGCAAGCACTTTTTTGTATAAAGACTGAGGCTGCTTTAAGGTTGGCTGAGTCAACAGAGAGGCAGCTAGCTGTCTTCTGCCCCTAGCCTGTAAAATATCTGATCTGTGTAGTATCAACACTGTGCGTGTAATGTGGTAAAATAAAACTTGGTTGGACCACACCTGGAGTACTCCGCACAGCTCTGCTCCCCATATTACAAAAAGAATAGAGAGGAACTGCAGAAGATGCACAACAAGATTTACAAGGATGATACCAGAACTGAGGTTAGACCTATCAGGAAAGACTGAACAGGCTCTTTTCTCTTGAAAAGAGAAGGCTGAGGGGTGACCTGATACAGGTCTTTAAGATTATGAAGGGGTTAGACGTAGAGAAGATGTTTCCACTTGTGGGGGAAGGCCAGAACTAGGGGCCATCAATATAAGGTAGCCACTAATAAATCCAATGAGGAATTCAGGAGAAACGTCTTTACCCAGAGAGTGGTGAGAATGTGAAATTTACAAGGGGTAGTTGAGGCAAATAGCATCAATGCCTTTAAGGAGAAGCTAGATGAGTACATGAGGGAGAAAGGAATAGAAGGATATGCTGATAGGGTGAGATGAAGTAGGGGTGGGAGGAGGCTCGTGTGGAGCATAAACTCCAGCACGGAGCAGTTGGGCCGAATGGCCTGTTTCCGTGCTGTAAATTCTATGCAATATTCCATTGCTCAGGACTGATACACTTGACCTTGATGGGCCCAGAAATTCTTCAATACGTCTTTTAATTTTAGAAAATCGCAATTATGAAATTTGAATTGGAACCTGAGCTCAGCTATTGTAGTTGCTGGAAAGATTCTTTCAAAAAATCAGCTGCAGGTAGGCCAAGAAGCGATGACATATTAAAACTAATGACAGGGTTCGGCTCTGTGTTATTCTAATCTACAGAATGTGCCATTCAATTCAAAGTGACATCTTATTCACCCACCTAATGGTTCATTCTTTGAACATTGTACAAAAAAAACAAAAGTCAAAGACTCTATTCTATTCAAAATGCAATAGGGTTTATTTAGAAAAACCTGTCGCATATTCTGAGCACAAAGGACGATTAGATTTGAGTGACTCGGAAAGTTACAGGAACAGAAGATCTTAATATTCATGACTTAAGAACAAAAGTGTTGCTGTCGCTTTTTCATGACTCAGGCACATGATTAACAATCTCTTTTTTTTTGGAGTAGGGGGACTTGTGTGGGGAGGGAGGGTAACCAGGGTGTTTGACCAGTTTGGACACCATCTGTGGGTGTCTTCACAACTACCTACTCAGACATCCGCTCAGGTAGAGCTGCTGTTTGCTGTGCGTGGAACGCATGCTCACTACTCGAAGGGGACACGCTCACCTGCCCGGAGACTTGGCAACAGCCAAGGCCGAAAGACCCACAACCGTGTGCCGGGGTACGGCTTGGGAGCTTAACCAGCAAGAAAAACAAAGACTTGCATTTATATAGCGCCTTTTCAACGCCTCTGAATGTAACTGGTAGAATAGATAAGGGAGAACCAGTGGATGTGGTGTATTTGGACTTTCAGAAGACTTTCGATAAGGTCCCGCATAAGAGATTAGCATGTAAAGTTAAAGCACATGGGATTGGGGGTAAGGTACGGACTTGGATAGAGAACTGGTTGGCTGACAGGAAGCAAAGAATTGGAATAAACGGGTCTTTTTCCGAGTGGCAGGCAGTGACTAGTGGGGTACCGCAGGGATCAGTGCTAAGACCCCAGCTATTCACAATATATATTAATGATCTAGATGAGGGAACTAGATGTTTGCAGGCGACATAAAGCTGGGTGGGTGTGTGTGCTGTGAAACCGATGTGATGCCGAGAAACTCCAATATGATTTGGACAGGTTGGGTGATTGGGCAGATGCATGGCAGATGCAGTATAATGTGGATAAATGCAAGGTTATCCACTTTGGTGGCAAAAACAGGAAGGCAGATTATTATCTGAATGGCAATAGATTGGGAGAAGGGGAAGTGCAACGAGACCTGGGTGTCCTTGTGCACCAGTCGCTGAAGGTAAGCATGCAGGTGCAGCAGGCGGTTAAGAAGGCAAATAGTATGTTGGCCTTCATAGCGAGAGGATTCGAGTACAGGAGCAAGGATGTCTTGCTGCAGTTGTACAGGGCCTTGGTGAGACCACACCTTGAGTATTGTGTGCAGTTTTGGTCGCCTTATCTGAGGAAGGATGTTCATGCCATGGAGGGAGTGCAGCGAAGATTCACCAGACTGATACCTGGGATGGCAGAAATGACGTATGAGGAGAGATTGGGTCGATTGGGCTTATATTCGCTGGAGTTTAGAAGAATGAGAGGGGATCTCATTGAAACTTATAAAATTCTAACAGGACTAGACAGACTAGATGCAGGAAGGATGTTCCCGATGGCGGGGGAGTCCAGAACCAGGGGTCACAGTCTAAAGATAAGGGGTAAGCTATTTAGGACAGAGATGAGGAGGAATTTCTTCACCCAGAGAGTGGTGAACCGGTGGAATTCTCTACCACAAAAGGCAGTTGAGGCCAATTCATTAAATATATTCAAGAAGGAGTTCGATATATTTCTTAAGGCTAAAGGGATCAAGAGATATGGGGAGAAAGCAGGGACAGGGTACTGAATTTGGATGATAAGCCATGATCTCATTAAATGGCGGAGCAGGCTCGAGGGGCCGAATGGCCTACTCCTGCTCCTATCTTCTATGTCCCAAAGTGCTTTCCAGCTAATTAAGTTTTTTTTTCTCGAGGGTAGTCCTGTTTGTAATGTAAGCAAATGCGGCAACCAATGTTGCGCACAGCACGATCCCACAAACAGCAATGAGACAATGACCAAGTAATCTGTTTTTTTTAAGCGATATTTGTTGAGGGATGTTGGTTTTACATTCACCTGAGAGGGAACAGAGGAATAGGACATTTAGCCCCTCAAGCTTGTTCCGCCATTCATGGCTGATCTGCGACCTACCTCCATCTACCCGCCTTTGCCCCATATCCCTTAATACCTTTGGTTAACAAAAAGCTATCAATCTCAGATTTAAAATGAACAACTGACCCAGCATCAATGGTGCGGGGGGGAGGGCTGGTGGCGGGGTGTGGAGTCCAATTGCACTGTGGGAGCCCTACTTAAATATGTTAACGGCGGGACTCTCGGACGCTGCGATATCTGCCGCCATAAAAACAGGAACGGGCGCATGCACGGCGGGTTAGGGTCACGTTTCACGCATTTGACAGTTTAACTCTGACCCTCTCCCGCCCATCATTGGGGGGCGGGGAAGATGAGGAGGGGAAGGGTTAATATCAAGGCCTTTGTATTTGATGCTAATCAAGTTGTATTTGGCCAGAATAACAGGTATCTGGGTAGACGGCCAATGTGCCAACAACAGCCAATCAATGCCTATCAATCTCCACTGTGTGTTTGGTCATGGTTGATGGACATCTTGGCTCCCAGGAGCTTTTGGTTTGGAATATATACTGGAGATTTTTCTCAATATACTTCGTTCGGTTTGCCTATGAAGTTGAACTTGTCATGCATGACATTGTGTTGGGAAGCCTATGAAAGACTATCACCCAAAAGTCTCGCAGGTCACTGAACTATGTAGGAAATATACTCTAGCTTTTACTTTGGGAACTCACTTGTGTCTTACTGCTTCTGCGTATCGTTCTGCTTGTAATAAATCCACTCAGTTTAACTGATACTTGTTGGCAGGCCTGACAGGTGAGTGCTTATTACCTTTCAGGAAAGATAGAAGATTGTGGTGATGCACAAGACAAAGACGGTGGGAGATGGCCCGAATTGTAACAGGCTCTTTCACTCCTGCATGGAAGCTGGGACATTAGAACATTGCCTCTTAACCCCATCCCATAGCCTTTTCTTTGCTGTCGAGCCAGGAAGGGAGAGGGAACAGTCCTCGATCCCAACTCAGTCAACACCCCATAGCAGGGTAGGCTGTGAATGTGGAGGCCCCATCTATGTAGGCCCAAAGATGAAGGTGGGGGGATGGTTGGTGGGGAGTGGTTGGTGGGGGGAGGGGTGGGGGAGCGGTGACCATATTATAAAGTAATAATAATACACTGGAGAACAATTGTTAAAAAAAAAATCGTAGGAAAGGTTATCTCAAAAATCTCACACACACGCATGTCTGCAAGCACGGCACAGACACGCGCACATGCATGCACTACACACATGCACACACGTGCGCACAGGCACACACGCATGGACTGCACACACGCACAATAGACACACACACACGCACAAACACATACGCACATGCAATATACACGCACACACATTCATGCACACATACACACAAAAGCACACGCACACACACGACAGTTGAATGTTGCACAGTGTTAAAGTAGTCTGCCAACCTTTCCTCTCTTGGTGCTTAAGACTCAGCGATTTAATCACTTTCAGCATCAATTACTCCTATTTCAGTTTCCCTCGTTCTCCAATACCTCCCCATAGGAAGGGCTCGACTACACCTGTCAATAAGAGTTTTGCATGGTTGCCCACGGACATTTGGCGATCCCACTCGGGCCTACCACAAAATTATCTTTAATGATTTATTTCCTTTTTTGTCCTTGAATTAGCATGTACTTAAATGCAGATAGGTAATTGAAATTGTGAAACAAATCTATGGGGAGTCCATCGGTGGCTAACAGATGGATGGTTGAAAAATATACTGAGCGCTGTAGAATAAAATGTGAACTTCTGTTCAGTGGGGCGAGACGTATTCTAAAGATATTATCAACAAAATGTTGAAAGAATGTTGTCTCCTTTTCTTTCTCCGCTGATGTTATCCATTCTCCGTTCCTGAATGGAAACGATGCTGCAAGAGCTGGTCAACCAGAGTGGTCATTCAGCTCAGACTATGGGCTAGAAATTGGTCTAGGAAGCAGTAGGCCTGAGGCTGGCCCGAATTTAGGCCGCAGGCCTCGTCTTAAAATCGCGGGGAACCGAGGTGGTGGGGAAGGGGCCTGTCGCAGCTCGCCGGTTGCCGTGGGAACCAAATTAGGCCAGCAGCAGCAGCAGCAGCCACTGGGTAAGCCCTGGGAGGGGTGGAAGGGAGGAGAACAGCATTGGGGACTAGCACAGATCAGCGGCGACCCACCATAGGCCTGTGGAGCCAGCAAGACCATTCCTGCTTCCCCCCTGGACCCACATAAAGGAAGGTTTAAAATATACTTACCTTTTTTTTGATGGCAGCCCCCAGCGGGCCCTTGCGGAACCAACAGAATGACCTGTTGCGCTCAGCGGTGACAAGGTCCTTCAGCAGGCGTCAGGCTCCTCATTAGCATATTCAAGGGGCGTGTTTCAGGCAGCCGCCATGGACGCCTGGAAAGCCGCCTTGGACAATATGGCAGCTGCCCGTAACGCAGGCAGGCGCAGATCAGGTGCGGGACGTTGCGCCCCCGTGATTGATCTTTTCCCCCGACAGCCCGGAAACCAAGTGCAACGAGGACCATTTTCTCCCCCTGCGTGTGAGATTCCTGGACTATCTCAGCTCCGCACCCAGGGAGACTGAACCTGAGATTTTCCTGCTCTATCTCAGCTCCGCACCCAGGGAGACTGAACCTGAGATTTTCCTGCTCTATCTCAGCTCCGCACCCAGGGAGACTGAACCTGAGATTTTCCTGGACTATCTCAGCTCCGCACCCAGGGAGACTGAACCTGAGATTTTCCTGGACTATCTCAGCTCCGCACCCAGGGAGACTGAACCTGAGATTTTCCTGGACTATCTCAGCTCCACACCCAGGGACTGAACCTGAGATTTTCCTGGACTATCTCAGCTCTGCACCCAGGGACTGAACCTGAGATTTTCCTGGACTATCTCAGCTCTGCACCCATGGATTGAACCTGAGATTTTCCTGCTCTATCTCAGCTCCACACCCAGAGAGACTGAACCTGAGAATTTCCTGGACTATCTCAGCTCCGCACCCAGGGATTGAACCTGAGATTTTCCTGCTCTATCTCAGCTCCACACCCAGGGACTGAACCTGAGATTTTCCTGCTCTAGCTCAGCTCCGCACCCAGGGAGACTGAACCTGAGATTTTCCTGGACTATCTCAGCTCCGCACCCAGAGAGATTGAACCTGAGATTTTCCTGGACTATCTCAGCTCCGCACCCAGGGAGACTGAACCTGAGATTTTCCTGGACTATCTCAGCTCCGCACCCAGAGAGATTGAACCTGAGATTTTCCTGGACTATCTCAGCTCCGCACCCAGAGAGATTGAACCTGAGATTTTCCTGGACTATCTCAGCTCCGCACCCAGGGATTGAACCTGAGATTTTCCTGCTCCATCTCAGCTCCGCACCCAGGGACTGAACCTGAGATTTTCCTGCTCTATCTCAGCTCCGCACCCAGGGACTGAACCTGAGATTTTCCTGTTCTATCTCAGCTCCGCACCCAGAGAGATTGAACCTGAGATTTTCCTGGACTATCTCAGCTCCGCACCCAGGGATTGAACCTGAGATTTTCCTGCTCCATCTCAGCTCCGCACCCAGGGACTGAACCTGAGATTTTCCTGCTCTATCTCAGCTCCGCACCCAGGGACTGAACCTGAGATTTTCCTGTTCTATCTCAGCTCCGCACCCAGAGAGACTGAACCTGAGATTTTCCTGTTCTATCTCAGCTCCGCACGCAGGGAGACTGAACCTGAGATTTTCCCGTTCTATCTCAGCTCCGCACGCAGGGAGACTGAACCTGAGATTTTCTCAGTCTGTGCAGCTGAGGACCACAATGGTTGGTGCATTTATCCACTTGAGCCATCAGGTGCGGGTGGGGCCAGTCCAGGCGGCAAGAACGAGGCGCTTGGCTGCCTTTGCTTCAGAATAAAGAGACAGTTAACTCACATCTGCTTCATTGAGAAGCCAATGTGAAAATCGTCTTGCTTCTGTGTAGGAGGCAATTGTGAGGAAGAAAGGAGGTCATCGTCATGTGAATTCAGCCGAGTTGTGTGAGCTAATTAGCGACACTCTGGAGATGAAATGATCCTATCTGAAGGGGGATGACAGCCTGAGGTGCAATTTTTAACATGATGTAAGGCGATTTCTTGAAGGCAGTCAAACTGAAATGATTTTTAACTGCGCGGCATTCAAAGCTGAGATTCCATCCCCGCATTGTCATTTCCGACCTTAATAAAAACCCAACCATCTAGAGGAAGGTGTAAGGCTCTCCCGCAGTCCCTTTGTAGCTGTCCTCGACACAATGGAATACAAATTTTCAGGGTTTTATATACTGTGGCGTTTAGACAACGTGCTGCTATTCTCATTCAATTAAATAAACACATAATTCTAACACGCACTTAAAAGAATTGAGGCATGATTTTATTGGCTACATTCAAGAGGCCTGTAGATTCAGGAAACATTAATCGATGCCCTGTTCGTGCCTCTGTAATGATCTCCCACACACTCTTTTGAAATAGGCATTAAAAACATGTTGCATTAGTACTCTTTGAGGCCCACATTTAAATTGATATTCCTGGCTATTAAATTATAGACTCATAGAAAGTTACAGCACGGAAGGAGGCCATTTCGGCCCATTGTGTCCGCGCCGGTCAACAAAGAGCTCTCCAGCCTAATCCCACTTCCCAGCTCTTGGTCTGTAGCCCTGCAGGTTACAGCATCCCAAGGGCACATCCAAGTACTTTTTAAATGTGGTTAGGGTTCCTGCCTCTACCACCCTTTCAGGCAGTGAGTTCCAGACCCCCACAACCCTCTGGGTGAAGAAATTTCCCCTCAAATCCCCTCTAAACCTTCCACCAATTACTTTAAATCTATGCCCCCTGGTTTTTGACCCCTCTGCCAGGGGAAATAGGTCCTTTCTATCCACTTTATCTATGCCCCTCATAATTGTATACACCTCAATAAGGTCTCCCCTCAGCCTCCTCTGTTCCAAGGAAAACAGACCCAGCCTATCCAGTCTTTCCTCATAGCTAAGATTCACTACTCCCGGCAACATCCTTGTAGATCTCCTCTGTACCCTCTCTAGTGCAATCACATCTTTCCTGTAATGTGGTGACCAGAACTGCACGCAGTACTCTAGCTGAGGCCTAACTAGTGTTTTATACAGTTGAAGCATAACCTCCCTGCTCTTGTATTCTATGCCACGGCTAATAAAGGCAAGCATTCCGTATGCCTTCTTAACCACCATTACTTGGCCTGCTACCTTCAGGGATCTGTGGACATGCACTCCAAGGTCCCTTTGTTCCTCTACACTACTCAGTATCCTACCATTTAATGTGTATTCCCTTTCCTTGTTAGCCCTCCCCAAATGCATTACCTCACACTTCGCCGGATTGAATTCCATTTGCCACTGTTCTGCCCACCTGACCAATTTATTGATATCTTCCTGCGGTCTACAGCTTCCTTCTTCAGTATCAACCACACAGCCAATTTTAGTATCATCTGCAAACTTCTTAATCATACCCCCTATATTCAAGTCTAGATCATTGATATATACCACAAAAAGCAAGGGACCTAGTACTGAGCCCTGCGGAACTCCACTGGAAACAGCCTTCCAGTCACAAAACACCCATCAACCATTACCCTCTGCTTCCTGTCTCCGAGCTAGTTTTGAATCCAACTTGACACTTTGCCCTGGATTCCATGGGCTTTTAACTTCGTGACCAGTCTGCCATGTGGAACCTTATCAAAGGCCTTGCTAAAGTCCATATACACTACATCAAATGCACTACCCTCATCTACCCTCCTTGTTACCGCCTCAAAAAATTCAATCAAGACCTTCCCTTAACAAATCCGTGCTGACTATCCTTGATTAATCTGTGTCTTTCTAAATGAAGATTAATCCTGTCCATCAGAATTCTTTCCAATAATTTTCCCAGCACCGAGGTTAGGCTGACTGGCCTGTAATTGTATTTGAAAAATGTTAAATAGGGTTGATTTTTTTTTTTGAGGGTGTGCTCAGAAACACATTGCCATGCTTTAGAGTCTCCAAGCCGTAATATAGATTGTGTGGGAATCACGGACGGTAAATTTGACACTACAGCGCCTTTCACAACCTCAGGATGTCCCAAAGCGCTTTACAGCCAATGAAGTACTTTTTGAAGTGTCGTCACTGTTGTAACTGTGGCAGCCAATTTGCGCACAGCAAGCTCCCACAAACAGTTCATCGATTTCAGTGACGTTGGTTTTCCAGATCAATATTGGCCAGGAGACTAGGGGGATCGCCGCTGCTCTTCTTCGAAATAGTGCCACAGGACCACCTGAGAGAGCAGACGGGGCCTCAGTTTAACGTCTCACCTGAAAGACGGCCCCTCTGACTCCAGTTCTCTCTCAATGCACCACGGAAGCTCGTCAGGTCTCTGTGGAGTGGGGGCTTGAACCCACGACCTTCTGACTCGGAGCTATGAGTGCTACCCACCGAGCCACGAGGCTCACCTTCTGCGTGGCCTTAGTCATAGTCATAGAGTTATAGAGTTATACAGCACAGAAAGAGGCCCTTCGGCCCATCGTGTCTGTGCCGGCCAACAAGCCCTATCTATTCTAATCCCATTTTCCAGCACTTGGTCCGTAGCCTTGTATGCTATGGCGTTTCAAATGCTCATCCAAATGCTTCTTGAATGTTGTGAGGGTTCCTGCCTCTACCACCCTTTCAGGCAGTGAGTTCCAGATTCCAACCACCCTCTGGGTGAAAAAGTTTTCCCTCAAATCTCCTCTAAACCTCCTGCCCCTTATTTTGAAACTATGCCCCCTGGTTATTGACCCCCCTACTAAGGGGAAAAGTTCCTTTCTATCTACCCTATCTATACCCCTCATAATTTTGTACACCTTAGTCACTGGACCTCAGCCCAGCATGGGACCATAATTGGTCTCAGTTACCCCAGCCTGGGGCAAGGGAGAAGCAATCAGTCAGGGGTTCCTGCACACGGGAACTATCCATTGATTTATGCGGAATAGTGTGGCTGCTGGATGAGGAGAGGATATGATTCGGCTGTGAAGGCCTCCAGGGCGAATAGCCTGCCGACACTCATTACCTAGACTCATGCTTGATGAATGGCCATGTGATGAAATATTCCATTCATCACTGCCTGTGACTGTGGTCGGTTTCAGTGTCATTTCCCTTCCCCCAGTCCTCATTGTATTGTTTATTGGAATGTGCTGGAATGTGCTGTGTGTAGGGCTCCGCCCATATGGGCCCCTTTTGTAAGCTAGCTCAGTCTGGCCTCAGTCTCCAGAAGGAAGATATCTCTCTCTCTTACGTGTTACTTTCTAAGTTAATAATATTCCATTCATCACTGCCTGTGACTGTGGTCGGTTTCAGTGTCAGGCCACTTGGTGCAGACCGCAGAAGGAGAGGCCCAAGTATAAATAGATGCCTTCAGGAGAAGCACGGTTGGGGTTAGCGGGTGAAATTTAAGAGACATAAAAGAGAGTGTACTTTAAAACATGTCAGCGGGATCTTTCCATGTGTCTGCATGTGGGGCATCTTTCACTGAAGCTCTCATTTGGGAAAATTAGATTCGCTCAATAAAAGCACCACGAAAGCTGCAGGACAGATACAGCGAGACAGCGTTACTTTGTTCGTACCAGATGCTGACAGGATTCAGATCATAAATGGGAAAAAGGCGCAGGCCTAGACCTGCAGCAATTTAAAGCCATCATTGTGGTTCGTAACTGGCTTCCTCGCATGACGGCAATCAGGAGCGTTCAGGGTACTCTCTCACAAAGAGCACATTCTTATGAAAAACACTACTAACTTGAGAAAGTGTGTGACTGGGTCCCTTTAAGGCAGTGCAAAGAGAAGCACTCCATTCCAGCTAAAGACCCCTCTTCAGTGCTGAGCACACCCCACTTCAATTAAAAAAAAGCTGGTTTGAGGAGTTGAGCTGAATCGCCGCTCTGTCAATCTTGCATTTTGCTGCTGTCTTCGCCACTCTGCAGGGTGATGGGACCGTCAATCCGATCAAGGGCCTTTGAGCCTGTGACAGGGAGGTGTGTAGCTTCCAGTGGCTCAGGCGTTGCTATGGTTACCTCCAGCTGTACTCTATTTGAAAAAAAAACCACATGATGCGGTCTCCTGGGTGAATGCTGTGAACTTGATGATCATAGGGATTTCGGTTCCTGATCTTGCTGATGTGTTGTGTCAAGTCTTTGCCGATTTCCTCAGGGCTAGCACAGCAGCTGTTTCTCCAACTTGTCTCACTCCATTTGTCAAACCATCACAGAAAAGAAACCATCTCCTGGCCGCGGGACTGTGTTAGTCTGACGACAAAAAAAAAAGCGGCCTACTTTTTCTTTTGGCGTGGAGGAGGAGCAGCAGCAGCATGGAGAGGCCCACTGGTGTCCCGCTGTGTCAGATACCCCAAGGCACCGGGCCAAAGAGGGCGCGAGTTCATAGAAACATAGAAGATAGGAGCAGGAGCAGGCCATTCGGCCCCTCGAGCCTGCTCCGTCATTCAGTGAGATCATGGCTGATCATCCAAATTCAGTACCCGGTCCCTGCTTTCTCCCCATACCCCTTGATCCCTTTAGCCTTAAGAAATATATCCAACTCCTTCTTGAATATATTTAATGTATTGGCCTCTACTGCCTTCTGTGGTAGAGAATTCCACAGGTTCACCACTCTCTGGGTGAAGAAATTCCTCCTCATTTCTGTCCTAAATGGCTTACCCCTTATAAGAACATAAGAACTAGGAGCAGGAGTAGGCCATACGGCCCCTCGGGCCTGCTCCGCCATTCAATAGGATCATGGCTGATCCGAACCTAGGCTCACGTCCACTTCCCTGCCCACTCCCCGTAACCCCTAATTCCCTTATCAGCTAGGAAACTATCTCCGTTTTAAATTTATTTAATGTCGCAGCTTCCACAGCTCTCTGAGGTAGCAAATTCCATAGATTCACTACCCTCTGAGTGAAGAAGTTTCTCCTCAGCTCAGTTTTGAAAGGGCAGCCCCTTATTCTAAGATTATGCCCCCCTAGTTCTAGTCTCACCCATCAGTGGAAACATCCTCCCCGCATCCACCCGATCAAGCCCCCTCACAATCTTATATGTTTCGATAAGATTGCCTCTCATTCTTCTGAATTCCAATGAGTAGAGGTTATCCTTAGACTGTGACCCCTGGTTCTGGACTCCCCGACCATCGGGAACATCCTTCCTGCATCTAGTCTGTCCAGTCCTGTCAGAATTTTATAAGTTTCAATGAGATCCCCTCTCATTCTTCTAAACTCCAGCGAGTACAAGGTTGTGAGGGGGCAAGTTTAGGGCAGAGGGAAGTATATTCCTTTGCACATGGGTTGCTAAGGGTGGTTGAGCCCAGGACACCAGAGTCATTTGAAGAAACAGCTTGGAGGTTGTAACGGGGGGAGGGGGGGGGGGCGGGGAGGTTGACACGGTTGAGGTAAAATGGGCCGTAAGGGCCCTTTCTACATCCCTGTCCTACCTTGTGAATGCATCGGCATCCTACTGAGCCACAGAGCATTAAGATGGGAGGCGGCACGGCACCGGCACGACGGGCCGAATGGCTCCCCCCGCCCTTCTGCGCTGTAAGATTCGAAGGCAAGCTACCGATCTCAGCGGTGTCATGGTGACCAGGCCCTGAGTAAAGGCCCAGTGCTTTCCAACAGAGCGCGAGGGAAAGCCGGGGGGGGAGGGGCCACATCCGAGCCACCTTCTCTCTCTCGCGCCCGCGCGCTTCTCCTGTCAAGTGAAGATCAGTGCAGCAGCGGCAGAGGCCTGGAAATGAAATCCAACCCCAAACACCTTCTCTATTGAAAATGCTAGAGAAGTTCCTCTAAGAGAGAAAAAAAAAATCAATCTTATCGACCTGATTTCTATCTTAACACTTTTCGGAATGGAATCAGCACGATAAGCATCTGGGCCTCATGTGTGTTTATTATTCGCACTGTGCTTTTCAAAAAAAAAAGTTCCCGATTTGATGCTGTGTGGTTGATACTGAAGAAGGAAGCTGTAGACTGCAGGAAGATATCAATAAATTGGTCAGGTGGGCAGAACAGTGACAAATGGAATTCAATCCGGAGAAGTGTGAGGTAATGCATTTGGGGAGGGCTAACAAGGAAAGGGAATACACATTAAATGGTAGGACACTGAGTGGTGTAGAGGAACGAAGGGACCTTGGTGTGCATGTCCACAGATCCCTGAAGGTAGCAGGCCAGGTAGATAAGGTGGTTAAGAAGGCATACGGATTGCTCGCCTTCATTAGCCGTGGCATAGAATACAAGAGCAGGGGGGTTATGCTTCAACTGTATAAAACACTAGTTAGGCCTCAGCTAGAGTACTGCATGCAGTTCTGGTCACCACATTACAAGAAAGATGTAATTGCACTAGAGAGGGTACAGAGGAGATTTACAAGGATGTTGCCGGGAGTAGAGAATCTTAGCTATGAGGAAAGACTGGATAGGCTGGGTCTGTTTTCCTTGGAACAGAGGAGGCTGAGGGGAGACCTTACTGAGGTGTATAAAATTATGAGGGGCCTAGATAAAGTGGATAGAAAGGACCTATTTCCCTTAGCAGAGGGGTCAAAAACCAGGGGGCACAGATTTAAAGTAATTGCTGGAAGATTTAGAGGAGATTTGAGGGGAAATTTCTTCACCCAGAGGGTTGTGGGGGTCTGGAACTCACTGCCTGAAAGGGTGGGAGAGGCAGGAACCCTAACCACATTTAAAATGTACTTGGATGTGCACTTGGGATGCTCTAACCTGCAGGGCTACGGACCAAGAGCTGGGAAGTGGGATTAGGCGGGATAGCTCTTTGTTGGCCGGCGCGGACACGATGGGCCGAAATGGCCTCCTTCCGTGCTGTAACTTTCTATGATTATATAGAATTGCCAGATCCTGTTTCTGAAAAATTCTTTGGAATTCCACACCCGAGGGTTGTGGATGCTCAGTCGTTGAGTATATTCAAGATGGAGATCGATAGATATTTGGATGCTAAGGAAATCAAGGGATAAGGTGAGAGTGTGGGAAAGTGGGAGATGAGGTTGAAGATCAGCCGTGATCTTATTGAATGGCGGAGCGGGCTCGAGGGGCTGTATGGCCTCCTCCTGCTCCTATTTCTTATGTTCTTATGTTCCCCTTAAATGCATCGATGCTATCCACCTCAACTACTCCATGTGGTGGCGAGTTCCACATTCTAACCACTCTTTGGCCAAAGGGGTTTCTCCTGAATTCCCTATTGGATTTATTAGTTTATTTATACATGTCCAGGTAATATACTCAAAAACTTATGTTTATGTTTTTGGCATGAGAGGAAGCCTCAGGTATATGGCTTGCTACAATTCTGTTTCGCATTGCTGGGATCTTCTCAACACTGATAACTTTTAATATTCAGTAATGAAGGCTCCTCAAAAGTTTGGAAAGTACTTCAGAATTAATTAAAACTGACCCTTGGTTTATTTAGTTCATTTCTGTAGGTTTGTGAGATCCCGGTAATGAACAGATAAAGAGAGACATCAGCTTGGGATTTGCGTCACGTTGTCAACATGCTGCAGGCACCCCCCGAGGCCGTCCGAGACAATGCCTGTGATTCAAACCAGCCTATTTTAAATAAAGCTCTTCAAAAGTCAATAATTGGAAGGCACACCAGATCTGTTCAAGTTTTCAGCGGTAATCGACAGGCGCTCGAGAGCTATGTTACCTAGCGCAACGTTTCTGGCCGACAGAGCGTGAAGAATATGGACAACCTACAGCTAAAAAATAAAATTCTCTCCGAGTGGCTCTGTGGGAAAAGGCGACAAGTAACTGAGCAAGTCAAGATGGTCCCCACACTTGATTCCTGGGATTCCTGGGATGAGTCAGCCAACCTCAGCGGGGTTGCAGTTGAGGGGTTGCAACGATTGCCTCGGTGACCCTGGACTTGGGAGAGGACAATCAGCCAGTGTTCCCATTCCTGGACAATCAGCCAGTGTTCCCATTCCTGACCACTGTCCAATGGCTACTGTCGGGAGTTGGTGTGAAGAGAGGATCGGGCTTGGAAATGTGGTGTTCCTCCACCGTCGAATAACCTCCCGCACTTGCTGCCCAAGTTGACACCTGATGAAAGAACTCTTGGGCAAAGTTCCAGAGATGCCCATGGAACCATTCCTCTTCTTCTGAAGGCTCAACTTGATGCCCAGGGGGCTAGGGGGGTGGGGGAGGAGGGGAAAGGGAGGGTAAAACTATCATTGTGGATCGGCCGTCTGTTATAGAAACCATTTCATTTCCATTAAAATGTGCAGTTTGAATATTGGGTGTCCGATCCACAATTGACAATTTTACGTCCGGGCGGACAAGTTGAAAATCTACTCCATCGCCTTTGACGTAAGAAAACTACTAGGCACTTGGTCTGAGTATTAAACAAGGCTTTAATCAACTGTTTTTCAACATGGCAATCTAGTTGTGTCCTTCACTAGTTCCTGTTAAAGAATGTCCTGAGCAAGCTGGGCCCATGCCTGAGTATTTATACCCTCCCTGGACAGCGCCACCAGCAGGCCGCCCAGTATTACTTCATAAGTCATTTCCACATGAATGACAAGGTTCATGTCAGCCTTAATCTGTTCTCGGGATGTGGGGACAACGCTAGCAAGGTCCATTTATTGCCCGTCCCTCATTGACCTGAGAAGGTGGAAGTATGTCACCCTCATCAATAACGATCATTTGTACAAGTGGCTTGCCAGGTCGCTTCAGACTTCATTGAGAGTAAGTCAAGTAGTCTGGACTAGAATCACACGTAGGCCAAAGTAGATTCCCTTCCCTAAAGAACATTGGACACCCACAACCATTCCTTATCTGATGTGAGTCCACAAATGACCAGATTTATTGAATTTACTTCACCATTTGCCATGATGGGATTTGAACTCACGACCGTTTGGGCGGTAGTCTATTATCATAACCATTGCCACCACACTACTGTACCTAACTCAGTGCTGGTGTCTGGTTCTTGCAGCTCCAGCACCTTTAACACACCTCACTCAAGTGTCTATTCATCACGTGTGAATTTTGACAGCGAACTCCAGCGGGCCACTTGATCGTGGAGTGAGTTCAAGCCCCACAACCCACCCCCACCTGGGGCTTGAGTAACATAATCTAGGCTGACACTCTGATGCAGTGCTGTGGGGATGCATCTTTGTTACAGCAACCATCCTTTGGGCAAAGCAGTAATCCAGAGGTCCCATTCGCTCACTCCAGTGCTTCGTGTCGAAGTTCGGAATCCCAGGGGTGCTATTTGAAGAGTAGGGAGTTCTCCAGGTATCCTGACCAACATTCCTCCCTCAACAGGTTAGCTACTCATTTAGCTCATTGCTGTTTGTTAGATCTTGCTGTCTGCAAAATGACTGATGCATTTGGCTGCGTAACAACTGCCACCACACTGCAGCATCAGTCTCGGAATCAGAAGGTTGTGGGTTCAAGTCCCACTTCAGAGACTTGAACACAAAAATGTAGCCTGACGCTCCAGTGCAGTGCTGAGGGAGTGCTGCACTGTCGGGAGTGCCGTCTTTCGGATGAGACGTTAAAAACCGAGGCCCCGTCTGCTCTCTCAGGTGGACGTAAAAGATCCCATGGCACTATTTCGAAGAAGAGCAGGGGAGTAATCTCTGGTGTCCTGGCCAATATTTATCCCTCAATCAACATCGCTAAATCAGATTATCTGGTCATTATCACATTGCTGTTTGTGGGAGCTTGCTGTGCGCAAATTGGCTGCTGCATTTCCCACATTACAACAGTGACTGCACTTCAAAAGTACTTCATTGGCTGTAAAACGCTTTGGAACTTCTGGTGGTCGTGAAAGGCGCTATAGAAATGCAAGTCTTTTTTTAATAGTGTGTGATGTAAGAAAACTACTAGGCACTTGGTCTAAGCATTAAAGAAAGCTTTAATCAACTGTTTTACAACATGGAGGTCTAGTTGTGTCCTTTACTAGTTCCTGTTAAAGAATGTCCTGAGCAAGCTGGGCCCATGCCTGAGTATTTATACTCTCCCTGGACAGCACCACCAGCAGGCCGCCCAGTATTACTTCATAAGCCATTTCCACATGAATGACAAGATTCATATCAGTATGTATGATGCACGTTGAGACATTTCTAAGAGATGTGATCAATGCAAGTCTTTCCTTATGGGGGTCATCACAGCAGACCTCAATTTTGCCCTTAGCCCACTGTCCACACAGCACCCCTCGAACCTGTGGCGGGTAAGCCTGCTCACAACCTATTACGCCGCTGTCCGAAGATCAATCAGGGGAAAAAGAAGCAACCTGCATCACCTGGCTGGTAACCTGTCCGCCATAGAAACATAGAAGATACGAGCAGAAGTAGGCCATTCGGCCCTTCGAGCCTGCTCCGCCATTCAATGAGATCATGGCTGATCATCCAAATTCAGTACCGTGTCCCTGCCTTCTCCCCATATCCCTTTAGCCTCAAGAAATATATCCAACTCTTTCTTGAATATATTGAATGAACTGGCCTCCACCGCCCTCTGTGGCAGAGAATTCCACAGGTTCACCACTCTCTGGGTGAAGAAATTCCTCCTCATTTCAGTCCTAAATGGCTTACCCCTTATCCTTAGACTATGACCCCTGGTTCTGGACTCCCCAGCCATCAGAAACATACTTTCTGCATCTAGTCTGTCCAGACCTGACAGAATTTTATAGGTTTCGATGAGATCCCCTCTCAATCTTCTAAACTCCAGTGAGTATAAGCCCAATCGACCCAACCTCTCCTCATACGTCATTCCTGCCATCCCAGGTATCAGTCTGGTGAATCTTCGCTGCACTCCCTCCATGGCAAGAACATCCTTCTTCAGATAAGGCGACCAAAACTGCACACAATACTCAAGGTGTGGTCTCACCAATGCCCTGTACAGCTGCAGCAAGACATCCTTGTTCTTGTACTCGAACCCTCTTGCTACGAAGGCCAACATACCATTTGCCTTCTTAACCGCCTGCTGCACTTGCATGCTTACCTTCGATGTTGCTTCAATAACCATCGCCGCCACATGCGCTGCCGATACCAACACGGCACTCATGGCCAAGCATTACCAAAAGGTTTTTTTCTGTGTGGGTCTTAAGTTTCAGGTTCTTGCTCTATGTTTGAAAATACAAGTCCTGAATAAACCAGAGTGGGCATGTTTCGCTACAAATAAGCTGCAGCTCAGCAAACCTGTCAGATTTAATATTTTGCCATTGCTACAGGAGTATATTATTTCATAAGGTTTTATTTTTAAACTACAATACGTTAACTACAGTCTTAAAAAACAATTTTTGTCAGCTCGCCATACACCACAGCTTCTCTCCCTGTCACAGATTTTCTTAGCTCGATATTATAAATATTAGGGACTTGACCAGTTCTCAACAGTTTCCCCCCACCCACCCCACTCCCCCCACCACCTCAATATGGTAGATTTAAGGAGAAGCTAGGTAAGTACATGAGGGAGAAAGGAATAGAAGGATACGTTGAAAGGTGAGATGAAGTAGGGGGTGGGTGGAGGCTCGTGTGGAGCATAAACACTGGCCTGGACCCGCTGTGCCGAATGGCCTGTTTCTGTGCCGTACGTTCTACTTAATTCAATGTAAACACCAAACATAGGGGTAGAAATGTCATGCCTTTGTTAACTCTAGGCTTGACTATTCCAACGCACACCTGGCTGGCCTCCCACATTCCACCTTACATAAACTTGAGGTCGTCCAAAACTCGGCTGCCCGTGTCCTAACTCGTAACCAAGTCCCGTTCGCCCATCACCCCTGTGCTCGCTGACCTACATTGGCTCCCAGTTAAGCAGCGCCTCGATTTCAAAATTCTGCTCCTTGTTTTCAAATCCCTCCATGGCCTCGCCCTTTCCTATCTCTGTAATCTCCTTCAGCCCCACAACGCCCCCCCCCCCACCCGAGATATCTGTGCTCCTCTAATTCTGCCCTCTTGAGCATCCCTGATTATAATCGCTCAACCTTTTGTGGCCGTGCCTTCTGTTGCCGAGGCCCTAAGCTCTGGAATTCCCTGCTTAAACCTCTCCGCCTCTCTACCTCTCTTTCCTCCTTTAAGATGCTCCTTAAAACCTACCTCCTTCACCAAGCTTTTGGTCACCTGCCCTAATTTATCCTTATGTGGATCGGTGTCAAATTTTTTTTGTCTTAAAATACTCCTGTGCAGCGCCTTGGGATGTTTTACTACGTTAAAGGTGCTATATAAATACACGTTGTTGTTGCTGTTATGGAAATTTGTATTGGATGGTAGCGTTAAACAGATGCTACGGCATCCGACGCCTGCTTTGCACCCCAATTGATATTTCTATTGCAGTTAATGGAATAAATAAGGGCCGCAGAGTACAAGGCATGGTGATTCGATACTGCTCGTTTGACTCTACCACCAAACTTAAGAGCATAAGAACATAAGAATTAGGAGCAGGAGTAGGCCACACGGCCCCTCGAGCCTGTTCCGCCATTCAATATGACCATGGCTGGTCTTCTACCTCATCTCCACTTTCTCGCCCAATCCCCACATCTCTTGATACCCTTAGTGCCCAAGAATCTATCGATCTCAGCCTTGAATATACTCAACGACTGAGCATTCACAGCCCCCTGGGGTAGAGAATTCCAAAGATTCACAATCACTCTGAGTGAAGAAATTCCTCCTCATCTTAGTCTTAAATGGCTGACCCCTTATCCTGAGACTATGCTCCCTAGTTCCAGACTCTCCAGCCAGGGGAAACAACCTCTCAGCATCTACCCTCTCAATCCCCCTCAGAATCTTATGTTTCAATGAGATCACCTCTCATTCTTCTAAACTCCAGAGAGTACAGGCAAAACACGACTTTCTACACCATACCGTCCGAAATGCTCTTCTTCTTCCCTGCATCCTCACTGTGCTGAAAGCATGACTCAATACACCGCCTACTACTGCAACTCATTCTTTGCAGGACCTCAAGAGTGCGGAATTCTTTACCTCCCTCAGCCTTCCATCCCCTCCTACAATCTCCAGGGCCTTAAATCACCAGCTTGGCATCACCGAACCATCAATTGCTCATTTGTACCAATTCTTCTCCTACTGTTTCCAGACCCCAACCTTGCCCGCAGCACACCATCCCCGCGTGCTCACTCCAGCCTGCAGCGCGCAGCATACCCGTCGCTGACCAGACCAAACTCTGACGATCAAACAACATTATTATTTTTTTTTTTTGCTTGCTTTTTGGGCCGGAGCCCTTCAACGAGCTTTCTCAATGTATAGATGAAAATTCAATCAGATCCTACGTAATCCATAGAAACACTCTCAGGGGTACAAATTCATCTCGGGTGCTCGTACAAACCAGGTGGTATCACATTGATAAGAAAGAAAGAAAGACTTGCATTTATATAGCACCTTTCACGACCTCAGGATGTCCTGAAGCGCTTTACATCCAATGAAGTACTCTTGAAGTGTAGTCACTGTTGTAATGTAGGAAACGCGGCTGCTAATTTGCACACAGCAAGCTCCCACTTTGCACACAGCAAGCTCCCACAAACAGCAATGTGATAACGACCAGATCATCTGGTGTTGATTGAGGGGTTAATATTGGCCAGGTCACTGGCATTAACTCCCCTGCACTTCTTCGAAATAGTGGCCATGGGATCTTTTATGTCCACCTGATAAGCGCAGGCAGGGCCTCGGTTTAACGTTTCATCCAAAAGACGGCACCTCCGACAGTGCAGCACTCCCTCAGCACTGCACTGGGAGTGTCAGCCTAGATTTTGCGCTCAAGTCTCTGGAGTGGGACTCGAACCCACGACCTTCTGACTCAGAGGCGAGAGTGCCACCCACTGAGCCATGGCAGACACAGCTGCCAATTATACGCCCCCCCCCCAATAGTCAGACTTCAATAATGCTGATTATCTGACGGAGGGTGTTAACAGACGGGCGATGCAATACCCCATGTTTTGCGCTGCTGTCCTAGACACATTTCTCCTCCTCATGACTTTAGAACAATTTAATCTTCAGGCATCTAAGGCCAAAACTGAGTCCGTGTGGACATGCGCCATTTAATCCATCTGAACAAGTTGATGTCTACGCAAAGAGATGAACGTTGAATTGAGCCTTAACGTCTTTTGATTTCATTCAATTTTAGATTCCGTAAGATAGTTAGAAATTCATTTTTTGGGGGGAGACTACATTATAAAATTAATTATTTAAGGGAGAATTAAGTTAATATTTGAAGGTATTCAAGGGTAGGGAGAAGGAGCAGGGGGAATGAGATTAGTGCTGATAGCTCCAGTGGGGAAGATTGAACTGGCACAGACACAATGGACATTATCGCCTCCTTAATACCAACATTTCTTTTTTCTACACGTTTAAGTCTTGTGGCTAGTTCGCTACTGAAGTGCACATAGGAAGATAGGAGCAGGAGTAGGTCATTCGGCCCCTCGAGCCTGTTCCACCATTCAATGAGATCATTGGCTGATCTGTATCCTAACTCCATCCACCCGCCCATTGCTCCATATTCCTTCATACCCTTGGCTAGCAAAAATCTATCGAGCTCGGATTTAAAGTTATTAATTGAGCGAGCATCCACTGCTTTTTGTGGGCGAGAGTTCCCCACTTCCAGCACCCTTGACGGAGAGAAGTGTTTCCTGAATGGCCTGGCTCTTAGTTTAAGGTTATGGCCCCCTTGTCCTAGACAGCCCCCACCCCACCAGCGGAAAGCAGTTTATCTCTATCTACCCTATCAATTCCTTTAAAAATTCCTGAATTGAATCACCCCTTAACCTTCTATATTCCAGGGAATACAAACCTAGCTTTTGACTTTAAAAATAACCCCCAGCATTTTCATGGAAATGAATGACATGAAGATGTGGACGGTGTTTGAATGCACCGTTAAATCGCTTTGAGCACAATGCTGCTACATCAAAGCTGATCTTCCAAACAAAAAGACTTTCTCCTTTGCGCTCCTGTGAACATGCACAAAAATTCCGGGATAAGGTCCTACATTCTTGACCTGCAGTAGCACGTGCTGATGTAATTCTACACAAGTTGTCCTCTTTTACCAATATGAGCTGCTCGTTCACATGCTAGCAGTGTGAGTTATTGCTTAAATATCCCCTGGGTCAACTAGCAACATCTTCGTCTTGAACCCTGAAACAGAGGGGAGGGGGGGAAAATCTCTTCTGCAGGCTCCAGATCCCTCTTTCGGATGAGACGTTAAACCGAGGCCCCGTCTGCCCTCTCTCAGGTGGACGTAAAAGATCCCCACGGCGCTATTTCGAAGAAGAGCAGGGGGAGTTCTCCCCGGGCGTCCTGGGCCAATATTTATCCCTCAATCAACATCACTAAAAAAAAGCAGATTATCTGATTATGATCGTGTTGCTGTTTGTGGGAGCTTGCTGTGTACATATTGGCTGCTGCGTTTCCTACAGCAGTGACTGCACTTCAAAAAAAGGCACTTCATTGGCTGTAAAGCGCTTTGGGACTTCCTGAGGTCATGACAGGCGCTACATAAATGCAAGTCTTTCTTTCTTTCTATTTCTGAGGGGAAGATTCAGTTTGCGAAGACACACATTCCTAATGTGTCTGGGTAAGTTGAAGATTAGCACAAGAGGCAAACTTGATGCTTTTTTTATTTCATTGAATTTCCTTCCCTCCTCTCCACTAACTCACCTTGGGTTACGGTTCCACAGGGTGACATCCAGTAACTTGCCCAAGCGACTATTCATCAGACATCAACCTCGACAGTGATGCCAGCCAAAAGGGAGGACAACACTGACGAGAGTGGTGCGAATCTCACTTGCACTTTCTGTCAGGGCTCACTGGATAGTGATTGGAAGTGGGAACCAACAACAACAACAACAACTTGCGTTAATATAGCGCTATTAACGTAATAAAACCTCCCAAGGCGCTTCACAGGAGCGTTATCAGACAAAAATTGATACCAAGGTACATAAAGAGATCTTCGGATGGGTGACCAAAAGCTTGGCCAAAGAGGTAGGTTTTAAGGAGCGTCTTAAAGGAGGAGAGAGAGGTAGCGAGGGGGAGAGGTTTAGGCAGGGAATTCCAGAGCTTAGGGCCCAGGCAGCTGAAGGCACGGCCGCCAACGGTGGAGCGATTATAATCGGGGATATGCAAGAGGCCAGAATTGGAGGAGCGTAGAGATCTCGGAGGGTTGTAGGGCTGGAAGAGGGAACAGAGATCGGGAGTGGCGAGGCCGTTGAAGGATTTGAGCACAAGGATGCAAATTGTAAAATCGAGGCATTGCCGGAGAGGGAGCCAATGTCCATCAGCACACCATGGCGGTTTTAGCTCAAGGATGGTTGGCTAACTGCGGAGCCCACAGCTTCACCTCAGCTCAATCAGCACAGTCGAGGTATTGCATGGTCTGTGTGGCTCAGTTCCGTACTGGGAAGTGCAGTTTCCAACTGAGGAATGAAGAGTGGGGCCGGGGGGATGGGTGGGGGCGAGGGCGGTGGGGGGAAGCCCTCCACACCCTTCTTATTATTTCTTCGCTGACTGATCAGTGCTATATTAGCCAATCTCATACCAGAGCCATGGGTTCGCAAGGAGAAAGTCAGCCATGGTTCCCGCTCTTGTTTACAATGGAGTGCCCCTTGCTGGAGTACGCCTGTGCAGACATCAGCTGAGGACAGGACGGTCTTGCTTGTCATGTTCTCCACAGTCGAATAGCCTGATAGCACTCACTGTGAAGGCTCAGACATGGACAATGGTCCCCTGTGGAGTATAACGGGGAAAAGCTTATAATGGGATGTCTAGTTTGGCTCTCCACGCGAAGGCCTCCTGAGATGGCAAGTGGAGAAATGAGGTGCCTCCCCACAACAGATCTCAGTGGGGTGGTTAATGTGATGTGTTCGATGGTCTGGGTCTCGTGGCCACAGTCGCACTTCGGGTCGTCCCTCATCTTCCGCCAGTGGCCGCGTCGTCCACGTCCTGTGGGGATTGGGTTGAGCGCCGTCCACCGTCTTCGAGGGAGGTCGAAGCCAGGGACCTCTGCTGTTGGGTCAATGATGAGGTATTGGTTCTTTATGTTGCCCGCGTCCCGCGATGCCGCCCATGTGGAGGTGGTCTCACGGTACATGCTTAAATTTGATTAGGCTGACTGCACGCTCAAATTACACTGCAAGGCTGCTGCTGGTGGGTGAAACCAAAAACCACTTCACATCTGCTGTGCAGTTTGACTGACCTGTGAAACCTCATTACTAAGGATGTTCCTACAAGGCGGATGCTTTCACGTTCCACAGCACGCGCCCATAGAGGGTCATCGTTGGATGTTGGGTGTTATTTGGGACTCCTTGCTGTTTGAAGCCCGAAGTCGAGTAGGCTAACTTGCAGGGGGCCTCGTTAACATGCAGAAAACATACGCAAACAACTGCTGCAAGGAAATTCAATGTGACTTTCTGACTTTGACAAGCTGATTCGGCAAGACGTTAAAAATCTTAAGATGCTTACAATTTGACTGAAGCGTTAAGGATTTTTAACCATAAAAATGCAACATACTTTCAGCCACGGCACTGGCTGGGGCATAATAATCAGCCTCAGTGTTTCTGACAAAAAGGAAGACTTGCATTTATATTGCGCCTTTCACAACCTCAGGACATCCCAAAGCGCTTTACAGCCCATGAAGGACTTTTGAAGTGTGGTCACTGTTGTGATGTAGGAAACACGGCAACAACGGCAACTTGCATTTATATAGCGCCTTTTATATAGAAAGATGTCCCGAGGCGCTTCGCAGGAATGATAATCAAACAGAATTTGATACCGAGCCATATAAAGAGATATTTGCGCACAGCAAGCTCCCACAAACAGCAATATGATAATGACCAGATAATCTGTTTTTAGTGATGTTGGTTGAGGGATAAATGGTGGACAGGACACCGGGGGGAACTCCACTGCTCTTTTTCAAAATAGCGCTACGGCATCTTTTACGTCCACCTGAGAGAGCAGACGGGGCTTCGGTTTAACATCTCATCTGAAAGATGGCACCTCCGACAGTGCGGCACTCCCTCAGCACTGCACTGGGAGTGTCAGCCTAGCTTTTATGTGCTCAAGTCTCTGGAGTGGGGACTTGGACCCACAACCTTCTGACTCAGAGGTGAGAGAGAGTGCCACCCACTGAGCCACGGCTGACACAGCTCGATAAATGGGCCAGAGTTTTCTTTCTTGATCACTATCCAGTCAGCTGGGAAGTCCAAATGTGGATATCGGGTGAGGAAATGAGTAGGCTTGAATGTAACGTTCTCCACAGCTGGAATAACTCTCTGGCACGCATGGGATAGGCGGTCACATGAAACAAGGTCACTTGTGATATTTCCTAGAGGGACCATAACACAATATAAGTGCCTTCAACAACTCGCATTTATATAGCGCCTTTTACACAGTAAAATGTCCCGAGGCTCTTTACAGGAACGATTATCAAATAGAATTTGATGCCGAGCCATATATAGAGATATTAGGACAGGTGACCAAAAGCTCGGTCAAAGAGGTAAGTTTTAAGGAGAGTTTTAAAGGAGGAGAGAGAGGTGGAGAGGCGGAGAGGTTTAGGGAGGGAGGTAATTCCAGAGCATAGGGCCCAGGCAGCTGAAGGCACGACTGCCAATGGTGGAGCGATGAAAATCAGGGATGTGCAAGAGGCCAGAATTGGAGGAACGTAGAGTTCTTGTAGGGATGTAGGGCTGGAGGAGGTTACAGAGACAGGGAGGAAGTTGCGGCGAGGATGGAAGGCATAAAGTATTACAATTCAATGGATTATTTATTGAAATCAGATAACTTCCTCCTCACTGTGTTGAAATCAAGGCCCTCGTCCTCCTCAAAACTTTACTTCCTTCAGCCTTTCCTTCCTCCGCCAATCTACAGGCTTTTAAAACTTGGCCTACTAGACAGAAAAAGACCAAGGTCTATCTAGTTCGCCTTTTACCATCCTGGTAGTCGTGTGATACAACGATAATGGAGTTGTTGACTAATCACAGCAATCAATCTCTATAAATGGCCCAGAACTTCGGGTCTCCACAGGTGAGTACGCACGGGGTACTCACCCGTAAGCCCAATGGAAGTGCCGGTTTCCTGCATGCACTGCGCATGCGCGGGAAACCGGCACTTCCGTTCCCCTGAACGAAGGGGTTCAGAGGTCGAACGCGTGCGCGGGAGAGGCTGCGCGTGTGCATCGAACTTAGGGTCTTTTGTACAGGTTTTCCCAGGAGGGTAAGTCTCCAGAAGTTAGACATTTAAAAAGCAGGCTTAAGGCCAGCTTTTTACAAGGTAAGTGGTAAATTAATTAAAATTAAAACATTTTTCCCACAGGTTTATTATTTTTAAATACTTTAAAGCAAGGTAAGTTTAATTTTAGCACCATTAGAAAATAAAATTACTTTTTTCAAAAATTTAAATTATTGTTTAAAATAGTTATTTCATGTAATTTATAGTTTATTTAAAAAATGTGATTTGAAGATTTAGTGATGTTTTGAGGCCCGTAGTATTTATAAGTTTTGACAGGTCTTCTTGTCAAACTTATGAATGAAGCATTCCCTGCTCCGATTGGCTCCCCATGGCCCACGTGATCCCAGGGGCCGCATCGAACTAACTGCGCCCCTGGGATACGCAAGCACTGCTCGCCGGCAGCTGGAGCAGGTCCCGGATCGGAATTCCACGCGGGCCCACAGCTCAACGGCCGGCGCGCAAGGTAAGTGCAGGTCGGGGGCTTGCACCCACGGGAAGCCCCCGACCCGAATTTCTGGGCCAACGAGTCTACAACAGACCCAGACGTGAGGCAAGGAAAAACACCTAGTGGTGGAGAACTTTGGGAACCTATGATCTATTCAATGTTTCTCAACTTCTTGGCTCTCCTATTCTTCTCAACCTTGGTGTCATCCTAAACATAGAAACATAGAAGATAGGAGCAGGAGTAGGCCATTCGGCCCCTCGAGCCTGCTCCGCCATTCAATGAGATCATGGCTGATCATCCAAATTCAGTACCCTGTCCCTGCCTTCTCCCCATATCCCTTGATCCCTTTAGCCTTTTTTGAATATATTTAATGAACCGGCCTCCACCGCCCTCTGTGGCAGAGAATTCCACAGGTTCACCACTCTCTGGGTGAAGACATTCCTCCTCATTTCAGTCCTAAATGGCTTACCCCTTATCCTTAGGCTATGACCCCTGGTTCTGGACACCCCGGCCATCATAAACATCCTTCCTGCATCTAGTCTGTCCAGGCCTGACAGAATTTTATAGGTTTCGATGAGATCCCCTCTCAATCTTCTAAACTCCAGTGAGTATAAGCCCAATCGACACAATCTCTCCTCATACGTCATTCCTGCCATCCCAGGTATCAGCCTGGTGAATCTTCGCTGCACTCCTTCCATGGCAAGAACGTCCTTCCTCAGGTAAGGTGACCAAAACTGCACACAATACTCAAGGTGCGGTCTCGCCAAGGCCCCGTACAACTGTAGCAAGACATCCTTGTTCCTGTACTCGAACCCTCCTGAACTATGGCTTTGGGCCTTCCCCTAGGTTTCTGAATGAACAGAAATACATTTAGGGGAATTTGTTAAAGGTTACCTACCCAGTCAGATTATGCTTGAAGTCTTTAATGAGTCAATCTCTTGATTACTTTCTGTGCTTTCCAACCAAGAGATCAAATTAATATTTAAACTGTCTCCGAGGCAAATAAGACATCAGCGAGAGAAAGGCCCTACGGATCTCGGTAATTAGATCGAGCAATGCTCTGAAACAAGGCCGCTTGCTCTGGGAGTCGAGGCAAGGCGTGAAGTAACAATGGCTTCATGGTGAGGAGGCATGTAGCGTGACGCTCACCGGCACTGCGCCAGCCCTTGTCAAAGCTGGCAAGCGAAAAATAAAAAACACGCAGAGGGAGCTGAACTCCCCCACTCCTGCGCAGCGGAAGGCTGCTTGCATCTCCACTGCACACGAACACATGCCGCGATGCCTGGCACGTGCATGTAAACAGTAGTGTTTGGAAATGCATTTCCCCCTCACACATGATTTAAACTGTACTGGTCCCCGGACCCTGATAAATCCCAAAGGAGAATGTCTCTTAATCCTTCCTCCAGAAAAATATGCAGCCGGATTTGGAACATGTCCTAGAATCCCACGGAATCCTATTAGTCACAGTGAAGCACCTCTCGATTGACAGGGTCTTCTGACGAGATACACTCAGACTGCAAAAAAAAGCCTGCGCAAATTCGATAAAGATGCTGTAGGATTTTTTTTTTTAACATCAACTTCCCACCTGACCATTTGCTAAGAGGCAGCCCCAATGTTGCCCACTTTACCCCGCCTGCTTGCCACCCTCCGACAAAGCCTTTCGATACTATTTTTTTTTTTAAATCACTGCTGCCTTGCTGGCGTGAGATGACGTTTCAGCTCCTGTTCCGCAATTCAGATTCAACGGCCCCCTCCAGGCATCCAGAGGGATCAGATTAACAGAAAAAAAAGAAAAACAGCTTTTTTTTCCCACCCACCGGGAAAAGACACAAGTACACGTGCAAGGCTGGCCAAGCGTGAAAGGCTTGTCACTGTATCTTTTCAGCCCGCTCGCACACAGCAAATCTTACTGCCGCTTGGCTACGATCTGAATAGTTGATAAAAGAGAGCGGGAGAGAAAGAAAAAAAATGGCTGCCGACATGAAACAAAATGGTTTCCTGATGTTTAACCTTTTCGCTTGGACAATCACTCTTTATTCTTCCGCTCAATGGGGTCTGATTATTCTGTTACATCGCAGCCTTTGCCAGCAGACCGCGATGCAGAAATGACACTGCTGTTTAACTGCATGCCCGTACTGAAATTCCCATTTATTTTTTAATATAGCTTCAGCTCAGCGATACTCCGGGGTCAATTAACGTCACACTTTCCCCCTTTTCCTGGAGCCCTCCGCAGCTGTCCTGCCTCAACACTCCCCGCTCCAGGTGTTCACTGAACTGGGATTCCGTGCTCGTCCCGCTTCTTTCCCACCTTTTTCCAGAAAAGAGTCATCCCAGATTCCATGACGAACTACAAGGATCCCACTAAAATAAGACTAGCGATCGCCTGTGTTTAGTTTTTTCTTCTCGTCTTGTTGCCCGTCGTGACAAGAGTGAGGTCAGGAGCTGACTGTGTGAGGGATCGCAGGTGCAGAGCCCATGTCCCATCACTCTGTGATGCAGCACGGAGCAGCATTCCTGACCCTAACCCTAACAACCCCCCAACCCTAAAAAAACAACCAGATATTGGCAAGAAAAAACAGAGCAAGCAGTAATAGGAAGTGTGAGCCAAACAGAAGCGATGGGCTCCAGCAATAAATGAGAATAGGCACACAAGTGCCGATAACCACCTTCCTGCCTGAACCCCCTGACCCTCTTCGATAGGACATAGGTTCGGATTGACAAAAAGATAGCGGGCGCGAAATTCGGTTACGCCCCGTCTGGGGGCGGTAACCGAGTTAAGGCCGGATATTTAACACCCGGCGCAGATGTACTGCTCCGGCCACTAAATTCGGCTTACCGCCCCGCACAGAAAGTGGAGCGCAATCTTGGGCGCTCAACTTCCTGTTGGGGCGGTAACCGAGGCGATGTCGGAGCGCAATCGGCAGCACTCTGTTAAAGGGGAGGGCCGCTGTTAGCTCTGCAGGGCCTCCGATGGACCACACTAGGTCACCAGGGCGGCGTGGTGCCGCGGCCGCAGCCCGGCACCGAGACGCAGTGCCGGGCTGCGTGATGGCAGCCAGGACCATGCCACGACACGCCAAAAAAAGAAAATGGCGGCGCGGGTCACGGTCGTACCTCCACTTTAACTACCGCCCTGCGAGAAGAGGTGCGGCAGCCCAGGGCGCTACCGGGCAGCGCCTCAGCAATACCCCGCCGAATTTCTCAGGAGGCGCTTTTTTCGCACCTCCCCGGGTGCTAACGGCAGGCGCAAAGGAGGCGAATTTCTCGCCCACTAGTGAGTAACACGGTCATTAAAGATGCACAGCAGGGTCCTGATGGTTAAATGGGTCCAATGCCCCAAGGCGGGGCACCACGAGGATGGACGTGTGGGGCGACCAATGGCAGGAGCGTAGGGGCGGGGCAGTTGGAGGCAGGAGGTCATGTGATGAAACTTCCAGGAATGTGTCCCAACCAGTGTTGGCCAACCCGCGTTCAGCCAGTTGTAAGCTTGCCTCTGTTGGTTGCACCCCGTCCTCTGAGTCAGCGGGTTGCGGGTTCAAGCCTCGCCTCAGTGACTGGAGCACGCAATATAAGCTGATACCCCAGTGCAGTACTGAGGGTGTGCTGCACTATTCAAGATCCGGTCCTTTGACCAAGGCCCCGCATACCTACGGATGTTAAAGGATCCCACGGCATTAGTTTGGAGAACGGGAAGTTAATGTTGATTAAACATTCTTCCTTCAAACAGCGAAAAGGTAGATTCATCTGACTGCTGGCTGTGGAATCTTGCTGCGTACGAATTGGCTGCCGTGTTTGCCTACATGACTGTGACCGCACGTTGCAATGTTTCTGAGAGAAGTGACAAGGTGAGTGCAAATCTTTCGTTCAATCAATACCTTCACCGCTGTATATCTCTCAATGTACAAACAGGGGAGAAATCTGAACAAGAAGCATACTCCTCCGAGACTTTCTTTCCCCTTTAAAGGATTCTCAAACACAGTCAATCAGTTAATGGTCTTCGAGGTTGAAATGATGCAGTACAACATTAGTAACAAACGACTTCACCTGTCCGTATGAAATGCCTTTGTCTGCAGTTCGAACAAAGGTGCCAACCCATTTAAAATCAACCTAACGCATCGACCATTACACACAGAAAACAAGAGTCTAAACGAGGTAGAGGAGCAAAGGGATCGCGAGGTACAGGCGCACAAATCATTAAAAGTAGCAACACAAATTAACAAGGCCGTTAAAAAAAGCAAACAAAGCACTCATTTCTAGAGGAATAGAATTCAAAAGCAAAGAAGTTCCGTTCAGCTTATATTCAGATTCAGATTCAGATTAGATTTATTTGCCATATGTAACAAGTACAATGGAATGCTTGTTCCCCGTAGGGACGCGTCAGCTATACATACAGCGCCGCGTTCAGAGGGTCAATACAATGGCTTCCCGTGGCAGTGGGAGCACGATGTCCCTCAGCCGCTCCGTCCTCCTCTTCACCGCGGCCTCCTCCTCACTGTTGCCGGCTCCACGTGTGGTGGCCTGCTTCTCCTGCTCTGGCCACCATGCCCGGCTCCCCTCCTCCCATCCGGACTGCGAGTTACCCGAAATGGAGCTGCCGGCCGACGTGCTGCAGCGTGTCGCGAGTCTGCTGCTGCTGCTCGTTGCGCTGCGCTCCTCTGCCCGACTCGCCGAACACATCGTCGGGATGTGAATGCTCCAATGCGGCCTCCTCTTCACCGTCGCCGGCTCCACGCTCCACGGCCCGGGGCCTACTTCTCTCTCTTCACGGGTCGGCCTCTGGCCACCATGCTCGGCTCCCCTCCTCCCAGTCGGAATTCCTTCCCGCCGAGGAGCTGCCGGCCGATGTGCTCCTTGGTAAGACCACACTTGGAATAATGTGCACAGTTCTGGTCTCCATATCATAAAACGGATAGAGAGGCATTGACAAAGGTGCAAAAACAATTTACAAGCATGATACCGAAACATAAGAGGCTTTATCTATCAGGAAAGATTGAACAGGCTGGGGCTCTTTACTCCAGAAAAGAGAAGACTGAAGGGTGACCTGACAGAGGTCTTTAAGATTATGAAAGGGTTTGATGGGGTAGACGGAGAGAAGATGTTTTCATTTGTTGGGGAGGCCAAAACTAAGGGCTATAAATATAAGGTAGTTACTAGTAAAACCAATCGGGAATTCAGGAGAAACTTCTTTACCCAGAGAGTGGTGAGAATGTGGAACTCGCTGCCACAGGGAGTGTTTGAGGCGAAGAGCGTCGATGCATTTAAGGGGAAGCTGGATAAACACATGAGGGAGAAAGGATTAGAAGGTTATGCTGATGGGGTGAGATGAAGTAGGGTGAGAGGCGACTCATGTGGAGCATGGACTCGCTGGGCCGAATGGCCTGTTTCTGTGCTGTACATTCTATGTAGCTCTATATAACCCATTGGATTGTTCATGACATGGTTCTATTGTGTGAATGAGGCCTAGGAATAGGTGCACCTGATCGATTTATATCACCGATGTGGATACATACAACTCCCCATCGACCATATAAGCAATGGGAAGGTTGAAATTCCTCTGTGGGTTTTTTTTTGGCTAATCCATTCACATCAAATTTTTCTGCACTATTTCCACAAAGGTGCTCCTGGCTTAACAGCCATCTCACAATAATACTCAGAAATTTGACACAAATGCAATAAAACAGCACACACACACACACACACACACACACACAGAGCCATTTCAATTCCCGTTCAAGAGGAGCGAAGAAAACAACTCCTCAATTGAAGTGGAATCTGTCTCGCTCAGATTCCCAGCTGCTACCTCATTATGATCTTTGAGGAAATATGTTCAAAATTAGCACAATCTGGACTGGGCAGTAGAAAGGGCTCCTGTCACAGAGGGGCCCTGGCCAATCATTTTCCCTCAACCAACACCAAAAAAGAGATGACCGGGTCATTATCACATAGCTGTTTGTGGGATCTGACTGTGCGCAATTTGACTGCCGCGTTCCCCTACATTACAACAGTGACTACACTTCAAAAGGTTCTTCACTGACTGTAAAGCGCTTTGGGATGTCCTGAGGTTGTGAAAGGCGCTGTAGAAATGCGAGTACTTTCTTTCTTTCACCCCATTTAAATCCCCACCACACCTGTGCGCCCGAGGCAGGCGCACGGATATAGAGAGGCTTTTTACTTTGTTCGGGAAGGCTGGTAAAATAAATGCCGAATGCTGGATAAATGGCCAAAGTGGGCTTCTGGAGGGACGGGTGCGTGGTGGGTGCGTCAGAATCTGGCCTTGATCCAACGTTTGTACATTGCAGCTTAGCATAGAATCGCAGAACGATACAGCGCAGAAGGAGGCCATTCGGCCCATCCTGCCTGTGCTAGCTCTTTGGTAGAGCTGTCCAATTTACTCCCACTCCCCCTGCTCTTTCCCCATGGCCCTGCAAATTGTTACCCCTTTCAAGTATTTACCCAATTCCCTTTTGAATGCTATTACTGAATCTGCTTCAGACAGTGCACTCCAGAATGTGGATGGTGGCTTTGGAGGTAGGGGGAGGGACAGGCCTTCAATTCTGTTCTTGAAATGACAGGATACCTCAAGTAAGCGTCCTACTTATGACCCAACAGAAAAGGCACTGGGTGGAATAATGAGGAACACAGTGTCCCTTCGCGACTGAAACCTGGAACCCAGCCCAGACAGATGGGCTGAAGATCCCCTCCCACTGATGACAGCTACTAGGCTTTAGATGATATCATTTTCAAATATATCATGTATAATCTGATGCTTTCTGAATCCTAATAGACCACAAGACAATCTCTTTCTTCCAGCGATGGCTGTGATGATGCTCACAGCCAAATGTCCAAAAGGTAATCACAGAAAAAAAAAATTCATATTAACAGGGGATTAAGCAGGCAAGAAAATAACAAGGATGGTATGAATTACACAGGACTGAATCAAAGAGAAAGGATAAAATGGAAGAATATCATGAATAACAACAACTTGTATTTATATCACGCCTTGCAGCAGGGGAGTTCTCCCCGGTGTCCTGGACAATATTTATCCCTCAATCAACATAACAAAAACAGTACCGAGGGAGTGCTGCACTGTCAGAGGTGCCGTCTTTCGGATGAGCCTTTAAACTGAGGCCCCGTCTGCTCTCTCAGGTGGACGTAAAAGATCCCGTGGCGCTATTTCAAAGAAGAGCAGGGGAGTTATCCCCAGTGTCCTGGCCAATATTAATCCCTCAATCAACATCACTAAGACAGATGACCTGGTCATTATCACATTGTTGTTTGTGGAAGCTTGCTGTGTGCAATTGGCTGCCGCGTTTCCCACATTACAACAGTGACTACACTTCAAAAAAGTACTTCATTGGCTGTAAAGCACTTTGGGACGTCCGGTGGCCGTGAAAGGCGCTATAGAAATGCAAGTCTTTCTTTCTTTAACATAGTTAAACGTCCCAAGATGCTTCACAGGAGCATTATCAGACAAAATTTGACACCGAGCCGCATAAGCAGATGACCAAAAGCTTGGTCAAAGAGGTAGGTTTTAAGGAGTGTCTTAAAGGAGGAGAGAGTGGTAGAGAGGCGGAGAGATTTAGGGAGGGAATTCTAGGGCTTGGGGCCTAGGCAGCTGAAGGCACGGCCACCAATTAGTGGATGGAAGTAAATGGAGTTGAGGTACGGATCAGCCATGATCTAACTGAATAGCGGAAGAGGCTTGAGGGGCTGAATGGCCTCCTCCTGTTCCGATATCCATATGAGTCCAAACTGGGCAAATTGGGACCAACGGCAGGGGGTTGGACCTTGGCCTGTTCCCCCCCCACCCCGCCCCACCCGCAGGATGTCGCTTGGAATTTAGCCCAGGAATATTGCCTCTGTCTGCTGGAAGGGTTCTACTTGGAATGTGTTTGGACAGTCTCAAACCCATTCTCAGTGGCCCAGAAAAACGAAAATGCCCCTAACTCACCACTGAATTGGCAATCCCACTCAGAGAGGGCTGATGTGGGAAGGAAAAAATGTGACGCAAGTGCAGTGGGGAGAGGGGGGAGGGGGCGCTCTTCCGAGGTTGGGGCTGAGGCACATTGTTGGGGCAGTGTAGAGGCAGCTTTACGTTGTCTCCAACCATGTTATACCTGACCCCGGGACTGCTCGACACTGAATGCAACAAAATATAAAATATTTCCATTCTCCAGCACTGACATCCCTCACAATGAATTGCACAAAATTCAAGCACGTACGCACACAAAATAACATTTAAAAAAAGTAGCAACAAAGCAGCCTTTCCACACTTTGTGAAACCACTTTAACTAGAAACGGAGCATCTTATTATTCGGTATTGTATCACAAGCAAAAACCGCTAACATCAAAATGGGTTTTTAGTAAGGGCTTTCCCACAGCCTGCTAGCCACAATTGCAACACACAGACTGCTGGAGTACAGAAACCATGTTATTTCAGAGGCTTGCTCGGCCTACCTCGGTCCTAGCCTTTCACAGTCTCTGATCAGTTGGTGGAATCATTTGTCCCTGAACTAATGCACCATACATGAAGAACATAGTATGACTGCTGCTGCTGCTACTAACTGCTACAAATAAATTATAAAGAGGTTTTTCAGTTAGTATCCCATTATTCATTAGTTCCAATTACAGGAAGCTCTTTTTTATCCGGCACCGACGGGACCGGCGTGGTGCCAGTTGATCAAAAAGTCCGGATTACAGAGAGGTATACTTACCAAGGTACAAGAGCCCCGTACACGGCCACAGGTGCAGGAGCCCCGGTTACACAGCACTTGTGCAGGAGCCCTGGTTACACGGCCACAGGTGCAGGAGTCCCTGTTGCACGGCCACAGATCCAGGAGTCTCTGTTGCACGGCCACAGGTGCAGGAACCCCGGTTACACGGCCACAGATCCAGGAGTCCCTGTTGCACGGCCACAGGTGCAGGAACCTCGGTTACACGGCCACAGATCCAGGAGTCCCTGTTGCACGGCCACAGATCCAGGAGTCCCTGTTGCACGGCCACAGGTGCAGGAACCCCGGTTACACGGCCACAGATCCAGGAACCCCGGTTACACGGCCACTAATATATAGTAAAACTTACCTGAACCTACTCCTGAATTTTGCCGGTTAAGAGAGATTTCCGGATATTTAGGTGCCAGTTAAAAGAGAGTTTCCTGTAACAAGAAATAACTTGCATTTTTATAGCACCTTTCGGAACCTCGGGACGCCCCAAAGCGCTTCACAGCCAATGAATTACTTTTGAAGTGTGGTAATGTTGTAATGTATTGTGATAATGACCAGATCATCTGTTTTTAGTGATGTTGGTTGAGGGATAAATATTGGCCCAGGACACCGGGAAGAGCTCCCCCTGCTCTTCTTTGAAATAGTGACATGAGATCTTTTACCTCCACCTGAAAGGACAGGCAGGGCCTGGATTTGACGCCTCATCTGAGCGATGGCACCTCCCGACAGCGCAGCAATCCCTGAGATTTTGTGCTCAAGTCTCTGGAGTGGGACTCTGAACCCACAACCTTCTGACGCAGAGGCCAGTGCGCTACCCACTGAGCCACGGCTGACACCTTAATGTACTGATCTAGTGCCATTAATTAAGTCCAAAGCCTGTGTTTAATCAACCATGCCAGCAACTGTTTTCTTCTCTCACAGTTCCTGCCCTTTCCCCTTCAAGATGCTGACAGTACGGGTGTGGTTGCTTCTCTCTCTCTCTCTCTCTGGGCAGCTCCCACAAGAGGCCATTATTCATCCGTGTGTCTCGGCAGCATTTGCTCACGGTGGGACATCGCTGTCAAACCTGACCCGACGTGCACACTCCCCAGCCGACGCCAATGGGCAGCCATCAGGAGCGGGAACCGTAGTCTGACATAATTCCCAAGCACCGAAGGCACAGATGCCAATCCTAGTCCCACTGTTGCTGCCTCAGAATAGACTGGGGCGGGCGAGGGGTGGGGGGGGCATACCCTCGACCCTCAGCCCTCACGCCATGTACAGCTCAATACCATACCAGGTGGTGAGATGACTGCCGACTGTTTTAACGACTGATACATAACTGGTTCCTTACTTCAAAATTAACCAATATTCTGTAAAATAATAAACAAGGCTCAAAATTAGCTGCACATTCCTTCAGAACTAGAATTCAATGTGAATTCTAGAAAAAACAATTTACATTTTACAAAGCCTTGCATTTCTATAGCGCCTTTCACGACCTCAGGACGTCCCAAAGCGCTTTACAGCCAATGAAGTACATTTTGAGGCGTAGTCACTGTTGTAATGTAGGAAACGCGGCAGCCAATTTGTGCACAGCAAGCTCCCACAAACAGCAGTGTGATAATGACCAGATAATCTGTTTTTCTTTAGTGATGTTGGTTGGGGGAGAAATGAGAGCCTGGGCCTTACACTAAACATCCGTAAGACAAAGGTCCTCTACCAACCTGCCCCCGCCACACAGTGCTGCCCCCCGATTATCAAAATCCACGACAAGTCCTTGGACAACGTGGATCACTTTCCATACCTCGAGAGCCTACTGTCAACAAGGGCAGACATCGACGACGAAGTCCAACACCGCCTTCAGTGTGCCAGTGCAGCCTTCGGTCGCCTGAGGAAGAGAGTGTTTGAAGACCAGGACTTCAAACCCGGCACTAAGCTCATGGTCTGCAGGGCAGCAGTGATACCCGCCCTGCTGTATGCCTCAGAGACATGGACTATGTACAGCAGGCACCTCAAAGTACTGGAGAGGTACCACCAACGCTGCCTCCGCAAGATCCTGCAAATCCATTGGCAAGAGAGGCGCACCAACGTCAGTGTTCTTGCTCAGGCCAACATCCCCAGCATCGAAGCTCTGACCATGCTTGATCAGCTCCGATGGGCAGGTCACATTGTCCGCATGCCCGATACGAGACTCCCAAAACAAGCGCTCTACTCGGAGCTCCGGCACGGCAAGAGAGCCCCAGGTGGGCAGAGGAAATGCTTCAAGGACACCCTCAAAGCCTCCTTGAAAAAGTGTAACATCCCCACCCGACACCTGGGAATCCCTGGCCCAAGACCGCACAAAGTGGAGGAGAAGCATCCGGGAAGGCGCAAAACACCTCGAGTCTCTTCGCCGGGAGCAAGCGGAAGCCAAGCGCAGGCAGCGCAAGGAGAGCACGTCAACCCAAGCACCCCACCCACCCACCCCTTCAACCACCGTCTGCCCCACCTGTGACAGAGACTGTAGGTCCCGCATTGGACTCATCAGTCACCTGAGAACTCATTTTTAATGTGGAAGCAAGTCAGCCTCGGTTCCGAGGGACTGCCCAAGACAAGAAATTGACCAGGACACCGGGGATAACTCCCCTGCTCTTCTTCGAAATAGTGCCGTGGGATCTTTTACGTCCACCCGAGAGAGCAGACGGGGCCTCGGTTTAACGTCTCATCCAAAAGACGGCACCTGCGAGAGTGCAGCACTCCCTCAGCACTGTACGGGGAGTGTCAGCCCACATTTTTAGTGTATGGTTCATTCGTTTAAGAATATGTCATGAACAAAGGCGGCATAACCTTAAAATTAGAGCTAGGCCGTTCACGGGTGATGTAAGGTAGGGCGACCATATTTTCTAAACCAAATCCGCGGACAGACGGGGTGGAAGCACAGCAAAGTAGCCAGGACGTAAAATGTAGGTTGCGTAATGTAGCGAGGAATTTTTTGTTGTTGTTATTTTGATGCTGCAATCTGCAAAAAAGCAGCGCCGAAACTTCCCGCCTGAATAATGCGGCCGCTGTTCACAGCGTATTGCCGGTGGCTGGGGAAGGGTGGGGGGGTGGGGTTGAAGGGTGGGGGGAGGGCGCGAGCATGCGTACTGTGGCCACAGAGCGCGATCTCTGCATAAATGAAAGCCCTTCACTGAATCTACCCCTTCTACTGATTGAAAACAGAAGATTGACATCCCCTCCCGCCGATCGGAACCCGCCCCGCCGCACAGCCCCGCTCACTTCATTCACTGCCCACAGGGGCAGCTCGGGGGTCACGTGGCTCCTGATTTGACCCCACGCGTATTCGGGGACGGGTTTCCTGAACCGCGGACATTGTTTGCCCGGGGACGCAGTCCCTAATCCGGGGACTGTTCCCGGAAAATTGGGACGTACGGTCACCCTAATCTCAGGAGGCAATTCTTCATACAAAGGGTAGTGGAAATCTGGAACTCTTCCCCCCCCTCCCCCACAATAAAAAGCTGTCGAGGCTGGGGGGGGTGGGGGCTGGGGGAGTCAATTGAAAATTTCAAAACTGAGGATTGATCGATTTTTACAGCTCTCTGGACTCAACATAGAGTACAATTTCAGATCATAACCTCGGCCCCTATCACATATATATATTTTCTTCTTTTTTTTCTCCACACTTTTTGTTTGGCCCCCCTTATTTTTTCTTCTCTCCCACATGGCAGCTGTCTTTCATTCTGCCAGTGCAGTTCACACCTCATCTAGAGCCATCCTTTGTTCCTTAACCTGTCCCATTACCACCTCCTCTCGCCTTGAGTATCTCTTAATGCCTCTCAATCTCTCCTGCTTTCTATCCTATCACTGACCTTCCCTTTTGTTCTTTCATCCCCTCCCTCTTTTCCCAGCCCCTAAACTTGCTTTCCATTTCCTGCTTTTTTCCAGTTCTGACGCAGGGTCTTCGACCTGAAACGTTAACTCTGTTTCTCTCTCCACCGATGCTGCCCTGGCCTGCTGAGTTTTTCCAGCGTTTCCTGTTGTTGATCGGTTTTTGTTAGGCAAGGGTATTAAGGGTTAGGAAACGAAGGCAGCTAGATTGAGTTAAGACACAAATCAGCCATGATCTCGTTGAATGGCGGAACAGGCTCGAGGGGCTGAATGGCCTCCTCCTGTTCCTATGTTCCTAAGGGTAGCAGGGGTCATCGTGTAGATTTCATCCATATTTTTAGACACCGTCCCTTCAGACTATGTAATGACAAAAATGTCATGTTAAATGACAGTGACAGCACAAAATTGACATCTGACTCTGATGAGATTGGAGGGGGAGGAATGGGGAGAGTCGTGAAACCCATGATCTTTAATGCTTGTTAGTACATTAAAGCACTGCTTATAAAATCTAACAAGACACAAATCGACAGCTGCCCTTGTCTTAAATTACAGCTGCAGTAACCTGAGGGAAATATAAAGTTAATTTAAAATCAGAAAGATAATTTTACATTATATTTGGAGTTGCAGATCTCTTAAATGTGATTAAACGTCGACATTCCATTTCAATTGCTTGTCTGGCACTATTCCCAATCTGAAACCATATTCGCTCCTGAATTTGCTCAGTGTTTTATGCAGTTAAATTGAATTGCAATTTTCTCACCGAGTTCTGGTCGCTCTACACCAGTGGTACTTTATGTTAGAGGAGGAAATTGCGAGTGCAATTCTCCGGCTTTAATCCGGATCTTGAACAAGTCAGCAGAAAATCAGCTGACAAAAGGGCCCTGACCAGAATTCCACTCGCCGCATAGTTGTGAATCATCCAAAACTCGGCTGTCCGTATCTTTACTCACTCCAAGTCGCATTCAGCCCTGTGCTCGCTGACCTACTCCTGGTCCAGCAACGCCTCGCTTTTAACAGTTTCATCCTTGTGTTCAAATCCCTCCAGGGCCTCACCCACCCCCCCCCCCCCACACCCATCTCTCTAGCCTCCTCCAGCCCTACAACCCGCCGAGATCTCTGCGCTGCTCCAATTCTGGCCTCTTGCGCAGCCCCCCGCTTCCTTTGCTCCACTATTGGTGGCCGTGCCGTCAGCTGTTTAGGCCCTAAACTCTGGAATTCCCTCGCTAAACCTCTCTGCCTCTCTCACCTCCTCCTTTAAGAGGTTCCTTTAAAACCTACCTCATTGAGCAAGCTTTTGGTCACCTGCCCTAATATGGGGCGCGGTGTCAAATTTTGGTCTGAATTTGCTCCTGTGAAGCACCTTAGGATGTTTTTGCTATTACATAGGATTACATAAGATATACGGCACAGAAACAGGCCATTCGGCCCAACCAGTCCATGCCGGCATTTATGCTCCACTCGAGCCTCCTCTCATCTTTCCTCATCTAAATCTATCAGCGTAACCCTCTATTCCCTTCTCCCTCATGTGCTTATCTAGCCTCCCCTTAAATGCATCTATACTATTCGCTTCAACCACTCCCTGTGGTAGCGAGTTCCACATTCTCACCACTCTCTGGGTAAAGAAGTTTCTTCTGAATTCCCTATTGGATTTCTTGGTGACTATCTTATATTGATGGCCTCTAGTTATACTCTTCCCCACAAGTGGAAACATTCTCTCTGTATCCACTCTATCAAAACCTTCCATAATTTTAAAGACCTCTATTAGGTCACCCCTCAGCCTTCTTTTTTCAAGAGAAGAGAGACCCAGCCTGTTCATCCTTTCCTGCTATCTGCTATCCTCCTTGTAAATCTTGTCTGCACCCTCTCCAGTGCCTCTATATCCTTTTTATAATATGCCGACCAGAACTGTACGCGGTGCTTTAAGCGTGGTCTGACCAAGGCCCAATACAGGTTTAGCATAACTTCCCGATGAAAAAAGGTGCTATATAAATGCAATTTGTTGTTGCTTGAGGTTCACCTTTAGGAGAGCTGCAATCTGCATTTATATAGCGCCTTTAATGTAGTAAAAATGTCCCGAGTCGCTTCACAGGAGTGTAATCTGACCAAAATTTGACACCGAGCCACCAAAAGAGATATTAGGACAGATGGCCAAAATGGAGGAGGGAGAGCTAGCGAGGCGGAGAGCTTTTAGGGAGGGAATTCCAGAGCTTAGGGTCTTGGCAGCTCAAGGCACGGCCGCCAATGGTGGAGTGATGACATTCAGGGACGTGCAAGAAGCCAGAATTGGAGGAGCGCAGAGATCTCGATGGATTCTGGGGCTTGAGGAGGTTCGAGGGTGTGGGCGAGGTCATGGAAGGATTGGAATACAGAGATGAGAGTTTTAAAATCGAGGCGTTGCCAGACGGGAGACAGTGTAGGTCAGCGGTCACAGTGGTGATGGGTGTACGGGACTTGGCGTGTGTTAGGACACGGGCAGCGGTGTTTTAAATGAGTTGTAGTTTATAGAGGGTGAAAGGTGGGAGGCCGGCCAGGAATGCATTGGAATAGAGGAGGATTTAGGTTGTTTGGGGAAATGGGTGGACAATTGGCAGGAGCAGTTTAACAGGGATCAATGTAATGTACAGGAAACTTTTTTTTATCCGGCGCCGACGGGACCGACGTGGTGCCGGCTCATCAAAAATTCCGGATAACCGAACGCTATAGTAAAAGATACGGAGAGCTGAGAGCTCCGTATAAAGCAACAAACCCTGTTGCTTAGCAACAGGTTCAGAACAATGGCCACAAGTTCCAAGCGTCTCTGTAGCTTAGCAACAGCTGCAGCCACACCCTTGCACAGCAACAGATCGAGGAAGGCAAGTACAATATGAAGTAAAACTTACCTGAACCTACTCCTGAATTTTGCCAGTTAACCGAGATTTCCGGTTATTTAGGTGCTGGTAAATCGAAAGTTTCCTGTAATGCACTTAGGAACAGGCAGAGTGATGACAGATTAATGGGAAAATACTGAATAAACTGGAATAATGAGAGAAACACTCAGCAGATCAGGCAGCATCTGTGGCGAGAGGAAGGTTTGGATGAACCTTTCCAGCCTGACGACTGGTTCATCGACCTGTTTCTCTCTCCACGGGTGCTGCCTGACCTGCTGAGTGTTTCCCAGCGTTTGCTGTTTTTATTTCAGATTGCCAGCGTCTGCGGTATTTTCCTTGTTATCTGTTATTGAATAGGAAAGGGATCCTGGCCTCCTAGTAGGCAAAGATAAATTGAAGACATCAAGCCAATGAGATAAATAAAACAAGTGGGGTATTGGTTTGCATTGTTGGAAAGGGGATCAAAGGTCGCAATCCTCCCATTATGTCCAGGCTCCGGCTAGACTAGCGTCGGCAGCTCGGGAACCCGTACTGCAGAAAAGATGTAGCCGGGCAGAAAAGCTTAAAAAAGTCTCCTCAGATGATAAGGCGGTTACAGAATAAAAGATACAGAGGAGGACTGGCGGATCTGAGAATCCAGATAGGAAAGGAAGATTCTGCAGTGGGGTGTGATTCAAGTGTTCGGAGAAGAATCATTCCTTTACTGAGAGGGTAGCTAGTTACTGGAACAGCTTACCATAGGAGTTTGGAGATGTGGGTAGATTTAGATACGAAGTACTTTTTTTTGACGCGTAGTCACTGTTGTAAAGTAGGAAACGTGGCAGCCAATTTGCGCACAGCAAGCTCCCACAAACAGCAATGTGATAATCTGTTTTTTTTTAGTGATGTTGTTTGAGGGATAAATATTGGCCATGACCATCCAGGAGAACTGTAATTAATTATGCGCCTTGCGTCTTTTTAGCTACCCCGCTCCCCCCCGACCACTAGACCAAACGAGAACCTAAGTGAAGGGCCAAGGTGCAGGACATCGCCGAGACTGCTCTTCTTCAAAATAGTAACATGGGATCTTTTATGTGACACCTGAGAGAGCAGACGGGGGGCCTCGGTTTACCGTCTCATCGGAAAGACGACACCTCCGACAGTGCAGCACTCCCTCAGCACTGCACTGGGAGCGTCAGATGAGATTTTGCGTTCAAGTCTCTGGAGTGGAACCTGAACCCACGAACGTCTGACTCCGAGGCGAGTCTACAACCACCTTCTTCTTAGGCAGTCCCTCGGAACCGAGGATGACTTGCTTCCACACTAAAAATGAGTTCTCAGGTGACTGATGAGTCCAATGTGGGACCTACAGTCTCTGTCACAGGTGGGGCAGATGGTGGTTGAAGGGGCGGGTGGGTGGGGTGCTTGGGTTGATGTGCGCTCCTTGCGCTGTTTGCGCTTGGCTTCCGCTTGTTCCCGGCGAAGAGACTCGAGCTGTTCGGCGCCTTCCCGGATGCTTCTCCTCCACTTTGAACCACCTGACAATGTGTGCGCAATCCCTCGGCCTTACAACAGCCAGGCCTTTAACACACTGTCATCTCGCCTCGATTTGCCTCGATTTAACTCGCCTCCTCCCATGGACTTTGCAGCCTCGGTGATGTCCTGCACCTTGGCCCTTCACTTAGGTTCTCGTTTTGGTCTAGAGTCGGGGAGCTAAAAAGACGCAAGGCGCATAATTCATTACAGTTCTGTCGATAAACAGCTTCCACAGAAACATCAAACCCTCCAAGCGGAGTATTGCAGCAGGGCGCCCCCCCCCCACCAATCCCAAGAGGTTTCTTGGGGCCGATGTGCCCGACTCTCTCCTCACAGCAACATTGAAAGAAAAAAAAATTAACGCACTGTAAGGAAAGCCATAAAACCTTGCTAATCTATATCGCTCAGACACAGTGTTTACATTACATGAAAGATCATTATTTTCCAATTTTCTGCATGGAAAGACTGAAAATTAAAATGGCTCAGACAACATTTTTGGCATAATATCCATGATGGAGGAGAAAGAGACTAACAAAAGAAACAAGAACGTGGCAGCAGAAGGGGACTGGCTTGGTTCCTGACGGGAGTTGATGGCGTGATCATTTTTTTGTTGTTGAAAGGGAACATTTTCATTTCATTGTCATTTTTCTACGTGATTGATTTGCCTGAAGCGAAGGTAGCGAGATCGGGAAACTAAAGCGAGCCGTCCTGTGTTCTCGCAGTGAAATCAGAAGCTGGGATTCAAGAGCGAGCTTTACTCGGTGTGGATCCGGGCTACGCAGACGAGAAAGGTGCCAGGCTCCGTTCCACGTGGTTTCACAAAAAATTCATTCTCATGGAGGAGGGGGGGGGAATAGGGGAGGGGGGAATAGGGGAGGGGGGATAGGGGAGGGGGGAATAGGGGAGGGGGGAATAGGGGAGGGGGGATAGGGGAGGGGGGATAGGGAAGGGGGGAATAGGGAAGGGGGGAATAGGGGAGGGGGGATAGGGGAGGGGGGAATAGGGGAGGGGGGATAGGGGAGGGGGGAATAGGGGAGGGGGGATAGGGGAGGGGGGATAGGGAAGGGGGAATAGGGGAGGGGGATAGGGGAGGGGGGATAGGGAAGGGGGATAGGGGAGGGGGGATAGGGGAGGGGGATAGGGAAGGGGGGAATAGGGGAGGGGGGAATAGGGGAGGGGGATAGGGGAGGGGGGAATAGGGGAGGGGGATAGGGGAGGGGGGATAGGGAAGGGGGGAATAGGGGAGGGGGAATAGGGGAGGGGGGATAGGGGAGGGGGGATAGGGGAGGGGGGAATAGGGGAGGGGGATAGGGGGGAATAGGGGAGGGGGGATAGGGGAGGGGGTGTTCAACCATAAATGTATTTTGATGCTTTGGCAACATAAGATGTACCTTATCATGCCAATAAAGCGATTTGTATTGTATTGTAATGTATTGAATGGGGGAGGGGGGAAATAGGGGGGAATAGGGGAGGGGGGAAATAGGGGGGAATAGGGGAGGGGGGATAGGGGAGGGGGAATGGGGGAGGGGGAATAGGGGAGGGGGAATGGGGAGGGGGGAAATAGGGGGGAATAGGGGAGGGGGGATAGGGGAGGGGGGAAATAGGGGGGAATAGGGGAGGGGGGAATGGGGGAGGGGGGAAATAGGGGGGACTAGGGGAGGGGGTATAGGGGAGGGGGGAAATAGGGGGGAATAGGGGAGGGGGGAAATAGGGGGGAATAGGGGAGGGGGGAATAGGGGAGGGGGGAATGGGGGAGGGGGGAAATAGGGGGGACTAGGGGAGGGGGTATAGGGGAGGGGGGAAATAGGGGGGAATAGGGGAGGGGGGATAGGGGAGGGGGGAATGGGTAGGGGGGAATAGGGGAGGGGGATAGGGGAGGGGGGAATAGGGGGGATGGGGAGGGAGGGGAATGGGGGAATAGGGGAAGGGGAATAGGAGAGGAGGGGAATAGGGTGGGGGGAATGGAGAGGGGGGGAATAGGGGAGGGGGGAATGGGTGGGGGGAATAGGGTGGGGGGGAATAGGGGAGGGGGGAATAGGGGTGGGGGGAATAGGGGGGAATGGGGGGAATAGGGGAGGGGGTGGGCGTCACTAGCATTTATTGCCCATCCCTGGTTGCCCCTTGAGAAGGTGGTGGTACAACTGAGTGGTATCGCTAGGCCGCTTCAGGGGGCAGTTAAGAGCAATGTCCCCTTTAGGCTAGTGCTCCAGGGGTCCTGCGCAGCCGGCGAGCCAGCTGTTACATTGAAAAGACTGGGCACGCGCGGAATTTTGAATGGGCCGTGCCGCGCGGCCCAAAAGAAAATAACAGGGAACATTGGTTAAGAGCCAACCACATTGGAGCGGGGACTGGAGTCACATACAGGACGGAGCTGAGTAAGGACGGCAGGTTTCCTTCCCTAAAGAGACATCAGTGAAGCAGTTGGCTTTATTTTACGACAATCCAGCAGCTTCATGGAGACTTTTTACTGATGCCAGCTTTTTATTTCCAGATTTTTTTTGTTATTAAACTGAATTAAAATTCTCAAACTGCCGTGGTGGGATTTGAACTCACTATCATTGGATTATTAGACCAGGTCTTCTCGGATTGCTCGTCCAGCGATGTAATGATGCACTGAGTTTGCTGGTCTCAAACAGTCGTGGGACTCTATAATTGGCTTCAATGTCACTGGGCTGGGAAAGGGGGAGAAGGATAAACAGCCCGGGGCTCCTCCTGTTGTCCAGCCATCCTCGGCTTGTGTCTCGGCAGCAGGTGAGAACAGGAACAGCCTCAGCTATGGTGCTGACACCTTGTGGGGGGTGGAGGGGGTAACTTTAACTGAACTTGCTTGGCAGGAAACTCATGGGAGCGGGTGGGAATGCTAGTTTTAGACCCCATCCGACATCACACACCGTTCGATGGAGAGGAAAATCGAGCAGGATGTTAAAACCAGCGTTGCTCCCGACCCCGTCAGGTGGGTTGGGTTGATTTATTGTCCCTGCTCACACCAGAGGAACTGACCACATAGGCTATGGTACCAGAGGCCTGCTGGCACTCAATGGAGCCCTACCCCTGCCCCAAACCCACGACCTCCACCACCTAGAAGGACAGGGGCAGCAGGCGCATGGGAACACCACCTCCAAGTTCCCCTCCGAGTCACGCACCATCCTGGCTTGCAAATATTTCGCCGATCCTTCATCGTCGCTGGGTCAAAATCCTGGAACTCCCTCCCTAACACTGCGGGAGTACCTTCACCACCCGGACTGCAGCGGTTCAAGATGGCGGCTCACCACCACCTTCTCGAGGGCAACTCGGGATGGGCAATAAATGCCGGCCTCGCCAGCGACGCCCACATCCCGCGAATGAATTTTTAAAAAACTCAACCCCTTTAAAAGAGGAAGGGGAGGGAATGAGCGCTTTGTCTTTGAAAGATTCTAGAGCTCCAAAAATCAATGAATTGGTCCGATGGCTCGCTTAGTGCTGGCACCTTGCGCACATGCACCCATCTGTTAGCTGCACTCCTGCCATCATCTCCCAGCTGTCAATATGGCTTGTCTCACCCGAATAACAGCAAATCTCCTTTGGCAGCGTGGGGCGGTGATCACAAGGAGAGGCAGTATTTTTAGATGCTGTTGCAACAAGTAATGAAGTACGGTACAAAAGAAAAAACTGTTTCACTGCTTAGAAAAGCTAGTCTGCTCCAAACATACTGCCGGTTACCTCAGGGGTTACACAGCATTCCTTCGAACTTTGTCTCACACCTCATCGTGGTTTCTGTACGTAGCACTCTTGCCTTTTGAGTCAGAAGGTTGTGGGTTCAAGTCCCACTCCAGAGACTTGAGCACAAAAATCTAGGCCAACGCTGCCAGTGCAGTGCTGAGGGAACGCTGCACTGTTGCCGTCTTTCAGTTGAGACATTAAACCGAGGTCCTGCCTGCCCTCTCAGGTGGATGTAAAAGATCCCATGGCACTATTCCACTTGATCCTCATTGCACTGTTTCAGATTGATTTGTGCTGCGGCAGCTTGCAATAGTTGATGAACCGGAGAATCGTACAACACAGAGGGAGACCATTCGGCCCATCGTCTCTATGCTGGCTCTTTGAGGGAGCTGTCCAATTAGTCCCACTCTCCTCCCTCCCTTGCTCTTTCCCCGTAGCCCTGCATATTTCTTCTTTTCAAGTATTTATCCAATTCCATTTTGAAAGTTACTATTGAATCTGCCCTTTCAAGCAGCGCGTTCCAGATCACAACAACTCGCTGTGTGAAAACAAATTCTCCTCATCTCCCCCTCTGAATTAATAACATGTTGGTCCTAGTTCCAATCTTTAACCAGGATCATTGACAGAGCCCAGGTAGCAGGGATTGTAAAGTTGCATTTAAATCTGATTCCATTTTAGCTAGGTCGTGAGGGGATACTCTTTTGTTGTCTCAAAGTTGAAATGGATTTTTACAGGAGACACATGACAGCACACAGGAGGACATAAGAACATCTAGAGCAAAAAAAAACATTCGCTCGTTAAGCCTGCACTAGCCTGAGTCCATGTTTGATTTATTCTATTAGGAACTTCACCGCCCCCCCACGTCTCCCTCCAGAACCTCTATCAAGCTCTTTCCCCTACCTCCCCTGAAAATAAGAAAGCAGTGCTATTAATATCTCTGTACTACTATCTAGGTGTCAGCCGTGGCTCAGTGGGCAGCGCTCTCGCCTCTGAGTCAGAAGGTTGTGGGCTCAAGTGCCCACTCCTGAGACTTGAGCATAAAAATCCAGGTCGACAGCCCCCGGTGCAGGAGTGAGGGAGTGCTGCACTGTCAGAGGTACCGTCTTCGGATGTGACGTTAAACCGAGGCCCCGTCTGTCCTCGCGGGCGTATGGAAAAGATCCCACGGCACTATTTCAAAGAAGAGCAGGGGAGGGTTCTCCGGTAACCACCACCACTAAGACAGATAATCTGGTCATTTGCTGTAGGTGGGACCTTGCTGTGCGCACATTTGCTGTTGCATTTCCCTGTGCTACAACAGTGACCACGCTTCAAAAGTAAAATACTTTGGGATGGCCTGAGGTTCTGAAAGGGGGCATTTCTGCTGTCCCATTGACTCGGGGGGGGGGGGGGGGGTGATCGGGGGGGGGGGCTGTAAATGTGTGAGCACCCCGACCTCCTGACGCTAAGGCTGCTTCATATATGTCAATGGGGGCCCTACTTCAACGCTGGCTCAGTGTCAAATTGTCCGATAACACTCCCGTGAAGCGCCTTGGGACATTTTACTACATTAAGGGTGCAAAGCTAAAGTGGAATACACTCCACTTGCCTGGATGAGTGCAGCTCCAACAATACTCAGGAAGCTCGACACCATCCAGGACAAAGCAGCCCACTTGATTGGTACCCCATCCATTACCTTAAACATTCACTCCCTCCACCACCGGCGTACCGTGGCTGCAGTGTGTACCATCTACAAGATGCACTGTAGCAACTCGCCAAGGCTCCTTCGGCAGCACCTCCCAAACCCGCGACCTCTTCCACCTAGAAGGACAAGGGCAGCAGGCGCATGGGAACACCACCACCTCCAAGTTCCCCTCCAAGTCACGCACCATCCTGGCTTAGAAGTATATCGCCGATTCTTCATCGTCGCTGGGTCAAAATCCTGGAACTCCCTCCCTAACAGCACTGTGGGAGTACCTTCACCACACGGACTGCAGCAGTTCAAGAAGGCGGCTCACTACCCCCTTCTCAAGGGCAATAAGGAATGGGCAATAAATGCTGGCCTTGCCAGCGACGCCCACATCCCATGAATGAATAAAAAAAAATATACAAATTCAAGTTGTTGTTGATACCTATACACAGGCACTATCCAGCCAGGGATCACTGGCTAGCAATCAGCAGGAGGAGCCCTGGGCTGTTTGTCCTTTTCCCCATTCCTAGCCTGGCGTCACTGATGGCCCTATGAGAGTAGCCCTGTCTCAGACCAGCTAGCTCAAAGCACATCATTATATCACCGGACTAACAATCCAGAGAACGTGCGTTCGAGAATTTGAATTCTCTCTCAGAAAATCTGGAAGTACAAAGCTGGCATCAGTAAAACGTCCCCGCGAAGCTGTCAGATAGCCGTTAAAGATATAAATGCAAGTTGTTGCTGTCAGTGCCCGATTGCAAAATTCAGGCACAAATGGGTGGAGAGTGTGCCCGGGACACACAGCCCGGTTTATCAAGTGTTGAGTGGCCAACCAGTGGTCCCGTGATAAAACTCCATCCCGCTGCCTTGGGATCGCATACCCGTGGAACTCGCTACCACATGGAGGAGTTGAGGCGAATAGCACAGATGCATTTAAGGGGTAGCTAGATAAACACATGAGGTAGAAAGGAATAGATGGATATGCTGATGGGGTGAGATGAAGAGGGGCGGGAGGAGGCTCGTGTGGGGCATAAACACCGGCACGGACCAGTTGGGCCAAATGGCCTGTTTCTGTGCTGTAAATGCCATGTAATTCATAGAAACATAGAAACATCGAAGATAGGAGCAGGAGTAGGCCATTTGGCCCTTCGAGCCTGCTCCGCCATTCAATGAGATCATGGCTGATCATCCAAATTCAGTACCCTGTCCCTGCCTTCTCCCCATATCCCTTGATCCCTTTAGCCTTAAGAAATATATCCAACTCTTTCTTGAATATACTTAATGAACTGGCCTCCACCGCCCTCTGTGGCAGAGAATTCCACAGGTTCACCACTCTCTGGGTGAAGAAATTCCTCCTCATTTCAGTCCTAAATGGCTTACCCCTTATCCTTAGACTATGACCCCTGGTTCTGGACTCCCCGGCCATCAGAAACATCCTTCCTGCATCTAGTCTGTCCAGGCCTGACAGAATTTTATAGGTTTCGATGAGATCCCCTCTCAATCTTCTAAACTCCAGTGAGTATAAGCCCAATCGACACAATCTCTCCTCATACGTCATTCCTGCCATCCCAGGTATCAGCCTGGTGAATCTTCGCTGCACTCCTTCCATGGCAAGAACGTCCTTCCTCAGGTAAGGCGACCAAAACCGCACACAATACTCAAGGTGTGGTCTCACCAAGGCCCTGTACAACTGCAGCAAGACATCCTTGTTCCTGTACGCGAACCCTCTTGCTACGAAGGCCAACATACGATGTGACATCCACACACACAACACTTGAAGAGCAATAACCCCAGCTAGCTTTTCCTCTCCCTAACCCAGTGATGCTGAAGATAACTGCTGCACATCCTTGACATCAACAGCACAGCCCAATATTTGTACCTTGGACCTTCCTGCTCTATATATATCAGTTTTACAACCATCTTTTTTTTAATATTCATTCGTGGGATGTGGGCGTCGCTGGCAAGGTCGGCATATATTGCCCATCCCTAGTTGCCCTTGGGAAGGTGGTGGTGAGCCGCCTTCCTGAACCGCTGTAAGAAAGAAAGAAAGAACGACTTGCATTTATATAGCGCCTTTCACGACCACCGGACATCCCAAAGCGCTTTACAGCCAATGAAGTACTTTTTGAAGTGTAGTCACTGGTGCAATGTAGGACATATTGTAACGTAGTCCAGGGGGTGAAGGTACTCCCACTGTGCTGTTAGTTATGAAGTTCCAAGATTTTGACCCAGCGCCGATGAAGGAACGGCGATGCATGTCCAGGTCGGGCTGGTGTGCGACTTAGAGGGGAACTTGGAGGTGGCGGTGTTCCCATGTAGTTGTTGCCCTTGTCCTTCTGGGTGGTAGAGGTCGTGGGTTTGGGAGGTGCTGCCGAAGAAGCCTCTTATCTCCGCCTCCCACCCCACCCCATTAAAGGATAGCGAAAGCAGTGCACCACCCCTACGTCAGTTGTAGGACATCACTGCAACACTCTTGTCTCTGTCTTGCATTCCCTCTCATCCAGCGTTAAAGTGTCACTCATTGTCTGCCTGCTCGCCACTGTGCATTAGGAATGAACCGAGGGCATGAGGTGCACAATTTCAATTTGAACGCTACAGGGGCAAAAAGCAAAATTAAGGCGTTTGTTGTAACCCATTATATCATTGCTGCACAGTACCATTATGTCACTTCAAAGACAGCAGTTTGAAATCTGCCCAGCCAGAGGGAATCAAGGTCCTCTTCTCTTTGATGGTTATTGAGCCTTACAAGTGAGATGCGTTTTGACAGTTGCAATCCAGTCTCCAGCTGACATGAGTCCATGGAACTAAACTACCCCTCAAATTTAATGAGGCAGTCCTTTGGAACCAACATAGTATGTCATACTGGACCTGAGATTGTTTGATGCTGTCGCAAAGCACCCACTGAGAGACTCTCAAACATGAACATGCTCCAACGTGACGATTTATAGTCTTCATACATACGAACAATCAAAAGATATTTGTTACCTGTTGTGAGTACAGCATAGCCACTAACACTCGTGGTGTACTGACGGCCAGTGTGTCAGCGATAGCAGCTCAGTGGTGCAGCGCGTTAGACCACTGCCTTCTGGGCCGGAGGCTTCAATTCACTCCGACAGGAAAGGTTAAGACCTCTTCCTTTCTAACTCTGTGTGTTTCTCGCTCCTCTCTTTCCGTGTTTCTGTCTCTGTGGTCTCTCCCTCTCTTAACCTTATGGGGCTGAGTGGAGGGCGGCAGCTGCATTCTCCAGCAGTGTCTGGATCCGAAGCAAATGAAGTTAAGGGCAACCAGCATCCATCTCTTCTTGGACCTAAGTTGTCTTATCTGTTTCTCTCTCTCGACTTATGTTAACTTAGTAAAGCACCGTCCCAATCCAGTTTGCAGTCAATAGTAATCCACAGCACAAGAACACTGTGAAAACTGGGGCAAATTGGAAGGGAAGTGGCAGAGAGTACAACAACTTGTTGGTCACCTGTCCTAATGTCTCCTTCTTTGGCTCAGTGTCAATTTTGATCTTCTTACGCTCCTGTGAAGTGCCTTGGGACAGTTTACTACGTTCAAGGCGCAATGTAATAAATGCACGTTGTTGTAAGTCTGCAGCCTGCAATCCCAGAAAGCAGAAACAGAATCGGAGATGCTTTCTGAAGCACGCAAGACAAAAATGTGTCTGGTGCAATGACTTAGATAATAGCGAAGCTAAAGATTTTGAGAAACAGGAAATCAAGAGGTTTTGAGTATTTCAAAATGGAGTCCAAGCTTAGCTTCTAGGAGAGGATAACTGATGGGCCCTTTATATAAAGAGAACCACGCGACTTTGGTGCTGTGGAGTCAGCCCATTAACATTGCTGGGCGCATTCATTGACAAGACACAAGCAACTCCACTGCGGCCGGTATCACCAATATCTATATTTGCCATCGCCAGTGCTGCTAGCTCCAAAGGTGTCTGGGAATACCATCGCATCGGGTGACTACCCACTCCTCTGGTGCCACCAGTACTTGTATTGCCATTGGCAGACAGACCTGGGGGAAACATCTCATCGGGTGAGTCTCTAGTCCCGCAGAAGGCATGTATACAATTTTGGTCTCCTTACCTAAGGAAGGATATACTTGCCATAGAGGGAGTGCAACGAAGGTTCATGAGATTGATTCCTGAGATGGCGGGACTGTCGTGTGAGAAGAGATTGAGTCGACTAGGCCTATATTCTCTTGAATTCAGAAGAATGAGAGGGGATCTCATTGAAGCATGCAAAATTATTACAGGGCTTGATAGGGTGGATGCTGGGAGAATGTTTCCCTTGGCTGGGGAGTCTAGAACCAGGGGCCACAGTCTCAGGATAAAGGGTAGGCCATTCAGGACTGAGATGAGAAGAAATTTCTTCACACAGAGGGTGGTGAATCTTTGGTATTCTCTACCCCAGAGGGTTGTGGAGGCTCAGTCATTGGGTATATTCAAAACAGAAGTCGATAGATTTCTGACTAGTAAGGGCATCAAGGGATATGGCGATAGGGCTGGTGAATGGAGTTGAGGCAGAAGATCAGCCATGATCTCATTGAATGGCGGAGCAGGCTCGAAGGGCCAAATGGCCTACTCCTGCTCCTATTTCTTATATTCTTATGTTCTTAAGCAATAGCAGCGCCTCGTCTATATTACAGCGCTGCCAATAAAGTCGGCTGAATAAGGGATTTCTGAGGAGAGTAATGGTAATGGCCTTTTATACTTAGCTTCTTTTTGTTGCAGACTTGGTAGCACCAACACGATGTGCCGTGCTCCTTCATTGGGTGCCAGCCTTGGTAAGGCAATTGAGCGTCAACTGTTGCTCAGTGGCAGAAGGTTGTGGGTTCAAAGTCCCACTCCAGGGACTTTGAGCACATAATCCAGGCTGAGGCTCTCAGTGCAGTGCTGAGGGAGTCTCACTGCACTGTCGGATGAGACGTTAAACCGAGGCCCCATCTGCCCTCTCCAGTGCACGTAAAAGATCCCACGGCGCTACACGAAGATTAGCATGGGGTTATCCCTGGTGTCCTTGCCAACAGTTATCCAGCAACCAACATCACAATAAATGAACTGGTTAGCAGATTGCCGTTTGGGGAACTTTGCTGTGCTCAAGTTGGCTGCCATGATTCCCACGTTACAACACCTCAAAAGTACTTCATTGGCTGTAACGCACTCTGGGGAACCCTGAAGTTGCGAAAGGCACGACAGAGATGTAAGTTCCCTCTTTCTTTTTATGGAGCAGCACTGTGTAATATGAAGACCCCTGGGGGAGTGCCTGGATTGCATTCCCCATGATTAGCTGAACACAACAAGAGGCTCATCGCTTGATGGCACATTCGTGGGCCCACACTGCAGTCTGTCCTTTGAAAAGGACTTGTAAAGAAAGACTTGCATTTCTATAGCGCCTTCCACGACCTCAGGACATCCCAAAGCGCTTTACAGCCAATTAAGTCCTTTTTGAAGTGTGGTCACTGTTGTAATGTGGGTAAACGCAGCAGCCAAATTGCGCACAGCAAGCTCCCACAAACAGCAGTGTGACTTTTTTACGCAGCGAGTGGTGAGGACCTGGAACTCGCTGCCGACGGAAGTGGTGGAAGCGGAGACACTCAATGTTTTCAAGGGGAGACTGGATAGGCACTTGAGGGAAATAAACTTGCAGGGCTACGGGGATAGAGCGGGGGAATGGGACTGACTGGATTGCTCTACAGAGAGACGGCACGGACTCGATGGGCCGAATGGCCTCCTTCTGTGCCGTTATGATTCTGTGACTATAATGGCCAGATAATCTGTTTCAGTGATGTTGGTTGAGGGATAAATATTGGCCAGGACACCGGGGAACCTTCCCTGTTCTTCTTCAAAATAGCGCCATGGGATCTTTTTCATCCACCTGAGAGAGCAGACGGGGCCTTGGTTTAACGTCTTATCCGAAAGATGGCACCTCCGACAGTGCAGCACTCCCTCAGCACTGCACTGGCAGTGTCAGCCTAGATTTTTTTGTGTTCAAGTCTCTGGAGTGGAGCATTGAACCTACAACCTTCTGACTGAGAGGCGAGAGTGCTGCCCACTGAGCCACGGCTGCCGGGCAAGCGGCTTCTATCAGAAGGTTGTGTTGATCAGAAGGTTTTCTGAACTATAGGGGAGTCTAGGGTTATGGGGAACAGGCAGAAAAGCGGAGTTGAGGCCATGGTCAGATCAGCCATGATTTTATTGAATGTCGGAGCAGGCTCGAGGGGCCGAATGGCCTAATCCTGCTCCTATTTCTTATGTTCTTATAGGGTTAGAAGAATGGTGGGAGGAGGCTCGTGTGGAGCATAAACGCCGGCATGGACCAGTTGGGCCGAATGTTCTGTTTCTGTGTTGTAGATCCTATGTAATTCTATGTAATAAAACCATTGAGTAATAAAATTAGAATAAAACCGATGTTGGCAAAACTATATTAGGGCAGTGGGACAAATTGGATAACTCCTTCAAAGAGCTGGCACAGGCACGATGGGCCAAATGGCTTGTTCCTGTGCTGTGCGTTCTAAGTACGTCTATGTGATATTAAGGAGTACAATTGGTGGTTGGCAGCTGTCAACCACACTCTTCGCAATGTCAAAGCACCTCGGAAAAGGCCACAAGGGGTTTGCACAATACCACAAATAGCTTCAACAGAACCACTCGCCAAATGATGAAATACCAGAGGAATAAGGTGTTAGGAAGGCCATTAACCAGGTGTACACAGACAGAGCACAAGCCTCGCAGGTGACAGTGGGGACTAATAATCCAATTAGAGCTCTACTGCTGCCAACACTGCAATGTCCAGAAAGTGTCTTTACCTTTATTGAGTGCTGTTGACTGCGGACGTGCGGTTCCTGCACAGCAGCCATCAAACCTGAACATGAGCGGCCCACACAGCCAAGGGGCAGCAAGGGGGCTGTGTGGTTCCTTGCCAATCACACGTCAATGGAACACAGACAGGGCACGTGCACCGAGAAATAAGAAGTGCCCCTGCACCCAATTAGCCTTAAAGAGGCCGACAAGAAACCAGCGGCGCGTTTAAAAAAACAAAGTCACGGAGGGAGACGTTGCGGAAAGTCATTTCCATATCTCCCTCTCAGAACCAAGAGGACAACAGAAAAGGGCCTTAAGATCTTGGCCATCCCCGATTTTAATCACCCCACAATTGGGACCACTGGTGGCCGTGCCTTCAGCTGTCTGGGCCCTAAGCTCTGGAATTCCCTCCCTAAACCTCTCCGTCTCTCTACCTCTCTCTCCTCCCTTAAGACGCTGCTTACAACCGATCTCTCCTATCGTAATACCTCCTTATGTGGCTTTGTGTCAAGTTTTGTTTGACAAACGCTCCTGTGAAGCACCTTGGGCCGTTTTACGATGTTAAAGGCGCTATAGAAATGCAATATAACGTTGCTTTTTACTCCTCAACCTTCTCTCTCCCCCACTGCCTCAGCAATGAGCCTTGGGAGAAGTGGGAGAGGGGAGCAGGTCGCTGAACGCGACTGGCAGAGTTCGACCGGCAATTTATAAGGCAGTACGATAGCAAAATACTGCAGATGCTGGAAATCCGAAATAACAACAGAAAATGCTGTAAAAACTCAGCAGGCCAGGCAACATCCGTGGAGCGAAATTAGAGTTGACGTTTCGGGTCGAAACCCTTTTATCAAAACTGGAAAGGAAATGAAATAGATCGAAGGCAGGGCTGCGATAGAACAAGAGAAGTAAAAGAGACATTAAGAGGTATTCAAAACCAGACGAGATGGTAATAGGACAGTGGAGACAAAAGACAGCTCAGATTAGGTGTGAAGTGTACTGGCAGGATGAGAGACAGCTGCCATGTGGGAGAGAGAAAAAAAAAGGAAAGGGGTGGAGGGGGAAGACCCAAAACAAAGGGGTGGAAAAAAATATAAGTAAAAATGTAATAGGGGCCGAGGTTATGATCTGAAATTGTTGAACTCGATATTGAGTCCGGAAGGCTGCAAAGTGCCTAATCGGAAGATGAGGTGCTGTTCCTCGAGTTTACGTTGAGCATCCGTGGAACAATGCACGAGGCCAAGGACGGTGAGGTCCGAGTGGGAATGGAACGGTGAATTAAAATGACAGGCGACCGGAAGCTCAGGGTCACCCTTAGGGACTGAATGGAGGTGTTCCATTCTGCGTTTGGTCTCCCCAATGTAGAGGAGACCACATCGGGACTGCCCCTCCCTCCCGGAACCACAATAGGGTTCCCCTTGTCCTCACCTTTCACCCCACCAGCCTCCACATTCAACGGATCATCCTCCACCATTTCCGCTACCTCCAAAGTGATCCCACCACCAAACGCATCTTCCCCTCCCCTCCCCTTTCAGCATTCCGTAGGGACCACTCCCTCCGAGACACCCTAGTCCACTCCTCTATCACCCCCAACAGCCCTTCCCCTTAGCCTGGCACCTTCCCGTGCAAGCGGAGGAGATGTAACACCTGCCCCTATACCTCCCCCCTTCCCACTGTCCAGGGCCCCAAACACCCCTTCCAGGTGAAACAGCGATTTACTTGTACTTCTTGCCATTTTAATGCAATGGGTTATTCCCATGGACCTATCGGGGTCATTGCACTTTAAGGGAGTCTGAGATACAACGATTCTCGAATCTGTCTTCCCAGACACCATGGGCAGGATTTTCATTGGGCCGTGGAGGCGGGATTGGAGGCGTGTGGGGGGTTAAAATGCCGAAATCAGGGGGCACAAACCCATCCCGCCCCCAACCCGCCTCCATGCCAGTTTCAAAGGAGGCGGATACCCGACCTGTGCTGGGACCCGCCTCCCCGAGGCGGGAAGGGGATTAGTGCCAATTAACTGCCTGTTAACAGGTAGTTAACAGGCAGTTTTTAGCCTAATCCCTACTTTCATTCTTGAAGTGTGGGATTCCCAACGGCTCCAAACCACGCCAAGTTAGCGAGGCGGGCCGTCGGGCTGAAGGGCTTGGAGGGGTCGAGATGTCCGGTGTTCAGGTGAGTAATGGGTGCATGAGTGCAGATGGGTGTTTGGTGTGTGTAAAGTGTTCAAAGAAGTTTTACTTACCTTTACAGCCTTCCTTCCTTCAGGTCTCGGGAGTCCCTCATCTCACCGGCACAGAAAGCAGAATGGCCGCAATCTGTCAAAAATTGCAGCATTCAGCTTTCTGTTCCGGAGAGATCTCTAAATCATCCTGAGAGGAAGGAATTAACTTGGAGTACAGATTGTCGTGTTTGGCAGCTTCAAACAGCTGTGAAACGCTGATATTTCACCTGTCAAAAGCTCTTGAAAGATGAAATATCAATCTGTGACATCACCTGTTGCTGGGTGGCCCTTAATTGGCCTGCTGAGCCCGCTGGGTGGGCTCAACAAGGTCAATCAAGTCAAAATCTCGTGGGTTGGCTACAACTCAATGGAGGCGGGACTACAACCCCGAAAGTTGTAGTCCCGCCTCCTCAATGAAAATCCAGCCCCATGGCTCTCTGATGGGAAGGTGGGAATAAAGAAAGACTTGCATCTATACAGCTACCTTTCACGACCACCGGACGACCCAAAGCGCTTTACAGCCTATGAAGTACTTTTTGAAGTGTAGCCACTGGAAATGTGGCAGCCAATTTGCGCACAGCAAGCTCCCACAAACAGCAATGAGATAAATGACCAGATAATCTGTTTTAGTGATGTTGATTGAGGGATAAATATTGGCCCAGGACACTGGGGATAACTCCCCTGCTCTTCTTCAAAATAGTGTCCTGGGATCTTTTACATCCACCTGAGAGAGCAGACGGGGCCTCAGTTTAACGTCTCATCCGAAAGATGGCACCTCAGACAGTGCAGTGCTCCCTCAGCACTGCACTGGGAGTGTCAGCCTAGATTTTTATGCTCAAGTCTCTGCAGTGGGACTTGAACCCACAACTGTTCAGAGGCGAGGGTGCTGCCCACTGAGTCACGGCTGACACTCATAGAATCACAGAATCAGCCATGGATCTTGAGATCAGATTCTGAGATTAGAGTCGAATAATAAGATTTTTTTAAAGTAAAGCACTGGAAGTCAGAAATAGCAACAGAAAATTCCAGAAACGCAACAAAAGCCAATCAGCCTCTGAAAGATTGAAAATAGTTCTCGTTTTGGGGAGACACGTCACTAGAACTAATGAAGTTCTCCTCAAAGCTCTGATGAAGCTTTTACATAGACTCTGATTGAAATACTTCAAGTTGAGCTTTGACAGCAAGACAAAAGGGCAGAGGGTCAAACTGATGAAAGGCAGATTTAGGCCGATCGCAGGAAGTTTTCCTTCACACAGAAAGGCAAACAACACTCGGAATGGGCTTCTGGCTAAGAAACTGGAAGCAAATCGCCTGGAGTCATTTAGGAGTCGGCTGGACGCTCTAAAGCAGGTAATCGTGTCAGCCGTGGCTCAGTGGGCCGCTCTCTCGCCTCAGAGTCAGAAGGTTGTGGGTTCAAGTCCCTCTCCAGAGACTTGAGCACATAAATCTAGGCTGACACTCCAGTGCAGTGCTGAGGGAGTGCTGCACTGTCGGAGGTGCCATCTTTCGGATGAGACTTTAAACCGAGGCCCCGTCTGCACTCTTGGGTGGATATAAAAGATCCCATTGGCACTTTTTCGGAGAAGAACAGGGGAGTTATCCCCAGTATCCTGGGCCAATATTTATCTCTCAATCAACATAACAAAAAACAGATTATCTGGTCATTATCACATTGCTGTTTGTGGGAGCTTGCTGTTTGCAAATTGGCTGCCGCGTTTCCCACATTACAACAGTGACTACATTTCAAAAAGTACTTCATTGGCTGTAAAGCGCTTTGAGACGTCCGGTGGTCGTGAAAGGCGCTATAGAAATGCAAGTCTTTCTTTCTTTTAACTGTTGGTGTCGGCGGTGGCTCAGTGGGTTATCGCCTCGGAATCAGATAGGTCGTGAATTCAAGTCCCACCCCTGTGACATAAGCACTCGATCTGGGCCAGCACTCCCAGTGCAGTGCTGAGAGAGTGCTGCACTGTCGGAGGTGCCGTCTTTCGGATGAGACGTTAAACCGAAGCCTCGTCTGCTCTGTCGGGTGGACGTAAAAGATCCCAGGGGCGCTATTTCGAAGAAGAGTGGGTGCGTTCTGGGCATTATTTATCCCTCAACCAACATCACTAAAAACAGATCACTATCGCACTGCTGTTTGCGGGAGCTTGCTGTGCGTAAATTGGCTGCCGCGTTTCCCACATTACAACAGTGACTACGCTTCAAAAAAGTACTTCATTGGCTGTAAAGCGCTTTGGAACGTCCTGAGGTAGGTTTTTCTGGATTGAGCTAAAACGAACTGCACAAATCTTGAGGATTAAAAGGTCTCTTGCAAAATATGAACCTTTTTCACCCTTGCAGATGCTGATCGTCCTGCTGTGCACGTCCCGACTTTCTGTCTCGACTTCAGTGACTTGCTATAACAAGTATTGTGGGCTGCCAGAAACTTATGATGTTACTGTGCACAAAACAGAAGTATTTACTCGATACTAATTGGCTTTCCCAGCCGTATGCAGATTGGCACACCCCCGGCTGATAGATGCCTAATGACACAAACTGTTGAATTCGATTCGAGCAAAGAGACGCATGTGGGCTTGGCTGTTCCGATTGATAATCTACTTCATCTGTGCATCTCAGAAACGGCATTTTAGTTTTACCCAGCTGTGTGTCCAGTACTCCAACGGAACTGAGCAACAAGAAGCATTTAGAGCCCAGAACAGATTGCGGATGCTGTAAATCAAATGGAAACGCAAATCAATGCTGGAAACGCCCAGCGGGTCAGGCAGCATCTGTGGGGAGAGGAAGTGGCAGGGGGGGGGACAGTTACAGGTCGATGACCTTTCGTTAACACAGCCTTCTTCCTCTCTCCGCGGCTGCCTCCAGACCGGCTGAGTGTTTCCAGCATGCTCTGTTTTTCTTGTAACCTTCAGAGTCTTGTTCTTGCCATGGAGGGAGTGCAGCGAAGATTCACCAGACTGATACCTGGGATGGCAGGAATGACGTATGAGGAGAGATTGGGTCGATTGGGCTTATACTCGCTGGAGTTTAGAAGAATGAGAGGGGATCTTATTGAAATTTATAAAATTCTAACAGGACTAGACAACTAGATGCAGGAAGGATGTTCCCGATGGTCGGGGAGTCCAGAACCAGAGGTCACAGTCTAAGGATAAGGGGTAAGCCATTGAGGACTGAGATGAGGAGGAGTTTCTTCACCCAGAGAGTGGTGAACCTGTGGAATTCTCTACCACAGAAGGCAGTTGAGGCCAATTCATTAAATATATTCAAGAAAGAGTTGGATATATTTCTTAATGCTAAAGGGATCAAGGGATATGGGGAGAAGGCAGGGACAGGGTACTGAGTTTGGATGATCGGCCATGATCTCATTGAATGGCGGAGCAGGCTCGAAGGGCCGAATGGCCTACTCCTGCTCCTATCTTCTATGTTTCTATGAGTCTGCCCTGAGAGAATTAGGCTGAAAAGAAATGGCAGGGGTGGCCTTACACACTCCCATATTCCGTACTGACCCTCTCCGCCTCTCTCTCTCCTCCTTCAAGACGCTCCTTAAAACCTACCTCTTTGACCCTGCTTTAGGTCCCCTGTCTCAATATCTCTTTATGTGGCTCGGTGTCAAAATTATGACTGCTAACGCTCCTGTGAAGCGCATGGGTAGGTTTTTACTGCGTTAAAGGCGCTATATATAAATACAAGTTGTTGTTGTTATTGATGCCAACATCCATTTTAAAGTGGGGTCAAAGTTGGGGACCTCGCCGATCATTTATTTTTAGAAATTTCTAAAATGTGAACCAAAGATGTCTGGTTTCCGAAAGAGGAGCTCATTTTTCTCCAGCCACTTCTGTCTCTTCTGATGCGACGGCTATATTCATTATTAAGATCCCCAATGAAAATTCATCATCAGCGAGGCAGGCATCAGAATCGAAGCCCCGATGCCTCCTCCTGCCCAGTTTCCTTCACGGAAAAAGGTCAGTGTTGCCACCTTTCTGAAAATGGGACGGGGGGGGGGGGCGTTGGGGGTTTAGAAAGAGGCAGAGCAAGAGGTAGGTAGCAACAGATAGAAGAATGAGAGGTGCTTTTCAGAATCACAGAAACCCCACAGTGCAGATAGAGGCCATTTCGGCCCATCGAGCCTGCACCGACACATATCCCACCCGATCCCCGTAACCCCACGTATTTAATCCCCCTAACACTAAGGGTCAATTTATCATAGCCAATCAACCTAACCTGCACATCTTTGGACTTTTAGGCCTAGAAATTCAGTCGCGTTTGCGCCCACTTATGGGCTATAGAGTGGTTTGCGCCGGAAGTTTTTTCGCGCCCGAAATTCAGTTGGTCCGTAACATCGACGTTAGCCGGTAGCGCTGCGCCGGCACCGATGACGTCATCGGTGTGCGCAGCGCCCCGGTTCCAATGCAATTCCGGTCCGACCGACAAATTCAGTTGCGGCCGCCTCTCCCGTGGCGGCCGCAAACAGCGTTTGCAAAACGGTGCCTTGCAGCTCCGAGAGGCCGGCGCATAAAGGTGGAGGGGCGGCCGACCGCTTTCCCGGCGGCCGCCTGACCGCACCTCCCTCCCCGGACTCCTGCACCACCCCCCCGCGGCATTGGTGTGTCACTCCCGCGAGCCCGGCACTTCTCCGTGGTGCCGGGCTCATTTGCCGGGGGAATCCAGCGGCGATCTCACGGCTGCAGGCAGCTCCTCCTTAAGAGAAGGAGGAGGCCTGCAGTACCCCAGCCTGCCGCACCGCATCGGGTGCCGCAGCGGCAGCTGGACGCCTGAAACTGACATTCTTCGCCCCAAACGAGGCGGCCAAACCCTCCAATAGCGCCCGCCTCTGTGTTGGGGCGGCGCAACTGAATTTCAGGCGGGCGCTACGGGAATCCGGCCGAGCGCTAAATTTCGGGCGCTAAAGACCTGGCGGGGCTATACCTAATTTCTAGGCCTTCATCTTTTATTGAAACATATAAGATTCGGAGGGGGCTTGACAGGTTAGATGCTGAGAGGATGTTTCCCCTCGTGGGGGAATCTAGAACTAAGTGGCACAGTTTCGGGATAAGGGGTCGCCCATTTAAGACGGAGATGAGGAGGGATTTCTTCTCTCAGAGGGTCGTGAATCTTTGGAATTCTCTACCCCAGAGAGCTGTGGAGGCGGAGTCATTGAATATATTTAAGGTGGAGATAGACAGATTTTTGAAAAACAGGGGAGTCAAGGGTTATGGGGAGCGGGCAGGAAAGTGGAGTTGTGGCCAAGATCAGATCAGCCAAGATCAGATCAGCCATGATCTTATTGAATGGCGGAGCAGGCTCGAGGGGCCGAATGGCCTACTCCTGCTCCTATTTCTTATGTTCTTAACGCAACCTTGGTTTCATATTTGACCCCAAGACTACATATCCGCGCCATCACCAAGACCGCCAACTTCCACCTCCCTAACATCACCCAACTCCGCCCCTGCCTCAGTTCATCATGCCTTTGTTACCTCTAGAATTGACTATTCCAACGCTCTCCTGACCGGCTTTCCATCTTCCACCCTCCATAAACTTGAGCTCATCCAAAACTCTGCTGCCCGTGTCCTAACTCGCACCAAGTCCCGTTCACCCATCACCCCTGTGCTCGCTGACCGACATTGGCTCCCAGTCCGGCAACGCCTCAAATTTAAAATTCTGATCCTTGTTTTCAAATAGCTCCATGGCCTCGTCCCCTCCCTATCTCTGTAATCTCTTCCAGCCCCACAACCCTCCGAGAGCTCTGCGCTCTTCCAATTCTGGCCTCTTGAGCATCCCCAATTTTCATCGCTCCACCATTGGTGGCCGTGCCTTCAGCTGCCTGGGCCCTAAGCTCTGAAATTCCCTCCCTAAACCTCTCCGCCTCTCCCTCCTCCTTTAAGACACTCCTTGAAACTCACCTCTTTGACCAAGCTTTTGGTCATCTGCCCTAATATCTCCTTTTGTGGCTCGGTGTCAAGTTTTGTTTGATAACGCTCCTGTGAAGCATCTTGGGACGTTTTACTATGTTAAAGGTGCTTTATAAATACAAGTTGTTGTTGTTATCATGGTTTTAACTCTGATACTTGCTTCATTGATGATGAAAATTCATTAATAGTTAAAGCGTTCACAGAGGTAAAATGGAAAAAATGTTTTTTTAAAAAAAAGCAGACTTTGGTTGACTTTACTGGAATTTCAGAGTCGCCCATGCAAGGCTCAGATTATCTGCTTAAAAACAAAAGGTGTGGCAAACCTGACTTAAACAAAGAGGGGAAAGGCAATGGTTGTAATGGTGCAGTTTAATGCATGAGTGAAGTGTTTTCCCACAAAGTCATTAAGTATTGATTCACTTTCTGTTAATTAGTGCGTAAGACAAAACAAAATCATTCAGAAAAACATTACAGAGGGAAAAAGATTGGTCTCCTCGGCCCTGTGTAGTCCACAGATTTTACTGCTGGGTCGTTTACGAGACAGTTACAACACTGCACAGCCATTCACCATGGTAACTTGATGTTGGCCATCAATCTGTCAAGCGTTGCCTTAAAGCTGGATTTAGGACATAAAACCCTTTCCTCAACACGGCCGTTCCCCATCAATGTTCTATTAGTTGCCCAGTCTTGAAACACAACTGAGACTATTTATATGATAGCAAAATACTGCGGATGCTGGAAATCTGAAATAACAACAGAAATAACTGGAAACACTCAGCAGGCCAGGCAGCATCCGTGGAGAGAGAAACAGGGTTAATGTTTCAGGTCTCGAGGAACAGCACCTCATCTTTCGATTAGGCACTTTACAGCCTGCCGAACTCAACATCGAGTTCAACAATTTCAGAATAACTCCTGCTCCCATTTTTCATGCTGTATGATTTTACTATCCCCATTTGCAACATTTTATCTTTCCTGCCTCTTACCTTAGCACAGAACATTCCTTCAATTCCTTCCGCCCCATTTCCCTGTCTCTGCACCGGCTTAAAACCTGTTCCAGCTCCAGCTTTTTCCAGTTCTGATGAAGGGTCCCAGACCTGAAACGTTAACTCTGTTTCTCTCTCCACGGATGCTGCCTGGCCTGCTGAGTGTTTCAAGCATTTTCTGTTGAGACTATTTATATGTTGGCATCATCATTGACTACATTTTCCACCAGTTGAAATCCATTTGATAAAATGAGGGCAAATCAGATCCTTAGCCTGTTTATCTAAACCTCAAGGCCTGCAGATCTGATAAGAGATTCTTTAGTGTTAAGAGTTCGAAAACAACAACAGCAACTTGCATTTATACAGCGCCTTTAACATAGTAAAACGTCCCAAGGCGCATCACAGGAGCGTTCGGAAACTAAATTTGACACCGAGCCACATGAGGAGATATTAGGGCAGGCGACCAAAAGCACTTGGAAAACAGTGGCAGGATCGGACAAAGTCAACATGGATTTACAAAAGGTAAATCGTGCTTGACTAATCTACTGGAATTTTTTGAGGATGTAACTGGTAAAATAGATAAGGGAGAAGCAGTGGATGTGGTGTACTTGGACTTTCAGAAGGCCTTCGATAAGGCCCCACATAAGAGATTAGCGTGTAAAGTTAAGGCACATGGGATTGGGGGCAAGGTATTGACTTGGATAGAGAACTGGTTGGCAGACAGAAAGCAAAGAGTTGGAATAAACAGGTCTTTTTCCGAGTGGCAGGCAGTGACTAGTGGGGTGCCGCAGGGATTGGTCCTTGGACCCCAGCTATTCACAATATATATTAATGATCTAGACAAGGGAACTCGATGTAACATCTCCAAATTTGCAGACGACACAAAGCTGGGTGGGCATGTGTGCTGTGAGGAGGATGTTGAGAAACTCCAGGATGATTTGGACATGTTGAATGATTGGGCAGAAACATGGCAGATGCAATATAATGTGGATAAATGTGAGGTTGTCCACTTTGGTGGCAAAAACAGGAAGGCAGATTATTATCTAAATGGCAATAGATTGGGAGAAGGGGAAGTGCAACGAGACCTGGGTGTCCTTGTGCACCAGTCGCTGAAGGTAAGCATGCAGGTGCAGCAGGTGGTTAAGAAGGCAAATGGTATGTTGGCCTTCGTTGCGAGAGGGTTTGAGTACAGGAACAAGGATGTCTTGCTGCAGTTGTACAGGGCCTTGGTGAGACCACATCTTGAGTATTGTGTGCAGTTTTGGTCGCCTTATCTGAGGAAGGATGTTCTTGCCATGGAAGGAGTTCAGTGAAGATTCACCAGACTGATACCTGGGATGGCAGGAATGACATATGAGGGGAGATTGGGTCGATTGGGCTTGTACTCGCTGGAATTTAGAAGAATGAGAGGTGATCTCATTGAAACTTATAAAATTCTGACAGGACTGGACAGACTAGATGTAGGAAGGATGTTCCCGATGGTCGGGGAGTCCAGAACCAGGGGACACAGTCTAAGGATAAAGGGTAGGCCATTTAGGACAGAAATGAGGAGGAATTTCTTCACCCAGAGAGTGGTGAACCTGTGGAACTCTCTACCACAGAAGGCAGTGGAGGCCAATTCATTAAATATATTCAAGAAGGAGTTGGATATATTTCTTAAGGCTAAAGGGCTCAAGGGATATGGGGAGAAAGCAGGGACCGGGTACTGAATTTGGATGATCAGCCATGATCGCATTGAATGGCGGAGCAGGCTCGAGGGGCCGAATGGCCGACTTCTGCTCCGATCTTCTATGTTTCTATGTTTCTATGGTCGAAGAGGTAGGGGGAAAAATTTGGTTGCTTTGCGCCTCCCGTTAACGCAAAGCAACTAGCGCCCGGGCACGGCGCCACTAACGCCTCCCACAAAATTCAGCGCCCCGGCCACAAACTTGGCTCGAGCCCCCTGACCTACCACCGGACGCTATGTCCGACAGGGTCAGGGGGATCGTTCTTGCGGTCGGGGCGGTGATCTATTTTAAGTACAACATTAGTATCCATCAAGACAAGAGTTTGCTGTATAGCTGAGAGATTCGAGGCACTCCAGATACATCTGCCTGTTGACATTTATTCAAACAAGATCTCCTCTGTTGTTCCTCGTTATTTACTTTTTTTTCCCCCGGGCTAGTTTTATCCCGGCTCTCCTGAAGGCACTGACTCAATGCTGGGCCACCACCTTCCAGTAGCTCAGCCAAGTGGCCATCATTCACGTGTGAGCCTGGACAGTGAACGCGGGCAATCTATTAGACTGTGAAAGAATCTCAGCTTAGCCTGATCCTGCCCTCATCCCACATCAGCATCGCGCGCATTTTGCAGCAGGAAATACCCAATATCGAGCAGAAGCGAGAACAGTGGAAAGTTGTTAACCGTGCCTCAGTTGGTAGCGCTCTTGCCTCTGAGTCAGAAGGTTGTGGGTTCAAGTCCCACTCCAGAGACTTGAGCACAAAAATCTGGGCTGACACTCCAGTGCAGTGCTGAGGGAGAGCTGCACTGTCGGAGGTGCCGTCTTTCCAATGAGGCGTTAAACTGAAGCCCCGTCTGCTCTCTCAGGTGGACCCAAAAGATCCCATGGCACTATTTTGAAGAAGAGTAGGGAGGTTAGCCCCAGTGTCCTGGCCAATATTTATTCCTCAATCATAACAAAAACAGATTACCTGGTCATTATCGCATTGCTGTTTGTGGGAGCTTGCTGTGCGCAAATTGGCTGCCGTATTTCCTACATTACAACAGTGACTACACTTCAAAAAAGTACTTCATCGGAAGAAAAGACTTAAATTTCTATGGCGCCTTTCACGACCACCGGACATCTCAAAGCACTTTACAGCCAATGAAGTACTGTTTTGGTATGTAGTCATTGTTGTAATGTGGGAAACGCAGCAGCCAATTTGCACACAGCAAGCTCTCACAAACAGCAACGTGATAATGACCAGATCATCTGTTTTTGTTATGGTTGAGGGTTAAATATTGGCCCAGGACACCTCCCCTGCTCTTCTTCGGAATAGTGCCATGGGATATTTTACGTCCACCTGAGAGGGCAGACGGGGCCTTGGTTTAATGTCTCATCTGAAAGACGGCACCTCCGACAGTGCAGCACTCCCTCAGTACAGCACTGGAGCATCAGCCTAGCTTTTTGTGCTCAGGTCTCTGGAGTGGGACTTGAATCCACAACCTTCTGATGCAGAGGTGAGTGTGCTACCCACTGAGCCACAGCTGACCCCTTGGCTGTAAAGCACTTTGGGACGTCTGGTGGTCCTGAAAGGCACTATATAAACGCAAGTCTTTTTTTCATTTCTTTCTTTTTCCTACCGAACTAGAGATACAAAATGCCTTGTCTTCTCTATAGCAAGTGCCCCCTGCAGTTCCTTCCCACGGCAGTATACTGCTCTTAGGCGTGAAGTGATCCAGTGATAAAACATTGCTGTTTCTGCTCTTTCTATCTCTCTTCAATTTAGCAGAAAAGTTTCTTTGCTTTTTGGGGCCACGAATTTTTTTTAAACAATTGCAAGTAAGACCCGCACTTCCATAACTGGCGGGCCCTACAATGGGTGGGTTCTATAATGGGCGGGCCCTACAATGAGTGGGTTCTATAACTGGTGGGCCCTACAATGGGTGTGTTCTATAACTGGCGGGCCCTACAATGGGTGAGTTCTATAATGGGCGGGCCCTACAATGAGTGGGTTCTATAACTGGCGGGCGCTACAATGGGTGGGTTCTATAACTGGTGGGCCCTACAATGGGTGTGTTCTATAACTGGTGGGCCCTACAATGGGTGTGTTCTATAACTGGCGGGCCCTACAATGGGTGTGTTCTATAATGGGCGGGCCCTACAATGGGTGGGTTCTATATTGGGCGGGCCCTACAATGGGTGGGTTCTATATTGGGCGGGCCCTACAATGGGTGGGTTCTATAATGGGCGGGCCCTACAATGGGTGGGTTCTATAACGGGCGGGCCCTACAATGGGTGGGTTCTATAATGGGCGGGCCCTACAATGGGTGGGTTCTATAATGGGCGGGCCCTACAATGGGTGGGTTCTATAATGGGCGGGCCCTACAATGGGTGGGTTCTATATTGGGCGGGCCCTACAATGGGTGGGTTCTATAATGGGCGGGCCCTACAATGGGTGGGTTCTATAATGGGCGGGCCCTACAATGGGTGGGTTCTATAATGGGCGGGCCCTACAATGGGTGGGTTCTATATTGGGCGGGCCCTACAATGGGTGGGTTCTATAATGGGCAGGCCCTACAATGGGTGTGTTCTATAATGGGCGGGCCCTACAATGGGTGTGTTCTATAATGGGCGGACCCTACAATGGGTGGGTTCTATAATGGGCGGGTCCTACAATGGGTGGGTTCTATATTGGGCGGGCCCTACAATGGGTGGGTTCTATATTGGGCGGGTCCTACAATGGGTGGGTTCTATAACGGGCAGGCCCTACAATGGGTGGGTTCTATAATGGGCGGGCCCTACAATGGGTGGGTTCCATATTGGGCGGGTCCTACAATGGGTGGGTTCTATAATGGGCGGGCCCTACAATGGGTGTGTTCTATATTGGGCAGGCCCTACAATGGGTGGGTTCTATAACTGGCGGGCGCTACAATGGGTGGGTTCTATAACGGGCAGGCCCTACAATGGGTGGGTTCTATAACTGGCGGGCCCTACAATGGGTGGGCTCTATAATGGGCAGGCCCTACAATGGGTGGGTTCTATATTGGGCGGGCCCTACAATGGGTGTGTTCTATATTGGGCGGGCCCTACAATGGGTGTGTTCTATATTGGGCGGGCCCTACAGTGGGTGGGTTCTATAATGGGCGGGCCCTACAATGGGTGGGTTCTATATTGGGCGGGCCCTACAATGGGTGGGTTCTATAATGGGCGGGCCCTACAATGGGTGGGTTCTATAATGGGCGGGCCCTACAATGGGTGGGTTCTATAATGGCCGGGCCCTACAATGGGTGGGTTCTATAATGGGCGGGCCCTACAATGGGTGGGTTCTATAATGGGCGGGCCCTACAATGGGTGGGTTCTATATTGGGCGGGCCCTACAATGGGTGGGTTCTATAACGGGCGGGTCTTACAATGGGTGGGTTCTATATTGGGCGGGCCCTACAATGGGTGGGTTCTATATTGGGCAGGCCCTACAATGGGTGGGTTCTATATTGGGCAGGCCCTACAATGGGTGGGTTCTATAATGGGCGGGCCCTACAATGGGTGGGTTCTATATTGGGCGGGTCCTACAATGGGTGGGTTCTATAACTGGCGGGCCCTACAATGGGTGTGTTCTATAATGGGCGGGCCCTACAATGGGTGGGTTCTATATTGGGCGGGCCCTACAATGGGTGGGTTCTATATTGGGCGGGTCTTACAATGGGTGGGTTCTATATTGGGCGGGCCCTACAATGGGTGGGTTCTATATTGGGCGGGCCCTACAATGGGTGGGTTCTATATTGGGCGGGTCTTACAATGGGTGGGTTCTATAACGGGCGGGTCTTACAATGGGTGGGTTCTATATTGGGCGGGCCCTACAATGGGTGGGTTCTATATTGGGCGGGCCCTACAATGGGTGGGTTCTATATTGGGCGGGCCCTACAATGGGTGGGTTCTATATTGGGCGGGCCCTACAATGGGTGGGTTCTATATTGGGCGGGCCCTACAATGGGTGTGTTCTATATTGGGCGGGCCCTACAATGGGTGTGTTCTATATTGGGCGGGCCCTACAATGGGTGGGTTCTATAATGGGTGGGCCCTACAATGGGTGGGTTCTATATTGGGCGGGCCCTACAATGGGTGGGTTCTATATTGGGCGGGTCCTACAATGGGTGGGTTCTATAATGGGCGGGCCCTACAATGGGTGAGTTCTATAACGGGCGGGTCTTACAATGGGTGGTTTCTATAAAGGGCGGGCCCTACAATGGGTGGGTTCTATAACGGGCGGGCCCTACAATGGGTGTGTTCTATATTGGGCGGGCCCTACAATGGGTGGTTTCTATAAAGGGCGGGCCCTACAATGGGTGGGTTCTATAACTGGCAGGCCCTACAATGGGTGGGTTCTATAATGGGCGGGCCCTACAATGGGTGGGTTCTATAACGGGCGGGCCCTACAATGGGTGAGTTCTATAACGGGCGGGCCCTACAATGGGTGGGTTCTATAACGGGCAGGCCCTACCATGGGTGGGTTCTATAACGGGCGGGCCCTACAATGGGTGGGTTCTATAACGGGCGGGCCCTACAATGGGTGGGTTCTATAACGGGCGGGCCCTACAATGGGTGGGTTCTATAACGGGCGGGCCCTACAATGGGTGGGTTCTATAACGGGCGGGCCCTACAATGGGTGGGTTCTATAATGGGTGGGTCTTACAATGGGTGTGTTCTATAACGGGCCGGCCCTACAATGGGTGGGTTCTATAACGGGCGGGTGATCCAATCCACCAGGTTACCACGAGGGGCAATGCAGTTTAAAATGATGCCCGGTCTTCAGTTTGTGAACACATGCACTCACATTGAAGTCTCTGTCTCTGTCCGTCCATCCCTCTCTAGCTCTCTCTCGCACACACGCACTCACAACATACAGACTGAATCAGAGGATCTGCAAAGAGTTTTTTTTCCTTCTCTCTCTCTCCCTTCCCTTCAGCCTTTTGACAGCATTCAAAATACACGTTCAAAAATACTTAATGCAGCATGAGGACCTTTGAGCCTTCTCAGCTACAGTCATCTCCTCCCGAGACGCTGGAGCATTTCAAAAGCAAAGAGAGGCGTCAGCAGGGAGGGAGCTCATTGATGTAACAATATTTTGTATGGTTTCACTTTTTTTTGTCATGCGTCAGAAATCACTTTTTCTTTCTTTTTTTTTTGCCCTCTGTTGGTGGTGGTGACCTTTCCGCTGGGGGTATCGCTTCACAAGCTCAGTCACTCTTCTATACCCTGCTCAAGTACCCATTCTTCAAGTGCGAGCCCAGCCTCCACACAAGTGCACTTTCCTCTCAATGCTTCGTGACGAGGGGCAGGAACCCCCGGCTGATAGCTCCCTCCCTCAGAGTGTCAGCCGTGGCTCAGTGGGTAGCACACTCGCCTCTGAGTCCGAAGGTTGTGGGTTCAAGTCCCACACCAGGGACTTGAGCGCATAAATCTAGGCTGACACTCCGAGTGCTGCGCAGTTGGAGGTGCCGTCTTTCAGATTAGATGTTAAACTGAGGCCCCGTCTGCTCTCTCAGGTGGACGTAAAAGATCCCCAGGCACTATTTCGAAGAAGAGCAGGGGAGTTCTCCCCGGTGTCCTGGGGCCAATATTTATCCCTCAATCAACATCACTAAAACAGATTATCTGGTCACTATCACATTGCTGTTTGTGGGACCTTGCTGTGTGCAAATTGGCTGCCGCATTTCCCACATTACAACAACGACTCCACTTCAAAAGTACTTCATTGGCTGTAAAGCGCTTTGAGACGTCTGGTGGTCGTGAAGGGCGCTATATAAATGCAAGTCTTTCTTTCCCATTAACCAGGGGGCCTGAGGTGAACTGTAACATCCCCTCAGTCCCTTGCCCTAGCAAGAGGGTTCGAGTACAGGAACAAGGATGTCTTGCTGCAGTTGTACAGGGCCTTGGTGAGACCACACCTTGAGTATTGTGTGCAGTTTTGGTTGCCTTAACTGAGGAAGGATGATCTTGCCATGGAAGGAGTGCAGCGAAGATTCACCAGGCTAATACCTGGGATGGCAGAAATGACGTATGAGGAGAGATTGGGTCGATTGGGCTTATACTCACTGGAGTTTAGAAGATTGAGAGGGGGTCTCATTGAAACCTATAAAATTCTGTCAGGTCTGGACAGACTAGATGCAGGAAGGATGTTCCCGATGGCCTAGGAGTCCAGAACTAGGGGTCATAATCTAAGGATAAGGGGTAAGCCATTTAGGACTGAGATGAGGAGGAATTTCTTCACCCAGAGAGTGGTGAACCTGTGGAATTCTCTACCACAGAAGGCAGTGGAGGTCAATTCATTAAATATATTCAAGAAGGAGTTAGATATATTTCTTAAGGCTAAAGGGATCAAGGGATATGGGGAGAAGGCAGGGACAGGGTACTGAATTTGGATGATCAGCCATGATCTCATTGAATGGCGGAGCAGGCTCGAGGGGCTGAATAGTCTACTCCTGCTCCTATCTTCTATGTTTCTATGCCCAACATTGACGTCAGTTAATTGAGCATGGACTCGGGATCAAATCTACTCTGTGTTGCTCAGTATCTCACTGCTAGAGTTGCCAACCCTGGTTTGACGTATTCCTGGAGGATTCATCACATGACCTCATGCCTCCCGTCATTGGTCGCCCAACACGTCCATCCTAACGGCGTCCCGCCTTCCCACGGCCAATCAGAAAGCGAATAGACTCTACATTACCCGACTGTATGATTCTTGACTCTCAGTCAAACAGCCTTCTGTCCCTTGTCTGATATATTTATAACAGAAGTGTTCAAAGAAAATTAAAATAAACACTTTTTTTTTTAACGTGCACCTCCCCATGCTTTTTCTCCTGGGTTTGCTTGCAACAGTTTCCTCGAGATTAGTCTTAATTGCTGGAGACTCCCGGGCAATCCCGGAGCATTGGCAACACTACACACTGCACAGCTGATCAATCACAGTCTCAAGATAAGGGGTCGGCCATTTAGGACCGAGAGGAGGAGAAATTTCTTCACTCAGAGGCTGGTGAATCTTTGGAATTCGCCACCCCAGAGGGCCGAGGAGCCTCAGTTGTTGAGTATATTCAAGACAGAGATCGATAGATTTTTGGATATTAAGGGAATCAAGGGATATGGGGATAGTGCAGGAAAGTGGAGATGAGGTAGGAGATCAGCCATGATCTTATTGAATGGCGGAGCAGCCTCGAGGGGCCGAATGGCCGACTCCTGCTCCTATTTCTTGTGTTCTGATCCACTGAGAATTCAGGAGAGCTTCTGAATGTACGCTTGAAAAAGATTTCTTTGGTTATTAATCACTATGCAAATCCACATCTATTGGTATAATATATTAAAAAGCTTACATTCAGCACGCACTTCCTGGAAGAGTCAGATTTACTTCCTGCAAAACTCTCCTGTCACACTTTGCTGACGACACCCCTACTGTTATAATGTCCAGCCCCAAATTTTGAACTCGGGGGGTTCAGCCACTTGGGCTGGCAGAAAACCGTCCCGACCTCGGTAGCGTATGAGGTCGGGACATTTAAACTCCCGGCCTCCCGGCTGCCTAGGCCTCGTCAGACTCCTGGCCGACAGTTGCAGGAAGCAGCAGCTGGCTGGTTGGTGGGCGTGAGCGGATTGTCGGACGGCAGGAGGCCGTCGGCAAGAAGCGAAGGAACGGGTGCTCCTGCTCTTAGGTATGTCGTGGGGCAATAGGTGGGGTGGGGGGGGGCAGCGGGGGTGCGTGTTGTGGAAAGGCCTTACGATTGGGGAGAGCAGGCGAGCCCACAGCTGGAGCGGCCTAAACTTTCCCCGCTGGGTACCTGCGGATCACTCTTCTTTGAGCTTATCCAAACCTCTGCTGCCCGTATCTTCACTCGTTCATCCATCACCACCCACCCCCCCCCACCCCCACCCCGTGCTCGCTGACCTACATTGGCTCACGGTCCACCAACGATTTGAAAATTCTCATCCTTGTTTTCAAATCCCTCCATGACCTCGCCCCCTCCCCATCTCTGCAACCTCCTCCAGCCCCACAACACTCCGAGATAACTACGCTCCTCCAATTCTGGCCTCTTGTCCATCCCCGATTTTAATCATAGAAACATGGAAACATAGAAGATAGGAGCAGGAGTAGGCCATTCGGCCCCTCGAGCCTGCTCCGCCATTTAATGAGATCATGGCTGATCATCCAAATTCAGTACCCTGTCCCTGCCTTCTCCCCATATCCCTTGATCCCTTTAACCTTAAGAAATATATCTAACTCTTTCTTGAATATATTTAATGAACTGGCCTCCACCGCCCTCTGTGGCAGAGAATTCCACAGGTTCATCACTCTCTGGGTGAAGAAATTCCTCCTCATTTCAGTCCTAAATGGCTTACCCTTTATCCTTAGACTGTGACCCCTGGTTCTGGACCCCCCGTGCCTTCAACTACCTGGGCCCTAAGCTCTGGCATTCCCTCCATAAAGCTCTCTGTTTCTCTCTCCTCCTTTAAGTCGCTCCTTAAAACCTACCTCTTTGACCAAGCTTTTGGTCACCTGCCCTAATATCGCCTTATGTGGCCCGTTGACAAATTTTGCCTGATAACGCTCCTGTGAAGCGTCTTGAGACATTTTACTATGTTAAAGGTGCTATATACAGTAAATGCAAGTTGTTGTGTGCAGTTTTACTCACCTATTCATAGGAATGGATTTACTTGCTCCTCAGGGTGTGTGGAGAGATGAGCAATGAAGGTAGGCCTGGATTCTTTGGAGTTATGAAGCATGTTTCATGAGTTTAGGTTCTTTTGCAAAGAAGAGACTTTCAGTTGACCAAATTGAAGTTTTAAAGAATATGAGGTGGGGTGGGGGGATGGGGGGAGGGGGGTGGTATTGACAAAGGTGAGACAATCATTTCCCCATGGTGAAGGGTTCCATTATCAGGAAGACCCAAGTTAGTAAGGGTTAACAGGTTAGGAGTCAGACAGACATTTTTGCACAACAGATGATAGACTTGAGCAATAAATTAGTGAGGAAGATCACTGAAGCAAACATATTTGAATATTTGCATCAATTTTTGGAGAGAGGAAAGGGTTAGGTAGCTGCGGGCAAGTTTTCCCTGTGTTCTCTATAACTGGGATTCCGATTTTGCCGTACAAGAGGAAACCTTCCTACAAAGTGAACCGAGTGTAATGTATCCAAGTTTGCTGACGATGCAAAGCTAGGTGGGCTAGTAAGCTGTGAGGAGAACACAAAGGGCTGGATTTTCATTGGGCCGTGGAGGCAGGATTGGAGGCGTGTGGGGGTTTAAAATCCCGAAATCGGGGGACCCGACCCCATCCCGCCCCCAATCCGCCTCCATGCCAGTTTCAAAGGAGGCGGGTACTCGCCCCGCACTGGGACCCGCCTACCCGAGGCGGGAAGGGGATTAGTGCCAATGAACTGCCTGTTAACAGGTAATTAACAGGCAGTTTTTAGCCTAATCCCTATTTTCATTGTTGAAATGTGGGATTCCCGGCGGCTCCAAACCACGCCAAGTTAGCGAGGCGGGCCGTCGGGATGAAGGGCTTGGAGGGGTCGAGATGTCCGGTGTTCAGGTGAGTGATGGGTGCATGAGTGCAGAGGTAAGTGTGTTTGGTGTGTGTAAAGTGTTTAAAGAAGTTTTACTTACTTTTACAGCCTTCCTTCCTTCAGGTCTCGGGAGTCCCTCATCTCACCGGCACAGAAAGCAGAATGGCCGCCAGCTGTCAAAATCTGCAGCCTCTGCTTTCTGTTCCGGGGAGATCTCTAAATCATACTGAGAGGAAGGAATTAACTTGGAGTACAGATTGTCAGTGTTTGACAGCTTCAATCAGCTGTCGAACGCTGTTATTTCATCTGTCAAAAGGTCTTGACAGATGAAATTTCAATCTGTGACGTCCCCTGTTCCCGGGTGGCGCTTAATTGGCCTGCTGGGCTGGCTCAACAAGGTCAATCAAGTCTAAATCGCGTGGGTTGGCTAGAACTCGATGGAGGCGGGACTACAACCCCAAAAGTTGTAGTCCCGCCTCCTACCCGCCTCCTCAATGAAAATCCTGCCCTAAGAGTCTGCAAAGGGATATCGATAGACTAAGTGAGTGGGCAGTAAGGTGGCAGATGGAGTATAATGTAGGGAAATGTGAGGTTATTCACTTTGGTAGGAAGAATAGAAAAACAGAATATTTTTTAAATGGTGAGAAACTTTCAAATGTTGGTGTTCAGAGAGATTTGGGTGTCCTCGTGCAAGTAATACAGAAAGCTAGCATACGGGTACAGCAAGCAATAAGGAAGGCAAATGACATGTTGGCCTTTATTGCAAGGGGGTTGGAGTATAAGAGTAAGGAAGTCTTGCTGCAATTGTACAGGGCCTTGGTGAGACCACACCTGGAGTACTGTGCACAGTTTTGGTCTCCTTATCTAAGGAAGGATATACTTGCCTTGGAGGCGGTACAACGAAGGTTCACTAGATTGATTCCTGGGATGAAAGGGCTGTCCTATTATGAGCGATTGTGTAGAATGGGCCCATACTCTCTGGAGTTTAGGAGAAGGAGAGGTGATCTCATTGAAACATACAAGATTCTGAAGGGGATTGACAGGGTAGATGCCGAGAGGTTGTTTCCCCTGGCTGGAGTGTCTAGAACTAGGGGGCATAGTCTCAGGACAAGGGGTCGGCCATTTAAGACCGAGATGAGGAGGAATTTCTTCACTCAGAGGGTTGTGAATCTTTGGCATTCTCTGCCCCAGAGGGCTGTGAATGCTGAGTCTTTGAGTATATTCAAGGCTGAATAGATAGATTTTTGGACTCTTGGAGAATCAAGGGAAACGGGGATGGTGCGGGAACGTGGAGTTGAGGTCGATGAGCAGCCATGATCTTACTGAATGGCGGAGCAGGCTCAAGGGGCCGAATGGCCGACTCCTGCTCCTATTTCTTATGTTCTTATGAGACGGTGGGTAAGTGAAATATGATCCTTCAAGTGGTGGGGGGGGGGGGGTGGCGGTGGCGGGGAGTGTTGCTGGGCTTTAACTGTTCCAACCAATTCTACTGCCAAATCTGCAAGTCTAACTGTCCCTCCCAAGCCTCTGAATGATTCTTTGCTTTCCTTCAAAGATGCATGTTTCTTATTTAATAACTAACTGGAGACCTACTGCCAGGGAGACGCAAATTTTCCAGCTGGTTCTTTTTTCAGTATAATAAATAGGTACCAGAGTGTATTCTAAGTAGCCTTAATATTACACTTATTTATGTTAGTCTCTAATGTTTTCAATTATCTGCACTAACTTCCACTCAACATAATTTGCTGCTTCTGTTTTCCTGGTGAGTCTGCAGTTATTAAAAAGAATAATGTCCTACAGTATCTCAGTACTTTATTTTATCTAAACAGCTTTCGAAAGCAACTGGGCGGCTCTGAAACGGCTGCAGCAGTACCAGGATTATTATATTTCGCAGGAGTGGAGCGATTTTTATCACATTGTAAAAAGCTGTTATTTTATCGACGCAGTTGAAATACACCAAAGAAAACCTAAAACGATAGCAAAATACTGCAGATGCTGGAAATCCGAAATAACAACAGAAAACGCTGGAAAAACTCAGCAGGCCAGGCAACATCCGTGGAGAGAGAAACAGAGTTAACGTTTCAGGTCGAAGACCCTTCTTCAGAACGGAGAAAAAAAGCAGGAAATGAAACAGATTAAAAAGCAAGTTTGGGGGCTGGGAAATGGGGGAGGGGATAAAAGAACAAAAGGGAAGGTCTGTGAGGTGAAGAGACATTAAGAGATCTTCAAGGCGAGACGAGATGGTAATAGGACAGGTAAAGAGACAAAGGCTGGCTCTAGATGAAGTGTGAAATGCGCTGGCAGAGTGAGAGACAGCTGCCATGTGGGAGAGAGAAAAAGGAAAAGGCACAAACCAAAAGTGTGGATAAAAAATATATAAAAATGTAATAGGGGCCGAGGTTATGATCTGAAATTGTTGAACTCGATATTGAGTCCGGAAGGCTGTAAAGTGCCTAATCGAAAGATGAGGAGCTGTTCCTCGAGCTTACGCTGAGCTTCCGTGGAACAATGCACGAGGCCGCGGACAGTGAGGTCTGAGTGGGAATGGAGCGGTGAATTAAAATGACGGGTGACCGGAAGCTCGGGGTCCCCCTTACAGACTGAACAGAGGTGTTCCGTAAGGGTTCCTAGTTCCCTAAGGGCTGGGGGAAAAAATTATTGCAACACCAATATTCTTTATATATACCAGCAGATATTATGTGGTGAAGCTCACGGTGAGTTGGAAGACAGGCTGAGTGTGCGGTCTGAAGGGTATTACACAGTATTACATACAGCACCTGCTCCTTAGGGCATAGAAGGCTAAGAGGAGATTTGATAGAGACGTTGAAACCATGAAGTGTTTGGATAGAGTAAATAAAGAGAAACTGTTTCCAGTGGCAGGAGGGTCGGTAACCAGAGGGCAAGAGATTGGCAAAAGAACCAGAGGTGACATGAGGAAAAACTTTTTTACGCAGTGAGTGGTTAGGATTTGGAATGCACTGCCCGATAGGGTGGCGGATACAGATTCAAGAGTAGTCTTCAAAAGGAAATTGGATAAACACTTGAAGGAGAATAAATTGCAGGGATATGGGGAAAGAGCAGGGGAGTGGGACTAACTGGATTGCTCTTCGAAAGAGCCGGCGCAGACTCGATGGGCCGAATGGCCTCCTTCTGTGCTGTACTATTCTATGATTCTATGATAGTATTACATAGTATTTACAGCACAGAAATAGGCCATTCAGCCCAACTGGTCTGTGCCGGTGTTTATGCTCCACACGCACGTCTTCCCACCCTCTTCATCTCACCCTATCAACTTATCCTTCTATTCCTTTCTCCCTCATGTACTTATCTAGCATTCCTTTCAAGGCATCTATGCTCAAATATGCTCAAGTCAAGTAACAGCTCAAATGTGACAGAGTGTGTGATGTTTATAGGAATGTGCATATGATATGATTTTTAACAATATTATATAGTATGTATCTTCCCTTGATCAAAGTACTCTGTGGATTGGAGCAGCATCAAGCCATATAAATACTGTGGCTACAAGAGCAGGCCAGAGGCTGGGAATTCTGCGGCGAGTGTCTCACCTCCTGACTCCCCAAAGCCTTTCCACCATCTACAAGGCACAAGTCAGGAATGTGATGGAATACTCTCCACTTGCCTGGATGAGTGCAGCTCCAACAAAACTCAAGAAGTTCGACACCATTCAGGATAAAGCAGCCCGCTTGATTAGCACTCCATCCACCACCTTCAACATTCACTCCCTCCACCACCGGCGCACTGTGGCTGCAGTGTGTACCATCTACAAGATGCACTGCAGCAACTCGCCAAAGCTCCTTCAACAGCACCTTCCAAACCCGCGACCTCTACCACTTAGAAGGACAAGGGCAGCAGACGCATGGGAACATCACCACCTACAAGTTCCCCTCCAAGCCACACACCATCCTGACTTGGACCTGTATCACTGTTCCTTCACTGTCGCTGGGCCAAAATCCTGGAACTCCGTTCCTAACAGCATTGTGGGAGTACCTACACCATATGGACTGCAGCGGTTCAAGAAGGCGGCTCACCACCATCTTCTCAAGGGCAATTAGGGATGGGCACTAAATGCAGGCCGAGCCAGCGACGCCCACATCCCATCAATGAATTAAAAAAAACCATAGGACTCAGGGTCCAGTGAGACCCAAGGCCACCTGATGCCATAGAAAGAATCAGCACCACACCCTATCCTACCACCTACACCCTAGAAAGATTGGCACTGTGCCAACCCTACCGTACCATAGAAAGGATCATCACTCCACTATCCATACGCCCCACACCCTACCATATCATGTAGAGGATTCACACCACATGGCAGAGATAGAACAAACAACCGTGAATTCAGGAATTCTGAACCAAAACACAGAGCCGTGGCTCAGCGGGCAGCACTCTCACCTCTGGGTCAGAAGGTTGTGAGTTCAGTGACTTGAGCACAAAAATCCAGGCTGACACTCCAGCGCAGTGCTGAGGGAGTGCTGCACTGTCGGAGGTGCCGCCTTTCAGATGAGACGTTAAACTGAGGCCCCGTCTGCTCTCTCAAGTGGATGTAAAAGATCCCGCGGCACTATTTCGAAGAAGAGCAGGGGAGTTATCCCTAGTGTCCTGGCCAATATGTATCCCTCATATGATCTGGTCATTATCACATTGCTGTTTGTGGGAGCTTGCTGTGTGCAATTAGCTGCCGTGTTTCCAACATTACAACACTCCACTCCACTCCAAGAGTACATCATTGGCTGTAACGCGTTTTGGGACGTCCAGTGGTCGTGAAAGGTGCGATAGAAAAGCAAGTCTTTCTTTTTCTTTCAGTGTCCCCTTCAGGTAGGGTCCAGAGTTACAATCATCATCAAAAGGCTCAGCTCAAGGTGAAACTAAAGGCAGCCGAAGATGGCCTTGAGATTCAGAGGCTGATCAACCAGCTGTGCACTTCCACCATTTATCTATTCTTATTTTATAAAGGCAAGAACCGTTTAAAGACAGAGGGGACGATTTTTGGCAGGGAATTCAGACGCTAACGATCCGCTATGGTGGCCAATATGTAGTCTTGAGTCGACCTGCTTTTAGCGCAAGATGCCATCTTGGTAAAGGAGCTGAAGCCAGCGCTAGGAACGGTCGCCCGGAGGCTTGTTAAGCAGCTGGTTGTCACTGAAAATGCCTGCTAGTGCTCATTAAAGAGGCTGCATGGCATTTTGGTGGCTAGAGCTTGTCCTAACAGAGACCAGCTGTTTGGGAGTAAGCACGGTGTTGATGTCAAGTTCAAGCGCTACTTAAAGGGATACTCACCTTATCATGTTCACTTGCTGCTGGAGCTGTGACGAGGATCTCTGAAACACATTGGGAGACTTTCCGGGACACTTCGTCACCAACACTCGAGCAACAATTATTCTGGAAATTCTCTGAGGACTTCACCTAACAAAATAATGGTGTGCTACTCCACGTTATAGGAGTCACCAGGAGAAAGGGAGTGCTTGGTCATGGGCACATCGCTAGGGGTCCCCCTTGGTCTGGATGAGGAATGGGAGGAGGACATGGAGCCAGGCAGAGCAGCTCCAGCTGCTGCAGGAGAAAGGCACAGGAGGATGAGGAGGGCGAGGTGGCGTCCTTCCCCCCTGCGGGTACAGGACATCCCTCCTCCTCTGGACCTCCTCCGCCAGGACCTGTGTGCCCTCGCCCTCGGTCCCTGAGCCACCCTGAAACCTGCCGCTGTGTGCCAGCCAGCGCACTCCGCACCTTCAGTGGAAGTGGGTGCGAGGCGCCCACATGTACTGCTCCACGAAAATTGCGTCTAATCAGCGCTTGAGTGCTAAACCTGCAGGTTTCTGGTTTAGCACCTCCAGGCAAGGTCAAATTATGGTAATCAGTGATTAGGACCAAAACTGTGCGCTAAACCCAGACTTTCAAACAGGTGTGTCTTATTCACACAGCTCCCATTTAGTGCCTGTCTTCACCCTTTGGACAAAATAACCCGCTATCAATTGAAAGCAAGACTTGTATTTATACAGCGCTAATCATGGCCTCGGGGCGTCCCAAAGCGCTTTACAGCCAATGAAGTACTTTTTGAAGTGTAGTCACAGTTGTAACGTAGGAAACGCATCAGACAATTTGCGCACAGCAAGCCCCCACAAACAACAATGTGATAATGACCAGATAACCCCAGGACACCGGGGATAACTCTTCTGCTCTTTTTCAAAATAGTGCCGCAGGATCTTTCACATCCACCCGAGAGAGCAGACGGGGGGACTCGGTTTAACGTCTCATCCGAAAGAGGGCACTTCCGACAGTGCAGCGCTCCCTCGGGACTGCACTGGGAGCGTCAGCCTAGATTGTGTGCTCAAGTCCCTGGAGTGGGACTTTGAACCCACGACCTTCTGACCCAGAGGCGAGAGCGCTGGGAGGAGAGGGCACAATACACTCCTGCCTTTGGTGCAGTACTTGGATCAATAGCAGGATAATGGAATGTGCTAATAAGTACCAGCAGAGACCTGAGTCTATGTAATAAGTGCTAGTGCCTTAGCTGTGCTGCAGTACTTAGGCACTAGCAATTCAAACATACTGCAATAAAAAGAAAATAATTGGCACTGAAATTAACTTCTTTGTTCAATAAAGATATATCTTCTTCGAAGGGTGGGGTTGAGGCTGCTGAAATGAATGTCAGAAGTTATGTTATTTCTGTCTGGCTCCGACGCGAGGAGCAACTGCATCGCTGCCTTTCAGCATTGTACAGGTAATTAGGAGGCACATTGGGCAGCCCTACACGTTCATTACAGGCTAATTTAAAGCACTAAGGAGGATTATTAATGAACACACGGCAGTGTTAATTAAACCACTGCCGAATATAACCACTCGGCCTGAAATTTCACAAAACGCACAACTTGTCTGCGGCATGTTTGGTAACTTCTAAGATTTGTTATCAACGCGTGTACAATTAAAATACGCCAACACTAAATCTACCTGGATAGTGTGAAGAGGAGGAGCCAGGAAGACTGTACGTGAATACCTGTAGCACATTAGTCTTTCCATTGCAGGCTTTGTAGCAAAAACTGTTGAACAAAATGTGATTTTGACACTGAATATGAGAAGGTGGAAGGAGACATTATTGAGATTTTGAAGATTCTATGGGGTATGGATAAGAAGCATAAGAATTAGGAGCAGGAGTAGGTCATACGGCCCCTCGAGCCTACCTTTCACACACTGTACCCCATCCAACTCCCCACCCTCACACACACTGTACCCCATCCAACTCCCCACCCTCACACACACTGTACCCCATCCAACTCCCCATCCTCACACACACTGTACCCCATCCAACTCCCCACCCTTTCACACACTGTACCCCATCCAACTCCCCACCCTCACACACACTGTACCCCATCCAACTCCCCACCCTCACACACACTGTACCCCATCCAACTCCCCACCCTCACACACACTGTACCCCATCTAACTCCCCACCCTTTCACACACTGTACCCCATCTAACTCCCCACCCTCACACACACTGTACCCCATCCAACTCCCCATCCTCACACACACTGTACCCCATCCAACTCCCCACCCTTTCACACACTGTACCCCATCCAACTCCCCACCCTCACACACACTGTACCCCATCCAACTCCCCACCCTCACACACACTGTACCCCATCCAACTCCCCACCCTCACACACACTGTACCCCATCTAACTCCCCACCCTCACACACACTGTACCCCATCTAACTCCCCACCCTCACACACACTGTACCCCATCCAACTCCCCACCCTCACACACACTGTACCCCATCCAACTCCCCACCCTCACACACACTGTACCCCATCCAACTCCCCACCCACACACACACACTGTACCCCATCCAACTCCCCACCCTTTCACACACTGTACCCCATCCAACTCCCCACCCTCACACACACTGTACCCCATCCAACTCCCCACCCTCACACACACTGTACCCCATCCAACTCCCCATCCTCACACACACTGTACCCCATCCAACTCCCCACCCTTTCACACACTGTACCCCATCCAACTCCCCACCCTCACACACACTGTACCCCATCCAACTCCCCATCCTCACACACACTGTACCCCATCCAACTCCCCACCCTCACACACACTGTACCCCATCCAACTCCCCACCCTCACACACACTGTACCCCATCCAACTCCCCACCCTCACACACACTGTACCCCATCCAACCCCCCACCCTCACACACACTGTACCCCATCCAACTCCCCACCCTTTCACACACTGTACCCCATCCAACTCCCCACCCTCACACACACTGTACCCCATCCAACTCCCCACCCTCACACACACTGTACCCCATCCAACTCCCCACCCTTTCACAGACACACTGTACCCCATCCAACTCCCCACCCTCACACACACTGTACCCCATCCAACTCCCCACCCTCACACACACTGTACCCCATCCAACTCCCCACCCTCACACACACTGTACCCCATCCAACTCCCCACCCTTTCACAGACACACTGTACCCCATCCAACTCCCCACCCTCACACACACTGTACCCCATCCAACTCCCCACCCTCACACACACTGTACCCCATCCAACTCCCCACCCTCACACACACTGTACCCCATCCAGCTCCCCACCCTCACACACACTGTACCCCATCCAACTCCCCACCCTCACACACACTGTACCCCATCCAGCTCCCCACCCTCACACACACTGTACCCCATCCAACTCCCCACCCTCACACACACTGTACCCCATCCAACTCCCCACCCTCACACACACTGTACCCCATCCAACTCCCCACCCTCACACACACTGTACCCCATCCAACTCCCCACCCTCACACACACTGTACCCCATCCAACTCCCCACCCTCACACACACTGTACCCCATCCAACTCCCCACCCTCACACACACTGTACCCCATCCAACTCCCCACCCTCACACACACTGTACCCCATCCAACTCCCCACCCTCACACACACTGTACCCCGTCCAACTCCCCACCCTCACACACACTGTACCCCATCCAACTCCCCACCCTTTCACACACTGTGCCCCATCCAACTCCCCACCCTCACACACACTGTACCCCATCCAACTCCCCACCCTTTCACAGACACACTGTACCCCATCCAACTCCCCACCCTCGCACACACTGTACCCCATCCAACTCCCCACCCTCACACACACTGTACCCCATCCAACTCCCCACCCTCACACACACTGTACCCCATCCAACTCCCCACCCTCACACACACACTGTACCCCATCCAACTCCCCACCCTCACACACACTGTACCCCATCCAACTCCCCACCCTCACACACACTGTACCCCATCCAACTCCCCACCCTCACACACACTGTACCCCATCCAACTCCCCACCCTCACACACACTGTACCCCATCCAACTCCCCACCCTCACACACACTGTACCCCATCCAACTCCCCACCCTCACACACACTGTACCCCATCCAACTCCCCATCCTCACACACACTGTACCCCATCCAACTCCCCACCCTTTCACACACTGTACCCCATCCAACTCCCCACCCTCACACACACTGTACCCCATCCAACTCCCCACCCTCACACACACTGTACCCCATCCAACCCCCCACCCTCACACACACTGTACCCCATCCAACTCCCCACCCTTTCACACACTGTACCCCATCCAACTCCCCACCCTCACACACACTGTACCCCATCCAACTCCCCACCCTCACACACACTGTACCCCATCCAACTCCC